>NC_084929.1:24587500-25212500 GCF_958298935.1 Phragmites australis
ATTCCTTCTTGCTTGACTTCACAACATAATGCCATCATAGCGATGCCGTCCATTGAGTCACTGCATCCTTCCCTAACTGGTAGGATACCTAGCACCCTGGGTCACCTCATTCTGCATATACTACTAGGCCACCTAATTCCCCTCATTCATCACAATATTGTTCAAGTTAGGATTGTTCCAGTCCGCGAGAACAGGAGCATCGTCCTCATCATCCGAGATGTCATACTCAGGGGATTCGTCAGCTTGAAGATCATCTCGCTCCATCTGTTCAATTAGAGAAGGGATGTGTTCCCCCTTGTCTGCCTCACCGGTCGGTTCAGTCGGATACTTCGATGAATGTGCACCATCTGGATCGACATCATCCTCATACTCTTCCTCATCACCCCTCCTTCTCCGCGTATCCCCCACCCTGCATCTCTCCCACTACCTCCTTATTCCTCCGTTGCACAAGCAACATAGGGGGCCATCCTTTGTGCACAATATCCTGCATGTACCTCTTCAGCACTGAATCTTCCTAGAGTAGGTACACCTTCTAGTACACATCATCTCTCACTCGGTTGCCCACAATGCTAACGGTCATCTGTTGAACCTTGGGGTCTATTTTGAAACGCCGCATCAACCAGGCGTACAAGTGTCCGACACTTTTGTGCATAAGTCTCGAGATACCCTTGTCTATTGAGAGAAATACGGACAATGCTACCCCTTCCGGACCATATAATATTTCACTATCCCCATAAAAAAATTTAAACTATCACATATCCGACATATCTGGCAACCATCGATAAAAACACTAACATTATTACGACAGAACAAAAATAATTATGTAAAATTACACCTATAATGAAAAAATGATTACAAACATAGCCCAACATGTAATCTATACCGCAACAAAATATTTTGGGATCACTATATTAAGCACCTCTAAATCATAAATCTATCAAACCAGTTATGACTATACTATGTCCAAATCATACATCTATCACCTAACATATGTCTAAATACTACATCTAATTGCTAAAAAATGCATATAAAAGGATCTAATCGCTAAACTATATCTAACCCTAATTCTAAAACTAGATCTATATTACCTACGTCTAGTGGCTACCATACCAGGTTTGTAAAAAAAATCTAGATCTAGCTTCTAACTTATGTGAAAACCTAGCACTAGCGGCTATCCTACCGGGTTTGTAAAAAAATAAGAGAAAAAAATACCTCTTTCCTCCGGCAGGGCTTCATCGCATAATTTCCTCTTCTCCCCTCCCCTCCCCTCCTCTCATCTCCTCTCCTCTCCTCTCCTCTCGGTAGTGTTGGTGTGAAATGAGCGGCTAACATCGGCAGGGCTGGCATGGCTGTATTAAATACCTAAAGATCTCACCCGTTCAACGGGCGAGACCTTTTGGGTGGGTTCGCCTGGAGCCGCAGCCACGGAGGTCTTGCCCATTTAGCGGGCGAGATCAAGTTCTCACCCACTGAATGGGCGAGAACTTGTGGGTCCCAGCGCTCAATGCATGACGCCCATTGAACGTGCGACGGTAGCCTAGACATGCAATTTTTTCAAACAAGCATGTATTCTTGAAAATTAAAAAAAAAATATATATAAAAAATTCATGAATTTAATACCACAGATTTTTTTTTATATATCTTTTGTTCAATATTCTGAAGAATACATGTCCATTTGGAAAAAATTGCATGTGTAGGCTACCGTTGCCCATTCAATGGGTGAGAACAACATCTCGCCCGTTGAACGGGTGAGAACTTATGGGCCCTAACGCTTAATGCATTAAATAGCCGGAGAGAGGAAGGTCCCACCCGTTCAGTGGGTGAGAACTTAGTCTCGCCTGCTAAACGGGCAAGACCTCTGTGGCTGTGACACTGGGCGAACCCACCCAAAAGATCTCACCCGTTGAATGAGCGAGACCTTTTGGGTATTTAATCTGGCCATGCTGGCCCTGCTGACATCAATCTGAAATTGTGCGACAAAACCCTACTGGAGGAAAAATATGTTTTTTCCTCTGATTTATTTATAAACCAGGTAGGATAGCCACTAGAGCTATATTTTGACATAAGTTAGATGATAGATCTAGAATGTTTTTACAAACCTAGTAGGATAGCCACTGGACGTAGGTTAGAATGTAGATTTAGTTTTAGAATTAGGGTTAAACATAGTTTAGTGATTAGGTCCGTTTTGTACACATTTTTTAGAAATTAGATGTAGTATTTAGATATATGTTAGGTATTAGATGTAGGATTTAGACATAATATTGGTATAACTGAGGTAGTAGATGTAGGATTTAGAGGTGTTTGATATAGCAACCTAGGGATATTTTGTTGCGGTATAGATTACGTGTTGGGCTATGTTTATAATCAATTTTTCATTGTAGATGTAGTTTTACATAATTATTTCTGTTATGTCGCAATAATGTTAGTGTTTTCGTCGATGGTTGCTAGGTATGTCAGATATGTGGTAGTTTAGGATTTTTTATGGGGACAGTGAAATATTATATGGTCTGGAAGCGATAGTACTGTCTGTATTTTACTCAATGGACAAGGATATCTCGAGACCTATGCAAAAAAGTGTTGGACACTTGTACGTCTGGTTGATGCAGGGTTTCAAAATAGACCCCGAGGTTTAAGAGATGAAGATTGATATTGTAGACAACCAAGTGAGAGATGGTATGTACTGTGAGGTGTACCCACTCTGGGAAGATTCAATGTGGAAGAGCTACCTGCAGGATGTTGTGCACGGAGGTTGTCATGTTATGTTGCTTGTGCAACGGAAGAATAAGGAGGCAGTGGGGAAGATGCAAGGTGGGGGATATGCGGAGGAGAAGGGTGATGAGGAAGAGTTTGAGGATGATGTCGATCCGGATGGTGCACATTCATTGAAGTATCCGACTGAACGATCGGTGAGACAGATAAAGGGGAACGAATCTCTTCTCTAATTGAACAGATGGAGCAGGATGATCTTCAGGCTAACGAATATCCCACGTACTAGAACAATCCCAACTTCAACAATCTTGTGGTGAATGAGGGGAATCAGGTGGCTTGGAAGTATACGCAGAATGAGTGACCCAAGGTGCTAGGTATCCTAATAGTCAGGCCATGTAGGATGCAGCGACTCGATGGGTGACATCGTTTTGACGGTAGTTTTATGTTGTGAAGTCAAGCAAGAGGGAATATGATTTCAAGTGTGTGAAGGCGACTTGCCCATGGCGGGTGCATGGCTTCAAGGTGAAGTGGGTCGACTATTGCGAGGTGTTGATTGTGGTCAACCGCACTTGCAAGATTGATGAACTTGAGCCGAGCCATAGGAACATCAGCTCAGCCTTTGTCGCCAATATGATGTACGCCCAGATTGTGAACAACCTGAATTATGAACCAGGGTCCATAATTAGGTAAATTAAGAAGGAGTATAAGTACACTATCAGCTACAATAAGGCATGGAGGGCAAAGAGGAAGGCAATTCAGATGAGGTTCGGGACCTATGAAGCGTCATATGACAATCTGCCATATTTGCTGCAGACCATTACTCGAAGGAACCTAGGGACGTATTACAACATTGATAAGTACTTATTGTTTTCCAAACCTGGCAAGTACATCCTGAAGTGATCTTTATTCACATTTGGAGCATGTATCAAAGCTCTCAAGCATTGTCAGTCTATCCTGTACATCGATGACACTTTTGTTACCGACAAGTACATGGGACAGATCCTGACTGCTATTGGGGTTGATAGGAATAAACAAGTTCTACTGTTGGCCTTTGTATTTGTGAAGAGTGAGAACACCAGCATTTGGTATTGGTTCTTGTACCATGTGAGGATGATAATTATTGGTGCTCGGTTGAACGTGTGCCATATACATGACTAGCATGCTGGGATGCTCATGATAATTAAGGATCTGCAAAATGAAACAGACGATGGCTTGATGGGACCTATGTAGCCAGATCTGTAGAGTAGGTGGTACATCAGGCATTTGGGTACAAACTTCTTCTGCCAATTAAAGAACAAGAACCTCATGAACATGTTCAAGAGGTTATGCGGTTAGAACCAGCAGCGGAAGTTTTATGATCTTTGGAAGACATTGGATGAGCTGACGAAGAAGCAAACACATGAGTGTGTAGGGAGGCCCATGAGCGGACCGGAGGATGAACCAGTACCTCTAGAGTCCCTGCCAACAGATAATGAAGCTGGCATCAAGCGCAAGATCGGGTCATCTACTAGTTCATTTAGTGAGTGGATTGAGAATGAGCCGAAGCAGAAGTGGGCTCTTCTCTGCAATACAAACAAGGCTAAGTATGGAATTATTACTACAAATTTAACAGAGGTTTACAACTGAGTGATGAAAGGTGTGTGGGGGTTGCCGTTGCTGGGGATTGTAAAGTTCATACTTCAAGGGACCTGCAAGTATTTCAGGGACCGCTATGCGTTAGCGCACACAACACTGAATGATGCTCGTCTGATTTATGGAACGAAGTTGACTAAGTACATGTAACACAAGGCGGAGAAGGCAAAGATACATTGGGTGAAGGCTATGGGAACTGCATAGCATAGATAAAATATTCTATGATAGGATAAAGGAAGGATAGGGGGCAAGTGTGAGAGAGTTATCCATGAGTGCACCATCTTCGATGTCAGGTGTGTTTGCACCTGCTACAAGCCGATGCTACTGCAGAAGCCATGCTCTGATGTGATTGCCGCGTGTGCTGTGACGAGTATGAGGACTCGGAGGTACATCTCTGAGTACTTCAAGAAGAAATCTTTGTTCGACACCTGGCACCATGAGGTCTACGGTTTTTTCACAAAGGAATTTGGGCCCGATTGTGTATTCCTCCCTGATCCCAAAAAAATGAAGCAGAAGAAGGTACGGCCCAGGACTATGAGGCTCCGCAATGACATGGATGAAACAGAAGCTGGGTGTCGTGTGAAATTATACGGCGAGTGCAATGGAACAGGACACACTTACAAGAAATGCACTGTTGGTGTCCCAAGTGTGAACCCTGCGGAAGTAGGTTCTTTCGGGTCTGGTGCAGATGGGAGACGTCCTCGGGGTCATCAGTTGTAGGCCAGGTCGGCTCATTGGGATCGACTAATGTTTTAATTCGTGATGTGATGGATATTCATGTGCACAACATTGTACTTTACTGTTTTAGTACTGAGACCGTCACTATGTACGAGGTTATAACATGTTAGTTTATGATTTGTTCACATTTTTATGTATGATTTGAACAATCAATTATGTCATTTTATATGTTGGATGTTTACTTGTTTAGTTTCCATAAATAAAGACCAGTTTAGACTAGATATATAGTGGTCGACACTCATTTACTCTGTGTTTGTTTTGCATATACAAATGTAAATAACTTATGAACATGTAGGTATGGCACACCTGGAGCTACTTGACTCTGAGCTCGATGTCGTTCGTACCGCACCATGGTGCAGGCGGAGGAGCTCCCGGTACTATGACCTCATGTGACGGATGAGCTCATGAGGATTGACGAGCACTAGATCTCAAGGTTTGTCCATTTTGAATTTAATGTTTCATACCGATTTTTATTGTTATTCATCTCTAACTGTATTATGCTTGCAGGTTACATGTTGCTGACCTACTTTCGTTGTTCCGGTTGGTGGAGGTGGACACTTCGGCAGGGGCCTCGAAGGTGGTGATGCAGTTCGGCTATGATAGGGCCCTCCTCACGGCCCTCATCGACAGGTGGCGTCTCGAGACGCACACGTTCCACCTCCCGTACAGTGAGATGGCACCCACGCTCGAGGATGTCTCACTCCTGATAGGTCTGCCTTGCACGAGTGCCGCTATTGGGCCTAGGGACATGGGTGTGGGTTGGCGTGACGAGATGCTGGCCTACTTCTCTGACGTGGAATGGAGGGATGGCATAGCCCTGTTCTGGTCTTTTCCAGGGACCAAAAAGCATGGCCCAACAAAGGCCTTTGTTGTTTAGTTTGTTGTACGTATGTCTTGTATTGTGTTCTCATCTCCTTTAAATTACTAAAGGATGAGGATACTGGTACTTGCTCCTTTTTTTATAGGCGAACAACATCCACCTGTAGGCTGGTGACAAGGACAACACCCACCACCTGGAGGTGTACCTCCTGTGGTTGTTTAGGTGGGTCATGTTCACCGAGACCCACGATAACAAAGTCTCGAGGTGTAGGTCCCGCAGTACAGCTGGGCTTTAGCTGTGCTGGCTACGACGTACCACAGGCTGTGGGATGGTTGCACGAAGACCGACATCAACGCGATCCTCATCGGGTGTCCTCTGCTGCTTCAGATGTGGTTGTACAAGTGCATCACTATCGGTATGCCCGTTGTCGACCATAGCACGTACCAGTTCACTATGGATGGCGTCGACGACCCGACCATGGGATCCTTGTGGTGCAGACGCATGATAAGTGCTACGCTACTAGTGTACGTATATGTTCATTAGTTTTTTTGGTTCCTCTAACTTAGTTTGGTTGCACAACTGAGTTGGTCCATTGCGTAGACACAACGCGCATACCCAGACTTTGTTCACCTGTTCGATGACCTGACGGTGGACTGTGTCCATTGGAGGTCATACACAGAGGCTGAGGTACATCGACACGCTCTGCTAGGACTTTCGGTGCTCTGCTTACATGATCGGAAGTACTCGCTCACAACTTGTGCTCTCATCGTTGACATCTATGTCTAGGTGTACTCACAACATCGTGTGATGCGACAGTTCAGAAAGTTCTAGGCATTCCCACTACAAGTGACTAGGTTGGTGCCTATCAACATACACATGTGCGTAATATTGTATTTACATTTTCATACGACCAACGTCTACACATGTTTTCATGTATATATGTTTTTGCAAGTTGACGCGGAGGGGGCTTATTCCACAAGTGCGTTTGCGTCGCGTGTCCAACGATGGGTTGACGAATGGGACCAAGCTATCGAGCATGTTGTGGACGAGGATCAGCTACACTCTGAGGAGGCGTACATGGAGTAACTCTTGTGTTTCATGCCTTGGACACGGATCCAGTTCACATACACACCAGCCGAGCTTCCACAGCACATGGCGGACATGCGTGACACTTTGCCAACGCACAGGGACCAGACGTGTTCTATTGAGATACGAATAACACTACACGAGCCCTCATTTACCACAGTAGATTGTAAAAAAATGTGTAATTAAATGAAGCTTTCCTTTGCAGAGAGGCATACTGCACCAGATTGATGCGGAGGCATGTGCGTCAAAATTGTGGCTCGACAGTGATGGTGAGGTCCCCATGGCTGAGATGAGCGCGGCGTTTGGCCGGATTATCTGGAACATGGTGAAGGTCTTTCGATCGATGAGCTATAGTTCATCCTCAGACATTACTATGGGACCATGAGTGTTGTCTCAACTTTTGGCATGCCCGTCCACCACGTTCACCAAGCCACTGCACCCACCAGTACGCTCGACCTTGCCGCCGAGCTGTCGAGGGCGTATTTAACCCCGATTTGCTCTTTGACCCCTACTACGGCAAGGCATTCCTTCACCGGAGCTGGACACCCCCAGTACAATGGCATGTTGCCTCGACTTTTGTTCTTCAACGCTAGTGACCCCGCACTACTACAGAGCAGGACGTAAGTAGCGTTTTATCAGTACGAGTTGCACAAAAACCGTCACTGAAAATATATCATTGCCGGTTCATAACCAATTCACGCTTGAACAGTGATCAAGCGTTAAGAATCGACACCAATAAACATGAACCAGCACTGATACTCAGTATCAGTGCTTGTTCCATCCCATGAACCAACATTGAAGTCTGGACTCGAAATTTTTATTGACTTCTATTTTGGTTGGTGCGCTGATATCCGAATCCAGCTCGCCAACTGCCGAAGTTTTATTTACAAGTTGTGTAGAGGTAGCAGAGCCACTCATTCTCTCTCTCTCTCTCTCTTTCTCTCTCTCTCTCTCTCTCTCTCTCTCTGTTATCTCTTTGCCACAGCCACAGCTCGTTCTCTTTCTCTCTTATCTCGAGCGAGGCAGGTGACAGCGATAGCTGCCGACTACCTCGTGTCGTCGCCCTCGCCCTCAGCCAGATCCGCGGGAGGCCGGATCCACCGCCGATGCAGCATGTGAGCGTGGCGTGGCATGCGAGCAAGCATGCTTTCTTGCCGGCACGGCACACGAGCGCGGTGCGGCATGCAAGCACAGGCTCACCGATGAGCATGCTTTCTTTTCTTTTTTGCATCTAGCGTGACTGGATCGGAGATTTTGGGTTTTTGCATCTAGCATGACGAGCATGTGATTTTGGGTCTGTTGCTTGCTTGGAATGATTGTTCCTTTTGTTGTATTATCGCCAAATCTTCCTTTACTTACTCCTCCCATATCCATTTAATTTATCTAGCACCGGGCGGGAAGAAGGCCCACACTACAGGTGTGCAGCCAAGTGCATGTGTTCTTGTGTTTGAGATGAGTTGATTTGATTGTGTTCTTGTATTTGAGATGAGTCGAGCACGCCGACAGAGAGCGTGGCGATGGAGAGCGCCGCTGGCAGTGCGGTCATAGTTGGTGTGGCAGCGGAGAGTGCTAGCGATACTAGCAGCCGAGCCGGCTCAATTTCAAGCTAGCCCGTTTCTTTTTTTTAGCTCCCGATCCACCTATCACTATCGTTTCGTGGTAAAACCGGCAGTGATGGTCTGTTACTGTGCCAATTTCAGAACCAGCACTAATAGTCACTGATTATCAATGCTGAATAAAAAGTGCCGGTTGAAAAACCAACACTGAAGCTATTTTTCAACTGGCACGCTTATGCCATTTTGCAGTAGTGCCGCTACGCATTACAACATCTAGGCCAGCCTTCACTAGTGGCGATGACTACTTCTACGACACGAGCGGGGCGACGCACCCTTCCTCTGTGGACCTAGGTCCTTCGAGTTATTGCGTTCCAGGTACGACATTCACTTCATGCATAACAAATTGTTACGTATGTCACGGTTTATCGATGCTAACATGTTTTCTTCATTGTTCCATGTGCAGAGATAAACAATCTCTTGGAGGTCGAGGCGCAGGGTAGCTATATGGAGCTGCTTAGCAGGGATGGTACTCAGGTCCCTAGGTACAACTTCATCTTTGGTCAAAACGACGAGCTCGGTGTGCCGCAGCTACCTGGCGCACCACTCCCAGGGACACAACCCTCCCAGGATGAGTACGCCACTCCATCACCTGTTGGATGTGTCGGAGAGTGAACTCCTGTCGCAGGGATCCCGAGAGACCCCTCTTTAGAGATTCGGCCGGGGGGATGATCCTAGAAAAGCTTGTACGGGAAAAAAGCGGGAACGGAAGTAAATGCGCTGGCTTGCGGGTACACCGGGTTTTTGAACAGGTTCGGGCCGCGCGGGGGCGTAACACCCTACTCCTGTATGAGTGTTATATCTATCCTTGAAGGGGATCCTTCAAGGATATATCTGGTTCTCCAAGGAGAGCTGTTTACAAAGAGCTGGAGGCTCTTATGTTCTAGCTAGCTGGTCTCTTGATCGTCTTGCGATCGGGGGCTGTTGTTTTCTTGTTCTTCGACTGACTCTCCTCTCCTCCTTTTTCGGTGTCCTCCATCCTTTCCTTTTATAGATGCGCCGACCTCGACATATCCTGAATGGGAAAGAGGGGACACGAATGCCCAGGTGCCACGGAGAAAGGCGTAATCATTTCATTTTGGCGAAGTGACAGGGGCGGTGGAGGAAGGCGGCGTGCATTCGACCACCAGCCGCTGCGGAAGCTTCGGGGTGCTCTGAAAAGGGCCCACCGGACAGCCCCAGAGGTGCCCGGTGCGCCCACCCTGTCTTGTTCTCCTGCCAGGGCAGGGTGGCAGGCCGAGCGCTTCGATTCTGGCGACGTTATCCCGAGGCGCGCAGGTGAAAACGGGACGGGACCCGTGCATTTAATGGACCCACGCCCCCCTGCCATTGCATGGCAGGGTCTGACACTGGGGCGTGGGCAGCCGAGAATGTCAGGATGTCAGAATGTCAGGCCACGCGCGCCTATTAAATGCGGCATCGGGCCCTTGACTGGATGACACCCTGACGACGGGGCCCTTCGAGTCTTTGAACGAGCTTGCGCGAACCTTCGGGGGACCGAGTCCTCGGGGGCTGCCACGTGCAGCCCCGAGCACTCTCTCCCGAGCACTTCAGCGGGACCTTCGGGGCACCGAGTCCTCGGGGGCTGCCACGTGCAGCCCCGAGCACTCTCTCCCGAGCACTTCAGCGGGACCTTCGGGGCACCGAGTCCTCGGGGGCTGCCACGTGCAGCCCCGAGCACTCTCTCCCGAGCACTTCAGCGGGACCTTCGGGGCACCGAGTCCTCGGGGGCTGCCACGTGCAGCCCCGAGCACTCTCTCCCGAGCACTTCAGCGGGACCTTCGGGGCACCGAGTCCTCGGGGGCTGCCACGTGCAGCCCCGAGCACTCTCTCCCGAGCACTTCAGCGGGACCTTCGGGGCACCGAGTCCTCGGGGGCTGCCACGTGCAGCCCCGAGCACTCTCTCCCGAGCACTTCAGCGGGACCTTCGGGGCACCGAGTCCTCGGGGGCTGCCACGTGCAGCCCCGAGCACTCTCTCCCGAGCACTTCAGCGGGACCTTCGGGGCACCGAGTCCTCGGGGGCTGCCACGTGCAGCCCCGAGCACTCTCTCCCGAGCACTTCAGCGGGACCTTCGGGGCACCGAGTCCTCGGGGGCTGCCACGTGCAGCCCCGAGCACTCTCTCCCGAGCACTCTGTTTCTACCTATCTTGCAGGGTGGTGATATGTGGTGGACGGCCGGTCTGGCCTCGGGACTTAGGGACCCCTGGTTCTAAATACACCGACAGTAGCCCCCGGGCCCGCTGGCAGTCGATGGGACGGAGACTGCGAATGGGCCCTTCGTCGCGACCGAGGCCAAGGCTGGCCGGACGCCATGTGGCAAGCTTTCGAGAGGTGGTCCCTGCGGATTTTAGACATCAAGTATGCCCCAACGGGAAAATGAGTGGACGCGTGTCCACTCAACTTCCGAAGGGCACGATAATCATACGGGCGGCCCGCGCGGTCGCCGCGCAGATCGAGGAAAAATACGCCTGGCAACCGCTGACATCGCGCGATCGGCGGGAGATTCGCCTGACAGTTGCGTCGACCGAGGCGACGTTTCGCCGAGCGAACCGTCCGGGGCGGCAGTTTTTGAATTTTGAGATATAAAAGGGGGAATGGATCGGTCCGTTCCCCTTTTTCACGCTCTTTCGCACCCGTGCTCCTGCTTCCTTTGCGCTTCGAAGCCCCTAGGAAATTCCCAGGCGACCGGAGCGTTCTTCCTTCTCTCTCTCTTCACCACCAAAAAACGCCTTCCACTCCGCTGAGATGACGAGGGTTGGAGGAGGACGCCGGGATAGGACTCCGGACAGCATCTTGCCGGAATCACGCCTGAGGAATGAGGAGGCGGCGGATAAAATCAAGAAGCTGCTGGTGCCGGAAGGTCAGGAGGGTGCTGTGGTGGTGAGGCCGGCGACTCTGACGCCGACGACGACCGTTCCTGGACGAATCGTCCTCTTCACCTCCTTCGTGGCGGCGGGGCTAGTGCCGCCGTTCTCCGCCTTCTTCCTGCAAGTGCTGGAGACGTACGGCATCCAAATGGCGCACTTAAGCCCCAATTCCGTCATGGCGTTGGCGGTCTTCGCACATCTCTGCGAAATGTTCGTGGGGGTGATGCCGTCGGCGACGCTGCTTCGCCACTTCTTCGTCCTTCGGCCGGTGGGGAAGAAGAGGGGGCACTCCACGGCGGACGTCGCGGGGTGCTGCAACCTTCGGCTCCGGGAAGGCCTGGGGGACCATTATATTCCCCAGGTGGTGCGCAGCAAATGGGAGGAATGGCGACGGGACTGGTTCTTCGTCGACATCGACCCCCACGAGCGGCTCGAACTGCCAGAGAAGGCGGCGGAACCTCGGCGATCGACGTGGGAGGCGCCGCCGCCAGAAGATGCGAGGCTAAAGCCGGTGCTGGAGCGCATCTTGGAGCTGCGCGAGTCCGGGCTGACCTCTGTCATGGTGGTCGTGGACTTCCTGCATCGACGACTGGCGCCCTTGCGGGAGCGGGCCCGACCAAGCTGGTTCTATACCGGGCCGGAGGACATCACTAGGACCCAGATCGGCGCGAGTTGGGATCTGGGGCAGGCGGAGCTGCGAGGGATGACCCGAGTGATCACCGGGTCGGAGGACATGAGCCGGGCGGAGCTCCCGTGGCCGGAGATGGCGCTCTGCGCCCATCCCGACCGGGTGGCTATCATGAGGCGGCTGCCGGAGTTTGACGCCCAAGGGCCCGTGGACCGGCCAAGAAGCCGGAGTCCCGAGGCCTCTGAGCTCCCCGGGCTGGAAGAACTCCTGGGTGAGGAGGTTGTTGGCAGCTCGGCGCAGGCTGGCGACGGGGCCGCCACAAGCAGTAGCCGCCGCGCCAGAGAAGAGGGCGCCCCTGAAGCTGCTGAAGAGTTGACGCCGGGAGACCGGGGAAAACGACCCCGGGCCTTGATCCTGCTGCCGGAGTCTCCGCCGTCGCCGACGGCAGCGGCGGCGTTTCCGGTGCTGGAGCCGCGCCTGGTGCGGATGGGGCCCGCGCCGACGCCTGCGACCTGCGCGGCGGAGACCGAGACTCGTGCGGCGGCACCCGAGGCCCGCGCGGTGGCCCAGCCGAGCCCTCAGCGGAAGAGGCGGCGGGAGGGGTCCGGACCGACGGCACCGGACCCGGACATTAGGCTCCCAGCGGCCAAATGGCGGTATCGGTGAGTCATTTTTCTTGCTTTTCCATGGGTCCTTTCGGCCCGAACTAAGTTTTGACAACTTTTACTTGTCTCCCGTAGGCCGGCCGCAGGCGTTGCGGCGACGGAGAGGGAGCAGGCGCCAAGGCCAGAGCCGAACCTGCCCGCTGCGCCAGCGGAGGCCAGTGTAGGAACGGCGGAGGCGCCAATCGACGTGGAGGCGCCAATCGACGTGGCGGCCATAGGGAGAGAGGCGGTGGCGGCGACTACCGGAAGGGCGCCGGCGGAGCCTACCCCGGGCGCGGAGAGCCCGGGGCGGAGAACGGTGGAGGCGGATGCCTCGCCGGGGCCGGTGGGCAAGGCGGCTGATGCGGGAACGCAGCTGCCGTCCGAGGCCTTGGCTCCGGAGGAGCCTACCCCGGGCAGGCAGAGCCCGGGGCGGATGGCGGCACAGGGCCCTGTGGAGAGCTCGGCCCCCCTGGAGGCATCCGGCGGAGAAGCCTGGGACCCACCGGCGCTCGCAGTGCCTGGCCGGCCTGCCGATCCCCTCTTGGCCGCCATTGAAGGCGTCCGAGCCGCAGTCGGGCAGTTGGGCGCGGCGGTGGAGGCCAAGGAGGGGGAGCTCGAGGCCGAGCACGCCCGCCTGGTACTGGAGAAGGCGCAGCTGGCGGGCGCCCGAGAGGAGGCCCGTGCGGCAGCCGCGCGGGAGCAGAAGCTCCTGGAGGACATCCGTGCGGAAGCCGCGCGGGAACGAGAAGGCCTGAGGACCGCGCGGGCAGAGGCCGCGCGGGAACGAGAAGACGCCGCCCGCCTGGCTGAGGCGTCGAGGCAGCAGGCGGCCGAGGCCCTTGCCAGGATGGGGCAGGCGCAGGTGAGGGAGGCGGCAGTCACGGCCCGGGAACGGCTTGCAGAGGAGCGGCAGGCCGAGCTGGCCCGCCGAGAGGGCGCGGTCGAGACGACGCGCGCCGACCTCCAGCGCTGGGAAGACGACCTCCAGAAGATCAGAGGAGAAGTCAAGCGCTGGGAAGAGGACGTCTCCATCCGGGAAGTGGATAACGAGCTATTAGCGTCTGATCTCGGAACCCGGGAGGATTCGGTGGTCCAGCAGGAGGAGGTGCTGGCCCGGCGGGAGAATGAGCTGAGTCGCCGGGAAGGCGAACTGAATCGCCGAGAGGGCGAGCTGAGTCGCCGGGAGGGCGAAGCCGCTGCCGCGGCGGCCACCGCGGCTACCAGGGCGGAAGAGAATGCGAAACACGAGGCGGAACTGACCGCCCGTGAACAAGCCCTGTCCGAGGTGGTGGCTAAGGCGAAGCAGGATGCCGTCCCCGCCGCAGCTGGCGGTTCTTCCGGTCCGGCCGAGGACCAGGGACTCGAGGCACAGCTGCGGGCTGCCAGGGAGAAGCTCGAGGCAGCCTTTGTTTCGCGGGTCAACCTCGTGCAGATGCTGGAGGATATACTCCGGCGGATGCGACGGGCCATGGAGAAAGGTGGTCTTGGGCGGCTTGTCGGCGACACGAAGGGCGACGGCCCCGCACGACAAGTGTTGGAGCTGCAGCAGGTCTGCGAGCGCCTCGAGACCCTGCCCTGGGCAGTTCAGGAACTTGCCGCCCGGGAGGGACGTGGCTTGGCCCAAGCCGTGGCCGAGCATGTCCTGGCCTGCTACCGAAGCAGGGACCCGGACTTCCCATTGGAGCCGGCGCGGGAGGGAGTGGTCGAGGCTGAGGAGGAGGTCGCCCGAGCAGCGGTTAGGAGTACCGCCTCTGCGGTGGCGGCCGGCTTCAGGCGAGAGGTGCCGCCACCGCCAGCCCCCGGGGACGACTCAGAGGACTCAGCCGACGCCTCTGCCGCTGACTAGGCCTTCGGCGCCCTTTTTTCTTTTGTTGTAGATGCAGGAGTGAATATTAGGAGTGAACCCTTAGAAAAATGCTTTGTCTATGTCTTGTGAATATAATGGCAGCTTTTCCTTGGGCTCGCAACTCCAATTTCTCTGTATGCTTGATGTTTCCTCTGGCGCTCCGCCTGGAAGTCCCGAGGAGTACTCAGTCGGGCCGCTCCCGACCTTCCCATCCCCGAGAAATGAAGTTGTTCTGGTTGCTGGCGCTGGCGCAGCCAGCCTTCAAGCTCTCGCGAGTCCGTACTGCCTAGTTTAAGAAACAAAGACACAGACTCCGTTGCTCGGGAGATGGAACGGCCCTGCCCGGAACACGCCGTGCCCAGCGGACACCTTTTCACTTTGCGACCACTCAGCCGGTAGAAGGGAGACGCGTGTGAGCGAGAATGTGACCAAGAGTCCTCGCGGTCCGGTGGTGCCCGGGCTCAAAAAAGGGCCGGACCGAGCACTGACAGCCTGCCCCCAAGGCCTGAGCTCCGGACTACTCGAGCAGCTCGAGTGATAGGATTACCCAGGGCACCTGAGGACCCGGTAGTGCTCGGGGTCCTTAAGAGCGGACCGAACACCACGACCACCACGAAGGGCTTCGGTCAGACGTTACCGCACGCACGGTACTCCTTTCTACGAACCGCTCTGTCGTTCTGGAAAAAAGCCGACACGTGGCAGGGTTTTTGCGTGCCAGGAGACCACCTCACCGAGCAGATTAAAGCGCAAGAGCCCCCGAGAAGGACTCGGGAACATAAATTCACTGAAAACAGACTTGTCTGGTCATAACCACTCACCGGACAGCCGTCGGCCTTCCGGCCAGCCGATCCAGAAGGGGTTGATTCCGAGCTCGGGGGCCCGGGGACTTGATTCTTTCAACGGAGCGCCCGAGCGCTCAGAGGCATACGGGGCTCCTAGGGTCGGGTGATCTCGACCACCCAAGCCTAGGCGGTAGGACCACCCGAAGACCCTTGGGGCCGACCAGAGACCGGGGCATTGAAGCCCTTGCGGCCGAACTGCTTGTGATTGCCGACCTGTGACTTGAAAGAGAGAATATAGAATTTCTTTGTCTGATGCGCTCTGTTAGTGCGGTACTTGCCATAGACTGCTCTCGTTTTTTCGACCCGAGACCTCTCGAATACCCGAACCGGCAGACAAGGGTGGACAGAGGCATAACCTAGAGGTCCTATGGTTCGGTGGCGCCCGGGTATGACAGGCCAGACCGAGCACCGACAGCCCGCTCCGGGGGCCTGAGCTCCGGCCTACTCGAGTAGCTCGAGTGATGGGATTACCCAAAGCGCCCCGAAACTCGGTTAGTGCCCGGGAGCCCGTTACGACACCGAATACCACAGCCTACCATGTCGGACGTAAGTCAGCGGCGACTGCTCGTATGTATACCGATTGGGATTCTTTTATCAACGGGAAAAAATGAGAGAGCGAACTTTTTCTCGCACAACCGAGCACCTCACCAGACAGATTAAACATAGGGGATCCAGAGGAATAATTTGCCATAGTGATTGCTTATTAAAATACTGAATGTACGATATTTACAAGGTTGGGTGACAGCGATTTACCACACGGGGCGAAGCCTCCAGACTGCTCGGGCGGGGAGAAGCCCCCGGCCTTATCAACCTGAACCGCGAGCTTGACCGTCTACGGGTAGAAGCGTCGAAGATGCTCGATGTTCCACGGATTCGGGAGTGGCTGCCCTTCCTCCGTCGCCAACCTGAAAGAACCTGCCCGGGGGACTGCAATTACGGTGAAAGGACCTTCCCACACAGGGGACAACTTATTCATTCCTTCGCGCGACTGGATGCGCCGGAGAACTAGGTCCCCCACCTCGAGAGACCGGGCCCGGACGTGACGCAGATGATAACGGCGCAGACTCTGCTGGTACCGAGCCGCCCGGACAGCAGAACGTCGCCGGCGCTCTTCCAGGTAGTCTACGTCGTCGCGCCTTTGATGCTCCTGCTCGCCCTCAGAGTATGCGTGCACTCGAGGGGAGCCTAGAGTAAGCTCGGAGGGGAGGACCGCCTCGGCGCCGTAGACGAGGAAGAAAGGAGTTTCCCCGGTAGCGCGGCTTGGCGTAGTCCGGTTGGCCCATAGCACGGCTGGCAGCTCATCCACCCATCCCTTCCCGTGCTTAGCGAGCACGTCATAGGTCCGGGTCTTGAGGCCCTTTAGTATCTCTGCGTTGGCACGCTCGACCTGCCCGTTACTCCGAGGATGAGCGACGGAAGCGAAGCAAAGTTTGATGCCAAGATCCTCGCAATAGTCCCCGAACAAGGCACTAGTGAACTGGGTGCCGTTGTCGGTGATGATCCGATTGGGGACACCAAAACGGCTAGTGATACCGCGGACAAACTGGAGCGCCGTGCTTTTGGTTATCTTGATGACTGGGACTGCCTCCGGCCACTTGGTGAATTTGTCGATAGCGACATATAGGTATGCATAGCCCCCGACTGCTCGGGGGAATGGACCCAAAATGTCCAAACCCCAGACCGCGAAAGGCCATGACAAGGGAATGGTATGGAGAGCCTGAGCGGGCTGGTGAATCTGCTTTGCATGGAACTGGCATGCCCTGCAGCGCCGAACCAGCTCGGAAGCATCCTGGAGAGCTGTGGGCCAGTAGAAACCTTGCCGGAAGGCTTTCCCGACCAGCGCGCGGAACGATGAATGGCCACCGCACTCGCCCTCGTGGATCTCAGCGAGAAGATCGCCGCCTTCTGCCCGAGAGATGCATTTTAGGAGGACACCTCCTGCGCTACGTCGGTAGAGATCCCCGTCTACTATGGCATAGCGTTTGGACTGCCGAGCAACCCTTTCGGCAGTCGCCTCATCCTCGGGTAGGAACCTTTCTTTCAAGTACCCTCGGATGTCAGACATCCACGAGGCATCTTGAGAACATTTGGTGAGCACAGCGCACTCGCCGGACGGCGGCGCCCTGACGGGGTTTCCCACTGAGGGCACCGCCGGGGTCCCCTGAATTGAGTTCGAGGTTTCCCCTTCATCCTGTTCGGCAGGCAGGACGGAAGGCCGTGCGAGTCTTTCTTCAAAGACTCCGGCAGGGACGTGCGCACGTGATGAGGCCAGGCGAGAGAGCTCGTCGGCCGGAGCGTTGTCGCGGCGAGGGATATGCCGTAGTTCGAGGCCATCGAAGCGTTTCTCGAGCTTCCTGACTGCGGCCACGTACGCCGCCATTTGAGGATCCGTGCACTGGTACTCCTTGGAGACCTGGTTGACGACCAGCTGGGAGTCCCCCTTGACCAGGAGGCGACGAATCCCGAGCCCCACCGCAGCCCGGAGGCCGGCGATGAGACCTTCATACTCCGCCATGTTGTTGGATGCGCGGAAATGCAACTGTACGACGTACCGGAGCTCTTCACCCGTTGGGGAGGTGAGAACCACTCCGGCCCCTGCGCCTTTCAGCGAGAGGGAGCCGTCGAAGTGCATGACCCAGTACCCGGGCGCGTCGCGCCCGGGATAGGCAGAAAACTCTTCTGGGTCGACGCAGGGGACGGGCGTCCACTCTGCCAAGAAGTCGGAGAGCGCCTGGCTTTTAATTGCCTGGTGACTAACGAAGTGTAGATCGAACTCCGCCAGCTCTACTGCCCATTTGACAACGCGCCCGGTGCCCTCCCGGTTTCGGAGAATGGGTCCCAGTGGATAAGTGGTAACCACTGAGATTTTGTGCGCCTGGAAGTAGTGGCGCAGCTTCCGGGAGGCGACGAGCACGGCATAGAGCAGCTTCTGAGCCTGAGGATACCTTGTCTTGGCTTCCCGGAGGACCTCGCTGACGAAGTACACCGGTCGCTGTGCCCGGCGGGCCCGGACGGTGGCCCCACCCGGGGGGCTGCTACAGCTCCCAGGGTCGGCGGTATGGTCGGGGTTGGCCGGGCATTCGAGCTCGATTCCTTGGCTAGGAAGAGCAGTGTGCTCGGGCTCGACCCCTCGCTCCGGGGGAGCCACGAGGACAGGTGAGTGATCGGGGGCCTCTGGGAGCTGGGACCCAGCACCCGGCCCTGAACACTCGTCTCGCTCCACCACCAATACTACGCTCACAACCTGAGGAGTGGCCGAAACGTAAAGCAGCAGGGGCTCACCTTGAGAAGGAGCCACCAAAACGGGTGGCGAGGTAAGGTATTTCTTTAAGTCGCGGAAGGCCTGCTCGGCCTCCGGCGTCCAGTCGAAACGACCGGATTTCTTCAGAAGCTTGAAGAGGGGGAGCCCCCGCTCCCCGAGCTTAGAGATGAAGCGCCCGAGGGCGGCCATGCAGCCGGCGAGGCGCTGGACCTCCTTGAGTCGAACCGGGGGTCGCATTTGCTCGATGGCCCGGATCTTCTCCGGATTGACCTCGATTCCTCGGCCAGAGACCAAGAAACCAAGGAGCTTGCCCGCCGGGACCCCGAAGACACATTTCTCCGGGTTGAGCTTGAGGCGGGTAGAGCGGAGACTGTTGAAAGTCTCGGCAAGGTCCTCGAGCAGGGTGGCGCGGTCTCGGGTTTTGACCACGAGATCGTCGATGTAAGCCTCGACGTTGCGGCCAACCTGCGAGTTAAGTGTGATACGAATGGCGCGCTGGAAGGATGATCCAGCGTTGCGCAGGCCGAAAGGCATTGACATGTAGCAATAAGTCCCCACCGGGGTAGTAAAAGCAGTTTTTTCCTCGTCCCCTACGGCCATGCGAATCTGGTGATACCCAGAATTTGCATCTAGGAAGCATAAAAGATCACATCCCGCAGTTGAATCTATGATTTGATCAATGCGAGGTAAGGGGAAAGGATCTTTAGGACAAGCCTTGTTAAGGTCGGTGTAGTCCACGCACATGCGAAGCTTGCCGTTGGCCTTCGGGACGATGACTGGATTTGCTAGCCAGTCGGGGTGGAGAACTTCTCGGATAAATCCGGCGTCGAGGAGCTTGCGGACTTGCTCGCGGATAAACTCCTGGCGTTCTGGCGCCTGCCGCCGGACCTTCTGCTTCACTGGGCGGGCGTCCGGACGCACGGCCAAGTGATGCTCGATCACCTCCCTAGGGATCCCGGGCATATCGGACGGTTGCCAGGCAAACACGTCTACGTTAGCCCGGAGGAAGGCGACGAGCGCGCTTTCCTATTTGCTGCCCAGGTCGCTGCCGATACGGACAACCTGGGTAGCGTCTTCGCCCACCTTGACCTCCTTCGTTGGAACAGTCGTGTCGGCGGCGGGTCGGGGTCTGGATGAAGAGGGTCCCGGGCCCCCTGAAGAGCCATCAGCCTCGGCTTGCGCTGAGACTAGGGCCATGTAGGTTTGTTCGGCGCAGGAGACAGCGCCACCGGAGTCAGCGATCACGGAGATAGAGCCTGCGGGGCCGGGCATCTTAACCGTAAGGTATGCATAATGCACGGCCATCATGAATTTGGCGAGCGCCGGACGCCCGAGGATGGCGTTGTAGGGGAGAGGGAGCTCCGCGACATCGAAGAGGACGCACTCCGTACGAAAGTTGTCCCGGCTCCCGAACGTGACAGGCAACTCAACCTGCCCGAGGGGCAGGGAGTGCCCGGGCGTTACTCCACAGAAGGGGAGCGACGGCTTTAGGCGTCGGGAAGGTACTTGCAGCTTCTCAAAAACCTCTTTGGAAAGGAGGTTGAGGCCGGCACCACCGTCGATCAGCACTCTGCCGACTTTGACATTGCAGACAGTGGGAGATACGACCAGAGGTAGCCGCCCCACAGCTGCAGTACTGACGGGGTGGTCGGCCATGCTGAACGTGATCGGAGCATCCGACCACCTCAGGGGTCTGGCGGCCTCCTCGCTCGGGGTTGCCGAGCATACTTCGCGCCGCATGACCTTGATGCCACGGCGCGAGCAGGGTGTGTAGGCGCCTCCGTCGATGAAGGCAACCGCATGCTCGGGCTCCTGGAAGCCGAGCTCGGCATTGTTGGGAATGACCTCGGTATTGCCTCCCCCGCGAGACTCGTCGCGCTCCCTCTGGCGCTGCTCCACGAGTCCCTTGACCGTACGACACTCTGTGAGGTCGTGCCATCTGGTCAGGTGTATGGGACACCATTTACCTGGCTCGGGCCCCGCGGGAGCGGGGACCCTCGCGGGAATAGGAGCCCGGCCAGGGGCCGGGGCTCTTGCTGGAGCTGACGCCCTAGCCGGCGCTGGGGCCCTCGCAGGCGCAGAGGCCCGAGAAGGAGCCCGAGCAGGGGCCCTGACGGGGCGCCGATCGGCATCCGGCCGACGCTCTTGCCGGCGATCGGGCTCTTGTGGCTCCCCGTGAGCGGGGATTTGGGCTAGCTCAACGGGAGCAGCCTCGCGCTTCCTCCTCTTTTTCTTTTCCCGCTTATCAGAGCGGGAAGAACTTGGTCGATCGGAAGCGGGGCGAGGAGCATGCCATGCCCTGGCCTCCGCAGCTTTGGCGCACTTATCGGCCAGTGCGAAAAGTTCCGCAGGGGTCTCGATCTCGTGCGTACCTAGCTTCTCGAGCATCCGCTCATCACGTACGCCCTGCCGAAAAGCAACAATAACAGCATGGGGGGCCACTCGCGGAATAGTGTTGCGAACCTGGCTGAAACGCTGTATGAATCGACGCAGCGTCTCCCCTTCCTGCTGTTGGACGGCGTGAAGGTCGCACTCCAGCCCGGGACGTGCGAACGTACCCTGAAAGTTGGCCACAAATTGGTGGCACAAGTCGTCCCAGGAGCTGATAGATCCCGGGGGTAAGTTCATAAGCCAGGAGCGGGCGGAACCCCTCAAGGCAACATGAAAATAATTTACCATCACCTTTTCGCTGCCTCTGGCCGCTTGGACGGCCGTCGTGTAGATCTGGAGGAACTCGACGGGGTCGATGGACCCGTCGTACTTCTCCGGCAGCTCGGGGCGGAACTTGGAAGGCCACCTCACCCGACGGAGCTCGGTGGTGAAGGCACGGCAACCGGTGCCGTACCCCGCAGCACGAGCGGGGGTTCTTGGTGGAGAGGAACGGCGAGCCGGGGATCCCCGGTGGTCGTGGATCGGGAGAGAGGAAGCTTGGTCCTCTGCCCCAACCCCCTGCCGGGTCTCCCGCTGGCGCTCGAGAGTGACCCGGGCATCCTCGTGGCCCCTTCGCTCGTCGAGACGCAAACGGAGGTCCCGGGCCTCGGATACGTCCTGGGGGATGGCGCTCCGCCTGGAGGCCCCTCCGCCCGTGCGGGTGTTGCCCGCTGAGGAGCCGACTCTGGCGGCACCGCGCTGAAAAGTGGCGCGAGGGCTCTCGACCTGCATCTGGCGACGAGCGGTGCCGACCAAAGCGGCGATATCTTGCATCCACCGGCCTTCCGGAGTGTTTGGCGTGGCCCGAATGGGAGGGTGCCTGAGGAGGGCTTGCGCTGCAAGCAAGGCGCTCCCTGGGCTGGCCTCACTAAAAGCTAGCCTGCGCCGGGGCGGCGCTCGACGTGATCCAGAGGCGGACCTAGCGGCCGGGGCCCCGACCATCTGCTGGGGGTCGGAGAGCACGCCGGCAGCGGCGGCGCTGATGGGCCCAGCGCCCTGATCCCCTTGGGCGGGAAAAACCTCTTGGTCGTGGGGCGGCGTTCCGTTACTGGAAGTGGAGCCGGAACGCTGGAGACGGTGCCCACCGGCCATCTTTTCCTGTGGAGAAAAAAAAAGGGAAACAAACAATCTAGGGATATTCCCCCCTACCTGGCGCGCCAGCTGTCGGAGAGTGAACTCCTGTCGCAGGGATCCCGAGAGACCCCTCTTTAGAGATTCGGCCGGGGGGATGATCCTAGAAAAGCTTGTACGGGAAAAAAGCGGGAACGGAAGTAAATGCGCTGGCTTGCGGGTACACCGGGTTTTTGAACAGGTTCGGGCCGCGCGGGGGCGTAACACCCTACTCCTGTATGAGTGTTATATCTATCCTTGAAGGGGATCCTTCAAGGATATATCTGGTTCTCCAAGGAGAGCTGTTTACAAAGAGCTGGAGGCTCTTATGTTCTAGCTAGCTGGTCTCTTGATCGTCTTGCGATCGGGGGCTGTTGTTTTCTTGTTCTTCGACTGACTCTCCTCTCCTCCTTTTTCGGTGTCCTCCATCCTTTCCTTTTATAGATGCGCCGACCTCGACATATCCTGAATGGGAAAGAGGGGACGCGAATGCCCAGGTGCCACGGAGAAAGGCGTAATCATTTCATTTTGGCGAAGTGACAGGGGCGGTGGAGGAAGGCGGCGTGCATTCGACCACCAGCCGCTGCGGAAGCTTCGGGGTGCTCTGAAAAGGGCCCACCGGACAGCCCCAGAGGTGCCCGGTGCGCCCACCCTGTCTTGTTCTCCTGCCAGGGCAGGGTGGCAGGCCGAGCGCTTCGATTCTGGCGACGTTATCCCGAGGCGCGCAGGTGAAAACGGGACGGGACCCGTGCATTTAATGGACCCACGCCCCCCTGCCATTGCATGGCAGGGTCTGACACTGGGGCGTGGGCAGCCGAGAATGTCAGGATGTCAGAATGTCAGGCCACGCGCGCCTATTAAATGCGGCATCGGGCCCTTGACTGGATGACACCCTGACGACGGGGCCCTTCGAGTCTTTGAACGAGCTTGCGCGAACCTTCGGGGGACCGAGTCCTCGGGGGCTGCCACGTGCAGCCCCGAGCACTCTCTCCCGAGCACTTCAGCGGGACCTTCGGGGCACCGAGTCCTCGGGGGCTGCCACGTGCAGCCCCGAGCACTCTCTCCCGAGCACTTCAGCGGGACCTTCGGGGCACCGAGTCTTCGGGGGCTGCCACGTGCAGCCCCGAGCACTCTCTCCCGAGCACTTCAGCGGGACCTTCGGGGCACCGAGTCCTCGGGGGCTGCCACGTGCAGCCCCGAGCACTCTCTCCCGAGCACTTCAGCGGGACCTTCGGGGCACCGAGTCCTCGGGGGCTGCCACGTGCAGCCCCGAGCACTCTCTCCCGAGCACTTCAGCGGGACCTTCGGGGCACCGAGTCCTCGGGGGCTGCCACGTGCAGCCCCGAGCACTCTCTCCCGAGCACTTCAGCGGGACCTTCGGGTCACCGAGTCCTCGGGGGCTGCCACGTGCAGCCCCGAGCACTCTCTCCCGAGCACTTCAGCGGGACCTTCGGGGCACCGAGTCCTCGGGGGCTGCCACGTGCAGCCCTGAGCACTCTCTCCCGAGCACTTCAGCGGGACCTTCGGGGCACCGAGTCCTCGGGGGCTGCCACGTGCAGCCCCGAGCACTCTCTCCCGAGCACTTCAGCGGGACCTTCGGGGCACCGAGTCCTCGGGGGCTGCCACGTGCAGCCCCGAGCACTCTCTCCCGAGCACTCTGTTTCTACCTATCTTGCAGGGTGGTGATATGTGGTGGACGGCCGGTCTGGCCTCGGGACTTAGGGACCCCTGGTTCTAAATACACCGACAGGATGACCTAAGCGGCTGATCATTCCACCAAACCCCCTGACGTAATTAGCTATCCAGGTGAGAGGGAGGAGGTGTAGGATCCTGAGGACGGATGCGACCAGGGGCCTTGTCCCTAAGAGGGAACAAAACCTGTAGGTAGCTATATCATTGTTAGTTTTATGGTGTTATGTTATTGTCTTTCGCCGAATGAATGTGCAATATTTTTCAAATTATCGTATATAAAAATTATATTAGAAAAAATAATTATACTGAGTGGCAAAAAGAATTGTCATATCACCTATACACCAGATGAGACTAAGTTCTCGCCCACTAAATAGGCGAGACCTTCCTCTCTTTGATTATTTAATGCACTGAGCGCCGGGGCCCATAAGTTCTCAGCCCATTAAACAGGTGACAGTAGCCTACACATGCAATTTCTAAAGGGCATGTATTCCTCAAAATATTAAACAAAAAATATACATATAAAATTCTAATACCACGTACAATGCCGGCTGAACAACCCAAGTAGGCCCGTGGTTTGGAGCTGCTTTCCCTGGGCAGTCAAGATGTGGTGAAACCATCAAATGAACGTTGTCATGTCCTACCAGCTGCTTGCTCATGTTAATTTTTGTTTCAGTTTCTATATAAAAATGCGATCGATGTGAAACTGCATAATTCTGCACCAGCTTATGTGAGAAAACAAGTGGAGAAGTATCTTGGTTTGCATGTGATGAGGTATTGACAATAGTTGATGTGTCTCGAACTTGATTAGCATGTGTTTGTGGATGATTGCTCTTGATCATATCTAACTCGAGTTGGCGGTGTTTGGAATTGGTGAATTCTTCTATGTAAGCAGAAAAATTACACACACTGGAAGTTCCGGTGTGGGCAGTGTATTCTCGCCGAACTATTTCTTGCAAAGAGCAATTTTTCGGGCGAAATTGGAGATCAATGAACCAGAAGGTCTGGTGAGTGTGGTGGCTACGTCAGAGGGTATCATCGGAGCATTTTCAGTGCTGAAACAGAAATGAAAGCAAAAACTGAATGGTCCGGTGATGGACTTTGAGAGCGCCGGAGTATGTTCTGCAAAGAGAAGATTTTTGGCGCTAAGTTTGATTATGTACATCGGATAGTCCGGTGCTGGGATTGTGAACACCAGAGAATGCACCGGACCTTTTGTTGCAGAGAGGTTGCAGAAGGGTGGTTCGATGGATTAGCACACACCGGATTATCCGATGATGGACACCGGAAGCTTTCATCGGACCTTTTCTTGCAGAGAGCAAAATTTTTCTAGAACAGATAGTGTTACACTTACCGGATGGTCCGGTGTTCACAAGCATAACACAGCGGAACATTCAGTGTTTACGTTTTCTGCAGGATGTGCTCTGAGTTAAAGTTTTTGATTTAATGCTAACGTGGAGATGTTTTCAAGTGTGGAGAAATGTGTTTACTTGTTTCAAGGTGTGCAGGTGACGGATGCAACTTGGCGGTCGATGGCAGATGATCGAGGCTAAGTGGGTGCTTGGTGCCAGACAATCAAGGAGGGCCGAGGAGAGTCAAGGGTGGTCCTAGCGGTACATATGAAGGTCAATTAAAGCATAAAACAGAGGATGAAGATGGTATGTTAACAAAGTCAACCAAAGGGGATACCGGTGCAAGTAACAAGGCGGCCTAAGGGATCAAGAGCGGGAGAAACTTGTCGGTTGTCAAGATCGCAAGACGAAGGACACGCGTCATCATCGGAGCGCTAGCTTCAGGTGGAAGCAAGTGGAAGCTAGTCACGATTTGAGAAGCGTGCTAGGGTTTTGTGGTTTGACCTCAAAACCGTGGGAAGACTGGAGAAGTACGTGGCACCATCGTGAAGCTTGTATCGAGGCAAAGCTAAGTCGTAAAGGCATCGTGGCATTCCGATGAATGGAGAAGAAAATATACTAAAATGTCCTTGGTGGTAGTTAGAAGTGTACTACAAAAGAGAGATATTTTGGGAAAAAGCTATAAAATTTAGGGATCAAGTTTCCTAGGCCTATAAATAGAGGGGTAGGGCTATGGGAGAGGGTGAATCAGTTATTTGAGCCCCTTGTGCCACCCATATGAGAGCATTGTGCTAGGGTTTTAGTGGAGAGGAGGATGAGTGATTAGCATATGTAATAGGTGAGAGTTTTGAGAAAAAAAATTTGTAATCCGCCTAAAATAGGGCTGACCTATTTGAGTAATGAAGTCTATTTTGTTTCATATGCTTGAATTCCCCTCCTTCTAGTTTTCCTCGCTTGGTTCCCTTGCCTTGTGTGTAAGTTTTTCTTTTCCGGTTTTGATTTTCGTTTTTATTTTTGGGCTGAAATTTCAGCACCTTGTGAGGTCATTCTTCTAGCTGCTAGAGGCACAAAATTCGCATGCACATGATTATGTGATGGGGTCCTGAATTCTCATGCCTCTAGACAATCAACTTGGAAAGTTTCGTTGCTCGGTGTTCATCTTTTCTTGTTTCTTTGCTACTTGTGATCTTTCAAGTGCTAAGACACATGGATTGATCTTAAATAAAATATATGGTTCATATACCATCCATGGTGTCATGTTACCTCGATTTTCTCTAGTTAAAACTTCTCTCGATTTTTGCTTCCGTTTGAGTTTTGAGGTGCGTTAGGTGATACAAATAAGAGAAGACCATCAATTTTGCAAGGAATTTGTTGAGGCATCTATTCACCCCCGTCTAGTCATTAATCTTATTTCTACAATTGGTATCAGAGCCAGTTTGACCATTTATTGACCTTAACCGGCTTTATGATCCGTAAGTGATGTAGAGAGAAATGAGAAGATTCCGCTATTTGATGGCCGTAATTTTTCGTACTGAAAAGTGCACATGGAGGCTTATCTTTGAAACCAAGGAAGTGCAATATGAGAAGTAGTTGATTCTAACTACGAGATCCCTACTGGTTGCACAACTCATGTTCAAATCGAACAGTATGAGGCCAATAACAAGACTAGAAATATTTTGTTCACTAGCCTGCGTCAGAATGAGTTTGACAGGGTCCAGCACCTCCTTACTTCCCAGGGGATCTAGAGTACTCTATGTGTTTTTTATGAAGGCACTAATCAGATTAAGGCCAGACGCCAAAGCTCATACAACCAAGAATATCCAATATTTGTGCAAGGCCCTGGAGAGTCTTTGGATGCGATGTTTGCTTGTATTGATGGAATTGTTAGCAATCTTCGATCAACTGGTGTTTTGCTCTATTTTGACTACGAGAGAGCGATCAAGCTTCTATATGCTCTTGACCGCAGCATATGAGAAGTGAAGATCTCAAGCATTGAAGAGTCTCCAAGTTATGACACGTTGATTTGTGATGAGCTCTTCAGCAAGCTCAAATCCACAGAGATAGCCAAATCGGTTTCAGAAATCCTCTGTCTCAGAATATGGTGTTGGTTTCCAGACCTAGTGGTCGTAATCAGTCTGCAGCTAGCTTTTCTTGTGCTAACACTTCATCGAGTGAATTTTCTTTGTCATCCTTGGTTTATGTCACAGACGAGCAGGTGAACACGCTAGACGATGAGGACTTTGCGTTAATCATGAAGAAGTTCACCCACTTCTACAACAATCGTTGATACCGGAGGAGAGGTGGTTCTCGTGCCTGCTTTGAATGCGGTGACACTACCCACTTCAAGGTGGACTACCCCAAACTCAAGAAGAGAGAGGACGGTGACCATGACTACAACAAGCACAATAAGAAGAACAAGAAGCCCTTCTTCAAGAAGAACCGCGGCAAGATAGCTAAGAAGGTGGCAAAGACAGCTTCTAGGGCATTCGTGGCGGCTCTCAGCGACATCGACACTTCTTCCAGCGATGAGGAGAGCTCGGAGGAGGGTGAACCGCAAGCAAAGAACAAGAATAAGGCAAAGGACTTCATTAGCCTCTGCTTTATGGCGGATGACAACAACAACGATAGCGACCCTGAGCTAAATCCTTCCGAGGTATTACCTTCCTACGACCAGCTTTCCATCCAAGTTGATACCTTGAATGATGCTCTCGTTATCCAGGATAGGTTATTAAGAAAGTTGTGCGTGAGTTCAAGGATCTTAGGCCTAAGTATGAGTCTATCTCTACTGAACTTGCATTTCTTAGGTCTAGGCCTAATGTTGAGGAGTGTGAGAGTTGCCTGATTGTCATGGCTGAACTTACTGGGCTACATAATGTGCTTGCTCAAGTCACCAGTCAGCTTGAGAGTGCCGAGAAGAAGCTTCTTGAGGAGGAGTCTAGGTCTACTCTTTTAGGCGCTTGTAAGAATTGCACTTTTCTTGCAAAGGATGTTGAACTAAAAGACAAGTGCCTGAACGAGCTAGAGTCTAGATTGGACAGTGCTGGGAGTTCTAAGGATAAGTCCAAATTGTTCCACCTACACTATCTTTCAGGACAAACTCAGCTGGGTTAGAGGACAAGTTCAAAAGCTTTTGGCTAAGAATGAGTACCTCCTTTCTCTGGTGGAGAAGTGCTCAGAGGGCAAAGGAAAAATGAATTTGATCTTAGCCAAGACGAATATATGAGTGGAGAGAGTAAGACTATGTTCACCACACCTACTACCCTAGAAGCTGAGAAGTCCAAAATCAATATCACACAACCCATCAAGAAACTCATTCCTCAACCCACAAAAAAGAAACTCGAACCACAATCCAAGAGAGCTCCATAGCCTGAAATGAGAGAGCCCCGAGTGATCGACAGTCGAGTTTCCAAGAGATGCTACTACTGCACCTACTACTAGAGAGAGGGTAACTTGGTTGAGTTTTGCTTTCGCAATAGGAGAGATGAGCGGCGTGAGTGGGAGTGGAGCACCCAGGACATGTATCACCCCCCTTTTGGTGTACATGAGTCTTTTCCTCACTTCCACTCATGAGTCCCTAGCGCTTTTCAATCTCTTCCTAGAGGTGTTGTCCGGCGTGGATTTTGCCATGACTCATATGGTTATGGTCCACGTGTAAGAGGTTTTGAGTCTCAGCGCTTTGACGGATCATGTATTTCCCATCGTGGTACTCGCCCTCAGCGTACTAGACCTATTTTACCAGCACCTGCTTTTACCACTTTATGGCTGATGACCCAGTACTGGATTCCCAATAGGTTTTTGACTAACCCCAGTACTGAGCCATCCACCTATTATTCTTCTCATATTAGGTGGCAGGCAGAGGTCTGGAGAATAAGTGGCTCATTAACTCCGGTTGTTCACACCACATGACTGGAGATTCATCATGGTTCTCCAGCCCATGAAGTGACACGAGTACATCACATTCGGGGATGATCAGAAAGAAAGGGTGAAAGTCAAAGGTATGGTAAGGGTGAATGAAAGTTTCACTCTCAAGGATTTAGCTTTGGTGGAGCATCTGGGATACAACCTTCTCTCTATATTTCAGTTGTTGGATAAAGACTTGGAAGTGCATTTCAAACGCAATATTTCTCGAGTTCTCGATTCTTCAGGCGCTTTGATTTGCAAGACTCTCAAGTTAGGAGAGTCTTTGGAGCTAATTTTTTTTAGTCTCTTGGTTCTTTCCGTTGCTTGATTGCTCAACCTTCTTCTGAGCTTTGGATATGGCATAGGAGAGTAGGGCACATGAGCTTTGATTTGCTTACTCGTTTGAGTGCCCTAGGCTTGATCCGAGGATTGCTCAAGCTCAAGTTTGAGAAGAATCTTATTTATGCTCCTTATTGGCATGGCAAGATGGTTGTTGCCTCCCACTCACCAATCAATTTGATGATTACTGAATGACCCAAAAGAACTTCTCTATATTGAGACTATTATCCTTCTTTGGTTCGTTCGGCAGGCGGGAAGTACTATGTTCTTGTCATTATTGATGACTTCTTTTGCTACTCTTGGGTCTTATTTCTTGTGAGCAAGGATAAAGTGTTCTCACACTATCAGAACTTTGTTTTGAGATTGTTCAAGGAATTCCCTAGTGCATTGAAAACAATTCGCAGTGATAATGGTACCAAGTTCAAGAACTATCTCTTTGATGCTTTCTGTCTTGATCATGGCATTGAGCATCAATTCTCTATCCCACACGTTTCTTAGCAGAATAGTGTAGTCGAGAGGAAGAATCACATTTTGGTGGAGATAGCTAGAACGATGCTCGATAAGCATAGGACTCCTAGGAGGTTTTGAGATGAGGCTATTAGCATAGCATGCTACATCTCCAATTGGATTTTCTTATGCTCGATCTTGAATTTGACTTCTTATGAGTTGCAATTTGGGAGAAAGCCGAAGGTTTCACATTTGAGAGTTTGGTTATCATTGCTTCATCTAAAAGCATGACAACCTTGACAAGTTTGATTCACGTTCTTCCAATGGCATTTTTTGGGGTATTCTCCTCATGGTCATTCTTACAGAGTCTTTAATCTTGACACTAACATCATCATGGAGTCCTGTGATTTGACCTTTGATGAAATTACTCCCTGTGTGGGTTATGTCTTTGAGTGTGCAGGTGATCAGGAGATGAGTGAGAGCATCTTTATCAATGGCGACCTTCCAACTCTCGGTGAGGACGAGGATGATTCACTACTCCCCTCAACCACACCTGCTTTAGAGCTAGCACCTGTTTCTTCTACTCCAGCAGAGGGTCCTGTAGCGTCTACTTCCACTTCAGCTGCTCTCGGGCCTGCACAAGCATAGGTTAAAGGGGAGTTCACCTCTAGGTGTGAGACCTCTTAACACATTCAGCGGTGACACCCTCCACACCTGATGATCGAAGATCTTGATGAGAGGGCAACGAGGTCCAAGATCGCTTCTCATGCTCATTTTACTAATTCTGCATTTATTGCTTCTTTTTAGCCCCATGATGTTGGACATGCTCTTTATGATTCGAGTTGGGTCAATGCCATGCTTGAAGAGTTAGAAATTTTTGAGAGAAACAAAGTTTGGGTCCTTATAGAGCCACCTCCCAATGTTCGCACCATAAGCACAAAATGGGTTTTCATAAACAAATAGGGGCAGGATGGGTCTGTAGCGAGAAACAAGGCTAGACTAGTGGCTCAGGGTTTCACTCAGGTAAAAGGGATAGACTTTAGAGAAACCTTTGCACCCGTAGCTAGGCTAGAAGCCATTAGGATCCTTCTTGCATTCACGACATCCGAGGGTTTTAAGTTGTATCAAATGGACGTCAAGAGTGCTTTCTTAAATGGTTTCAATCACGAAGAGGTCTATGTTAGGTAACACCTAGGCTTTGAGCACCCCAAATACTCACATAGAGTTTACAAGCTTAGAAAGGCTTTGTATGGGCTTAAGTAGGCACCTACAGCTTGGTATGATAGGCTTAGGTCTTTCTTTTTATAGCATGGGTATGTGATGGGGTCAACTGATAACACTTTGTTTACTCTCAGGCATGGTAATAATTTCTTACTTATTCAGATATATGTGGATAATATCATTTTTTGGGGTTCTTTTCATGCACTTGTAGCCAAGTTTGCCAAAACTATGAGTAGGGAGTTCGAGATGTCGATGATGGGCGAGCACAACTTCTTCCTTGGGCTACAAATCAAGCAATGCAAGCAAAGTACATTTATCCACTAAACAAAGTACATCAAAGATTTACTGAAGAAGTTCGATATGAGTGATGCGAAGCCTTTGGCAACACCGATGGCTACCTCAACCATGCTTGATCCAGACGAAGATAGCGATGAGGTGGACAAACGGGAGTACTGGAGTATGATCGGCTATCTCCTATACTTGACGACGATAAGACCTGACATCCACTTCGTCATCTGCTTGTGTGCTCGCTTCTAGGCTTCACCAAGGATGTCTCACCGCCAAGCGATGAAACGCATTCTGAGGTACCTCAAGCACACTCTTGAGTATGGGCTTTGGTTTTCTGCTTCTTATTCGCTTTCTCTTCGAGGTTTTTCGGATGCGGATTTTGCTGGTTGTAGAATTTACAGGAAAAGTACCTCTGGTACTTGTCACTTCTTAGGTATTTCTCTTGTGTGTTGGTCTTCTTGCAAATAGTCTAGCGTTACGTAGTCTACTACTGAAGCTGAATACATAGCTGCTACTAGCTGTTGCTCACATATTTTATGGATGGTTGCTACTTTGAGGATTTTTAGGTTGAATTTCAGGAGTGTGCCACTTTTGTGTGACAACACCAATGCCATAAGCTTAGCCAACAACCCAGTTCAACACTCTAGAACCAAATACATAGATGTGAGATTCCACTTTCTAAGAGACCACAATGAGAAGAGAGATATTGAGTTGAGCTACATAGATACCCAACATTAGCTAACCGATATATTCACTAAGCTTCTAGATGCTACAAGATTTGCCTATTTGAGAGGAGAGCTTGATGTGTGCCACCCTATGGCATTGTGTGAGGAAGAGTTGTCCTTTGTACATACACTATCTTACTTTTGTTGTATTTGCATTACATTTTATTATGTAAGATAATCATAGTAGTTGAGCTTTGACTTGTATGTCTTTAACATTTTTTATTGTTAGACTAGAATTTAGACTAAGCTGAGTAGTTGTGTGGAGCAATCTTTTAATCTTAGGCTCTTTTTGATGCTTTGACATGATACATTTCAAGCAAGCTTGCTTTTCTTAAGATAAAATTTGGCAATTTTATGAATCATGTAGGCTATAAAATGCTACATTCCTAATCACCATGTTCGTAATTGTTTAGGCTTAGTCAATGCTTGTGTTAAGGCTAGTCTAATGAATATCTTGCTCTAGGTTTTCTTGGTTCACGACAGTGGATTGGAGAATATTGCACTATATTTTCTGTCTTTGTTAAATGTTTAGCTCATGATAGAACCTTGGGGGAACATGTGATCCTTGTGTCGCAAAGTCACTACTTAACCTAATCTTGTAACCATCTTGATAACTTATGTGAATCGAATACTCATAAAAAATCAAGTCTCTTGTGCTAAAATATGATCCAATACGATTGTCTTAAGGTCTCAAGGTGTTTATCGTACCCAGTCGTGCGACAGTTTGCTTGAATAAGAGGCAACTTAAGGATAAAATAAAATTCAAAGAAATGTGCCTAACTGTTTAATTCTTTTTAATCACTTGATCAATCTAAGTTTAGGTTTCATATGTGAGTGTTTGCAAAGACTATAGTAATGAATCGTTGTTTGCCTAGTTTGAGATTAAAGTTATTTAGTTCTTAATGCTTGTATTGACTTGGCACGAGTGGAAGCTTATGTGGTGGTCAACTTGCACATGATTCGGCTATGTGAAATTTAATGTGTCGATCAACTCTTCGGGTTTAACTTGTCAAGCTTCATGGTCTTGTTTCACGGTCTCTTTTTGAGCCTCTATACAATTGTGAGCTCCATCCTTTCCTTTCCGGAGCCCTTTTGACATCTCTAGCACTTGCAAATACTTTGTGGTATACTTGTGAAAGCTCAATAGGATTGCATATTCATGCATTGCATAATGTTTTGTCTTTGATGTTTGCATTTCCAAAGGGGGAGAGCATATGCACAAAGAAGAGAATATGCTACAAAGGAGGAGAAATGAGAAAATTTGCAACAACTCTCAAAGGAAAATGAAAATGTGCATTCATCAAGGGGGAGCATTTGTGTTTAAGTTTTTGAGCTTTTCTTGATCTTTTGAGGTTTTGGCTTGTATTTGCCTATCTTTGGCCTTTTGCAATCTGTCTTAGGCCAAGTGATTTGTGTTTACCCTTTTTTCAAGTTTTTGGTCACTTGGATGTAATTTATTTCTTCTATCCTAAATATTTGTACTTTGAGGGTTGTCAATACACTCATTAAGGGGGATTGAGAAACCAAGTGGATAAGTGCCTTGGTTTGCATGTGATGAGGTATTGATAATAGTTGATGTGTCTTGAACCTGGTTAGCATGTGTTTGCGGCTGCTTGTTTTTGTTTATGTCTAACTCGAGTTGGTGGTGTTTGAAATTGGAGAATTCTTCTTTGTACGTAGAAAAATTACACACACCAGAAGTTCTGGTGTGAACATCGGATGATCCGATATTCACCAGAAGTTCCAGTATGGGCAGTGTATACTCGCTAGACTATTTCTCGCAGAGAGCAATTTTTCAGGTGAAATTGGAGATCAATGCACCGGAAGGTCCGTTGAGTGTGGTGGCTACACCGGAGGGTATCATCAGAGTATTTTCAGTGCTGAAACAGAAATGAAGGCAAACACCGAATAGTCTAGTGATGGACTTTGAGATCGCTAGAGTATTTTATGCAGAGAGGAGATTTTTGGCGCCAAAGTTTGATTATGTACGCCGGATAGTCCGGTACTGAGATTGTGAACACCGGATTATCCGGTGATGGACACCAGAAGCTTTCACCGGACCTTTTCTTGCACAGAGCAAAATTTTTCTAGAACAAATAGTGTTACACTTACCAGATGGCCCGGTGTTCAGGAGCAGAACACACCAGAACATCCGGTGTTCACGTTTTCTGCATGATGTGCTCTGAGTTGAAGTTTTTGATTTAATGCTAATCTGGAGATGTTTTAGAGTGTGGAGAAATGTGTTTGCTTGTTTCAAGGTGTACAGGTAACGGATGCAACTTGGCGGTCGACGACAGGTGATCGGGGCTAAGCGGATGCTTGATGCCGGACGATCAAGGAGGGCCAGGCAGAGTCGAGGGTGATCCTAGCTATACACATGAAGGTCAAGAAAAGCATGCAACAGAAGATGAAGATGACGTGTTGAAAAAGTGAATTGAAGGGGATGCCGGTGCAAGTTACAAGGCGGCCCGAGGGATCGGGAGCAGGATAAACTTGTCAGCGGTCAAGATCGCAGACGGAGGACACACGTCATTATCAAAGCGCTAGCTTCATATAGAAGCAAGTGGAGGCTAGTCACGTTTTGAGAAGCGTGCTAGGGTTTCGTGGTTTAGCCTCAAAACCATGGGAATACTTGAGGAGTACGTGGTACCATCGTGAAGTTTGCGTCGAGGCGAAGCTAAGTCGTAAAGGCGCCGTGGTCGTTCGATGAATGGAGAAGAAAATAGACTAAAATACCCTCGATGGTAGGTAAAAGTGTACTACAAGAGAGGGGTATTTTAGGAAAAAACTAGGAAACTTTGGTCAAATTTTTTAATCCTATAAATAGAGGGGTAGGGCTATGGGAGAGGGTGAACCAGTCATTTGAGCTCTTATACCACCCATATGAGAGCATCGTGCTAGGATTTTAGAACAGAGGAAGATGAGTGCTTAGCCTATGTAATAGGTGAGAGTTTTGAGAGATAAATCTTTATAATCTGTTTAAAATAGGGCTGACCTCTTTAAGTAATAAAGTTTATTTTGTTTCATATGCTTGAATTCCTCTCCTTCTAGTTTCCTTCTCTCGGTTCATATGCCTTGTGTGCAAGTTTTTCCTTTCTGGTTTTGATTTTTGTTTTTGTTTTTGGGCCAAAATTTTAGCACCTTGTGAGGCCATTCTTCTAGCTGCTACAGATATAAAATTCGCATACACATGATTATGTAATGGGTCTTGAATTCCCTTACCTTTAGACAATCAACTTGGAGAGTTTCGTTACTCGATGTTCATCTTTTCTTGTTTATTTACTAGTTATAATCTTTTGAGTGCTAAGACATATGGATTGATATTAAATAGAACCTACAGTTCATATAGTATCCCTGGTGTTATATTATCTCGATTTTCTCTTTTTAAAACTTCTCTCAATTTTTTACTTTCGCTTGGGTTTTAAGCTATATTAAATAGATACATTATGAGATAAGCATAATCTAAGATCGCACCGAGAAGCAGAAGTTGCCTGCACAAGCTATCTGCATCCTATACGAGTGGAAACTGATAAACGAGACCAAAGTTCTATGCCATCCGCACATGCTAATTTCGGAGCACTTGCTACGGGATCCTGCTCGCTCTAGGTGTCACGTTCCCAATCACTCGCTACTTCAACCATTAGCCAGTTCCACCCATTCCATGCATGTATTGCACTCCCGAAAAATGTTGCACGTGTATTTGGTGATTGGCTGCAATATAGACCTCAAGTTCTAGATTGGACAAGTGTATTATGTTGGCTAATTAGAAATGAGATTATTTTTTATAAATCAAAACCAAATACTTACATGCAAAAGAAGAACTTACTGGATTTCATAATGGTCCCTACTGCAAAAGGAGAAGACAAGATGTCAAATAAGGGACGTGCCGTGTGCTGAAGACCACAGTAATAGAGATCTTCGTTAAACATGAGTGAATGTTTAACTAGGAGACTTTCTGCTTAAAGTTTGTTTTTCATTGTATTTTTTATCGGTGTTATATTATATTTTTTATTTGTCAGCCTTGGGTAAAGATCAGAATAATAAAATATTCTCTTATTAAAAAAGTTCCATGCATGTGTGGGGAGGGGATAAGCACAATGCACTGGGGTTTGGAGACCCCATGCCACCCCGCCAAGAAATGCATGCCACACTCACCGGGCATCGATCCCGGCCGGCCTGCTCAAGCATTTCCATTTTTAACTCCACCGCACGGCGCGTTTCCTATTTAACACGTACGCGCGCTTGCTCTTCTCGCTTCACGACCTGTGTACGGGTACAGATGAAGCTTCTTCCCGATAGAGTTCGGGTCCGTACTTCAGTAGTAGCTGAGAAGTGAGAACACGCTAGCTACTTCGCCTTACACTTAGTTACGGCTGCATATACGTCCGTGTGGGAGGGGAGGAGGAGAACAGTTTGGAATGGGCTGCAGGTCTGCAACGGTGAAGGCGCTAGTCCTGCTCCTGATCATGATGGCGCCGGCGGGCGCGGGCCGGCCGCGGCGAATCCTCGTAGACACCGACGTGGACGCGGACGACATCTTCGCCATCCTCTACCTGCTCAAGCACGACCGCTCGGAGTTCGACCTCAAGGTACGCAAGCAAACTACTAGCTTTGCTTGTAGCTAGCTTGCATTTTGCTTATTAGCTAGAAGATCACTCCTTGTATGCCTGCTTGCTCTTTTTCGTTTCTGGAAAAGGATAGCAATAGCATGCGGCGGCAGCTTGTGCAGTGCAGCTTATTTCGTTCGTTCTCTCGATCGTTTTCTCGCTCTCGATCGGCATGGTGCGTCGTTCCGGTGCTTTAATCTGTCCGTACTTAGCTACTTAAAACCATTTCAGTGCAACTTAAATACAATTTAAAATCTAATGGCTGAAATCACCTAGATGAAAGCTCATAAATGTATCATAGAGTTTAAATGTATTGTTGTAGTCGAGTGGTACTTAAGTAGTACAACTTAAGATTCAATAGCTGAAATTACTTGGATGAAAATTAATAAATATATCGGATGATTTAAATATATAATTATATTCAAGTTGTACTTAAATGATAGTTAGCGGAACATTTTCTTTTTATCCCGGAGTGGTGCGGTGCGCTTTCTCAGGCGGATAACATTGGCACCTTTTGCAAAAGGGCTTGTACTTGGGAGTTGAGAATAGGCTAGAGTCGGAATCGGATGGCACACTACCGGTAAATGGTTGTTGCAATCGGAATAATTAATTTGGATGGCCGGATGAAGAAGAACGTATATGCTTTATGCAGTCATTTGGTCATGTGAGGCAAGCTAAAGTTTATCTAATTCTGATATTTCCTCTCTTAGGAATAATGATTGGATTAGAGAGCTAAATAAGCACACATGAACCATTGGATATTAATCGGAAACCTGTTCTTTTTTTTTTTTGGTGGTGTGGGGTGGGTCTTTCAAGAAAATGCCTTGGAAGAAAGTGCACACACTTGGTCAAGAAAAAACACATTTCTTACCGTACTTTGTGATCCTAAGGTTTGTTATTATATTGCCTAGAGCTGGCATTTTGCTCTCGTCACCATATTCGTTCTTGGTCCACACTGGACTCTTATCTTTGCTTACACCTTTGTATTTATTCCATCTCCACTATATATACTCGGGAGTTGAGACTGAACATATGCATTTCGGGAATCGTCGCTTCTAAATAAATATAGATATTGAGGGTAGGCATCCTTTCGGTGGAAAATAAACATTATGCAAAGTTGCAAACCCATGTAGAGCTTTTTTTTCCAGAGCAAGAGACGAAAATGATTTTCTCGAACAACGATAGGAAAAATGAATAAAAGCAGGCGTACGCAGTGCCGGTGGCCGACCATTACGTGAGAGAGTTTGGCAGGGGCACGGTGGTGCAGTTTAGCTTGCCAGCGTGGTACACTGTTCGGACTTCGGCCGGACTGCTGCACACTGGTGTGCGCCTGCAGCGAGCGAGTTATCGGTGATATTCGAGAGTTTCGTAGGAACGAGATTGCGAAATCACAATTTGGATCATCAATACACCTCAAAACTTAAACGAAAGTAAAAATAAAAATAAGTTTTAATAAAAAAAATCGATGCAACATAACTTCACGAATGTTATATGAATCAAAGGTTTTATTTAAGATCAATCTATATATCTTAGCATCCAAAAAATCATAACTTATAAAGAAAAAAAAAAGATGAACACCGAGCAACGAAACTCTCCAAGTTAATTTCTAGAGGCAAGAGAATTCAAAATCCCCATCACAAAAATATGCATATACGAATTTATACTTCTAGCAGCCAGAAGAATGATCTCACATGGTGCTAAAATTTTAACCAAAAATCAAAACGAAAATCAAAACAAGAAAAAAAAACTTACAAAAATTACAAGAGAACCAATAGAGAAAAACTAGAAAGAGCGGGATTCAAACATATACAAAAACATAAACGTCATTACTCAAATAGGTCAGTCCTATTTTAGACGGATTACAAAGATTTATCTCTCAAAACTCTCACATATTACATAGCTTAGGCACTCATCCTTCTCTCCTCAAAACCCTAGCTCTAAGCTCTCAAATGGGTACCACAAGAGGGCTTAAGTGGCTGGTTCAAATTCTCTCATAGCCCTACCCCTCTATTTATAGACTAAAAAACTTTATCCCTATGTTTACTAGCTTTTTCTCAAAATACATTTCTCTTGTAGTATACTCCTACCTACCATCAAGAGTAATTTGGTCTATTTTTTCTCCATTCATCGAACAGTCGCGGCACCTTCATAACTTAGATTTGCCTCAACGTAAGCTTCGCGATGGTGCCACATACTCCTCCAGTCCTTCTACGATTTTGAGCCAAAACACAAAATCGTATAAACGCTTCTCAAATTATGACTCGCCACCTTGCTTACACCTTAAGCAAGTATTTCGATGTTGATACGTGTACTCCGTCATACGATCCTGATCGCCAACAAATGTCTTCTACTCCCGATACCTCGAGCTGTCTTGTCACTTGAACTAGCATCCCCTTTGCTTGACTTTGTCAACACGTCGTCTCCATCCACCTTCCATACTTTGCTTGACCTCCACGTGTTCAGCTAGAATCACCCTTGACTCCGTTCGGCCTCTTAGATCGTCCGGCACCAAGCACTCCGCTTGACCCCAATCATTCCATCATCGATCGCCAAATTGCATCCATCGTCTGCACACCATGAGACAATCAAACACATATCTCCAACTCCAATTCCGATTTTTTCATAATCAATATGCTCAAATGAAATCCCAAAACAATTCAAATCAGATCAAAGTTTATGCAAAACTGAAGATCATCAAGCCAAATAAATATCAATATCAATCACTCATCACAAGTAAACTAATGCACATTTCAATTTAGTTTCTCAAGTTTTCTTTCAGAATAAAACATATTCTAGCCTCGACATCCATAAACATACACACCCGTTCATTCATTATTACAATAATTTCAGCCATAGCTTGTTGAGCTAAAAGGTAATAACAGAGTGCAAAGTTTTAGCAAGATAGACAATGTTTTGCCAAAAGGTCATGTAACTGTAGAATCTTATGAAATAGATGACCTACTTCTTGTTTACCTAACGTTCCTCAAAAACGTACAAACAGAAACATAAACTTTAGAGAGACAAAGTGAGATTGAAAGTTGCAAGGAAACATGACTCCACGGATAGAATATTAACAATAGGCTCTATTTAAGACCATTTCATGTGTCTTTGAGCACAAAAAGTTTAAAACTTGAATAAAGAACAAAACAAAAAGACAGGCACCGAAATAAGCAACTCTCCAAGTATATGATCTATAGACAAGGGGATTCAAGACCCTCTCAAATACATAAGTATATGAACGTTTATACCTCTAGCAACAAGAAAAACAACTTCCTAAGATTGAAAAATCATAACTAAAAGGCAAAAACGAAAATCAATAATAAAATCACAATCAAAAAAGAAAAATTTACAAACTTGCAAGAGAACCAATAGAAAGATATTAGAATGAGGGGAATTCAAGTATATCAAAAACATAAACTTCATTACTCAAAGAGATCAACCCTATTTTAGACAGATTACAAGGATTTTTCTCACAAAAACTCTCACCGATTACATATGCTAAGCACTTATCTTCCTCTCATTTAAAACCTTAGCACTAGGCTCTCAAATGGGTGACACAAGAGGCTTAAGTGTTTGGTTCAAACTCTCTTGTAGCCCTATCTCTCTATTTATGGGACTAGAAAACTTGATCCCTAAGTTCCTTAGCTTGTTACCAAAATACTTCTCTCTTGTAGTACAAACCTACCTACCAACGAGGGTATTTTAGTCTATTTGTTGCTCTATCCATCAAACGGTTGTGGCGCTTTAACAACTTAGCTTTGTCTCAATGCAAGCTTCATGATAGTACCACATACTCCTCCAATCCTCTTACGCTTTTAAGTCACTACCGTGAAACTATTTGCACGCTTTTCAAAATATGACTCACCACTTGCTTACACCTTAAGTAAGCACTCTAATGTCGATATATGTACTCTGTCTTGTAATCCTAACCGCTGGCAAGTCTCCCCCGCTCCTGATCACTCGGGTCATCTTGTCACTGGCAGTGACATCCCTTTTGCTTGACTTTATTAACACGCTGTCTTTATCCTCCGTTTCATGTTTTGCTTGACATCCACGTGTACAGTTAGGATCACCATTGACTCTGTCCGGCCTTCTTAGCGTCCGGCATCAGGCACATGCTTAGCCCCGGTCATCCGTCATCGACCGCCAAGTTGCATCCATCACATGCACACTATAAGACAAGCAAACATATTTCTCCAACTCTAACTCCAGTTATTCCATAATCTAAATGCTGAAACCAAGCTCAAGCAATCCAAAACTCGACAAACTAAATCGACAAACTTGCCAATGACTCATCACATATAAATCATTGCACATTTTAACTTGGTTTCTCAATCTCCCCGTTGATGAGTGCATTGACAACAGCTCAAAGCACAAAGATTTTGGTTTGAAGAAGATAGGCTCATCCAAGTAATCAAAAACTCAAGAAATAGCAAAAACATATCACTTGGCATAAGAAAGGTTGAATAAGGCCTAAGAGAGGTAAAGACAATCCAAAAATCTCAAAAGAGCAATAACAACTCAAAAACACAAAATCAAATGCTCCCTTTGATGAATGCAAATTTTCAATTATGCAAGATTTTTCTTTGATTTGGTGCAAATCTTTTTTTCTCTCCTTTTTCATTCACCCCCTGGCAATGCAAGCATCAAGGACAAAATATTATGCAATGCATGAACATGCAATCCTAATGAGCTTTCACAAGTATACCACAAATAATTTACAAAAGCTAGAAACATCAAATGGCTATGAAAAGTAGAAGATGGAGCTCACAAATGCACAAAGGCTCAAAAAGGAACAATGACACAAGAACATGAAGTTATACAAGCTAAACCCGAAGAATTAGTTGTCGCATTTAATTTCACATAGTCAAATTTTGTTTAAAGCGACCATCACATAAGCATCCACTCATGCCGAGACAATATGCATTAAGAGCTAGCCAACTTCAATCTCAAACTAACAAAACAAACATTCATGATAGTAGGCTAAGCAAACGCTCACATTTGAAACTAAGACTTAGTTAGATCAAGTGATTTAAAACAAAATCGAGCAATTAGGCACAATTCTTTCTTTTTTATCCTCAAGTTACCTTTTATCCAAGCAAAGTGTCGCGCGACTGGGTAAAAAAACACCTTGAGACTTCAAAACAACCGTATTAGATCACATTTTAGCATAAGAAACTTGATTTTTCAAGGTTATTCAATTTTACGCAAATTATCAAAGTTTCACAAGATCAATTCAAGTAGTGTCTTTCAAGGAGCACATGTTCCCCCAAGATTCTATCATGAGCTAAACAGTTGACAAAGACAAAACATAATGCAATGTTCCTCAATCCACTGACTTGAATCAAGAAGCCTAGAGCAAGATATTCATCAAACTAGCCTTAACACAAGCATTGACTAAGCCAAAGTAATTACAAACATGGTGATCAAGATTATAGAATTTAATAATTTACATGATTCATAAAATTGCCAAATTTCATCTTAAGGAAAGCTAGCTTGCTAGCTTGCTTGAAATATTTCATATCAAAGCATCAAGAGGAGTCTAAGATTAAAAGCTTGCTCTGCACAACTACTCAACTTAGTCCAAAATCAAGTCTAGCAATCAAAAAAGCTAAAGACATAAAATCAAAACTCAACTACTATGATTATCTTACATGATACGATGCAATGCAAATGCAAATGCAACAAAAGTAAGATAGAGAATATACAAAGGCAACTCCCTCTCACACAATGCTATAAGGATGGCACAACCAAGCTCTCCCTTCAAGTAGGCAAATCTAGTAGCAACTAGAGGCTTGGTGAATATGTCAACTAGCTGGTGTTGGGTATCAATGTATTTCAAGTCTATATCCCCTTTCTCATTGTGGTCTCTTAGAAAGTAAAATCTCACATATATGTGTTTGGTTCTGGAGTATTGGACTAGATTATTAGCTAAGCTTATGGCACTAGTGTTGCGTCACAAAAGTGGCACACTCCTGAAATCTAACTCAAAGTCCCTCAAGGTAGCAACCATCCACAAAATCTATGAGCAACAGCTAGTGGCAGCTACAAACAACTTCAGTAGTAGACTGTGCAATGCTAGACTGCTTACGAGAAGACCAACACACAAGAGAAGTACCTAAGAAATGACACATATAAGAAGTACTCTTCCTATCAATTCTACACCCAGTAAAATCTGCATCGAAAAAAACCTCGAAGAGAAAGCGAAGAGAAAGAAAAAAAAACTAACTCGAGAGTGTGCTTGAGGTACCTCAGAATGCGTTTCACCACTTGGCGGTGGGACGTCATCGGTGAAGCTTGGAAGCACGCGCAAAGGTAGACGGCGAAGTGGATGTCCAGTCTTGTCACCGTTAGGTACAAGAGGGAGCCAATCATGCTCATGAACTCCTGCTAGTCCACTGCTTCGCCATCTTCATCTGGATCAATCACAGTCGAGATACTCATCGGTGTTGCTAAGGGCTTCGCATCGCTCATGTCAAACTTCTTTAGTAACTTCTTGGTGTACATCATCTAGTAGACGAATATACTCCGCTTGCATTGTTAGTCCAAGGAAAAAGTTGAGCTCGCCCATCATCGACATCTCGAACTCCCTACTTATAGTTTCTGCAAATTTGACCACAAGTGCATGAGAAGAGCCATTAAAAATGATATCATCCACATAAATCTAAATAAATAGGAAATCTTTTCATGCCTGGGAGTGAATAAAGTTTTGTCAACCTACCCCATGACATACCCATGCTCTAACAAGAAAGATCTAAGCCTATCATACTAAGCCCTAGGTGCTTGCTTAAGCCTATACAAAGTTTTCTGAAGCTTGTATACTCTATGTGGGTTTTTGTTGTGTTCAAAACCTAAGGCTTGCTTGATATAAATCTCTTACTGTATAAAACCATTTAGGAACACACTCTTGACATCCATTTGATACAGCTTGAAACCTTGGGATGCCGCAAAAGTAAGAAGGATCTTAATGGCTTCTAGCCTACCTATCGGTGCAAAGGTCTCTCCAAAGTATATCCCCTCTATTTGAGTGAAACCCTAAGCCACTAGTCTAGCCTTGTTTCTCACTACAGACCCATCCTCCCCCTACTTATTATTTAAAACTCATTTTGTGCCTATGGTGTGAACATTAGGGGGTAACTCTACAAGGATCCAAACTTGTTTTCTCTCAAATTTTTCAAGCTCTTCATACATAGCATTGACCTAATTTGAATCAGATGAAACATGTCCAATATCATGGAGCTCAAAAGAAGCAACGAATGCAGAATCATTAAAATGAGCATGAGAAGCGGACTTGGACCTAGTTACCCTCTCATCAAGATCTCAGATCATCATGTGTGGGGGATATCGCTGCTAAATGTGATGAGGGGCCACATGCTATGAGAAAACCTCCCCATCAAACACAACTGGTACAGCCTCGAGAGTCGCTGAAGTAGATGTAGAGGCTGCAGAACCCTTTGCTAGAATAGAAGTAGGAGCCAGCACTGGAGCAGGTGCGATCAAGGGAAGTAGTGGATCATCCTCATCATCACCGAGAGCTGGAAGGTTACTATCTACAAAGATGCTCTTGCACATCTCCTGATCTCCTGCACACTCAAAGGCAGAACTAGCATAGGGGTTGTTTCATCAAAAGTTACATCACAGGATTCCATGATGGTGTTAGTGTCAAGATTATAAACCCTGTAAGCATGACTATGAAGAGAATACCCCAAGAAAATGCCATCGAAAGAACATGACTTGAACTTGTCGAGATTGCCATACTTTAGGATAAAACACTGACAACTGAAAACTCTCGAATGTGAAACATTTGGCTTCCTCCCAAAACGTAACTCATAAAAAGTCAAATTCAAGATCAAGCACAAGAAAAACCGATTTGAGATGTAGCACACTGCGCTAATTGCCTCAGCTTAAAACTTCTTGAGAGTCCTATGCTCATCGAGCATCGCCCTAGCCATGTCCATCAAAGTCATGTTCTTTCTTTCAACCATACCTTTCTGTTGAGAAACGTGTGTGGCAAAAAATTGATGCTCAATGCCATATTCAATGCAGAAAGTATCAAAGAGATAGTTTTTGAACTTGGTGCCATTATCACTGCGAATTACTTTCAATGCACTTGAGAGTTCTTTAAGCAATCTCAAAGCTAAGCTTCGAAAGTCTAAGAACACTTCATCCTTACTTACAAGAAAGAAGACTCAACAGTAGCGAGAGTAATTATCAAAAATAACAAGTACATACCACTTCTCACCCTCCAAACAAACCCGGAAAGGAACAATAATGTCTATATGGAGAAGTTCTCCTTGTTGTTCATTCATCACCAGATTGACTAGTTGGTGAGGAGCGATAACCATCTTTCCATGCCGACAAGGAGCACAAACAAGGTTCTTCTCAAACTTGAACTTCGGCAATGCTTGGATCAAGCCTAGGGTACTCAAACAAGTAAGCAAATCAAAGCTCATGTGCCCTAGTCTCGTATGCCACATCCAAAGCTCAGAAGAAGGTTGGACAATTAAACACCGAGAAGAACCAAAAAAACTCAGAAAAATCATCTCCAAAAACTCTCTTAACTCGAAAAATCTTGCAAATCAAAGCTCCAAAAGAATTAAGAACTTAAGAAGTATCATGCTTGAAACGCACTTCCAAGTCCTCATCAATCAACTAAGATACAGAAACCAAGTTGTATCCTAGATGCTCAACTAAAGCCACATCTTTGACAGTGAAACTCTCATTTACCTTTACCGTTACTTTGGTCTTCACTCTACCTTTTCAATCATCCTCGAATATGATGTACTCATGATACTTCATTGGGGTTAGACTGGAGAACCATGATGAATCTCCAGTCATGTGATGTGAACAACCAGAGTCGATGAGCCACTTGTTCTCTAGGCCTCCGCCTGTCACCTACATATGAGAAGAATAGAAAGTAGATGGCTTAGTACTGGGGTTAGTTAGAAACCTCCTAGGAATCCAGTACTGGGTCATCTTCCCTGAAGCAGAAACAGTATGAGCATGCAACTTAACACCAACACGCTAGAGGTGAGTATCACGATGAGGAAAACGTGGTCCACCTAAGCGCTGGGAGTCAAAGCCTCTTACATGTGGATCAAAACCATATGAGTCATGGTAAAATCCACACCGGGCAACACCTCTAGGAAAAGATTGAAAAGCACTAGAGACTCATGGGTAGGAGCTGGGAAAAGGCTCATGTACGAGGGGCGGTACATGTTCTGGTACTCCACTTTCACTCACACCTCATCTTTCATACGGTGAGAGCAAAACCCAACCAAATGACCCTTCCTTTGACAGTAGATGTAATTGTAAAGTCTCTCGGGAGTTCAACTGCCGGTCACTCCGGGCTCTCTCACAGGGGCTCTCACCTTAGGTTGTGAAGTTTTCTTGGGCTGTGGTGTAGGTTTATTCGTGATGGGTTCTGATGTGGGCTTCTTCTTGATGGGTGCTGGTGTAGCATCAATGTTGGACTTTTAGTTTCTAGGGTAATAGGTGTAGTGAATGCAGTCTTACTCTCCCTATTGTAAGCCACCCTCTCAAAACCCAACCCAAGAGTCAAACCCACCTTGTTAGCACACATCTTGGTTTTGGCCAAGATCAAATTCATTTTTTTCTTGCCCTCTAAGTACTTCTCCACTAGAGAAAGGAGGTAGTCATTCTCTATCAAAATCTTTTGAAATTGCCCTAACCCAACTGAGCTTATCCTAAAAGACTATGCAGGTGGAAATGTTTGGTAACACATTATTTGAACACCCAGCACTCTCCAATCTAGAATCTAGCTCCTTAAGGCGATTGTCTTTCAGTTCAACATCCTTTGCAAGTAAAGGACAATTCTTGCAAGCACCTCAGAGAGTAGACCTAAGCTCCTCCTCAAGGAGCTTCTTCTCGGCACTTTCAAGCCGACAGGCAACTTGAGCATGCACATTCCGAAGCTCGGCAAGTTTAGCCATGACAATCAAACAACTCTCACACTCCTCAACATCAGACCTAGACCTAAGCAATACAAGTTCAGTAGACACAGACTCATACATAGGCTGGTCCTTCAAATCACACACAACTTTCTTAAGAAACCTATCCTGGCTAACAAGAGCACCATTCAAGGTATCGATTTGGATGGAAAGCTGGTCGTAGAAAAGAAATACCTCGGAAGGATAAAACTCGGGGTTGCTGTCGTTGTCATTGTTATCCGCCATGAAGTAGAGGTCGGTAAAGTCCTTGGCCTTCTTCTTGCTCTTCACTTGAGGTTCCTCCTCCTCCGAGCTCTCCTCCTCGCTTGAAGAGGTGTCAATGTCGCTAAGAACCACCATAAATGCCCTAGAAGCCGCATTGGCCGCCTTGTTGGCCATCTTATCACTATTCTTCTTGAAGAAGGGATTCTTGTTCTTCTTCTTATAATTGTTGTAGTCGTGGTTATTGTCCTTCTTCTTGAGCTTTGGGCACTCCACCTTGAAGTGAGTGGTTTTACCACACTCAAAACAAGCGTGAGAAATCCATTTCCTCCGGTCTCTTCTATTGTTGTAGAAGCGAGTGAACTTCATCGCAATGAGCGCAAGGTCCTCATCATGCAATGCGTCCACCTGCTCCTCTATGATAGAAACCTAGAAAGACAAAGCAAATCCACTTTGTGAAGTGTTAGCATAAGAAAATCTAGCTCCAGCCTGATTTCCACCACTAGGTCCGGAAACCAACGCCATGTTCTGAGATAGGGGGGTTTTGGAGACTGATCCGAGCCACTTTGGCTATCTCGATCGACTTGAGCTTGCTGGAGAGTTCATCACAAGTTAACGTGTCATAAATTGGTGACTCTTCAATGCTCGAGATCTTAACTTCTCATATGCTATGGTAAAGAGCATAGAGAAGCTTGATCACTCTCTTATAGTCAGAATAGGGCAAAACACAAGTGGATCTAAGGTTGCTAACAATCCATCAAAACAAGCAAACATAGCATCTAAAGACTCTCCAGGGTTCTGTATGAACATCTGGTATTCTTGTTTGTACGTGCTCTAGCGTCTGGCCTTGATCTGGCCTTGATCTGGTTAGTTCCCTCATAAAAGACACTAAGAGTGGACCAGATCTCGCAAGCAATACGGAGGTGTTGAACTTTGTCAAACACATTACGACTCAGGCTGGTGAATAATATATTGTGAGGCTTATTGTTGGCCTCATATTGTTCAATCTAGGCCGGAGAAGAACGAGCAACATGAATCACACAGTTGGAGTCCACAATCTCCCATATTGCACTTCCTTGGTTTAGGAGATAAGCCTCCATGTGCGCCATCCAGTACGAAAAATCTCGACCATTGTCACACCCCAAAATTTTAATTTTAGGATGTGAATAGTTTAAAATAATATAATAGCATTTTATTATTTATTTAAAAGTCTTTCCAAACTTTTGGCATTTTTAAAAAGAGTTTATTTTTGGTGATAAATATTTTTTTGAGTTCAAAGCTTTCCAAAATGCCTCTCTGAAATTTTCCTGGATTTACCTTCTCTTCCTATTCCTAAGGCTTTAACTAGAAGTTAGTTGAGTGTAATTGCTATTTATTTGGATTTTATTTTTGCTTTTATTATTTTCTCTGAAAATGATTTAATTCCTAAAACCTTAAAATCCTCTTGGACTGAATCTTAACCAAACCCAGTCTCAAATTCTAAGCTAAGCCCAGCCCACAACCTATCTAACCCAACCTAACACTCACTCCTCACCCCCTCCTTTTCTTTCACCTGGGCCGAAGCCCATTCCTTCGTTCTTGGGCTGAGCCAGCTGATGCCTAACCCCCTCTCCCTCTCTCCTCTCTCTGTCATGCTGGGACCGTGCATCAGCTTCCTCCTCCTCCTGCTCTCTCTCCCTAACCACTACCACCACAAGTTCTCCACTCCGTGCCCCTCTCCGTAAGCTCCCTCTCTCGCCTATAAATCCCCACTCGGCTCCCTTGTTCGGTTCCGTACCCCATTTGCTGCCTTTAGCGCTTGCCCCCGCATCCAGTCGCCTTCTTCTTCTTCACCTCCTAAGGCCGAGCGCCATCGCAACTGTTTGCTGTTACTGAGCTGCCTTAATCTAACCCGACCACCTCTACGGTACCACAAGCCATCGAGCAACCACCCTAACGGCTCCTCATCGACAATCCACATCGGGAGCACCCCCTTCGACGAGCATCTTCATTGGTGATCGCATCTCGTCATCTTCCCGCCTCTCCGTGCCACATCTACCCAAGCCGAGTTCGTCTACGGCTTCCTCGAGTCCGTGCAGTGCCAAGACGCTTCTTTCCCGCCAACCCCAACCACCGCAACCCCGCTGCCTTCGGCCGTAGTGCGTTTCTGCCTGCCATCCTCATCGGCACGACCACCTCTGAGCGCCATCATGTCGATCTCCCCATCGATGAGTTCTCCATCTTCTCCTCTCTATTTTCCATCGTTCCCCATCAAGGTTGGTTCCCTGTAGCGCTTGCGTGCATTACTCCAGTGAGACCCGAGGCGGCGGCGCCATTTCCATAGCCGCCGACCGCCAACACCCCCCCTAATCACTCCACCCTTTAGATCTCGCACGGACAGCCCTGATTAGATCGGGGCGTACCCCTTCTTTTGATCCCAGTCAGCACCTCATAATCCAACAGGGTGCGCCCAGTCAACGCCACGTGTCTACCACCTCAACAGCCCAATCAACCCTTTTGCACAGTCAGCATTACCTTTTGTTCTCATTCCTCTCTTTATTGCGTCAGCCTGACCTCATCATTGCGCAATGAATCCCTTTTCTAGTAGAGAAATAATTCCAATAATTCCTAAAACTAGGTCTTTTTACAGTTTAGCCTCTAAATTCTCCTGTTTTTAACAAAATACCCTTCTCAATATTGTTGTTATAAATAGCCCTGCCTTTTATAGAAAGACCCCTATAACTTCAAACATTTATAACTTTTTTATGCGAGCTCCGTTTTAAACGATTCTTGTGCTCTCGCGATCGTAGTAATGAGTACTTTCTGTTAGTAGGATTTTTATAGTGCTTTGCTACTGTTTGGTATGCTTTTGTTAGTGTTTACTTTTTGTTATTTGTTGGTAGTCCCTGTGATTAGTCGATAAAATTCTGGAATAGTTCGAGGGACTTCAAGATCAAGATTTTGAAAATCGATGAGCAGCATCCAGACAAGTGTCCTTGATCACATTGATCTCATTGTAGGAAAGCGTGTCTTTTACTTTTAGTTGCATGCTTATCAATATGAATCATATTGTTAGGGTTTACTAGTGATTATACTTGTCGCTTGTGTGTAGTTTGGGTGTCAATGGTAGAAATGCTTAGTCATGCTATCGAGTCAGGTGATTTAAATATTAATCTATTTAATGATCCATGCAATATGAATGGGTTTGGGTAATCTTTGTAGCAACATAGAATATAGAGATTCTGAGTAGGAGGTGGTATGATGATCGTGCGGGTATGCACAGGTGTGGCTATATACTGTGGGTTGGTGGTAGTACCTGCTTGGGATCCTAAGGATCGGTTCTTGAAGTCTGTAACCCAACTGAACAACCACGAGGCTTATGTGGGTACGGCCTAGCCAATTAATTAGATGTCATCCTTATTCTTTACGCACCAGTGGACAGTTGAGTGGCATAAGAGGGAACCTCTGCAATAAATGGAATCCCTGTTAGCGGTGAAAACTTAGTGGGTGCATATAGATTTGGAGGCGCTTTGTAAAGGCCTTGTAGTAAGACCCCCGCTCTACACCCTGGAAGTGTGAAGCAAAACAGGAATGATGACTCGTGGGTAAAGTGTACAACCTCTGCAGAGTATAAAACTGATCGATCAGTCGTGCTCACGATCAAGAGCGAGCTTCGACTTCTTCATGATTAGTGGGGGATCTTGGATGGTTGGTTTTTGTAGTCGAGTGGTGGTTGCCCGATGAGTTGGTAGCCAAATATGGGTGAGTTTGGTAGTCAGATGGAATCCGATGAGCAGTTCTTGTAAAGTCAGTGTTGTCACACATAGTAAATAGGATTGTTATGTCTTTTTAGTCATAGATTAGGATAGCATAGATGCAGTAAACTTGAGTCAAGCCTTTTTTGTCTTAAGCCTTCATGTCGTGCTTTCCCACACTTACAGAGTATGATATGTACTCACACTTACTATTTCCAATAATAAATGTTGCTTAGTTGGAGAAGACTACGAGTAGATCAAGTAAGCTGAAGACTATAATGAAGACAGAGCGTCCTAGGTCACGTTGCTCCTAGTCGATTTACTGTGGTGTGCCCCGAAGCTTTCGTTAGAGTTTCCTCTTGCTCTTCCGCTACTGTTTAAAACTCCAGTATTTGTTTCGATAAAGCTATTTTTATTCGATATAGTATTATTTATCACTAATGATGTCACTATATGTATGATGAAACTGATCCTGGCATATATGTAGTTTACCTCCGATTTGACCTTGTAAAATCGGGAGTGACAACCATCGAAGAACGGAATTTTCTCACTTCTCTCTATTGTCACTTAAGGATCACAAAGCCGGTTAATGTCAACAAATTATCAAACCGACGCTGATACCAATTGTAAGACCAAGAACGGCAACTAAGGGTTGAATAGGCACCTTACAAATTTATTACGAAATAGATGGCCTGCACCTTGTTCACCCAACACCCCTCAAAAACGCACAAACGCAAGCATAAACTTTAGAGAGACAAAATGAGATTGAAAGTTTCAAGACAACATAACTCCATGGATAGAACATGAACCATAGTCTCTATTTAAGACCATTACATGTGTCTTTGAGAAAAAAACTTAAAACTTAAATGAAGAACAAAGCAAAAGGACAGTCAACGAAAAAACAACTCTCTAAGTTGATGGTCCAGATACAAGGGGATTCAAGACCCTATCAAATGTGTGGGTATATGAACATTTATGCCTCTAGCAACAAGAAGAAGAACTTCCTAAGGTTGAAAAATCGCAGCTCAAAGACAAAAATGGAAATCAACAAGAAAATCATAACCAAAAAAGGAAAACTTGCAAACTTGCAAGGGAACCAATAAAGAGAGACTAGAAGGAGGAGAATTCAAGCATATGCAAAAACATAAACTTTATTACTCAAAGAGATCAGCCTTATTTTAGACAGATTACAAGGATTTTTCTCTCAAAAACTTGCATATTACATAGGCTAAGCACTCATCTTCCTTTCCTGTAAAACCCTAGCACTAGTCTCTCAAATGGGTGGCATAAGGGGCTTAAGTGGCTGATTCAAACTCTCTTATAGCACTAATCCTCTATTTATAGGTCTAGAAAAATTGACATCTAAGTTTCCTAACTTGTTACTAAAATACCCCTCTCTTATAGTACGCTCATATCTACAACTAAAAGTATTTTATTCTATTTCTTACTTTATCCATCGAACGGTCACAGTGCCTTCATGACTTAGCTTCACCTCGATGCAAGCTTCGCGATGGTGCCTCCAATGCTCCCACGGTTTTGAGACCCAACTGTGAAACCCTCTACACGCTTCTTAAAGCGTGACTCGCCATTTGCTTACATCTTAAGCAAGTGCTCTGATGTTGATACGTGTACTCCGTCTTGCGATCCTGACCGCTAGCAAGTCTCTTCCGCTCCTGATCCCTCGGGCCGCCTTGTCATTGCACCATTATCCATTTCGTTTGACTTTGTCAACATATCGTCTTCATCCTCTGTTTCATACTTTGTTTGATCTCCACGTGTACAGGTAGGATCACCCTTGACTTCACCCAGCCTCCTCATCATTTGGCACCAAGCACCCGCTTAGCCCTAATCACCTGCCGTCGACCATCAAATTACATCCATCACCTGCACACCATAAAACAAACAAACACATTTCTCCAACTCTAACTCTAATTAGTACATAATCAAAATGTTGAAATCGAGCTCAAGCAATCCGAAACTCGACAAACTAAATCAACAACTTTATCAATGACTTATTACATATAAATCAAAACACAATTCAATTTAGTTTCTCAGCAACATCAAGCTTTTCCGAGAGTGACAACTTGGAAATAGCTTTCGCTTCTCCCCGATGGTTCCCTTCGAGTAGCTTAATATTGGTCAAGGATGTCTTTTGGGCGGCAGAGCTTGCCCAAACTTACAATGCATCAGTAGTTTGATTAATAGGCGAAGACGGTGGTTGAAAAATAAGTTAGTTTTAAACTGTTAAAAATTAGCAGAACTGATTTAACAGAGCACGAATTGGAATGAAACTGAGATACTCCAGAGTCCCACCACCAGGAGCAATATGATATTTTGGTCATGTACTGTTGTTCGAGTAAAAGATGGTTATTGTCATAATTGTTTTTCCAACTGAAAGTGTAACAAAAGATATGTTCTTCTGTGAAAATAGTCGTATTTGGAATCTGTGCGCGCATAAGACTCTTAGCTCATCTGAAGTGCATTGTTTGTTCTGCTCTAATTTTTCCAGTAACTTCGGAATAATTTGGTAGTATTTCATTTGACACAGGCTATCACTATCAGCGCAAACTCATGGACCGATGCTGGCCATGCAGTTAATCAGCTGTATGATCTACTGTACATGATGGGTCGTGATGACATAGCAGTTGGTGTTGGAGGGGAGGGTGGTATGTCAGATGACGGTAGGATTTATCCCAATGTTGGTGGCTATTTCGCGATAATTGAGCAGGTTCGGTAGACTGTGCTCTCTAACCACATCTGTTTGCCACTTCTGCACACAGAATGCTAGATTATCACTTTTGCCGTGGACTCCAGTTCTTCAGTAACAAAACAGTTTGTGACTGTAATTCTCCAGGAAATGTCAACAGTGGGGGGATGTCGATACCGACAGACGATTCCGCAGGGAGGAAATGGACGATTGGATGTCAACACCAACTATGGAATCAGACGAGCATTTCTTCCTCAGGTACATAATTCAGAGAAAGGTTCATCCATTATCACAAAATTATGTTGCCGACGAATTCAGGAATTGTAGACCAGAAAGTTACAATTGTCTACTCCTTTTTGGTTCTTGAATAAGGGCAACAGGAGATACTCCCCTCTTCGACAACCAACGACTCAGCAAGTGATGATTGACACAATAGCTGCTGGACCGACGACTGTCTTCCTTATTGGCACACACACGAACTTTGCACTGTTCCTCATGAGCAATCCGCATCTGAAGAAAAACGTGGAGCACATTTACATAATGGGTGGCGGTGTGCGATCACACAATCCCACTGGCTGCTGCCCTAAGAACAACACGCCATGTGTGCCTCGACAATGTGGCGATCATGGTAACATGTTTACAGCTTACACCATAGACCCATATGCCGAGTTCAACATATTCGGGGATCCTTTTGGCGCATATAAGGTAACTTGGCTGCTCACGACTTGTTTCTTGTAACCAGATTTTAGCATCTAGTTATGCAATGATGCATCTGGAGCTAGTCTTATCTATTCATTTGGCTTTACAGGTCTTGCATTCTGGTATCCCTATCACCCTTGTGCCGCTTGATGGAACCAACACAATACCGATCACTGAGCACTTCTTCAAGGCATTTGAGCAGCAGCAGAACACTTACGAGGCAAAGTACTGCTTCCAATCTCTGAAACTTGCTCGGGATACTTGGTTTGACAACCAATTCTACACGGTTAGTTTCTACATCTGGTGATGTTCTTTTCTGAATACACACTTTATCTGTTGCTTTAACTTTTTTTCTTTTGGATGAATCCAGTGTTACTTTATGTGGGATTCTTTTATGTTTGGTGTGGCACTCTCGATTATGCGCAATGGTGAGAAAACGAATGGTGAGAATGATTTTGCTGAGATGGAAGTGATGAATGTAACTGTTGTTACATCCAATGAACCATATGGCGTTCATGACGGATCAAATCCGTTCTTTGATGGACGTGCGACGCCTAAGTTCGACTTACTGGAAGGTGGTGTACATAGTGGTCATGTTCAGACTGGACTTGATGATCCTTTTTGTGTAAGGAAGGGGAGCATTAAAGGGAAATGCCAGGTAGGTACTTTTTTATTCAGAAAAGGACAAAAATATTACATAATATCAGAACCTGTAGAGGTATATGGGTGATTACAAATTCGAGATAAACAAAGATCTCAGTGTTGTTCTTATATGCTAATTTATAATCATGTAGATTTGGGAGTCATGATTCATGATGATAGATAACATGATGAGCCTGAATATTTACCAGGATGGATACACTAAAGAAGTGCAAGGTCCTGGTTCGGCTGCTGTACTTGTTGCGATGAAGGCAAAACCTAATAGAAATGCTAACAGCCCACTTGATAGAGAGTTCTTCAACAGCTTCCTGGAGGTAGTTGTTTCTCTAGTGCTGGTATAATATTTATCTAACCTACGGTTGTTGAGTGTGATCGAAAATGTCATTTTAAGTAGCTTTGCTCGATCTTGCGGTATGCCTAAGTAATGGCAGAAGATGATAGAAAAAAAATTCTGATTTCGTGTCATGCACTTGAACCTGTACGTGGTAAAACTGCTAGCTCTTGAGTCATGCCTAAGATGACCGAGGAAATACATTTGCGTTTATGTATAGACTTGCACACCATAAGTTCTAGAAAAAAATCCATTTTCTCCTCCAAACTATACAATTGGTCCAGAAAACCCTGAAACTATTAAACCGTTTATTTAGCCCATTGGTAATCCAAATCCGAATCATTTTGCATCTTTAACAGTGATTTTGTACATGGAGACAGTGGTTTTGCTAAGCCGAGGAGAAGATGAGGGGGTGGAGACTGGGCGAGACCGGTCGGGCTAGGGGTTTTGTGCTACGTCAGCCAGCTTATGTGGTAGGTCCAGTCAGCAAACCAGACTACTAATCAGCTCAAACAACTGTCAAAAGTGTAAAATGATCCAGATTTAGATTCCCAAGGGGTTAAACATACGGTTTAATAGTTCGAGGGTTTTCCGAATGAAATGCATAATTTAGGAGAGTAAAATGGACTTTTTCCTAAGTTCTATGTTATGGAATCCCCATCAAGAAACTTGAACATAAGTAGTGGGTTCCTAGGTATATTTTAATTTGGTTATAGATCTTATTGTGTAGTGTAGGCATGGGTGGAGCTAGGTGGGGGTCTGTCCGGGACTACCAAATTTTTTGTCTAAAATTTTCATAGTATATAGCCTAGAAAAGAAAAGAAAACTCAGAGAAGAAAGAAATGAGATGGCCTGGAAAAAGAACGAGAGAAAGATAAAAGGAATTGGGCTCAACCTAGAAAGAATTAGTGTTTTGGTCCAAAGGTTTTTTCTTTCTAAGTTTTCTTTATTCTTTTCCTTTTCTATTATGTTTTCCAATTGATTAATAAATTCCAGAAATCAAAGCAAGACTAAAGAAATACCAGAATACTTCAATTAATTCCTAAAAAATATGGGGGGCTGTTTGGAACTTAAGGAACACTCTAAAAAAAATTTAGCTCACGAATTGCTTTTAATGATTTCTAATTACCTTTTTTATTTTTCAAGTTGAGTTTAATTCAGGGGAAATTTGCTATAATGTCAGATTAATTGTAGTAATGTAATATTCTATTTGTGTATGACCTTATTTCATATTTGAACTATTTATATTGTAATTTTTGCAAAATTTCAAACTTATTTGTTTAATTTATGATATTGTGAGACCTTCTTAATATATTTGCATTAATTTTGGTAAATTTTATACTCGTATATTAAATTTGCAGTATTATGAAAAAGTGCACACCTAACAGAAAAATCCTTGCTCCACCACTGAGTGTAGGGATTTAAGGTGTTTTAGCACCACCAACAGCATGCTCAACCTAAGATGACCAATGCAGATTATTACGATATATTAATGAAGAAATAGATGGAAAAAAGAATAATGGCACAAGAAAGGATTCCCTGCAGTTAACACGTTGTCTAGTGCTCTGTTTATAAGTAAATATTCTCTCATAATCTCACGCAGGTTCTGAATCATCCTGCACACTCAGGCCGCTTCAACTTCACTGACCAGTTCCCTCACTACAAAGAAATTATGTACAAACCTGGTTTCAGAAATCGGATTAGAGGAAAGCCCGTCATATTTGACATGGACATGAGTCCAGGTGATTTTGTTGCTCTCCTGTGTCTCCTGAAAGTAGACATAGAAACAATTGACCTCAAGGTCAGTATCATGTGCGCTCAGCTCCCTTCTGATAAATTTATGAAAACGGATTAAGGAAAATAATGTAGTCAAAATTACCAGGTATTAAGTGTGTTCTTACCTATGCAGGGGATACTAGTGAGTGGGAATGGTTGGGCAAATCCAGCAACAATAGATATTATCTATGATGTTCTTCATATGATGGGCCGTGATGACATTCGAGTAGGACTGGGTAATGTCACTGCGCTAGGAGCCCCTGACCTCGGTTGTGAATACGTCAAGGCTATACCACATGGTTCTGGGGGGCTTCTTGACACCGACACGCTTTTTGGACTAGCCCGGATGTTGCCAAGAAGCCCCAGAAGGTACAAATGCATGGCTTCACCGAAATATGTACTTCTTAAAACTACATAATTTGGCTTTCTTGTAGCATAAATATGTAGATCTTAGTGAACTCATTTGTATGAATAGAAACACTGGTAATATTACTAGATAGTACTCTGTTTCTTTCTCTTTCTGCTGTCCTCCTTTGTACAGTTTTCTTTCTTTTTTGGCTTTATATTAATATATTTACCACAGTAGGGGAATGTTTCCCTCAAAAAAATATTACTACACCGTAAGTACTATGACAGATGTAGAACATGAAGTATCAAATCTCATCTCTTTTATCAGGTATACAGCAGAAAATTCAGTGAAATATGGTGCTCCAAGGGATACTGCTCACCCTGAGCTCAGGCAGCCATTGGCTTTTGAAGTATGGCAACATGTTACAGAAGAACTCAAATCTAATAACAAGATAACCGTCCTAACAAATGGTCCTCTCACAAACATAGCTAACATCATTCTGTCTGACACAAACGCAAAATCGACAATCGAGGTTAGCCTGCTAGTTTCAAAATCTTTGAACTAGTATATTTTTGCAGGGAAATTGTTTAAGTCAAGTTTTTACTGACCTTCCTTTTCATTGCGCACAGCAAATTTATATAGTCGGCACCCACTTGGCTGATGGAGATGGAGAAGAAGGCAATCTGTTTACCGTCCCGTCAAATAAGTTAGCTGAGTTCAACTTCTTTCTTGACCCTAAAGCTGGCAAGATAGTTGTAGAATCTGGTTTAGACATTACCCTCATTCCTCTGAGAGCTCAGCGCCAGGTGTCTTCTTTTGAAGACGTCCTAAAATCACTACGTTTTGCTGAGAAGACTCCTGAATCGTCATTTGTGTATCAGTTGCTGCTGTTGATGCAGAAGCTGCAAAAGGAACACCATGCATTCAGTCACATTGTAAGTTGCCTTTACAGTTCTGTTCCTCTAACTGCCATAGTGGAATACTGGACATGATCTCCTAGTCACAGGAAGAAAAAAAACTTCCAAACATATGTTATCTGGGTTCGGGATGATGTTATGGATTCCGCATTCTCCTTTTTGTGATAAAGCATTCAGCATTCTCCATTCGTCCATAATCATTGTCTCATCCTGCATCATTATTCAGCAATAGCCAATAATGGTGAAAGAGGTTATGTTTTCCAAAGCCTTTCATTCGAACGGTTCATCCTGCATCATTTGACTTGGTATTAGCAACCTTTTTAATTTCTGCCTTTTCTTTTCCCTCAAATTGCAGGATATGTTCCTCGGGGAGCTTCTGGGCGCGATGTTCTTGGCTCAGCAATCACATCGTAATTACTCAATCACTGAGAGGGCTATCAGTGTTCGTTACGGTCATGTGAGCATCGATGGCCAAACGATCCTTGACGAGACGAATGGGAAGCTAGTGAAGGTATTAGATCATCTCGATTCAGATGCTTATTACACAGAGATTGCGAAGCTGCTCGCTACCAAGAAGCAGTCTGCCATTGTGGGTAGTTTTGATGAGCAGAAAAGAACGTGGAGCAAAGGAAACTACAAAGATCGCGATTCCGGCCGGGTTCGTTAAAAATAACATAGCCTAATGGAAAGCAGTAGCTCTTTTCCTTTCCTTTTTAATCCCAATGTGTCAAAGTTCACTGCAAGCAGCGTTGAGCTGCCTTAAGATGTGCTGAATTTGTACCTCCTGGGAGGAACCCGGGGTTACGCTGTAACGTCTTGGTCCATTCTAACGATGCGACGGGGGCAAATGCCCTAAAATTCTTAAAGAGAGAAACTCGCTGCAAGAGAAAACAGTGTCACAAATTTGCAGTTTCAAAGCATTTGTGCAAGACCACAAGTTCTCGTTAATTGTCTGTGATCAGGTATTTCAGCTTGTGTGACTTGGTAGTTTTTGCTACATCAGAATCTTGTGATCAGGTATAGGCAGCATTTTTTTTTTAAATGAACTAGGCAGAGATCTGCCGATTGTATTGATAAAGAAGCAGGACCAGATAGGACAAAACAATGGCGCCAAAAGGAGTTAAGCGATGAAACAACAACTGCTACAACTAAAGCAAATAAAACAACAACGACAATAATCACGATAGAGAAAAAACCAACAACAACGACGACTATCAACAACGGATGGTTAGATGAAAGCCCCAACACGCGCCGCACCACCTCTGTCATCGATGTGCCGCCTCGAAGAGCACGGCTGCTCTTCACCGAACCGACCACCACCATACAGGACCGGCCGCTGTGGAGCCATCATGCCCCGCAGGGCCACCACAACCACCGGACACCAGCCGTCATCAATGGAGCACCAATTGAGCACCATATCACCATATCGCCGAGCATCGGCCTAGCTGCCACCATGCGGGGCTAGCCGTCGCCGCGACACCAAGCCTCCTCAAGCCCCAACACATCTCGACTTGCGCTTGCAATCGTCGAAACCCCGGTCTTAACCAAGCGAAGAGGAAGCCATCACAAAGCCGACTGCACTGCATCGAGCAAGCCACTACTGTGCATGGCCCATCACTACAGTGCCGCTGCAGCACCGCATAGACCCACCAACCGAAGAAACGGACCAAATGCGATCACCTCCGAGGCCACCTCAAACATCGCTTTGATCACAGTGTGCGGGCACCGCCCCACACCCGCTGCCGGACACAACACTTTGGATCCAGTTTGCCTCACCATCAGGGATGTGCGACCTCACCTTGCAACCCGTGCAAATCCTCCTTCCACCGAGCCACCACCAAAATCATGGCTGTACCACGCAGACAAATGCCCAAATGCTGCCAACAACACCGACTCGGCTCCTTGGTGGCCTCCAACCTCGAAACTCCTCAGCAACGCATCCACCGCACCGCCGAAATGTGCGCACACCTACTAGATCTGGCTGTCGCTGAGCAGAACCGCCGTCAGGCTACCCACTGTACCGGGGTGGCAACAGACTACACCATCAGGGTGTGTGGCCTCGATGCACTGTGGTGCGTTTGTAGTGCCCATTCAGTCAAACCTCCACTCTAGAGCTAGTAGACGTCGGTCCCGTCGAGATCGCCGATGCGCTCCGCACCGCGTCTGCCATGGTGCCGACCACCAGGGTGGTGGCGCCGAAGCATAGAGCCACCTGAGTTGTCCCCTAGGAGAGACGCGGGGCGTGAGGAAAAACTGAATTTAATCGATCGAGTCACCCTAGGCAGCAATAATTTGTATGAAGCACACTAATACTGAATTAATCGCTGCTATCGTGTTGATGATACCTAGTGTTGTTGCAGGATAGTCACAAGGAGGAGGAGCTACGCAAAAGGCTTGGCAACCAAGCCATGGACCATGGTTTGGTTTACCAATGAAAATAGGAGCACGGAAGTTCCAACAGTAATTGGGAAACTACTCCATATGCTGATTCGAGGATATCCACTGGATCATCAAGAAGGTCCTGCTGCATATCATCAGATCAACACCTCGGATCATACTGGTCCTCACCAACTAGGTTTATTATACTTATACCTTCTCGTCTTTAGTTCCTCTCGCACGGATAGCTGGTTCTCTCATGCGAGTATAATTTCTAGCCTCTGTACCAATTAGGATGAACACAATCATTTCAAAAAGATAGACATTTAAATTCATTTCTAAGTGAACTCAAACATAAATGATCTAAACATATATTTACACTCTCAACCAATTGAGCTAGACCACATTTCACTATCTTATGTGCGTGGGGCAACATGGCTTGTTGACTTTTTCTTCATCGCCTTCACGTCCTCTCTCCCCGTGGTAATACTGAGGGGGCGAAACTAAATGAATCAGGCTCCGTTTGGTATTTTTGTTAAGGGATGTTAATTGTTTTCTTAAGAAATATAAAGAGGTCCACTACTGCTCTCACTCATGCGTCGTGTATAGGACCGAGAATGATGAATAGAGAGAAGGGTGAATAGTCACCTTATAAATTTATTAGAAAATAGATGATCTACTTTTTATTCACCTAACACTCCTAAAAATACATAAACAGAAAGTTCCAAGGCAGCATGACTTCACAGATAGAATATGAACCATAAGTTCTATTCAAAACCATTTTATATATCTTTGAGCACAAAAACTTAAAACTTGAATGAAAAACAAAAAAAAAGACAGTAACCGAAAGAAATAACTCTTTAAGTTAATGGTCTAAGGACAAAGAGATTCAAAATCCTCTGAAATACATGAGTATATGAATGTTTATACCTCTAGCAATAAGAACAACTTCTAAGGTTGAAAAATCATAGCTCAAATAAAAAACAAAAATCAACAAGAAAATTACAATTAAAAAAGAAAAATTTGTAAACTTTCAAGAGAACCAATAGAGAGACTATAAGAAAGGGAATTCAAGCATATACAAAAATATAAACTTTATTATTCAAATAAATCAACTCTATTTTAGGCTAATTATAAAACTCTCACCTATTAAGTATGCTAAGCACTCATCTTTCTCTCCCCTAAAACTCTATCACTAAACTCCCAAATGAGTGGCAAAAGGACCTCAAGTGGTTGGTTCTCAACTCTTCTATAGTCCTACCTCTCTATTTATAGGTCTAAAAAACTTGATCTTTAAGTTTTCTAGCTTGTTACTAAAATATCATTTTCTTGTAGTACTCTTCTACCTACCATCAATGATATTTTGATCTATTTTGCTTCATTTATTGAACAGCTATGACGCCTTCATGATTTAGTTTCGTCTCGTCGTAAGCTTCGCGATAGTACCACATGCTTCTCCAATCCTCCTACGGTTTTGAGGCACAAGTATAAAACCCTCTGTATGCTTCTTAAAATATGACTCGTCACTTACTTACATCTTAAGCAAGTGTTCTAATATCGACACGTGTACTCCGTCTTGCAATCCTAATTACCGGCAAGTCTCTCCTGCTCCCAATCCCTCGAACCGCCTTATCACTTGCACCGACATCCCTTTCATTTGACTTTATCAACACGTCATCTTCATCCTTCGTTTCATATTTTGCTCTACATGTACAGCTAGGATTACCCTTGTCTCTGCCTAGCTTTTTGATCGTCCGGCTGTAAGCACCCGCTTAGCCCCGATCACCCGTCATTGACCACCAAGTTGTATTCGTCACCTGCATACTATGAGACAAGCAAACATATTTCTCTAACTCTAACTCCAGTTAATCTATAATCAAAATACTCAAACCAAACTTAAGCAATACAAAACTCAACAAATCAAATCGATAATCTTATCAATCACTCATCGTATATAAACTCAAACACATTTCAATTTAATTTCTCACCGTGTCTACATTCTGTGATTCAATTGCCAGTATAATGCTATATATTATGGGACCATCTCTATTTTCATACCATGTAGATTCTCCATCTATCTATAGCGGTTTGTGACAAAACAATTCTTAAAGAATTAACACCTTGCCCTCCTTCCCTTAATTTTTAATTTTATTATTTTTAAAAAGAGGCTTTTAATTGTTGCCACTACCTCAATTTTCATTGAAGGCCATATAAAAACTGGCTCCACTTTGAAGCGCAACCGTCAAAGGTGCGAAAGTTAGAGATCAAATCCCCGACTCGTTGGTTCACTTCCCTTGAGTTTACCAATCAAGCATTCGCTTGTTCGCAGATGAGTCCTTCCCTTACCTTTATGTATAGTTGAAAGCTTAAAAAAACTAAATTGAAAAAATGTAAAGGTATAAGAAAAAAAGCAGACGAGTCTTGCAAAGAGAACCAAAATAACACAATCACGACAAGAACGGAAATATTTGGTAAAACCATCCACAAAATTGTTTGAGCTCAACCACAAATGAGTACGGGAGATTGTTGTTCTCTTATAAATTTCTCAAGCCTTTTGGATACTCGTGGAACCTCGAATTTTTTGTTTTGTTTTTGCCGTGCTTTAAAATTTGGCTATCATTTATTTGGGACTCGCTCTCGCTGCAAGACACGAGCACTCGAGAATTTTGTTTCAAAACATCGAAAACAACTGGCAACACTAGTCTTGCTACCATATCTTTGATTAAAAATTAGTCTATTTAGTTTTTAGTTAGTGTCATTTAGTTAAAAAAAGGTATAAAATTAAAAAAAAATTATCTTAGTAAAAAATAAATTTATTTATACTTCAAATTTGTACCAGAATCATATACACATATTAGGTCAATTCGTATACATTTGATCAACTATCAAAATCGTAAGTATGATGTAGGTAGCTCAACCAAAAACAAAATAAATTTGCATTGCCTACATGATGTGCCTTGTCTATTACTTACTTGTGACGGACTTGAGCTACACAGTACTTCTTAATCTATTATCTTAGTAAGAATTTTTAAAAAAATTTCATTAATTTTTATTATAAGTTTTAATTGTTGATTAATTGTATTTTACATCGACTCTTTATTTAGTTATTTGATTTTTTATAAGACTATATTTGATATTGATCCTTATTTTTCTATTTAACCCTAATTTTAATTATTATTAAATTTATTTTATTTGGCCTCTTTATTTAGATATTTTGCTTCCCAAATCGTATGAAAATCGAACTGCTAATTTTTTATAATTTTTAATTCTAAATTTAGGTATTTATTAATCGTATTTGATATGGACTATTTGATTCAGAATTTAGCTATTTATTAATCGTATTTGATATGGACTCTTTGGTTTAATCTAGAACTTTAGATGTTCATAACAATGAGTGGTCTAGATTTTTTTGATTAACGTGGTAATTTCAACCATAGCTACTCACCTCGCTCTCAGCTATCTCAACATCGGCACAAAGGGTTACTATTTGCATGAGCAACTTGTCACAGTCACAAACATCTGTATCATGTTGTTTTGACTACAGAGGTATGTTATTCGTCATCCTCTCTAGTCTCATTGTCTGCGACGCCCCCATTACAACTACAGAGGATATTAGAGTATATAACATGTGATACACATAGGTCCAGTTGTTATAGTAGAATAAAATTAGTTTCTATCTTACCTCTAGAGTTACTTAATATGCAAGCCATATGCATTCTATATATTCGACCATCAAGACTCAATACAATGCGTCGGCCACAGTAATCAATCCGCATACTCTTTCACTAACCTTGGCTGAGAATGAACTGAAGGATGATGGCACACTGATTATTGCAACATCATTGGAAGAGGGCCACACAGATCTGAAGGAGCTTGATGTGAGCATAAACATGTTCCAGAGGGTTGGAGCTCGGTGCTTTACGCAGGCAGTCACAAATAAGCCTGGTTTTGTGCAGCTGAACACCAATGGCAATTTCATCTCCGATGAAGGGATTGATGAGGTGAAGAAAATTCTGAAGGATGGTAAGAACTCGCTGAATGTGCTCGGCCCACTAGATGAGAATGAGCCTGAGGGGGACCCTGAAGATGGTGATGAGGAAGAGGATGAGGATGCCGAGGACGACACGGTGGGCTCGATTCGAAGCTGCAGAACCTGAAGGTTGAGCAGGATGATTAACCATGCATAGGTTAACTAGCTCTAGCTTCAGTAACCTTCTGAATGTCCACCAGCTAGGTTAAATTCACTTATAAACAAATGCACTGTGGCTCCGTTATTTTGAACCGAGCAAAGCAGCCTGGGGATCGCCTCGCGTTTTCTCAGAACTTATTTGTAGCTTCCTTCTGAACTTGTTTCATGTTTTAGAAACATCTGCGTTGTCAACGTCAGGTGACCCTGAACCCTCGATCCATGGCATGTGTTCACTGTGATATCTTCGGATGCTTTGTTGTGACACCTTTTGAACCCTGTAGTATCTGTTGCATGTGTGGCGTGAGGCGTTGGTGCCTATGTCGGCGACGGCAAAGATACTGGTGAAATTGTGTGGTGTTGCTAGAATATGCAATTTCCTTTTCGAGTGCATCGAATGGATTATTAAATTCGGCCTGGAAGCGTTTTGCTGCTAGGAAATTCTCGTATTCTAAACTGTCGTTGGAGTTTAGTTGTTTACCACCGAGTCGGATGAGCCAACGGTCCACATCGACGGGCGACCGCCCATCTGTTTCCATTATATAAAGGATCAGCTACCTGTCTATCCAATGATATGTACTTCCTTCGTGCGTAAGAAATGTGCTACGTCAGCTAAAAAAGAAGAAGAAGAAGAATTGCTACCTGTCTACCTGATGGTATACTCTCGTCTAAATAATAATAATGGTATACTTCGTGTCTAAGAAATAGTACTGCTCCGGTTCTTGTATCGAAACGCCACATCATCTTCCGTCTCCTTTGAATTATATAAATATAATGAGCGAATGGTTTTGTGCTACACCATGAAATTTTCAGTATTGGTTAAGCTACAATCGTGAAAAGACACAAATAAATGAGAAAAACCATACAAGTTGATATAGTGTCTACATCTTTGATAAACTTAGCCCATACAACCTCAATTAATAAAGGACAACACCTCATTATAATAAAAGGAAACTTAGCAGGCCTTGACAGTGGTGTGAGGCTTTGTTTGATATGGCTTTAACTTCAACCCTTTATATTAGATATTGAGTTTATAGACTAAAATAAGATGGTTTAAGTCTTCATTTTTAGATTGAAATGGAAAGAAAATAATTTATTCAAATTTTTTTGATGTACCTGTAGTTTTAACTCGACAAATTTCTAAAGTTAGAGTATACAACTTTAATAATCCTTAGATCTAGAGCTCTGCAGATCTTAGATCATTTCTAACCATATTTCCTTCATTCGTTCCCTTCCCGATACCCTTCTCTGTTTCTATCTCTTTATTTTTTCTATCTTCAACTGCTTTTCTTCGATAGGAATCGTGAAGAAAAATGAGAGAGAATCCCTTCGTGATGAAAATCGTAAAGAAAAATCTTTGAAATGATGAAAAGAACGAAAATCCCTTTACGACAGGATTTTCGCCTACGACAGGAATTCATAGCATAGTCTTAGCTTTTTATTTTTGCTTTTTTTAATCAGGATCCCAAAAAATGTGAGCCACGGAACTAGTGCAACAAGGTGTCACGAGTGCCACCGATTAGGTATTCAAGGCAAAATTATGTTGGCAATATAGAACGACATATCGATATGGCCGAGGACAAATTAAAGGTGGGCAATAATTGCCGCGGCGGCTAAGCGATGGTACTGAGCGCCGTACGATAGGAATAACGTAGGAATAATGGTTGATAAGATCGTTAGAAAATGAAGAGGCAAGAGACACCTAGCATGTAAACCTCTTTGTTATTTTCAACAAATTTGTAATGGTTTTAACTTTTTGGCGATATAGTCAGGTGGTGCACTGGTCACCCATCTGTTATACCATATGCTATATATTCAAATAAAAATTTAGGATTAAAATTTTATCAGATTTTGTTTGAATTGAGCGTGCAAGCAAAAATATTCTCAGAAACAATTATCCGAGGGCCTAAACGGAAAAGGGGAACGGATGGCCTTAAGCCGTCCTCCGCCCGCAGTGTCGGGCGCCTCCTCGCCTTCCTGCTTCAACTCTCCCCCTTGCGCGATCAGAGGGAAACCCTAATCTTTTCCCTCCTCGCCGCCGGAGCCAGCCGTGGGGGAGCTCGGTCCCGGGGGTCCTGTGTCGATCCTTGGCATCTGGGGTTCCGAGATGGGCGATCACAAGGAGGTCTTTCGCTCCCTCCGAGAACTCTTCCCTCAGGTACGATCGGCTCTTGTTCGTGTCTCGCGTACAGCTCTTGAGATTTCGTTTGTGGGAGGAGGGAAAAGAAGGATTTTGTAGTGAACGTTTATTGAGACGATTGTAGCAGAGGGTAGGGTTCTTGGCACATGGAATTCCAGTAGGGGTTTGAGTTGCTAGTTGCGGTGAGGATAGATGCGATTTTAGATTTCAAGAGTCGAGGTATTTCACCGCGCGCATGGGTGGGGATGCAATAACACTCTGAGAATCCGTGACGATGAGCAATAAAATCGGGTTCTGGTGTCTGGTCAATTTCCGCTTTGAGGTTTCCCCGTAAGCTTATGTATGACAGAACAGGTTTAGTGGTGAGGTTCATCGGCTTTTGTTGGACAGAAACTTGATTTACTTTCTTGCATGTTTGTTTTCCGGACGGTGTTCCATTTGAGGAAGCTGGCGGACATGGTGTTTTAGCTATCTTAAAAATGAAGACACTATTTACGTTTGTGCGAGTATTAATTCGTTTTTAGGGGCGCTGCCTGTCACGAGCATCGGTAATCAGCATTGCAGGGCTTGTGTCGTCCATGGCTGTCTTCTGAGAGGCAGATTGGTTACGTCTCTCTTGTCTGCAGGTGGACCAACGGATACTTAAGGCCATTGCCATCGAGCATTGTAAAGATGTTGATTCTGCGGTGATTGCTGTCCTTGATGAAGTCATGCCGTCTATGATTGGTTCGGCGGGAGTATCGTCCACTTATCATGAGGTCGTGCCACCTATGGATGATTCTGCCACGAATTTATTTGCTAATCACAGCACACGTGAAGTGGGAAGTTCATCATCTTCCGGTGAGTATAAAGACTCAAGTTTTAGTCAATTTGTACTTAGTGTTAAAGGTATTTCCTTGGGCTGATTTTTTTTTACATATATTGTAAAATAGATGTGATGAAGATGTATTGCTGATAGTTTGCATAGTCTTGTGCACAGATAGTACCCCCGTCCTTTTTTTTTTCCTTTTTGGTTCTTATGAGTTTTATGATAAGGCTAAGAAGTTCCCAAAACAAATACACGCAATTATGTCATTTGGCTCACTTACCAGTGGCGTTTTAACTAGTTCAGTGATGCTGTTCTTCATTGAATCAAGTATATTTTCTCTTGGATATTGTTGCCATATATTACCTTTCCAATTTTTTGAAGTTGCACTAATGAGTTGGCTGTTTCCATACATCAGGACATGATATGCGTGTTGATGAGGTTGATGGAAGTGTTCATTCTGCACAACACACATCATCTGTGGAAGTTAAAACTGGTACACAAGAAATTGTAGACAGCGAACTATATGTGGGAAGACTTACATCGATACAAGGGATGAATGAAGAACTAAATTTACCTTCCCATCCTATCCCAAATGGTAATCAGCATGACTTGATTCCTGACCTTGATGTGAGATATTCAAATCCCAGTTCCGAGAGAAAGTTGGCTAACTCGGATAATGAAGTTGGATATGGTGGATATATATCAAGTGAATGTTTTTCTCAATCACGGATTGGGGAAAAGGGTGGTGACAGCATAAGTATTAAAGCTACACAACTCCATGAACAAGATTCTAATAATATAATTTCAGTTAAGGATTGCATTCCCCAGAACAATTCATTGAATTTCTTTAGTGGTTATTCGGACATAAATGATGGTTTTGATTCCTTCTTCTCCAACCTTTGGGCTGTTGCTTCCAACAATGAAGTATCTTCTGGAATTCTGAGTGCTGAAAAAGGTGCTTTTGCCTCCGTTGTGGATGTTCCTTGTCCAGATACAGAAGTATCTTCTATTGGGGCTTCTGGAGTTGTAGAACAGAAGAATACCAACAACTCTGGCACTGGTTATGACAAGCAGCCATCAGGGGATGTAATTGAGAATGGTGACATACTCTTGTCTTCTAAAACAGATATGCTTCCTGATCTTAATTTGAATCACTTTTCTTCTACGGCTTCAACTCATTCAAGCCATTCTGATAGTATTCAATCACTTGAGGATTCTATTGTTGATGCCAGAAGCAATAAGGTACTATATTTAAACTTGTTCTGCACTGATGTTTTTGAAAATTTGTCGGTATTATCTTTTCTGTTGTATATTCACTTACATGTCACCGTAGCAGAGTTCAATCATTTTGGGCTGTGGTTAGTGCATCCTTTGTGTATTGGCGAATCCCAGGGATGTCTATGTAGCCTACTTGCTAGGTTGTTGTGTCTTTAGCATGACAGCAGATTTCTGAAAAGGAAACCCTTCCAGTCCACTAAAGGGTAAAAGACCACCATGTAAGTTGGTTGAATAGATTGCTGACTGGGAGCCATTTAGAGCCGTCTGGGCTAACTCATTTCTAGCAGTATTCTGAACCATACCTAATCCCATACTTTAAACTGCTGCCATCTATTTTTCAGAATATTACCTTTGTGAAGATTGGTCATTGTTTTAGTTTGCTAAGGATCTGTTTCTTTATTGTATATGAGCATGAGTTCCTGAAAACTTCTGTGCAAGAAGCTGAATCAGCCATGAGCCATATTTCTTATTTCACTTTCTGATAAATGCTCAAATTTAAAACATTGCTTGTTGGTTTAAACTATAAATACTGATTTTGTTAAAAGTAGGGTTAAAATGTACTATTGTATTTAATGGTTGAATTATAGATTATTGTTGATATTAGCGACTTATTCTTGTGCTATGACATAATGCAGAATGATCTGTTACCTTCTCTAGAGTTGGTTACGAAAATGATAGAGGATGTAGAGCTTCTTGAAGAAAAGGCTAAAGTAGCCAAGCATGAGTCATCTGTTGCGGGGACAGGCATTCTGACAAAAGTTGAGGAGCTCAAAGAAATGTTGACTCATGCAAAGGAAGCAAATGATATGGTTTTTTTCCTTTTTCCTTTGACCTAATATTTCATAATACTTATTGATTTGTCTAGACTCAAGAGTCAAACCTAATGGATATCTGACAATTTTTCTATTCGCAGCATGCTGGTGAAGTTTTAGGCGAGAAATATATTTTAACCACAGAGGCACGTGAGCTTCAATCTCGACTTCAGAGGCTGTTAGATGAGAGGAATAGATACCTGGTGGTAATTGAAGAGGTACATTGTTTCTTTAATTCTAGCGTTATTTTAATTTTTTTATAAAGTACAATGTTGAAGGAATGCCACCTCATTGGTTACAGTTAGCATGATGTTTATTCTTTAATGTTTGAAGACATTTGGAAGTTTTCTACTCTGGTTGAGCTTCGTTCCAAAACATGGAATTTATGGTCCCTTCAGCTCTAAATTTCCTTATTCTTCGGCTATATTTGATTTTTTTTGTTCTTTAATTCTGACTCGATTAAATTTCATGACAAAATCATAGGTGCTAAAAATCGAACATTATTTGTTGGTTATGTTGGACCTATAATTGCATTAAATTATATAGAAGTTGAATGAAGCTCATGTGATCTTTAAATTTAATATTTATAGATACGCCAAACTCTTGATGAAAGATTGGCTGCTGCACAACAAGAAATTGGAGCAGCTGAGAAGGAAAAGGTTGAAAAAGAGACCGCCGCTCAGGCACTACTTGATGAACAAGAAAAGATGATGAATTCTATTGTTGAAGAATCAAGAAAATTGCAGAAAGAAGCAGAGGAGAACTTGAAGGTTTAATGTCCTTCCTTCATAGTCTGGGTTTTGACCATTTTATCTGTGTTATTTCCTTGTTTTGTGAAACATGCTGCACCTGTGTACAATTGATATTGATATTTGCTCTATCCAGTAAAAATGCTGAACGGATAATTTAGTCCTGAGGAGTTCAGGCACATTTTGTCTTTTGGCATTGATAAAAGCAATAATTATGTTTAACAACAAATGACATTATGAACTAAGCTAAATTATTTACTGATGTTATGTTTATATTGTTTGACGGACAGTTGAAGCAATTTTTGGTTGAGCGGGGTCAAATTGTTGATACGCTGCAGTAAGTTATCATTTCATCTCAGTAAGCTATTTAATTTAGTAATAACTAGTTCCGTTTGAACTTTGAACTATTTTATCTTCATCTTTCAAAAACGCTCACTAACATATCATTCTTACACATTCAGAAGAATGTCTTTTATAATATTTGTCCAGCTAAACAGGAATTGAAACATTGAGTGAGATAATTCTTGCGTAACATTTTTTAATTATTTTACTGTAATGTCGACAATTTTTCTAGTCGTGTTTTGTCTGCACTCTGCAGTAATGTACAGTCAGCCTGCCAGCTCAAAATGATTTATAGTGAGGATAGTAAATTAGGTATAGTGTTTGTGAGCTCAAATTTTACAATCCTGTAATTCATATCCTTGTCCTCATGCAGAGGTGAGATGGCTGTGATCTTTGAGGATGTCTCGCTGCTCAAGCGAGTGGTGGATGATCGCCTATCGTTGAGCAAGTTGCAACGTTCAACAATGTCGAGCCTCTCCTCTTCATTGCATTCATCGCTTCACAAGAGCGGGAGTTCCTCGGATAGGGCTATTGAAGCAGTTGAGTCTACAGATAAGCACACAGTTGCTGAAGCTGCAAGTCCAGTGGCTAAAGATCTGGATGGCAACGAGAGAATCGTTGAAGTGTCAGATGGCAACGACAGTACTGATAAAGGCATTTGCATGCGTCAGGTTTCCAAGGAGGATGGCTGGGAATTTCTTGAAGATGTTCAAGAGTAGCAGGGTTGCCATTGGATCTTGATGAATAGAGAGTATAATAATTATGTATAATCGTTCTGTTCGCTAATTTAGTGGATTTCATATGAATCTGGGAATTGTCATGGAATAGCTGACGGTAGCAGTTATAAATCAGATGAGTTTATAATGCTGCTGGATATTATTGTATATATTTGAGATCCTAGCATAATTATATAACTGATTAGTGCGACAACCTCCTCTGCCACTGTTTTGTGATATGGGTGACACATTTTTATAGCTTAATTATTAATTATATACTCCAATCCAACTTTTAAACGTTATTTGGAAAGAAAATGGCAACATCATGTAGGAACACGTGTCCATGTCCTAAATGACAGTAAATAGAACTGGAGGTAGTAACAGATTTTGCATCCAATCTACTCTCCTATTACAAAAGAGTGCCGTTTTGATTATCAATGTCTCTTCAAATATTTTGATTGAATTTTTAAAAATATCGTAACTAGATTTGTTTTGAATAGTACTTTCATAATATTACAAATTAGTGGTCAAATTAGCTTGTTTATGACTGTCACATATTATTCATTGCTTAACCTATGTGTGAGATGCCATAGTACATCCATTATACTCATGACCTCTTCATATGGAACTTATACTGAACTCTCCTACTCTTATTATTATCTCCGTCTAGTCTACTCACTAAACAAATATTGCCTTAGCTTAGATGAATTCCAAGTGCACATGTCGAGATTACAAGACATATTCACCCATCCAAAGACACTAGTAATGTTCGTTTGCTCACAAAAGTTGACCAATGTTAGCATCTAGCAGCTATATCATCACTAGGGTATCCTAATTCAAACTATTACTTCTAGTGTCTATTGATATCAAGGACGTATCTACTATAGGGGGAGGGGGCTCAAGCCCCCACTCTCAGCGCACCTGAGAGCCCCTACACTCCCTCCTATTTTTTGGGTATGAAAGTGGAAAAGGAAGAAAAGAAAATGATGAGAAAGAGGAAGAAGAGAGAGCACTCACTCAGTGTCAGAGGTGTGGTAAGGACACGTTCAAGGAAAGCAGGGTAGCCTCGACAAAAAGTCATAGAGGTCTCCATCCTCTCAATGCAAGCCACACTTCCACTTTAGGTAGTGTTTGTTTGGGGTATTTATAATGTAAACAGATTACAGGGTTAACATATTATGTTAATTTTTGTTTGTTTCAACACTCGTCATAATTGTATTCTGTGTAATCAGATATCGACATGTACAAACTCGATACCCCTCCCACCCCTCCGTAATGAGAAAGTGCTACATCGCAGCCCCATCGTTGTCTCCAACCACTTGATTGCGTTGGCGGCCATACATCTCCATTGCTTTCTCTCTTCCCCACCACAACCCCACGCCTCCCCTGCTTCTTGGCATCTGTCATGTCCTCCCCTCCTGGCGAGCATGCCATGGCAATTGATTCAATGAGCACGTGACGAAGATCGATCCGGTGAGCACGCGGCGACGTGGTCCAGTGAGTAGGCGGCAACGACCGACGAGCACACGTAGGTGGTGGTGCATGAATTCATGGACTCCGCAAGCCCCTGCTTCCCCAGTGCGGAGCTCTATCCCGACGAGGTCGGCCCCGTGAGGAAGATCATCGCCAATTGAGTTCTTGCTTTTCATCGGTTTGAGCTCCCATTTGCTAACCAAACATCGTAATGACACTCGATCCCTTTCTCTAATAGAACCAAACAAATCAAGTGATTTGCCCATTCCACTCTAAATTCCATATAATGGAATCCCATTATGTTTGCGTTACCGATTCTACCTTATTATCAATCCCGCCACTCAAAAAGGTACCAACAAAGCCGAGAGGACTCTCGAACACTCTCCTCTCCACTGTAGCCCTCTCTTGTAGCTCTTTCTTCACCAATCGAATCTCCACCAAGTTCATGAGGAGCTTCTCTAAGTAGGTGTTGGCGTGATGACGTTCTATTTTCCCCTCTCTCCTGATCTTGCCCAAACCAATCCAAATCCTGATCCCTCCATCCACTTTCTCTGTATGTGCCCTCCCTCTAACATGGATCCAGAATCAACTCCTCACCAATCCTCTATAACTAATCCTACAGTTACCATAGACTTTGATTTCCAAAGCCTAAATATCTCGCAAAAAGAAGAAATCAAAATGATCTTGAGGAACAGAGTCAAGATCAGTTATCCACCCCTTTCAATCTACTCTTCAAAATTGGACCTCCATCGAGAAACATCTCGCTCCTAATGTGATGAGATCGACTTGGGGCTGTATATTTTACAGAGCCACTCAAATTTTCCCCAATTTGTTCATTGTTCATTTCAGTGAGGAAGATGATCTCAGGTGGATTTGGCAACGTCAGCCTTGGATTGCAGAAAGGGAAACCATGCTTGTCAAGTGGATTGATCCACAAGGGGGTAGGCCAATGGAATCCTTCACTTTTAGGTACCTTCCAGTGACTGTCCATCTCTACGGTATCCCAAAAACTCTTCGATCCATGAACTTAGTCAACAAGATCATTGAGAAAATTGGATTTAAGGATGAATCAACTGCGTTAACAGAGAGCATTATGTTCAAGCCTTAGGATTTTGTTCTTGCTAGAGTTTCCTTAGATGTGAACAAACCGCTCCTAGATAGTGTCACCATCAGCATCTCTCAAACGAAGAAAATCAAGGTTTATGTTCATTATTAGAAGCTTGCCAAGATCTGCAAATTTTGTTGTTGCTTGTTTCATACTGTTTCTACTTGCATCCAAAGGCAACAAATCATCTAAAAATTAAGTCCTAGTGAAGCTGCTAAAGTCCCTCAAGATGTTTATGGAAAATGGAGAACTCAAGAAATGGAAATCTCTATTGAGGCTAGAGAGGAACATATGAGCAAATCGCAGAATTTTTACATTCAAACTTTTAGAGATTATTTTCAGAACATTGCAAGTTCATCCAGCTCATCGGACAGTGCAGCAGTTCCTCCAACAAGTTCAGCTTGCAAAACTCTTAATTGGCAGTCAATGCAACCCACTAGTTTGCAGATGGTACCTTTCAATGCAACAAAGATGAGAGAGTTGGAAAGTCTTAGGCAGGCTCTAGAAGGGGTCGGTGAATGTAGGTGGGAAGCAGAGGCGCGAGAAGGAATATTTGGCTCTAGTCAGGGGAATTATCAGATGGATCAGAGTATGCAATTGCAGCCAGACTCAGGCTCAGGAATGACCCCAACTGTTTGCGTTTCCAACTACCAGAGCCAGCATTGCCAGGCCTAGAAAACTCAATGGCAATATCAGAATCCCTTCCATCAGAATCAACAGTGGCAGCATCAAGCAAACCCTTTTGTCTTCCAAGTGGCTCCCTCTTTCAACCTGCAAGGTGACAATATTCAAATTAAAAGTGCAGAAAACCAATCCAGTCAGGATATCCTTGCTCTTCCCTTTCCTGAGATGACTATTCACAACCCTGTGCAGGAATTTCTAAGCTCCTCATCCAACATATTTGATCAATTGCAGATTACATTTTCCCTTGGTAACTCTAATGCTTTCTTCACAAATCAAGAGACACTCCACGTTGCACAATGGAGTAAGCCATATAAAAAAATCAGATAATCTCTTAACATTATAAGGAAAAATCCTAACTCCTCCCATTCATTCAAGAGACAAGGCTCTCCCCTACCTCAGCCTATCTCTAAGAAACATACTAGTCCCCCCATTATTCACCCACCTAAGTCTCCTCCTCTGCCTTTTTCTTAAACAGCCCAATCGTAACCCAACCAGAAACCAAGAAGACGCAATGGAGGTCAGTCTGGTAGGTGGGATAGAGAAGCTGACAATAGCTTGGGCAGCAAGCTACTTCAACAGCCTATTATTCATGGCGGTCAAGCTCAAGATGATGGAATCCTCACCCATTCCTACCTGGGCAGTATTCTTGCTGGGGGTGATGGATTCAATGCTGCAAGTCATGGTGATCCAACTTTGCGTGCTTATGGAGGTACTCCTGTGTCTGTTTCTAAACAACATGGTGATGATGGGGCTTTGGCGCCAGCCTTCAAGGTGCCACAGGTGCCATGAATCTCCTTTCTTGGAACTGTAGATGGGTGGGTGGCTCCCTCCATAGTTCTAGGTTGCACCACTTGCAAAGGCTCATTACTTCAACACAAGCTAAGGTAATCTTTATATCAGAAAAAAAAAACCAATAAATTCTCAGTTAATGATCTAATCTTCAACTTTTTGGTTTATGATAGTTACATTGTCCTTGCTGATGGAATCTCTGGTGGTTTGTGGCTTTTGTGGACTGAAGAAGTTGACATAGCAATGGTCAAGTCTAGTCCTAACTATACCCTAGCTAATGTTAGTGCTAATCAAGGTTTAGTTTTTAGATTGGTTTATGTTTATGGAGATCCCTATCATGTGAGGACCAGGAGTATTTGGTCTGATGTGGCTACTTTTTCTACTACTGATAACAACCCTTTATTTTGTATGGGTGACTTAAATGAGCTTCTGAATGCTAATGAGAAGTTAAGCTCGAAGCTTCCTAATTATAATTGCATCTCTTACTTATATTTTATTATTAATAACTATGGCATGATTGACCTTGGTTACAATGGTCCTGCTTACACTTGGACTAATAGGAGATTTGCTTCGAAAGCCACATTTCAAAGGCTCGACAGGTGCCTTGCAAATGATGCTTAGTGCAACGTCTTTCCTAATACTAATGTTTATCATTGGCCTTTGCTGTATGGAGATCATGCCCCTATTCTTTCTATTCCTCATGCTAATCCTAATCACAGGAAAAAGTGCTTCAAATTTGAGAATCGGTGGCTTTATGAGAAAGATTTTCAATAGGTAAGTAAGAATATTTGGAACAATCATGCTCACCTTCCTTTTCATAAAAGAACCAAACAGTTAGGCTTTCACCTTCAAAATTAGTCCAAAAAGAATAAGCAGTTTGAGGATGAGATTGCTAATCTCCAGGCACTTCCTCCTAACTCTTATAATCATTCTATAGAGGACACCCTTACCAATAAATGTGCTTCCATTCAAAATAAATTCTTTGAGTACTACATGCAATGTTGCAAGAAGAAATGGGTTCACTCAAGGAGACAAGAACACCTCCTTTCATAGAAGTGTGGTTAAGAGGAGAAGGAAAAACAAAATTAGCTCAATCAAGAATTCAGAGGGACATTGTTGGTGTATTGAGTAAAGGGGTACCCTGGCAAACGTGCCCCACGAGGGATATAATGGCCAGAGGCATATATTTCCTAAAACTGGTCAGTCGCATGACTAGGGTATGGTTCCCACGACTAGTACGAGGCGTATGTGACCAGTCTCCTTACACCATCACATAAACCCGCGACCAGCTTCACTGGTCGCAGGGCTGGATTTGACATAACCTGTCCAATTGCATTTATTGACATTCACTCAAGTGTTTTACTTCCCCAGGTGCCAACTCTAGTGGGCCAAGTCATGGATGGCGCAGAGGAGCCTTGTCCCATCTCGTAGCATTAAATGCTACAGAGTGGGACTTTTGCAGGTCGACGTGGCGCCGCACGACGGATGAGACATTTTCAGCAGGTCAATCAAGCAAGTGGTCGGGGATGGTTCTCCATAATGATGGCTTAGGTTGGATATTAGGATGAGCGGGGTCTTCTGTTTGGACCCACACATAAGTTCTCCTCCTCCCTACTATATAAAGGGATGAGGACCCCGTTTGTAAAGAAAGATCAAGTCTGACAGCTAGCTAGAAGTACCTCTGTAATCAACTGAGATCCTCCATAACACAACACATAAGATGTATGGCTATTATCCTTCGGGAGGCCAGAATCTGTATAAGTCCCTGTGTCCTTGTGTTAATTATACGTACACACATCAATTCTTAAAACGCCGTTCACGCACTCGTTGTCCAGCATACCCTGAAATCACTGTCAGGGACTAACCCTCGACATTTGGCGCGCCAGGTAGGAGGCGCATTTTCGTTGTTTCATCAAGTTTGAAAAGCTTGATCAGGTTACCCATGGTCGAATCCACGGCAACCGCTGAGTTCTGTTATGAGAACCCCGAGTGTCGTGAGGCATTTGTCATGGGGTACCACCCGGATGAACCCGGTGTGCTCCAGGCATGGGACACTAATATGGAGTCTGGGAGCTCTAAGACCCAACGCGAGGTCTTCATGGTGGACCATGTAGCAGGGGGCGTTGGAGGCCCTCATGTCCCAAGTGCCAATGGAGAACCCCTGGCTATATGCCCAGAGGGAAACAAGTACGGCGCTCGATAGGTAGGTGCTTCGAGATAGCCCTCGCATACCCAGCACTGTCTCGAGGAGCCACTGCACTGGGTGCAGTCTACGGTGGCATCATCGCCTAGGCCATCGCGCTACCCAAACGTTGAGGGCTGCCCCCTCATGACTTATCATTGCTCCACGCCCAGCATCTCGACTACGAGACCATGACGCCGGCATATAACCTACAGACCCTGTGAGTGCTCCTTATCCACCCACCGGTACTTATACTAGGGGGCTCGCCTGTGGCTGCGTGATCTCGCCCTCCTGGCCAAGACCGCCTGACACCAGACCGCTTCAACATGCACCGCACCTATCGCAAAGGTCGATAAGGGTCACGATTTCCAAGGGTCAAGGCAGGGCCCACGGTGGAATAAGTCACGTGCTCCCTCAACCACAGGGGGTACTCGTGGACCACTGTCACGTTGGGACAACCAACCTTCTGACTTGCGCGACTCTCTGCGCCAACGTGACCTCCGTGGCGTGATCCAAAGCCAGGTGGCCACTAAAGAGTAGGAGGACTAGGCTAGGCGGGAGCAAGAAGGGGGCAAGTAGACCTACCGCACGCCTTCCCTTTGCAGCGAGGCATTGGATGGCTCCACCCCATCGTCGGGACTCCGATACCATCGTCTCTCCCCCTGGGCGCGTGCCACCATTCAACAACGAGTGGCTCCCCGTTACAGGACAGGGTGCAATGCCCTATCCATCCGGTTACGGGAGGTGCGCTGGCCGGACAAGTTCCAGCCAGTCCTAGCTGAGAAGTAAGATGGCTCGACCAACCCGATGGAGTTCTTGCAAATCTACACCACCATAGTGCAGGCTGCAGTGAGGCCTTGGGAAGGTCATGGCTAACTACTTCCCTACCGTCTTTGACCAGTTTCGCCCAGTCCTAGCTGATGAACCTCCCCCATGGGTCGGTTCACTCCTGGGAGAACATGTGCGACCAGTTCGTCATCAACTTCCAGGGGACCTACGCCTGACCAGGGGTCGAGGACGACCTATATCAGGTTCGGGAGCGACAAGGAGAGTCGCTGCGAGACTTCATACAACGTTTCACCAAACGCCAGAACACCATTCCAAGGATCACGAGAGAGTCTGTGATCATAGCGTTCAAGCCAGGGGGGGGGGGGGGGTCAAACACCAGAAAATGGTCAAGAAGCTGGCCACCCGGGTAATCCAAACCACAGCCAAGCTCTTCGAGCTTGCAGACAAGTACATGCAGGTCGCCGAGGCCCGAGAGTGGCAGATCGACGCCAGGCCACGACCTGCTTCCAACCAGCCCGCCTCTTCCAAAGGGGCCAGCCAGAAGGACAAGAAGAGCAAGCACAAGGTCGGACCTCATGAGATCATGGCGATCGAGAAAATCGGCCTAACATGCCAGCGCTTCGAGAAGAAAGATAAGAAAAAGGGTCAGGGCTACAGCTTGATTGACCATACAGATGCCCACGACCTGACCAAGTGCAAGGTCATTCGAGGCACCATCAACCTGGAGCTCGGGGAGCGCAACCACAAGCATGGTAAGGACGATGAGGACGGGGCTACCCTTGACCAGTCGGCATTGGGATACTAGCAGGCCGATCACATGGTCCACCACATCTTCAGATTCACCATGATATATTCCTCTAATAGGGAATACAAGTCGGTGGTCCGGGGGGTGTGGGCGACCGCATCGGACCCGAGCCCACGCCTGAAGTGGTCGAAGGCCCCACTCACTTTTAGCCAGGCAGACCACCCCGCGTGTGTCAGACGTGCTGGTTGCTACCCCATCGTGGTTGAACACACGGTGTAGAACATCCGGCTAGGCTGACTACTCGTCGACGGGGGAGCTTGATCAACCTCCTCTTTGCCGATGCATTGGATACCCTATAGATTCCGAGGAGCTCGTTGAGGCCATCTCCACCCTTCTTCAGGATCACCCCGGGCTCCTCGGCTAAGACTCTAGGGAAAATCGAGCTGTCCGTTACCTTCGGCTCGCCGGACAACTTCAGAACTGAAATTGTCTTGTTCAATGTGGCCGACTTCGGGATCACGTATAATGCAATCCTCAGACGACCAGTGATGGCCCAGTTCATGGCCATTGCCCACTACGCATGCCAAGTGATCAAAATCCCTGGGCCAGCAGGGGTCATCACCATTGTTGGCAACGCCAAAACGACCTTGTACTTCGACAAGAGGAGCCTTGACATGGTCGAGCTGACTCCTGGATCGCAACCTGTGACCGCTAAACCCAGCGGGCGACCGATAAATGTCCATGTCGTCGCTAGCCTAGACAATCGGCTCAAGGCAGTGAGCCTGGACGACATCGACCCGACTAAGTCGGTCCAGATAGGGGCCGCACTAGACCCTTAATAGGGACTCGTGCTCACCACCTTCCTCCAGGCGAACACAGACGTCTTTTTATAGAGTCCGTCTGATATCCTCGGAGTCCCCAGGGATGCGATCGAGCATAAGTTGTCTGTGTGACCAGACACACAACTAGTAAAGCAAAAAGCGCGTTGATTCGCAGCCGACTAGTAGGAAGCGTTTTGTCATGAGATCGACAAGCTCTTAGAAACAGGCTTCATTCGGGAGGTGCAGTATCCAGAATGGCTGGCTAACCCAGTCATGGTCTGGAAGCACAATGGCAAGTGAAGAATGTGTGTTGACTTCACCGACCTTAACAAGACGTGCACAAAGGACCTTTTTCCTCTTCCTCAAATCGGCCAGCAACTATTTGTTATGTTTCTTAGATGCTCGACCGGGGTACCATCAGATTAGTATATTTAGGGAAGATGAGAAAAGACAACTTTTATTACACCCTTTGGGGTATTTTGCTATGTAAAATGCATTTTGGTTTGAAAAGCGCTGGTGCCACTTACCAACGGTGTATTCAACTTATTCTCCGACCATAGTTCGGAAGAAACGTTGAGGCATACATGGACAATGTGGTCATCAAAAGTAAGACCAAGACAGACCTGGTTGCAGACCTTCAAGAAATGTTCAACAATCTCCAGAAGTACCGCATGAAGCTGAACCCAGAGAAGTGTAAGTTCGGGGTTCCGTCAGGGAAGTTTCTTGGATTCCTCGTGTCTCATTGAGGGATAGAGGTGAATCCTGACAAGATCAGGGCCATCGATTAGATGAAATCCCCGACCAGGTTAAAGGAGGTTCAAAAACTAACAGGATGCATTGCTGCTCTGAGCAGGTTCATCTTAAGGCTAGGGGAGAAGGGATTGCCGCTCTTCAAACTTCTGAAGAAAAATGACCACTTCCAGTGGACGACAAAGGCAGAGGCGGCATTCCAAGAGCTCAAAAGGTACCTCTCATCCTCTCCCATACTGACCGTGCCTTGACCTGATGAGGAGCTTTTTCTCTATGTTGCCTTAACACCATAGGTTGCGAGCGCGGTCCTGGTCGTCGAGCGGGAATGTCTCCAGCGACCAGTGTATTACGTCAGTGAGGTCCTGCATTACGTGAAGGCTCGGTACCCGCATACTAAAAACTATTATACACCATCCTAATGGCCTCTCGCAAGCTCAGACACTACTTTCAGGCTCACAGAATCAAGGTGATTTTCTTGTTCCTAATTAGGAAAATTCTCCATAATAGAGATGTGACAGGAAGAATAGCAAAGTGGGCAGTAAAGCTCGGGGGATTCCATCTCTAGTTCATCCCTCGAACGTCTATCAAGTCCCAGACGTTGGCTGAGTTCGTAGCCGAATGGTCATCCTTCGAGCCCAAGTAGGTACAACGACCAGAGGCACATGCACTTTGACGGATCGTTCACACTAAAGGGAGCCGGGGCTGGAGTGGTTCTAACCTCACCTATCAGCGATATCCTTAGGTACGTAGTTCAATTATATTTTCAAACCACTAATAACACAACTGAATATGAGGGCCTCTTATCTGGAATGCGAGCAGCTTCCATACTTGGAATTAAACGACTATTGGCGATAGGAGACTCGCTACTAGTTGTGAACCAGGTGCAAAAGAAGTTTCAGTGCTCTGACCTGACAATTGTGGCATACCTCACCGAAGTGAGAAGACTAGAGCGACGCTTCGTCGGCTTTAAGGTCAAGCACGTCCCTCGTAAGGATAACTTCCTAGCCGGTGAGCTGGCCCATCTAGCTTCTTCTCGTGAACCTGTCCCGGTCAGAGTCTTTGAAGAAAGACTCTCATGACCATCCACTGTGGTCTCGGGCCAAGGTGAAGGGGATGCTCTGCTCGGAAACGGAGGACCTGAGGTAACACTTTTGGAGGCACCACCTCCTTTGGTACCGTTGACCTCGGGCGACCATCATATGGTCGCCCTGCTCAATTCAAATCTTAGACTACCTTCAAAATCGAGCAGTCCCTAACGATGTTGTGTCAGCAGAAAAGGTCTCGCAGCAAGCCCGCGGATACTCCTTGGTAGAGGGACGCCACTACTGTCGAGGAAGCAACAATCTTTTACTAAAATGCATCACTTAGGAAGAGGGGAGCACAGTGTCCTCTAATATTCACAGAGGCATATATGGTAGCCACGCTTCATACCGCACCTTGGTCAAAAAAGTGTTCCAACAAGGATTCTATTGGCCTACTACCCTCCAAAATGCCTACGAGTTGGTGAAACGATGCGAGTCGTGTCAGTACCACGACCGAAATACCAATCTACCAGCCCAGGCACTGCAAACCATACCACTCTTTTGGCCTTTCGCTGTCTAGAGGCTCGATATCATGGGACCATTCTCTAAAGCCCAGGTGGTTTTGAGTTCCTGTTCGTGCCAATCGACAAATTCACTAAGTGGATCGAGGCTGAGCCCATCAAGAAGATCACTGCCACAGCTGCGATTAAGTTCATACAAGGGCTAGTAGTGTGGTTTGGCAGTCTGAACCACATAATCATGAATAACGGAACTCAGTTCATCAATAGTGCTTTTAGATACTATTGCGAAGAGATCGGGACTAAGGTTTGCTATGCGTCTGTGGCTCACCCCCAAAGCAATAGACAAATTGAAAGGGTGAATGAGATGATACCGCAAGAGATCAAAACTCGGGTCTTCGACTGGCTTAAAAGCTATTTGAGACGTTGGATGGATGAACTCCCCATAATACTATGGTCGTTGTGAATGACCCCTAGCTGGGTCACAGCCGAAACCCCTTTCTTCCTAGTTTTTGATGTCAAAGCAATGCTCCCCTCTGAAATTGCCCTTCAGTCGCCTCGAGTCAACAATTACTCAAATAACGACCAGGTGGCACGACGGGAGGATGACATAAACCTGATCGTAGAGTTCCGTGATCGCGCTCTAATTCGAGCTGCCTGTTATAAGCAGAGCCTCAGACGATATCACGACCAAAAGGTGCGAAAGCAAACAATGGTCGTAGGTGATTTCGTCCTAGGCAAATCAAGAATAAGGCCTATCGGAATAAACTCTCCCCCAAGTGGGAGAGATCATACAAAGTGGTCTCCATCACCCGACCTAGTGCGGTCAAGCTAGCCATGGAGGATGGCCATGAATTACACAACTCCTGAAACATCGTCTTGTTGTGCATGTTTTTTTTGTGTAGGGTCACTCGAAGACAGGCTTGTCTTCCTATTTTGTAGGACCTTCTCGACGAGCGTGAAATACAATTTGTAAGTTCTTAAATTCAAAATGAAAACCTAGACTCTCTGTTTTGCAGGACTTCACAACCAAGCCACGTGCTACCGACATATTGATTCTTCGGCCACAACACGCGACCATGCTCGACGACCACTATAGAACTTAGTGAGCAAGATGCCAAACGAACAGGAGGCCGGAGACAACGACCACCTGGCCACAAGTCCTTGCTAGGGTCGAGCGCTACTCGCCCTCGACGGACTTGCTGAGCCGTGTCTTATTCCGCACACTAAGAACCTAACTAGCGGGCGGATAGAACAAGAACAAGCATTCAACCCCCATGCTTTTTTCATTCATGGAAAGGTTAGGTTACAAGCGAACTAGTTGCATCCAATCGGACTAATTATCCTATTACATCCTACCATATCCTCCTTGGCTCAAGGTTGACAGTAAGAGTCCATCGAACTCTCACCTCTATTTGCTCTTGAAGGAGTCAAGGAACCTCTTGTACTCCTCCTTGGAGCGGTAACGCACCTCTCCGGGGATCGGACGACGACCGACAGAAGGTCCAGGGAAGGTGGCCAACGCAAAGACCCTGTTGAGGCTATTGACCAGCACCGGCGCACCCTGTAAACCTCCCTTCCGCTTCATCTTCGACTCTTCCTCTTCTTCTATCTCCTTCTCTAGAAGGTCCCAATCAACCATCTCCTCATCGTCGGAGATATCGATGACCTTGGTCGAGGGATCCACTCGGGCAGGAGATCGAGAAGGACCGGAGGGGGCAGCCTTCTTTGGAAGGGCATGAGCTCGATGGTCGCCGGCTTCAACCTCGTAAGCGTACCCGCGGCAACTGCTGTCTCCGAAGGCACCTGTGGGGAACCATTCAAATAATATTCTAATTAATCACTAGGAGGATCATTATTCATAATCATCACCTCGATGATTAACCAGAATATCTTCCTGGTAGTTTCGGCATGTGTTTTGTGCCCAAGGATCGGAACACATGCCTTCCAACATGTACATCACAACATAGCTTAATAAAGAGCGAGTAATAAATATTTATGTTACAAGTATAAGCATGCAACCGATTTCAACAATTTACAATAAAAGCGAGCTAGGAGGAGACAAAATCCCTCAACTCCTAACCACAAAAGAACTACGCAGCGGAAAGTTAGACTTAGTAACAACAAAAGAGAACGACGCCACATGCCTTTAGACACCGTCCCAATACACCACCTTCAGAGTAGGATGCACTACTCTTGCCTGCCACCCTGATCGGCAAACACGAAGTAGCCAAAAATAGCATCTTCTCCAGCAACAGGAGTACCTGAAAGCGTAGGCATGAGTACGAAGGTACTCGCAAGACTTAAACCACATAGAGCACATATACATAGCTCGACTCCAAGGATTATGCTTTGATCATTAGCAAGGATGAACCACAGGTTAAGTAAAATATAAGCACTAAGTATCCTAGACATATGTGTGAGCGACTGAAACCGTACCAAAACATATGAAAACTACCCTGCAACTAACAACTGAACAGAATTAACTGTAAACAACATGTACATCAATAAGTAACAAGAACCAAGATCACCATCTCCCACATACAGAACCACAAACCATACTCGAAACTCTACGACCGATACAGATGGACAGAAGCATGCTCATGACCGAGAGCGCGGTAGTTCAAACCGTTTATACACACTGCAGGGGCATACTCCTGGACTCACATGACATGAGGACTATTCGGCTTGTGCCACTGGCCCAAGTGCACACAAGGGGGTACTCGTGACAACCTTTCCCAATCAGCCACAACCGTTTGGATTATGCATCGCTCGGTGCGGTGGTACTAGAACTACTCCCAGAGCAAACTAGTACTGCTACAAGCTCGCTCGCTCACACCGTTGATGCCCAAGCCCAAAAAGCCACAACTGCGAAGGTATTCAGCTCGCCTTACCATTAGATCGGCATGTGGTGAGTAAGGTAAGTGCTAAAGCCAACAACACCGACGATCGGTGCTTAACCAGCGCAAAGCGGTCTACGGTGTCCGTTTTTCTATGCCAACCTACCCAGGGGAACTCCACATCCGGGCAGGACAAAACACCATTCTAGCACCGCCCACACCCCGTCTTGTACTCACTACTCATACAGCCATCTCAACTTCAACAAGTGTATGTAATCATAAGAAGGCCCTATGCTCGCGAACAACGGGGTGCGCCGTCGTTCGACTTCTACCGAATGACCTAAGCATGGCTAAGCATATAAGTCGAACTCATACCTAGACATTGACAGCATCTCAAGGCTACAAGGAATGTAAATACTAGAACTTGCTCATCAACTACCAACACGACTCTATAGCTCATTTTTGATCAAAACTCCATTTTTGCTCCAAAAAGCTCAAGAACGCCAAGAGCTTCAAGAACTACTCGATTCTACCACAAAAACGAAAATGGATTGGATAGATGAGTAGCTCATGAGATAGAGAATGTAATGGTACCACATGCATACCTTGAATCCTCCACTTGAGCTCGCATTTTGGGAGAAAAGAGAGAGTGAGCTTGAGCTTAAGTGGGAGAGGGAGAGGGGGAGGGGAGCTGCTGCTGCAGCTTGGGGGGGGGACGTGTGGAGTGAGGGAGGAGAGAGAGAGAGAGAGGGCAAGTGGGGTGCTGTCCACTTGAGAGAGGGAGTGGGTGGGATGGTGGGCCCACATGTTAGAGAATATGGGTATTTCCAATGCAACTTTAATTATTTTCTCCCCTAATTTTCTTTCTCTTATCCAAATGATTTTTAATGAAGTGCATTAGCACTCCAAATTACCATTATGCATAATTAAGCACAATGCTTAAGAAGCATGATTTGCTTAAATGCGTGATTAAGAATTTGGGATGTGACAGCACCACGGTGAGCGGATCTGGAGTCACAGCCGACTCTACCCCCATCGAGCTGTCCAAGGTCATCGACCTCTCCGGCGATGAGGGAGGGAAATACGCCATGGCTTCCGGGTCTGCAGACACTACGGGGCAAAATGCATGACGTGATGGAGGCGAATAGATTCTAGGCACTAAAAGCTTAAGGGTGAGAAGGAAGGCGAGGGGGTGGCTTGACAGGCCATCAAGCACTCCTCCTTTATAAACCACAGCGACACCCCACCAAGTGTGGCCTTCAAAACCGCCCGAAACCCAAGAGGGTGCACAGAAGAAACCAGGAGTCCTTCAGGTCCAGCGGCAATCAATGTCTCTCTTTCTCTCATACCCTCTTTTTTCCCTCTCGGGACATTTAAAGCTCCTCACGTGATGCGAAGTTCAGAGTTGCACTCTGAGGACTAACGGCGTCAATGACCACTCTATAGGCGGACTACGTCCTCCTGGGGCCCAAGTGGTATGAGCAGGACGGGCCACGGTCACGAGGAAGCTCAGGGGCTACTGTTGGTGTATTGAGTAAAGAGGTACCCTAGCAAACGGGCCCCGCGAGGGATATAATGGTCAGAGGCGTATATTTCCTAAAATTAGTTGGTCGCACGATCAGGGTTTGGTTCCCACGACCAGTATGAGGTGTACGCGACCAGTCTCCTTGTACCATCACATAAACACGTGACCGACCTCACTGATCGTAGGGCCGGATCTGACACAATCTGTCTAATCGTATTTATTGACATCAACTCAAGTGTTTTTCTTCCTCAGGTGCCAACTCCAGTGGACGAAGTCATGGACGATGCAAAGGGGCTTTGTTCTGTCTCGTAGCATTAAATGCTACGGAATGGGACTTTTGTAGGTTGACGTGGTGTCGCACGATGGATGGGACATTATCAGCAGGCCGATCAAGCAAGTGGTCGGGAACGGTCATCCGTAATGATGGCTTGGGTTAGATATTAGGATGAACATGGCCTTCTGTTTGGACCCATACGTAAATTCTCCTCCTCACTATTATATAAAGGGATGAGGATCCCGTTTGTAAAGAAAGATCAAGTCTGACAGCCAGTTATAACTACCTCTGTAACCAATTAAGATCCTCCATAATACAACACATAGGACATATAGCAGTACTGTAACACTGAAACGTTAGCTGCATGTTAGTTCATTTTTTGCAATGTTAGTTCCTATGTCTTGCATTAATAGGACATTTACAAAATCATTGCAAAAACGTTAGCTCTCAAGATGCGGCGTTACATGCCCTCTTGCATTAATAATTCCCAATATGTCTTTTTCAGAGGTCGTAGAATTTCTAAAAACAGTATTGTTGCCCATCAAATTGTCCACTCTTTCCATCTTAAAAAGTGGGATAATCATGCTTTTATGCTAAAAATTGATCTTGCAAAAGCTTTTGATAGATTTGAATGGAGCTTTATTAAATATGCTATGCACTATCTTGGTTTCAGTGATCACTTTGTCGAGTTGGTTGCAACTTGCATTGAATGACCGAAATTCTGTGTCATTATCAATGGCCAATATTTTGGAAGCTTTCAAAGCTCAAGAGGAATCTGACAAGGATCCGCATCCTCTGACTTTGCTTCAGAGGCGCTACAGTAGTTCGTGAGGGCATATAGCAGTACTGTAACACTGAAATCCTGGCCGCCCATTCGTGATCTGGCGGACGAGGGAGAGCAAACTGCTGGTTACTGTAGCACATCTGACATTGCCGAAGCAAAGTCAGAGGATACGAGTCCATTTGACAAGGATGCCCCCTGCCTCCTTATCTCTTCATCATTGCAATAAATGAACTAACATGCAGGTTGCATGACGCTATTCTGGATGGGAGAATATTTGACATTAAACTAACCCCTCAAACACCTTCCATTCACTCTCTCCTTTTTACAGATGATGTTATCATATGTGGCCAAACATCAATGCAGGAAGCTCATGTAATTAATCATATTCTACAAGACTTTTGTAGTGATTTAGGTCAAGTTCCTAATTGGAATAAATTTGCTATTTTATTTAGTTCTAATACCCCCTCTTAAGTTTGTAATGATATTAAGAATCTTTTCCAGGTCCCTTTAATGAATAATGATTCTACACATTTAGGGCATCCTATTTTTATCTCCCACCTTCCTAAATCTAAGGTTTATGCTTTTTTGAGAAATAAGTTGAGAGCTAAGTTTAGCGATTGGAAGGCTGACAAGATTTCTCATTCAGGAAGATCTACACTCATTAAATCAGTCTTTCCTTCTATCCCCATTTACTATATGTCTCATGTTCTCCATCCTAAATCTCTTATTGATGATTTAAATGGCATCATCAGACACTTTTGGTGGAAAGGTAATAGCTCCGAAAATAATAACAAACCCCTATGCCTCTCAGCCTGGGAGAAATTCTGTATTCCAAAAGGAGCTGGAGGCTTAGGATTTAGAGATCTTTGCTCTCTGAATGAAGCTCTCATTACAGGTTTGGCCTAGAGATTACTGATTGAGCCAGAGAATTTATGGGCACAAGTTCTTAGAGGTAAGTATTTTCCTAACTCTTCCTTTTGGAGTGCAAATTCCAATGGCCCCAAATCTTGGACCCGAGACTCAATTTTAAAGGTAAGAAAACATTTGATTAATTCAGCCCAATGGCACATTTCTAGTGGTAATATCTCTATCAGGAATGAACCATGGTGCCCTCTATCTGGAATGAACTCTACTCTTCCTATTAAGATCTCGGATTTATGGTTGTCTCAACCAAAAAGGTGGGATGCAGATAAGTTGAACTTTATTTTTGGCCCAACTTTAAAAAACTCTGTAATGCAGATTCCTCTCACTCAGTTTGATGAAGAAGACATTCTTATTTGGATGCCAAACAAGTCAGTGAAGTGGACAGCACAAAGTGCTTACAAGGTCATTCATCAAAGGAAAATTCAAAGCACTGTAAGTAAACCTAACTTTTCTCCTCAAGCTAGAGAAAATAATCGACCTTAACTGGAAAAACAAAAAGATTCTCCCCAGAGTCCAAATGTTTGTTTGGAGGCTCATGACTAAGAACATTGCCTCGACAAAAAGAGTTAATAGAAGAATCAATAATGTTTCCTCTCTGCTCTAGATGCTATAATGTTGAGAATGATGAGCACTTGTTCTTTCATTGTGATTATTCAAGAGCTGTTTGGTTTGCTTCTCCTTTTGGCATAAAAACTGATAGCCTTCATGGCTCTTGTGCTCAAATTCTCAGCTCAATCATTTAAAATGTTAATTCTTCTGAGCACATGGATCGTATCTTCTATATCCTTTGGTATATCTGGAAAGCCAGGAATGATCACAGATTTCATAACAAAAATTGGTCTGTCCTTTTGGTCAATTTTCAAGCCAAAGCTGCTCATAAGGCGCAATATGAAGCCTACAATGTTGAGGAGGATCTTCTGATGTCCCATTTAGGAAGCCCAACAATTGTTGAGCAAGATAACTTGATTTCAAATTCCAAATGTTTTTGCAGGACTGATGCTTCTATCTCTCAGGACATGCAGGCTGGGTTAGGCATTTACATTAGTAATCTAAATGACTAGCCCTCATGGTCTCTACAAATTCAAGCAAAGACCCATCATGTTGACTGTAATCCATGTTGAGGCTCTAAGCCTCTACTCCCTCTAATTACAAATATAGATCGTTTTAACTTTCTCAACTATTCTCTAAATATAAGTCATTCTCGAACTTTCATGCACTTTTTCTCTCTTTTTCCCGTCTTACCCTTGTTTAATAAATTCTACTACTCTCACAAATGAATGAGTTATCTTTTCCAATACAGAATAAATGAAGGGCAATAAAGTCATTTGATCTACTTTCTTAATCCTTGTGCATAAATCTAAAACGATCTACATTTGCAATCGGAGGAAGTATTTAGGAATGGTCATTGTTCATAGTTTGCAGGTAAAAGAATATGCCTTTTTCACGGATTGCATGACTCTTGTGAACTTCTTGAAGAATCCTCATGGAGACATGCTGGATTGGAGAATTCGTCACACTACAATTGGTATCCAGCATCTACTGCGTCAAGTTCAAGGATCTATAAATTGCACTCCCAGAGAGCAAAATTTGATTACAGATTATCTAGCTAGGAGTGCTCTTGGCTGATGATGCTTACCCTGCTTACCAAACTTTGGGCGTTTTGACCATAACCCCCCCCCCCCCCCCCGCCCCGCAACTCTCTCTCTCCCAGCGAGCAGTCGCCTGGGCCTAGAGCCGCACCGGTCACGTGTTTGGCGGCTCCCAAAAGAAAAGACGTAACGCAGACACGCTTGGGCCCGGGCCCACATAGCCGGTCGCAGACAACACCGGCCTCCGCGTCGAACTCTGCCATCGCCCACCGCCCGATCCAGAGCGCCGACGGCTCGGGTCGATCGCCTGTCGCTGTCCCCTCCACGCCAACCTACCCCCACCACTCGCTTTCCCCACCCCCAAAGCAAAGCGAGCAGAGGAAGCCAAGCGCCACACGCCGACGCGAACCAAGGAGCTGGTAGCTGGCTAACTAGCTCGGGATCGGACTTCGGAGGCCTCGCTGCGACGATGCTCCCCCCCGGCTGCTCCGGCGCCGTCCTGGCCGCCGCCGTGCTGCTCGTCGCCGCCGTGGCGGTCCCTGGGGCCGCCGGGTTCCACCTCGGCGGCGACGAGAGCGGCCTCGTGCGGGGCATGCTCGCCGCGCTCCGTGAGCAGGCTGAGGCCGAGGACGCCGCGCGCTTCGCCGTCGCCCAGCATAACCGGAACCAGGTGCGCGGTCCCGTCTCTCTCCTCCGCCGAGTCCAATTCCGCCGGTGTGAACTCTTATGTATGATGAGTAAATTGCATCGATTTACATGTTTGTGGCTCAATTAGGTCAATGAAGCTCCTCTCTCTCTCGAGAGAGAGAAGTTAGGTCCATGAATTCGTGAAGGGGCTTAAAACGCATCAACTTGCAAGAGTTCTTAAACTTAGGTCTTATCGGTGCAAGTTTAAGGACACTGTTTACTAGATTTACTGGATCATAGTTTCGAGATCTAGTTGCTGAATTCGCTAGTTCGTTGTACTAAGTGGCAACATATGATGAGCCGTCGAATAGGAAAGTGGAAACACATGCAGCCTCTAGCAATTTCCTCCTTATTTCTTGTTGTTCCTACGGTGTTTTGAATATTTAGATTTTCCTCGATTGGTCTTTTACTCTATTGGAATATTTGGACGTGACTAAAAAATATTTCGGGTGTTTCCTCATATTGGTAGGATGATTTCTTCACGGAAGCACCAGATTCTCTAAGAACCGTTTGATTTGGTTTATCCGAAACGTTTCTATGATGAATCAGATTCACTTTTAAAATCCTTTGGCTAGTTGGCTGGATTCTGATTCCTGAAATAGAGAATGGTGGTCCAATTGACAAATATACCCTATTTGTTTGTGCTGAGTTTTTGTAATGAAATCATAATCATAGTTGTTACGGCAGTGTGGCGAGGCGTGGCGACCCAACACCTTCACACCTTTACAACGCTTATGGCGCGCGGTGTGGCGACGCCACGTGATGAATACACACATCAGTCTAGGATATCTATTCCCCTTGTGCTCACAGTAATACTTGGTTGAGAGATAGAGAGAGACATAGAGTACTACTTGGAGAGAGACTGTGAGAGAGATAGAGAGGGAGTATTACTTGGTTGGCATCAAATCAGAGTAGAGAGACTGAGAGAGTAGTACTACTTGGTTCACTGGTTGGCATCGAATCAGAGTAGAGAGACTGAGAGAGATATATAGAAACTGAGACTGAGAGAGATAGAGACTGAGACTGAGAGATAGATATAGAGAGTACCTTCTACGGCGGACGGCGGGCGAGGGATCCAGGCAGGTGGGGATCCAAATTGGTGAGGCGGACGGTGGAAGGGAGACAACGGGGATGGATCTAGGTGGGCGGGGACCCAGGCAAGCGAGGGGCAGCTGGTGAGGCGGATGGCAAACGTCGGACGGGAGACGACGAGGCGGGTGGGGATCTAGGCTGGGGCGGGACGAGGGCGATTGTCTTGGTGGCGGCGGCAACGTCGTCGTCGACGGCATAGGTATGCTCAGTCGTTCACTTGGCCACCGTCTATTGCGCCTACCATAACTGGATTGGTCATCACAAAACACCGAAGAGGCGCCATAGGGAAGCCACGACGCTATGGCGGACGCCTTACGCGCTGGAGCTGTGGTGTTGGTGTGGCGAGAGGCGGATTACCGCCACGGTGATATAGCTTCGCCATAGCGATGCCATGACAACGATGATCATAATGCAATAATAACAACCATTAATCAGGTCACAATAGATTCGAAACATCATCCATGTATTCTGATATCCAAAATATTAATGCATGAGTTTGGCTATGTGGTGGGAATTTTTTGGTCCAGTGGCAAACCACGTACTCCCTCCGGTAAAAAATACTTGACGTTTTGGACATGGCACAATCTTTGATGCATACCTTTGACCACTATTTTTGACTAGAATATATTTATACAGTCCAATAAATTTATGAGATTATGAAAGGATTTTTGAAGACAAATCAACGCTTATAAATTTCATGTTTTGAAACTAAATATTTCAAAAGTTATTTGTGGTCAAAGTATGAAAAGTTTTACCGGACCTTGTCCAAAATGTCATGTATTTATGACCAGAGGGAGTAATTACTTTGGAATGGTAGGGGGAGGTAGGAAAGGAGGTGATTCTTGTGTGAAACCACATTTAACCCGTTTCTCCCTGGTAGTGTAAAAACAAGAAACATTTCTCTGGTTTCTACTTCGAATCACATGCCTAACCGTTTGGCAAGGATTCTCTTGTTTCTGGATAGAAACACCCCCAAAAATCCCTGCCAAACACCCAGAAGTAATGTTTATTATTTTGTTGTGCAGGGTACTGCTTTGGAGTTTGCACGGGTGCTGAAATCGAAGCGGCAGGTGGTGACTGGGACCCTGCACGACCTGATATTGGAGGCAGTTGATGCAGGAAAGAAGAATCTGTACAGCGCAAAGGTATGGGTGAAGCCATGGGAAGATTTCAAGTCAGTTGTCGAGTTTCGTTATGTTGGAGACTCCGAGTCCAAGTCTGTTGCTTCTGATGGTAGCTCTGGGCAAGGTATTGTTGGTCTAAGATGTTTGGATAATACCTCAGTGGATAATTATCCAATGTAATTTACTATGATAATTGTATTGTGCTCTTATACTAGATTTACATTTTTCAGCTATTGCCAAGCTCTCTCTTCAAGCACACATGGTACAGGAACATGAGGCTCGCCTGCACACCATTGAAAATGGTGGACTTTCCAGCGACTTCTCATCCTCCTCTTAGGTATGATGTCATCTCCTTTCATGCTCCTGTTCTACATGTCAGTTCTGGTCAATTGCTGTTTGGTTAACCAACCTATGACAGTATGACCACATGTGTCAAGGACAGTCTGTCAGTGCATGTTATTGAGTTCATCAGCGCCTCAAATTTGATGATTTACTGCCCTAGGAATATGGGCCGATCATGGATCCTGATGCAGGGCAATCTTTTCATTTGACAAGTATCGGGATCCAAATAGATTGACGCAAAAAGTGTATTTTATTCCCATACTACAAAGAAGCTTGCAATTCTTTCTGACTGACTTAAATTTCTGTTTTGGTCTTGCTTGGGTCTCCCAATTTCTTGTATACTGGTGCTTCAGTACATGATGAAAACGGATTTTGAATAGCATTTGGCTTTGTAGTTGTTTTATTTTTACCGTGGCCATTGTGGGAACTGGGAAGTATCTAGTGCTGATGTGAGTGTTGTTTAATGTGCGACAAAAAGAGCATTAACACAATCCCACATATAGAATAGAAACAGCAAAACATGCCATAGATGATAAACACGATCTATCAAAATGAGCGACCAGTTGAGAAACAAAAAGATCATTCATCATGTATAGAAAAACAGTACTGAACAAGTGAATATACCATCTCTCTTACACATGATATCACAAGAAAACAGTAGCAGTTCCAAGTGATAATCACAATAAACATGTGTACTAACAAATCTGAACAGCAATTGAATAAATTAGATAAAAGAGCTCTTAGGTGATTTGCAACAAATGGCCCCAGGACAGTTAAAGTCCTGCCCCCTAAATATTGCAAGCTATACATCATAAATTGGAATGAATCTAAGCCTTTACTAATTTCATAACCTGTATACCAACTCTAGAAGAAACAATTGAGGTGACAGTGCTGTTGTTCCACCAAAACAAAAAACAAATGTTCAGAGAAAGAAGTCAGATCATAGATATAATCAGAACAACAACGGAGCATTAGTTCTCCAAATCAATCACTGACCCATCTGGACAGTGAAAGCATGAAGAACACCTATCGCACCTGATCAAAATGGATCAACAACAGCACTCGTCTAGAGACACAACAAGCAGAGTTAAAACAACTAGAGAACTTCTCAGGTTAGAAACTAGCTTACTCAGATCACATTACCAATTTCAGTGTACCATCGACATCACAGAGCATTTCATTTCAACCAAGCCAACCAGATTAACAGAGAGATGGAAAAGAGAAGTGAAATCGAAATACTCACAGTGAGATTCACTTAAAGCAAATCAATAGAGGCAAAGCACGACTCGAAGGTCGCTATCCCAGAAATCCTATTCGCCGCCGTTGCCACCGGTGAGGAAGACGGAGATACAAAGCCTCACCGCACCGCATTCAGCGTGTGCGGGCGAGCCTCCGCATTCACAGCTCCGGCCAAATCCAACACAGGTGCTTCTCCACTCAATCCCTTCAACCACAACACCACCAAAGCCAAAGACTGAGCAGCTCTCGGCTCAAGCTAAGAGATGGTGAACCATAGCAGGAAGGAGGAGATCAGATAGGGAACAAGGGAAAATGAGAGGATTCAAATCCACACCAGAGAAGAAAATTCCCTCTGCACTTCACAGGGAGAGGGGGCCGGCCTAGCAATGGAGGCATCTGCGCTTCCACCACCCACGACTCCCCGAAGGAACCGCATGGAAGTGGCACCGCCACCACAGCATACGGCTCTCTGCTCTCTCCTTTTCCCTGCTTACCCTAGCCGAACTAATGTCCAGCTCATTTATCCAGCACCGCATGGGCTTGGAGACCACAAAGACAATTGGGCCAGCTGGTCCAGCACAGAAAGGGGCCCAAGAGAAACATTAAAATTCATGTTTTTTCTCAACAGTGAGACCTTACAAGTTAGCATCTAGGGGATGGGGTTGCACTGGACACTTACTGTTAGTCGATTACCATTTTTGGAATTAACTCCCTGTTTTCTGTGAGCATCCGAAAATGAGGCCTTGAGGCATTAACATGGTACTGTTCTTCATACCAAGTCCATACTCTTATCTTATCTATTCCTCCATACTCCATTTTTTTTTGGGTTCTGTACTGCATCATTTTGTAAACACAACGTGGCTAAGAAGTTTTGACCCATCTCATTTTCAGACATACATGTGTGACTGGTTTCCAGCAGAGGATGGAAGGCGTGAATGTCGTAACTGAAGTTCTAAAATCTAGCTTTCAGCAATTTGTGGACCAGAGCAGTAGTTATCTTTTCACTGTTATTAATGATATCTAGATAATAGGTTGCTGTTAAGCTGAAATGCTTTGACTCGTTGCCGTACTATGTATATTTCTTCTAGAACGTGGCAACATATAGCTGTATATTTCACATCGTCCATTTCCATGTCTGTACATAAGGCACTTCTTCTGCCTGTGTATGGCAGTAGTACCTTAACTGCTGTTTGTGTTTTGATTTTTCTTGTGATCCGGTGCTGTTGGTTTTGCTGGTGCGTTTCTTATGCGATCTGGATGATCGGTTACCTGTTACTATCTGCTTTGAATCAAAATCGCCGTTTAGTTTCAAATAAATTCCAAAGTGATCGTAAAAAAGGAACCCGATGACCCTTAAAAAATCTTTCTCGATGCATTATGAATTCTCCCGTAGTCTTTGTTATCGATTATCCTCTGTCAACCAATGATGGCATCTGAAGCTAATGCTCTTACACTGTTCTCTGTATCTCGTGAAATTCATACAGAATTTTTATAAAATTACTGCGCTTCAAACAAGCCCTGACCCCAACGAAAAATTTCATTATACCCTAGCCTACGCTACCCTAGAAAGTTTCTTGTATGAACACCCACCGTCCCAGCAAAGCTGGCGAGAACAGCGCACCTGTTGCTTATTACTTATGTCAATAAAATATAAGATCATCTGATTAAAGTAGCAAGTAAGTGAAGCTAATTCTTATCGGTGGAAAAAAAATCAATTGACGTTTTCAAATCGCTCTCCTCGCTTTGCTGGCAAATAATAGCATTCCCTTCCATCCTCCCGTCCGTGACTCTGTCGCTTCGCTCCCGTCTCCCGCTCTTCCCCTTTCAAACCCCCTCCCCCTCCTCTCTCTATAACCCCCCTAGGTAAGGCGAGGGAGCGCGCATTCCACCCCCGAACCCGATCCCCCGGTTCGCCTCCGCCTCCACCTCTTCATGGCAACCCTGTCGCCGAGGCGCATCTCTTGCGGCTCCCTTCTCCAGGAACTGCAGGTCCGATCCCACGACACGAAGCTTCGCTGACCGAGTTGTGTTGTGGCGGCGTGGGAGCAAGGTTCCGCTGGCCAAGTTGTGATGGCATTGGAGCGGGGCTCCGCCGTCCGAGTTGTGAGAGAGTTAGTGGTCGGCTTAGTTAGCGCGTAAGTTGAGTTGGGTTGGAATTAGCTATCGTTTGGTTGTGTCGTTGGTTTGGTGTCATTCTGCTTCGAGGTCGTATTGTCGTTTTGGGGTTCTTTGCTGGTTCCGGTAAACCGTGCAGTTTGTGGGGTTTTTGGACCCGGTTTCCCATATAAACTAGGTCATTTGGCTATTTTGACCTTTTTCCTATCTTAAAACAATGATGCGTAGATCTACTGCGTATTTGAGAAAAAATGCCTTTTATTTCTCAAATTTTGTCACATTCAGCATGCTTTGTTTTTGTAGTTCACCTTGTTGCCTCGTTAGCCTATTTTGTTTATAGTTATGTTTTCTTGTGATGAATTGTAATTTAGCACAGTTCGGATCATACAAATGATACAACAATTGTAACATCAAGAGCTCAACTATCGTCTGATTAAGATGTCACAAAATTACTCTGTATAGTTGTGCAATTCCTGCTACAAATCTCAAGTCTAAGATACCACAAAATCCCCCCCCCCCCCCGCCCCCAACGTTTTCATTCTATTTTCTGCTACGTGATTCTCTATGTATAGTTGTGCAATTTCTGCTGCAAATCTCAAGTCTAATGGGTAATTGGATGTTTCAACTATTTTCAGGAGCTGAAGAAACTGCAAGAACAGTTTGCTGCAGAACAAGGTGCAATGTTTGGGACCGAAGCCGAGCCCTATCCGTCCTCTTCCTGCAAGGAAGCTCCTTGGGCACAGCTCTAATGTCAACATCGTTGGTGGAACTCCAACGAACCGCCGTGCTTCTACCCCAATGTCTCGGAAGGGAGGGCTGTCTTCTGGAAAGGTGATGGAAGTTGCCAAGACTCTTGCGGCACCAGCAAACTACGTTGCCCTTCCGAAGGATTGCTCGGACAATTCTGCCCTTTGAAGCGTAAACCCCACCTGTAAGTTGAAGCTAATCTGACCATTGCTTGACTTTTCTTTTGTTTGATCTATATAGATTAGCTGCTTGCTAATGCATAAAAAGATCGTTGACCTCAGTGTCTGATGCGTACTTTCAGACTTGAAAGTTTTTATCCTCAATAGTATAATTTTCTCTATTGTAAAATTGGAAATTTTGGTACTGATTCACAGTTTCGTGGGCTAATTGCAATGTGAACATTCCTGCCTCTTGTAGTCTTCTGCAAGTTTAGCAATATTTTTTGTATTCCATGAGTATTCGTCTGTACGAGAAAAGAAAACTATGAAGTTTTGGGTAGTTTACTTGGATTGTCTTCAGTTTTTGCTAGTTGCTACTCCATTCAGTACACAGCAGTCTGTTGCCTCATCTATAGTAAAGGCCGTACCATGGCTAAGAATTCTTCCTTTTTAAATTCAATTTTTTTTGAACATTTTTAAAGTTGGAAAATACTTAACTAGGTGATAACGGTTAACCGTTATAACATTTGGGGAATTATTCAGGTTTGAGATCTACTGCTACTGATATTGTCTGACCTCTGAAGCAAAGTGGACTGGAAGCTTACATGAACAAAACAATTTGGTCATATTTTTGAGTCATGTCTGTGTCCCTTCATGCTAATAACAAAACCTTCTTCAGTAGCTGCCCAAGCTCAGTAGTCATTACTAGTAGTGTCATGCAGATGATCTCATTGAACCACACTAGATATTAGTGTGGCCTGCCTGGTCATTCCATTGATCCCAAAGGCAGTTTTGGTGCTCCTTGTCCCCTTTCCCCTTCGCTCCCATGTTGATGATCCAACAGGTAAAGTCAGTGAGATACTCTGTAGCTAAATAATTCAGTGACATCAGCCCCCCAAGATTTGATCCCAAAGTAAGATTTATATAGTCGACACCCGAGTTGAAGTCAGAAGTGTTCCTCTAGTGAGAACCCTAATTAGATGCAACCTAGTGTTCCTCTAGTCACGTGTTCCACACTAGTTATTATTCTCTAGCTCTGATGCAGACTGGGTTTGTCACTTTATCCGTCTTGTGAATTGTGATAACCTTGTTAGCTAACACAAATTATCTCGAGAATATTGCAAAGCGTGTGCAGCGATCTGGAGGGCTCTACTTGGAGCTGGAAGAAATTACTTCTTCCCTTGCAAAACGACGCGGCTGAACTGCAGGACTAGCTTTTCTAAAGATAATAGCGATGTAAATTGTTCGCCAAATAAGCAACTGAAAGTACTTTACATGAAAGTAATATCAAATGCAGTGAAAGTTACCAAATCATTAAAGCGTTTTTATGGTAGACGATGTTACTTGGGAAGTTAAAAATCAGATAGTATTAGTTAAAGCTCACAGAAAGAGTATCAAGGATCCCATTGTGTTCTTCTAAGCCATAATTTTCTTTCAATTTCTAGTTGAATCCTTGCTTGGTCATGGATGGAACTGTACTTTATTGGCTCCGCGATGTATCAGTAATAGACGGAACCAAAAGCTTGGCACTTCCGTAGCCGTTCTCTAATTGATCCAATAGAATACACAGTTAAACTTTCCGATTAGACTCATTAGAGTACTTATGCTGCAAAATATCCTGTATGAGCTAATTTTTCTTCAACTCGTAGCAGGTTACAGTTCTCCAGGGGGACAAAAGGCCCGGAATCGGATATATGCAATTTGAGCTAGCATATTGCAACATGGTCTGGCCTTTGGCATATTGCCGGCTGCATGATTTGACAAATCGTGCTAATGCCTTCTGGCTTGGAACAAGGAATCTTAACAAGATTATTATCCGGCATACGACTCACACTCTCGCATCCTCCTTTTTAGTATTCTGCTGAGGTTATCATGTAGCGAAAACCACATGGGTTTTGGAGAGTAAGGCAAAATTAAGGGAATATAGGCTGAGTGGGGAGTCACTAACCTTGTGTGTGTAGTTTGCTTTATGGTTGCATTGCTTCTCTTGTTTCTGTTATTCCCAAGATGTTGACACATGTTTAGTGGAAGCACTTCAGTTTTTTTCCTATGGCCTGATTAGGGGATAAGTTCTGGACTTTATACTCGTCTACTCTTAAACCAACTGAAGCAAGCATCTTCCATACTGACATACACAACCGCGCCTTTTTCGTGCACTCATAACTGAAAGATAAGATTAATACATGCCAGGAAAAGAGGAAGAAGAATTGCAGAACGACACGTATCTCAAACAGATAACGAGGCAGAGCCCTATGGCTACGAGTCACCTTTGTGTTGTTTCTTCTGCATTCATGTGATAAAATTTGCTTCATATGCGCGCGAAATGTTTTACCACTCGTCACACGGTTCTTGAGCTGAAGATCAGTCCTCAATGTGAATCTCACGTAAGCGATGCAGCGTCATGATAAGAACCACGGCATGATAAGCATCACCATGCACAATAATAACATTGTAACACCTCAGGGATTACTACAAGTCCAGAGCGCTACTAACCCACCAATGAGTTTGCCAAACAATAAAATTTCGACACCATACCCTGTAACTAGAGGTATAACTGACCATAACACTACACAGAGATAGATATATAACATCACACTAATAATAATGAGTATCCGAGCAAGAGAAATAAACATCGATCATACATCCAAGCCATCACGGACCAAAACAAATACAACATGGCTAAGAGTCACTGACTGACAACAAATTTGAACAAAAGATAAAGGTGAATGTACAAACGACATGTTGCTACCCACCCTGCATGCCCAACATCACCCCAAGGCGTACCTGAAAATATAGAAATGATGATATATGATCGAGATTGGCGACTAGAGGGAGGTGACTAGGTGCCTTAATAAATTTCTTGTGAAATCGATAGCCTTCTTCTATTTGGATCATCCAACGCACATCAAAACTCAAGCGGAAACAAAAATAGAGTGAAATTTAACAAGAAAAAAATCTAGACAACACAATTCCACCGGATGGTATATGAACCATATATTTTATTTAAGATCAATCTATATGTCTTAGCACTTGAAAGATCACAACTTGCAAAGAAACAAGGAAAGATGAACACCGAGCAACAAAACTTTTCAAATTGATTGCCTAGAGGCAAAGGAATTTAAGAACCCATCACATAAGCGTGTGCATGCAAATTTTATGCCTCTAGCAACAATAAGAATGACCTCACAAGGTGCTGAAGTTTCAGCCTAAAAATCAAAATGAAAATCAAATCTAGAAACCGAAAAATTTACAAAGTTGCAAGAGAACCAATAGAGTGAAACTAGAAGGAGATGATCACAATAACATAAAGAAAAATAAACTTCATTGCAGCGGAGGTTAGCCCTAGTTTAGACATATTACAAAGATTTTTTCTCACAAAGCTCTCACCTAATACATAGACTAAGCACTCATATGGATGGCACAAGGGGCTCAAGTGGTTGGTTTAAGTCCTTCCATAGCCTTACCCCTCTATTTATAGGTCTAGAAAATCTGACCTCTAAGTTTCTTAATTTTTTTTTTCAAAATACCCATCTCTTGTAGTACACTCCTACCTACCACCAAGGGCATTTTGGTCAATTTTCTTCTCCCTTCATTGGATAGCCGCTACGCCTTCACGACTTAGTTTTACCTCGATGCAAGCTTCACGATGGTACAACGTACTTCTCCAGTCCTCACACGGTTTTGAGGCCAAACTGCAAAACCCTAGCACACATCTCAAAGCGTTACTAGTCACCATTTGCTTTCACCTAAAGCGAGCGTTCTGATGATAACGCGTATTCTCCGTCTTGCGATCTTGACCGCCAGCAAGTCTCTCTCGCTCCCGATCCCTAGGGCTGTCTTGTCACTTGCACCAGCATCCCCTTCGACTTTGTCAACACACCGTCTTCATTCTCCGTTTGATGCTTTGCTTAACTTCCATGTGTACAGCTAGGATCACCCTTGACTCCGCCTGGCCTCCTTGATCACCTTGAACCAAGTCTCCTGCTTGGCCTTGATCATCCTGCTGTCGACCTCCAAGTTGCATCCATCACCTGCATAAGACAAGCAAACATGTTTCTCCAACTCCAAACAAAATTAGTTCAAAACCAAAATCACAAATCCTCAGTTCAAAATACATTGTACTGAAAACTTCAACACCGGATGATCCGACATCTTTTACCTCTGAACATTGGATCATCCGATGAGTGTAGTACTATATGTTCTAGAAAAATTATGCTCTCTGCAAGAAAAGATCTAGTGGAAGCTTCCAGTGATCTCATGTCCATCAATGGATAATCCGGTGTGTGCAAATCTATCGAACCACCCTTATGCAACCTCTCTGCAAAAAAAGGTCTGGCGATATCTTCCGGTGCTCACACTGAAACATTGGACTATCCGGTGTTTGCTACCATTTCTTCTTTAGCACTGAAAATGCTCCGGTGCTCACTTTACCATACCATCAGACTATTTGGTGTGGTCAAGAACCCACACATCATATGTTCCGGTGAGGCATTTTTTCTAGACTCTGAAACAGTCTGTTCCAATTCAAATTTTGGTTAGCTATATAAAAGAACATGCACAAACAAGCTCACGCCAACCAAAATCATCTCAAATTCAATGTTGTCCATGACTCATCATACACAAACCAAGACACATTTCAATTTTGTATCTCAATCTCCCCCTTGATGAGTGCATTGACAACCCTCAAAACACAAAGATTTTGGTTTAAAGATATGAAGCACATCTAAGTGACCAGAAAACTCAAGAAAGAGTAAAATATGTCACTTAGCATAAGAAAGATTGCATAAGGCCTAAGAGAGGCAAAGACAATCCAAAAACCTCAAAAGAGCAATAAAAGCTCAAAAATACAAAATCAAATGCTCCCCCTTGATGAATGCACATTTTTCATTTATGCAAGATTCTTCTTTGTGATTTGGTGCATATTTTTCATTTCTCCTTTTTTTTCATTCATTTCTCTCGCTTTGGAAATGCAAACATCAAGGACAAAATATTATGCAATGCATGAACATACAAACCTAATGAGCTTTTACAAGTGTACCATAAAGCATTTGCAAATGCTAGAAACGTCAAAGGGTTATGGAAAGTAGAGGATGGAGCTCACAATTGTACAAAGGCTCAAAAAATATAGTGACACAAGAACATTAAGCTTCACAAGCTAAATCTGAAGAATTGGTTAGCATATTTAATTTCACATATCTAAATCATATGAAATACATAAGCATCCACTCGTGCTGAGGCAATACAAGCATTAAGAACTAGCCAACTTCAATATCAAACTAAGCAAACAAGCATTAATGATAGTATGCTTTATAAATGCTCACATATGAAACCAATGCTTAGATTGATCAAATGATTAAAAAGAATTAACATTTAGGCACATCTCTGTCATTTTTATCTTATCCTCAAGTTGCCTCTTATCCAAGCAAAGTGTCGCACGATTGGGTACGGCAAACACCTTGAGGCTTTAAGACAACCGTATTGGATTTCATTTTTTAGCACAAAAGACTTGATTTCTTAAAAGAATTCAATTTGCACAAGTTATCAAATTTTTCACAAGATCAAGTTAAGTAGTGCCTTTGCGACAGAAGGAACGTATGTCCTCCCAAGGTTCTATCATAAACTAAACATTTGACAAAGACATAAAACATAGTAAAATATTCCCCAATCCACTGTCTTGAACCAAGAAGTCCTAGAGTAAAATATTTATCAAACTAGCCTTAACACAAGCATTAACTAAGCCTTAACAATTACGAACATGGTGATCAAGAGTGTAGCATTTCATACCCTACATGATTCATAAAATTGTCAAATTTCATCTTAAGAAAAGCTAGCTTTCTCAAAATATTTCATGTCAAAGCATTCAAGTCTAGCAAGTGAAAATGCTAAAGACATATGAGTCAAAGCTCAACTACTATGATTATCTTACATGATATGATGCAATGCAAATGCAATAAAAGTAAGATAGAGTATATACAAAGATAACTTCTCCTCATACAATGCTTTAGGGATGACACACACCAAGCTCTCCCCTCAAATAGGTAAATCTAATAGCATCTAGAATCTTGGTGAAGATATCGGCTAGCTGATGTTGGGTATCAATGTATTTCAAGTCTATGTCCCCTTTCTTATTGTGGTCTCTCAGAAAGTGAAATCTCACATGTATGTGTTTGGTTCTAGAGTGTTGGATTGGATTATTGGTTAGGCTTATGACACTGGTGTTGTCATACAAAAGTGGCACACTCTTGAAATCTAACCCAAAGTCCCTCAAGATAGTAACCATCCACAAAATCTGTGAGCAATAGCTAGCAGTAGCTACATATTTAGCTTTAGTAGTAGATTGCGCAACGTTAGACTATTTACGAGAAGACCAACACATAAGAGAAGTACCCAAGAAATGACAAGTACCAGAGGTACTCTTCCTGTCAATTCTACAACCAGCCAAATCTGTATCGAAAAAACCTTGAAGAGAAAGCGAAGAGGCAACAGAAAACCAGAGTCCATACTCAAGAGTGTGCTTGAGGTACCTCAAAATGCGTTTAACCTCTTGGCAGTGAGTCGTTCTCGGTGAAGCTTGGAAGTGCGCGTAGAGGCAGACGGAGAAGTGGATGTCCGGTCTTGTTGCCGTCAGGTACAGGAGGGAGCCAATCATGCTCCTGAACTCTCGCTAGTCCACTGCTTGGCGCATAAGAAGTTTAGCTCGCCCATCATCGACATCTCGAAGTCCCTGCTCATAGTTTCTATAAACTTGGCCACAAGTGCATGAGAAGAGCTATAAAAAATGATATCATCCACGTAAATCTGAACAAGTAGGAAATCTTTGTCATGCTTGAGAATGAATAATATTTTATTAACCGACCCCATGACATACCCATGCTCTAACAAGAAAGAACTAAGCCTATCATACCAAGTCCTAGGTGCTTGCTTAAGCCCATACAAAGCTTTCTAAAGCTTGTATACTATTTGAGGGTATTTGGGATGCTCAAAGCCTAGAAGTTGCTTGACATAGACCTCTTCCTGTATAAAAATATTTATGAAAGCATTCTTGATATTCATTTGATATAGCTTGAAACCCTGGGATGTTGTAAATGCTAGGAGGATCCTAATAGCTTCTAGCCTAGATACCGGTGCAAATGTCTCTTTAAAGTCTATCCCCTCAATTTGAGTGAAACCTTGAGCCACTAGTCTAGCCTTGTTTCTTATTATAGACCCATCCTCTCCCTATTTGTTTTGAAAACCCATTTTGTGTCTATGGTGTGAATATTAGGGGATGGCTCTATAAGGATCCTTGATTTCTCTCAAAATTGTGAAGCTCTTCATACATGACATTGACCCAATTGAATCAGATAAAGTATGTCTAACATCATGTGGCTCAAAGGAAGCATAATACAGAATCAGTAAAATGAGCATGATTAGCAGATTTGGATCTCGTTACCCTTTCATTGATGTCACCGATCATTGTTTGTGGAGGGTGTCACCGCTGAATGTGTTGAGGGGCCTCACGCCTTAAGAAAACCTCCCCTTCAAACACAGTTGGTGCAGGCTCGAGAGCAGCTAAAGTGGAAGTAGAGGCTGCAGGACCCTCTGCTGGAGTAGAAGAAGCAAGAGCCAGCTCTAGAGCAGGTGTGGTCGAGGGAAGTAGTTGATCATCCTTGCACTAAGAGCTGGAAGGTCGCCATCTATAAAGATGCTCTCGCTCATCTCCTGATCACCTGCACACTCAAAGACAGGGCTAGCACAAAGGGTTGATTCATAAAGGTCACATCATAGGACTCTATGATGGTGTTAGTGTTAAGATTAAAGACACTGTAAGAATAATCATGAAGAGAATACACTAAGAAAAGGCCATCGGAAGAACGTGACTTGAACTTATCAATATTTCCACACTTCAGGATGAAGCACCGACAACCAAAAACTCTCAAATGCAAAACCTTCGGCTTTCTCCCAAAACACAACTCTTAAGAAGTCAAATTCAAGATCGAGCGTAAGAAATATCGATTGGAGATGTAGCACGCTGTGCTAATGGACTCAACCCAAAACTTCATAAGAGTCATATGCTCATCAAGCATCATCCTAACCATCTCCACCATAGTGTGATTCTTCCTCTCAACCATGCCATTCTACTAAGAAATGCGTGGGGCAGAAAATTGATGCTCAATGCCATGCTCAAGACAGAAAGTATCAAAGAAATAGTTCTTGAACTCGGTGCCATTATCACTATGAATTGCTTTTAATGCACCAGAGAGTCCTTTGAAAAATCTCAAACCTAAGCTCTGAAAATGTGAAAACACTTCTTGCTTGCTCACAAGAAAGAAGGCACAAGAGTAGCGAGAGAAGTCATCAACAATGACAAGAACATACTACTTTCCGCCTGCTGAACTAACCCGGGAAGGACCAATAGTGTCCATATGGAGAAGTTCTCCTGGTCATTCCGTCATCACCAGATTAATTGGTGGGTGAGGAGCGAAAACCATCCTGCCATGCCGACAAGGAGCACAAACAAGGTTCTTCTCAAACTTGAGCTTGGGCAATCCTCAGATCAAACCTAGGGCACTCAAACGAGTAAGAAAATCAAAGCTCATATGCTCTAGTCTCCTATTCCACATCCAAATCTCAAAAGAAGGTTGTGCAATCAAATAACAAGAAGAACTAAGAGACTTAGAAAAATCAGCTCCAAAAACTTTCTCAGCTTTGGAAATTCAGCAAATCAAAGCGCTAGAAGAATCAAGAACTCAAGAAGTATCGCGTTTGAAATGCACTTCCAAGTCCTCATCAAGCAACTGAGATACAGAGAGAAGATTGTATCCCAGATGCTCCACCAAAACCACATCTTTGAGAGTGAAACTCTCATTCACCTTTATCATATCTTTGGCCTTCACTCTTCCTTTCTGATCATCCCCGAAAGTGATGTACTCATTCCGCTTCATCGATCGAGGTGAGGCTGGAGAACCATGATGCATCTCCGGTCATATGGCATGAACAACTAGAGTCGCTGAGCCACTTGTTCTCTAGGTCTTGACCTGGCACCTACATATGTGAAGAATAGTACGTGGATGGTTCAGTACTGGGGTTAGACAGAAATTCCTTGGAAATCCAGTACTGGGTCATCTACCCTGAAGCAGTGAAAGCAGATGAATGCAGATCAACACTAGCATGCTACGGGTGAGAACCACGATGAGGAAAATGTGGTATGTCGAAGCGCTGGGACTCAGAGCCTCTTACACGTGGACCAAAACCATATGAGTCATGGTAAAATGCACGCCGGGCAATGCCTCTAGGAAAAGATTGGAAAGCGCTAGAGACTCGTGGGTAGGAGCAGAAAAAAGGCTCATGTACACTAACAGAGGGGTGGTACATGTCTCGGGTACTCCACTCCCACTCACGCCTCTCATCTCTCCTACGGTAAAAGCAAAACCCAACAATATGACCCTCTCTCTAGCAGTAGGTGCAGTGATAGCGTCTCTCGAGAACTCGATTGCTAGTCACTGCACCTACTGCTAGAGAGAAAGCCAAGATCAATACCTCACAATCTTAGGTTGTGGAGCTGTCTTAGGTGTGGGTTTCTTCTTTGTAGGTTGAGGTGTAGGCTTGTTCTTTTTTGGCATGGATTGTGAGGTATTGATCTTGGCTTTCTCCGACTCTAGGGTAATGGGTGGGGTGAATACAGTCTTGCCAGAACTGGTGTAAGCAACTCTCTCAAAGCCTAAACCCAAAGCTAACCCAGTCTTATCAGCACACATCTTGGTCTTGGCCAAGATCAAATCCATTTTTTTCCTTGACTTCTAAGCACTTGTTCACAAGAGAAAGAAGGTACTCATTCTAAACCATGAGCTTTTCAGCTTACCCTCTAACCCAGGTGACCTTGTTCTTAAGGATCATGCAGGTGGGACACTTAGGATGCACATCCGTAGAACTCTTAGCACTTTCCAATCTAAACTCTAGGTCCTTTATACGCTTGTCTTTCACTTCAGCATCCTTTGAAAGCACAGGGCAATTCTTGCAAGCGCCTAAGAGAGTAAGTCTACTCTCCTCCTCAATGAGCTTCTTCTCGGTAGTCTCAAACCGACTGACAACTTAAGCATGTACAGTTTAAAGCTTGGCAAACTCACTCATGACAACCAAGCAACTCTTACAATCCTCATCCTCAACTTTGGTCCTAGACCTAAGCAACTCAAAGTCAGAAAAAACAAACTCATACTTAGACCTAAGCTCCTTCAACTTCTTAAGTAACATATCCTGGCTAACGAGAGCATAATTTAAGGTATTGACTTGGATCGAAAGCTAGTCGTAGGAAGGTAATACCTCGGAGGGATCAAGATCAGGGTCACTGTTGTTGTTGTCATCCTCCATGAAGCAGAGGCCGATGAAGTCCTTGGCCTTTTTCTTGTTCTTTACTTGCGGTTCCTCCTCCTCTGAGCTCTCATCCTCACTTGATGAGGTGTCGATGTCATTGAGAGCTGCTACGAACACCCTAGAAGCTGTCTTGGTCGCCTCCTTGGCCATCTTATCATAGTTTTTCTTGAAGAATAGCTTCTTGTTCTTCTTGTGCTTGTTGTAGTCGTGGTTGTCCTCCCTCTTCTTGAGCTTGGGGCAGTCCACCTTGAAGTGAGTGGTATCACCACACTCAAAACAAGCACGAGAGCCCCCTCTCCTCCGGTCTCTCCTGTTGTTGTAGAAGCGGGTGAACTTCTTCATGATGAGAGCAAGATCTTCATCATCCAGTGCATCCTCCTGCTCCTCTGTGATAGAAAACAAGAAATAAAAAGAAAACCCACTCGGTGAGGTTTTATCACAAGAAAAGCTAGCTCCAGTTGGATTGCCACTATTTGGTCCGAAAACCAATGCTATGTTCTGAAACAGAGGGTTTCCGAGGCCAATCCGAGCCACCTTGGCTATCTTGATAGACTTGAGCCTGCTGAAGAGTTCATCACAAATTAACATGTCATAACTTGGTGACTCTTCAATGCTCAAGATCTTCACATCCCATATGTTACGATCAAGAGCATAGAGAAGCTTGATCACCTTATCATGGTCAAAGTAGAGCAAAACACCAGTGGATCTAAGGTTGCTCACAATTCCATCAAAACGAGAAAACATAGGATCCAAAGATTCACCAGACCCTTGCACAAATATTTGGTATTCTTGGTTGTAAGTGCTTTGACATCTGACCTTAATCTTGTTTGCCCTCATGAAAGACACTAAGAGTCAACCAGATCTCGCGAGTAGTACGATGGTGCTGAACGCTATCAAACTCATTATGACTTAACTAGAGAACAATATATTACGATCCTTGTTATTGGCCACACATTATTCAATTGTGCCAGAGAAGAACGAGTAACAGGAATCACATAGTTGGAGTCCACAATATCCCATATTGCACTTCCTTGGTTCAAGAGATAAGCCTCCATGCTCACATTCCAATACAAAAAATCTCAACCATCGAAGAACGGAATTTTCCCACTTCTCTCCATTGTTGCCCATGGATCACAAAGCTGGTTAATATCAACAAGTGATCAAATCATCTTTGATATCAATTGTAGGACCGAGATTGACAACTAGAGGGGGGTAAATAGATGCCTCAACAAATTTCTTGCGAAATCGATGTCCTTCTCCTCTTTGGATCACCCAACGCGCCTCAAAACTCAAGCGGAAGCAAAATTAGAGAGAAGTTTTAATAAAAAAAATTGAGGCAATACGACTCCACGAATGGTATATGAACCATATGTTCCATTTAAGATCAATCTATGTGTCTGAGCACTCAAAAGATCACACCTTGCAAAGAAACAAGGAAAGATGAACACTGAGCAACGAAACTCTCCAAGTTGATTATCTAGAGGCAAGTGAATTCAATACCCCATCACATAAGTATGTGTATACGAATTTTATGCTTCTAGCAACAAGAAGAATGTCCTCACAAGGTGATGAGGTTTCATCTCAAAAATCAAAACGAAAATCAAATCCGGAAACCGAAAAACTTGCAAACTTGCAAGGGAACCAATAGAGGTAAACTAGAAGGAGGTGAGCACAATAACATGAAGAAACATAAACTTCCTTACAGTAGAGGTCAGCCCTATTTTAGGCAGATTACATAGATTTTTTTCTTACAAAGCTCTCACTTAATACATAGGCTAAGCATTCCTCTTTCTTTCCTCTAAAACCATAGAACAAGGCTCTCATATGGATGACACAAGGGGCTCAAGTGGCTGGTTCAAGTCCTCCCATAGCCTACTCCTCTATTTATAGGTCTAGAAAACTTGACCCCTAAATTTTCTAGCTTTTTTCCAAAATACCCCTCACTTTGTAGTACACTCCTACCTATTATCGAGGGCATTTTGGTCCATTTTCTTGTCCATTCATCGGACGGTCGTGGTGCGTTCACGACTTAGCTTTACCTCGACGCAAGCTTCGCGATGGTGCCACGTACTCCTCTAGTACTTCCATGGTTTTGAGCCCAAACCGTGAAACCCTAGCACGCTTCTCAAAGCGTGACTAGTCACCACTTGCTTCCACCTGAAGCGCTGATGATGACGTGTGCCCTCTATTTTGCGATCTTGACCGCTGAAAAGTCTCTCTCGCTCCCGATCCCTCAGGCCGCCTTGTCACTTGCACCAGCATCCCCTTTGCTTGACTTTGTCAACACACCGTCTTCATTCTCCGTTTGATGCTTTGCTTAACTTTCACGTGTACAGCTAGGATCACCCTTGACTTTGTCCGACCTCCTTGATCGTCTGGCACCAAGTCTCCCGCTTGGCCCTGATCATCCTATTGTTAACCGCCAAGTTGCATCCATCACCTGCACACCATGAGACAAGTAAACATGTTTCTCTAACTCCAAACAAAGTAAGTTCAAAACCAAAATCACAAATCACCAGTTCAAAATACGTTGTACTGAAAACATCAACACCAGATGATCTAGTGTGTTTTGCCTTTGAACATCGGACTATCGGTGAGTGTAGCACAATCTGTTTCAGGAAATTTTTGCTTTCTGCAAGAAAAGGTCCGGTGGAAGCTTCTGGTGATCTCATGCCCAACACCGGATAATCCGACGTGTGTAAATCCACCAAACCACCCTTCTGCAACCTCTCGATAATCCGACGTGTGTAAATCCACCAAACCACCCTTCTGCAACCTCTCTAAAACAAAAGGTCCAGCGATATCCTTCGGGGCTGACACTGAAACACTAGACTATCTAGTGTTTGCTCCCATTTCTTCTTTAGCACCGAAAATGCTCCAGTGCTCACTTCACCGTACCACCGGACTATTTTGTGTGGTCAAGAACCCACACACCGGATGTTTCGGTGAGGCATTTGTTCTGGACTCTGAAATAGTATGCTCCAATTCAAACTTGGTTAGCCACAAACAAGAACACGCACAAACAAGCTCATGCCAAACAAAATCATCTAAAATCCAACGTTGTCGATGACTCATCATACATAAACCAAGGAACATTTCAACTTGGTATCTTAGACGAGATTCAAAAATCTTAGCAAGTGAATTGCTTTAACAATTTATTGAGCTACAATTCATTAAACATTCATCTTTAACAAAGATATTAAGCTGAACAGGTTAACATTATAAAAAAAAACATAAATAAGTCTGATGACATGATATCCACGTGCTATCATCCGCTAGCTAAGACTTTATCTTAATAGTATTATCCACAACGATATTAAAGACTTCCTAGGATCATAATATTGACATCGATGCATTTAAAGTAAATACATCAATATGAATGCAATTGTATGTATCTGTCATGCTCTTCCTCATCCTTACTCCTCCACGAGCAACGTAAGGGTGCGCCGTACCCCTACACGGGCAATACATGATGTTGTACCGGTACGGTCACGGCTATAAGATGGTGACAAAACTTCCAACGCAAGATGCTATGCTTATGATATGCTTCATGCATTCTAAGATATGCATAATGTTTCCAGAATCACATACTATAATGACTAAACAACTACAAAGTGACAAATATCGCTTCCTGCACTTCATAACTCAAGAGTCGAGTAAACTTTGGAAAAAGTAAACATAAGGCAACAAACTTATGCATAACTGAAAGATATAATTTCCAACATAAGCATATACATCATGCTTCGCATACGAGGGATATAAACAAGTGCAAGAGAGAAGATCTAACCGACTTCTTTTACCTCTTAATCCAGGGAAAATCATCCAATCTTCAAATGGTGGAAAGTAAGTAACGCATTCACATTTCATTTAATAAACTATTAGTAAGTGTGGAAATTAAACGATGGAGGTAGCTAAATAACAAGTTAAATTATAGCCATCCACTACATTCACTTGTCTTCATTAGTGATGAAGATGGGCACTAGCTACGTCCCAAAGTGGCACCACCTGAACAAGTGCATAATTAGCATCAAACACAGCGATATCATACAAAACAAAAACACGCCTCCTACGACCAATAACCCCACATACACCACTTCCGAAACCTACAGAAAAGCATCTATCGCTTGGCTAGCACGACGATGGGTGGAATCCTCCTCTAGTTAGGTCAAGGACCGAAGAACCGAAATAAAAGCGAACTAAAGCACATCGGACCACAACACCATTATACCACATACTCCTAACTCGCTTATCCGAATTGAACAAGACCAAGGCCTTTAGAAAGCTAGCAACGAGGCCTAAAACTTTCATTATAACCTTACAATAGAATTCATCACTGAATAGGCCTCCATTTTTAAATTAAAACGTTGCATGCAATGGTTCAACACAAACACCAAACCGACGATGGAAACAACCATTCCCAACTATCCACAAGCATCTAAGGACTAATTAGAAGTCACCTTTGAAGTGAGATCGTGAACCAATGGTGAAAACCGGCGAGCTCGCGAAATCCCCTTCTTCTCCTTCCTCTTCTTCCTTCTTTTCCTTTCCTCTCCTTCTTCTTTCTTCTCTTCTCTTCTTTCTCTTTTCTTCCTTTCTTCTTTCTTCTCTTCTCTTCTGCTCCCTACCTTCGGCCGGCCCTCCCCTCTCTACCTCTTCTCCAAGCCCCCCTAGGCACTAGCCCGACCTCCCCTGCCTCGGTCTCACGTGCCAGAAACGGGCGGTTGCAGCGCAAGGCGGGCGGCACGACACAGGGAGAGCACGGTGGGGTGGCAAGCTGCTGTAGGTGGCCAACAATGACCAATGGCGATGATGGCCGACGATGTAGAGTGACGATGCTGATGGTTGGAGATGCACGACAGCGACGACAACCAGGTGCGACCGGGCGGTGACGATGACAAGGTGCAGCCAAGCGTAGGTGGCGATGGGCAACCAAGTGGCAACGGTGACCGGCGGGCAACATGAGGCGGCGGCTAGGGTCCTCAGGTGTGGTGTTGGGCTGCACGGGCGAGATGGGTAGGGATTGGGGTGGTGACCGATCCCACCGGATCTTATCTTCTCTTTTTATATTTTTTTTCTCTTCATCCAATGGCCTAAATTTATTGGGCTTGCCACTGCTTCACCGAGGAACCATCTTAACGAGATTTATGCATCCACGTCTCCGATCATCCATTCCAGCAACGGTTCAAAATGTCAAAAACGCACTTCTCGCGGGTCCCATGGTCAACTTTTAAACTTGCGCAATTTTGGCTACAGACATTGCGAAACGGTTCCGAGCAGAGTAGCAAGTGATGCAGAATCCCTTAACTTGTTGCAAAGTGACTGCTGCTTTGTCAAGTATGATCGTGTGTATGACTCATGCATTACCACATCTGCAAGTTGGTATTTCCTGAGGCAATGGAAGCCAGGGAGGGAGCCTACGAGAGCTTATCGAATTCGCGTGTCGATCGACAGACCCCTTCCCGAGATATAGAATGAGAATTTTATTTTGGGAGGCATCAAATTCAGGTATTGTTCTTGTTCCTGGCCCTGGGCTTTATGGGACCAACTTGTCCACTGCACTGGTGCAGTTGGAGTGGAGATGGGACCTCAGATCTGGAATCTTTTTTTTAATTTCAGTTGAAGAGATGCATGTTAGTTTAGGGCTCAACGCTGAATCTTTCAAGTGCTTGTTAAGTAGGACTGCATGCTTTTGGATAATTATTCCCTCAACTCCCATCACTACTCAATGATGATTCCTTGAGGCTATCCTTTCCAATTAGGACAGGGTTCTTGGAATCAGTATGCATCATTGGTGTTGCCTAGTACACCAATAGCATATACACATGTTAGTAGTGGAAGCATTTATTTTCAAGATGCAATGGGAAATAATATTCTTGAATATTAGTAAGTATATGGATATGCGCCAATCGCCGCATCAATATGATACATAGTGAAACCGCACTTTTGATTGTGTTTACGTATATAAAAATGAAAAAGGATGTTGTAGAGAAATAAACAATGCTGAAGCCTGAAAAAGATTTGGTTTTTAGGTGTACTGGGTTCTTGCTCTTTCAGAGTTCCCAGTCATATGAGCTCAAAGACTACTACTTTGTGAACTAGCTCTAGCAGCTACTACATGCATAGAAGAAATGGTAGGTAAAACTAAAAAAATAGGATAGCTGAAATGATCGAACACTTCTTGAAAAAAAAAAGATAAAGTTATCAAACACTTTGTTGAACATGAACTTCGATTGGGAGCTGATGAGACATAATGCTGCAAATGTCATCATCGATTAAAGGTGTAGATGGTGTACATGGCGTGTAGGCAGGAGATGATTATCCCAAACTGAAAGCATCTGCTTTGCAGGAGAGAGGTTACAAAACTCTGCCTCATTGCATCCTCCTCAGCTTCCATGCTAACACTAGTTTACTGCTACTATTACTGCTACTGCTACCACCATTGCTTACAGCATGACAGCATCATACCACCCCACCCCACACTGCAACATCATGGGGGAGAACAAAAACAAGAAATAAACGAGGGTGGAATGACGCAAGCTAGATGCACCGATTAATCGGCGTATTTTCAATAGCTTGATCAAGCCTCTTCCTTGCCCTGCATCCGGGTCTCCTCGACGGGGACCGTGACGGTGACCGCCGCGGTGTGCTCGCGCGCCACCACAGCCTTGGCGTTGGCCTGGGCCTTCTCCAGCTGCACCTCGTCCATCTCCACGATGTCCATGATCCTGCCGTTGCCGTCAACGGCCTTGATGACCACAGGGATCTCCATGGCGTCGGCCTCCTTCTCCAGACTTTCCTTGTGCTTCCCCCACAGCACCGAGTACAGGCCGGCGACGATTAGCACGGACCCGATGATCCTGGAAACCAGAAACGGCATGGACGTGACGATGTGCCCTCTGAAACTCATGGAATCATGGTGACCAATGCACGCAGCACTTACCCTCCGAGGTAGATGTTCTCGGCGAGGATGAAGGACCCCATGATGGCCACGATGATCATCATGAGGGGGCTGAAGGCTGAGGCGAAGACCGGGCCCCTGCTCTGGATCACCAGCCCTTGCACGTAGTAGGCAATGCTCGACGTCACTATACCCTGCATGTGCACATGAGCAGAGGTTCTTGATCAGCATCCTGACATAACTGATGTACACTAGCGGAGAGCAGAGCAAGGTTTGCGAGGCTGACAGCGTAGGCGGCGGCGAGGAGGTTCACGTCGAAGCCGATTCTCCAGACGGAGGCCGTGTGCTCCATGGCGAAGGTGACAACAACGGCCTGCAGGGTGCCGACAAAGCAGATGAGGGTGGTCAGCGACAGCGGCGCGTCGTACCTCTTGAGCGTCGCGGCCTGCAACAGTTTGACCAAATAAAGGTTACTAAGATACTTGAAGCTCCAAGGTTTCGGGAACTAATGGAGGTGCATGCATGCATGGCTTGCGACCTGGAGGATGAAGAGGGAGGCCCAGGCGAGGGTGGCGATGATGAGGAATATGGAGCCCGTGAACCAGTCCTTGGCGGCGGCGGCCGCGGCTGCGGCGTCCGGGTGCTGGCCGTGGAGGTGCATGTGATTGGTCCAGACCATCTCGACGACGCGGCCCTTGTAGAGCGTCATGAGCATGGCGCCCGCCACCGTCACGAGCGTACCCACCACCTTGGCCACACACCTCGCTTTCTTCAGGTTCACCTTCTCCATCCTGTTGTTCATTAATCAGTTCTTCCATCAGTTCGTTATTCTTTGCCGATGCCACGACTGTATTATCTTTCTAGTTTCATTGTTGTTTGTGTTGTTGCACGTCATAGTATATGTGTATATATACCTGAAGAGCACGGCCATGATGAAGGTCATGGCAGGGAGCATGTTGCTCATGGCGCAGGAAAAGGTCGGCGAGGTGAACTTGAGGCCGGCGTAGTAGAAGTTCTGATCGATCACCGGCCTACACGATGTGAATGCATGGTCACTCACGACGTCAGAACTCAGAACAGAGCTTGAAGAAACAGAGTCTCCCATGTGAGAACAGGGAGAGTCTTGTACTCACCCGAGCAGGGCGAGGACGAAGATCTGGAGGAAGACCCAGAGCGTCATCCGCGGGCGGACCTTGCGCTCGAGGACGAGCGCGAAGGGCGCGATGGAGAGAGTGGCGAAGGCGTGGCGGTAGACGACGAGCACGTAGTGGCTCATGCCGTGGTTGAGCGACACCTTGGTGATGACGTTCATGCCGGCGTACCCGAACTGCAGCGAGATCATCGCCACGTACGGCTTGCACCGCTGCATCAACGACGCGCCCTCGCTGACCGCCATTACCGCCATTGGGCAGGTCGAGCACACGGTTCGTACACTAGACTGACAGACGTGTTGGTTTCAGCAGCAAGCTCTGGTAGAGTGAGGGCGGTGGCCGGAGAGTGCTGTGCTCGCTCACTTGTCGCCTGAGGAGGGAGTGGCAAGCGCGCGGCGGGTACTTATAGGGGTTCCCGCGCGGCAACCGTGCCGTGCCGTGCTGTGCTGGTTGGTTCGCCGCGGGGGCCAGCGCTTAAGTAGTGGCGCGCATCTTTCCTGGTAGTGCTGTAGCTACCGTTCATGGCAATGTAGTTACTGTTTATGTAGGTCTTGCATATATATATGTATGTATGTATACGGATACATATATGTGTATGTATGTATATATATATCAGTATATTTACATATATAATATAAATAATATAATTTTTTGAAAATTTTAGAAAAATAGCGAAAGATATAATAGTTATATTGATAAATTGGTTGAAATAATCTAAAATGTATAGAAAAATATCTGAAACTTTAAAAAATACGAAACAAATTTTGTTAGGTTCGTATTACTGTCGTCTACCTATTAAAATTATGTGCATGCATAAAATTAATATTGTTTTCCCTATAATTAAATGAATTTCTTAAATATTAATAAATTTATAAATAAATATTGAAATGTCAAAAAATAGTGAACATAACTTTTTAGACTTTTTTTATATTAAAAAAACAGACGCGACTTAAACACATCAATTCACCTAGTCTTTTCTGGTAGTGACAGTAGTACGGTGCGTGCCGGGCGGCGGCTTCTGCAGTTCTGCATGGACGCTCCTCTGCTGCTGCAAAGTCCAAAGGCAGGCACACGGGCTCCTGCCTCCTGGTGCTATTCAGGACAGTGCATGTGTGGCTGCTGATGCGATTGCTCTGTCATGTGTCGGTGTTTTCCAATAACCACCGGTTCAGTGACACAGGGACTTGCTTCTTGGTTCCCTGATAAGTAAAGGGTGAACAAACTTTTTGGATGTGAATGGTGTTATGCTACGAGTTGAACTAACAGTAGAAGCATCGTCTCGATCTTTCTGTCTAATCTATGTCCTCACAGGGAAAACAAATTGGACCTACTAACTATTGAGCGTTGTCATCAAGGACCCATCGCTCCTTGATTTCGCCCACTTAAAATCAAAGACCATAAAACTCAGGACCCCAACGGTAGTCCCAGCGACCTAAGCCTTCAAAACCTTCCAGAGACCCGGAGGCTACTAACCACCGGAGGCTACGAGGAGGGCGAGGGCTCCCAGTAAGACTAGTATAACTAGATCATCAAACACGTGGTATCTGTCACGATGTGACTATCATTTAATATCCATCAAATGGTGACCACTCTGAGATGCTGATATAAGTTGCTGCCCTGACACGCTGAACAAGACCGGCGTCGTAGTTAGTGACTGACCAAGTCCAGTGGTCGCTCGCCGCTATGTGAGTGCCACAGTGGGGTGATGTCATCAGCGTGCTGATATTTTGGCCTCTGGCCTGGGCGATGTAGTACAAATCTAGCCCCATAACACGGTTATATGGGTAGTAACTCGTGCCTTTACCACTGAGGGGGGCATGTGTGTAACCTTATGCTTAGGAAAGCAATATCAATACCAACAATAGGCACATGGTGCCAAGGACGGAATTTTCTGAGAACTATTGTAGACATTCTCTTCTTCTTTGTTGCTTCTCCAAGCTTGAGTCGCCCTAGTAAGAACGATTCTCATCACGCCCTATTCGTGAAAGAAATTTTCTTCCACCAATAGAGGCACCGTGCGTGGGAAGCGTAGAAGCACTACGAGAGGTAGGATGCTGCCGAAGAAAAAGACCACCCAGGCTGCAGCCTGAGTGGCTGGCTCCATGGCCACGCTTGTGCGGAAGTCTGTACGGCAGCTGTGACCAAACACACGCTACGCCGATGCAGACACCCTAATCGGGGGTAACGACGAGTCCTAACTACGGCTAACGCTATGGACCCTGCCGGTCCAGAGGCCCTGCAGCAGCAGCAGCATGGAGACAACATCGCGACCCCTCAAGGGGATACGGCTGAGGCTGCAGCTGAACAAGCCACCGCCACTAGACAACAGGAACATGTGGTGGCCCTTCGGGCTCATCTGGAAGAGCTACAGGCGGCCCTTCGGGCTGCGCATCAGATCGCAGTCGTAGCTAAGGTCACCCTGATGATGGCAACACCGTAGGGCTCCGGGCTCTGGGGGCCACCAGGGGCGTGGCCTGGGCCATTCATCGCCCCTGAGCGCCACTCTCGGATGCTCTGCACACAGCTAAGCCATGGGTCTGTCGGTGCAAAACTACGCTCCTAGACTTCGAGTCACCCCTACTAGAGGGCATGCAAGCTGTGCCCTTCCTAAACGTATTCGGGACCCCAAGCTTCCTAAATCCAGGGGTGATTTATACCTAGAGGAGTTTGTCTGCTCGTACTCTCTCGCCATTGAGGTCAACAGAGGCTATAGCGAACATGGCCCTCTTAGGGCATGTTTGTGATTTTAGTGATTAATAATAACATGGACAATGAGACTAACATATTTGTCAAATATATGCTTTAGTAGGTATCATGGATGCAACAAAAGAGAAGCCACTGAAGCTGGGACAAAGAGAGGAATGAATTGAACTCGTTCCTTTAATTTTGATGTAATCAAATGGGATGGATTTCTGTACAATCGTGTAGATCTCTTCACTACCTTTTCATAGAGTCCAATGTCATCAAAATCGGAGTTCGAAGCGGAAAGTTATGCTCGAAATACGAATTGCTAATTGGCTGAAAATATACACTGTAGATATTCTGGTATGTACAATTTGAAGAGTAGAGGATAATCCGTCATCACAAAAACGAACATGACAGATGATCCAGTGTTCACAAGAAGTTTTTGATGGTTTTTTTTTTCTAGAGAGCTTCCAAATAGGGTGTAATACACTCCGGATGTTCTGGTATTCACAAAATGAACATGTTGGACTATTTTCTAGAGGGGATGCAAAATGGCTCGGTTGGCATCGTATGTATGTAGGATGTTCTGGCATTCAAAGAGCACATCACGCCAGACCTTCCGGCGTGTACAAGAAATAAAGTGGAGTTCCAACAGCTAGTTCATAAACAGTACACGTTGGATGGTCCGGCGCTTGTAATGTTACACACGCTGGACCTTTCGATGAGTACAATAATATGTGATCGTTGGAGTAACGGCTAGTTCATAGGGTTAAGGCTATATATCCCCCCCCCCATTCGGCCATTTGAAGGTACTAGAGTCCAGAGAAGCTTATATACATTTGAGAAGACATCCAAGCCACCAAAGTGCTCAAAGTGATCATCTAAGGCAATTAAGCACATGATTAGGGAGTGATCAGTGCTAATAGGTCTAGAGAGAGTTGTTGCTACCTAGTGAGATGATTAAGGAGTGATCCTAGCTTATACCAAGTGGTACTCCAACACCTTGGAGTCTTGGTGACTCGTCGGTACCTTGGGACTTGGTGGCTCAAGCTTGTTGACCTGCCGACTTGGTGTGGAACGGTAGTAAGACTCTTGTATGGGGACGCAGAGACTCTTGTCTTGGTGGCTCAAGCTCTGAAGTGAAGACGATGGTAAGTGATCAGAAGATAGGCTTGTCGTGAGACCTTGCCTTGGTAGCTTGGTGGATCAACCTACTTGAGGCCTAGGTGGCTCAAACATCGTGACCGGTTGCCGTCCGGGAGCTATAGCCTAAGTGGTTGCTCCAACGTAGACTAGGGGTGGTGTTTATACCATCGATACCACATGATAAATATCCCTTGTGCGATGTTTCCTCTCTCTACCTTCTTTATGTTTCCGCATTTACATACTTGCAATCTACCATTGCTTGTTTACCTTCATAGAGTAGTTTGCTAGGGTTAGATATATATTGCAAACCTTTTTAACAATAGACACACTAGATGAACCTAGAGCATATTTAGATAGAAATTAATATAGATTTATCTTGTGAAGTTTTTGGACCTGAATAGTTTTAAGTGTCCTAATTCACCCCTCCTCTTAGGATGTCACCTATCCTTTAATTAGGTATCAGAGCCAGGGCTCACACCTTTCATAGGGATACGCCAATTCAAGTGGCATTTAAGCTGTGTTCTCATTTTGATCGGTTAGGCTTCACTTCCTAGTGAGCTGTGACATCCGGAGTAGGAATGGATACCAGTAGTGTTCTATGTTTTGACGGCACTCATTTTCCCTGTTAGAAAATTCTAATGATTTGTTATTTGCAAGCCAAATGTTTAGATGTTTGGAGAGTCACCGAAGAGGGGATCAAGAGACAATTCAATGTCTTAGCGAAGAATATCTTTGTATCATCTCTAAGCACTAATACATTTAATCGAGTTTATTCTCTCACCAATGCTCATGATATTTGGACTAATCTCATTAGAATACATGAAGGCACAAAGGATGTGCGCAAGGAGAAATATCATGTGTTAGTCTCTCGACTTAATAGCATTAAACAACTTGCCCATAAAAGTGCTAATGACATGTACTCATTTTTGAACATTCTTATCAATGAGATCAATGGGCTAGGTTTGATGTCAATTAGAGACGATTAAGTGGTGAGAAGAATAATTCAAGCTCTTCTTCAAAGTACAAGTTGATAGTCTCCATCATCTACGATAATAACGACATCAAGAAGATGACTCTAAGTTAAGTACTCGGCAAAATCACCGCCCATGTGATGACCATAAACATGGGCGTTGAAGCTTCTTCCTCATCTGGCATCAAGAACTTTGGCCTCACAAGCAAGCAAGATTATTGTCCACACATGAAGGCGAAGATGAGGAGGCAGGAGCAATAGTTAGGCTCAAGCGCGGATAATGGTAATGAAGATGAAGAGAGCAATGAACAAGATGAGAAAAACACATCAAGTGATGAAGAGATGGACCTCAAGGTTTCCAAGCTCATATCACAAGTGGAGACGAACCTAAAGAGGATCAACATCAAGATTAATCATCCAATCTCCATGAAAAACTTGGTCAACACAAATGATCATATCAAGAAAGGAGAAGAAGACTAAAAATAAGAGGGAGATAAAGGGAAGAGGCAAAGCATTTGCAAGTATAGTAAGATGGGTGAGTGAAGATGAAAATTTAAACTCAAGTGATGAGAGCTTCACCACCCACTCCACCAAGAGAAGCTCTTCCTCAATGTTGTCATCATGCAAGTCATAATCACGCAAGTGCCTTATGGCCAATAGTATGGAAAACAATGTAAGTGATGATGAATTCGATGATGATTCACCCTCCCAAGAAGAACTCCTTGATTTGATTAATGGGCAACAAAAGGCCTTAAAGAAATAATCTAAAGAACTAAAGAAATTAAATGCCCTTAATGAAATTCATGTTACCTTTGTGTCTAATTATATACAATTATTGAGCAAATTTGAATTGCTTAACAAGGAGCATGAAGAGCTTAAGGCAAAAATTGAGGGCATTGAATCGCAACCTAAGGTCCCTTTGAAGCAATCTACCTCTCTCTTTAATTTCAATCCTAAGGTAGATGCTTCCACTTCTTTTGATAATTAATATATCTAGCTCACCCATTTGTAATGAGGTATGTATTGAGAATGTTTTTATAGAACTATCTAATGAACTCATTGTATAAGAAAATATTGAGCTCAAGCAAGAAGTAGAGAAGTTTAAGAAGGACTTGGAAAGGTTAAAAGGCAAGATTCATGTCCAATCTCCTCAAGATAATCGTGGCAACATGGTGAACAAGCTTGCAGAGGGGTCCACCATGACATGCTTCAAGTGCCATCAAGAAAGCAATAAGTCCTTTCAATACAAGCAAGTCAAGAAGGAGACCAAGTAGAAGAAGAAGATGATGGATATCTCCAAAAACACCTCCAACACCTATACTAAGTCCAACTACAAGATCAAGACCAAGAGCAACCACTACAAGCTCAAGAAGAAGGACAATGAAAAGTGGTTGCACACATGGTTGGGAAAAAGGACCGGAGGTAGAATCAACCAATTTTGGTGCCCAAGGAAGTTACACCAACATGAAGGGGCCCTAATCGGTTTGGGTTATCCCCGAGGAGTAGCATGCCCCTAGCCAACAGCCCGAAGAAGAGTACTGGTGCACCCTGCATGGGTCCGAGCGAGCCCACAACACGACCGAACCCCCATGACGTTCCGAGGGGAATACCTCGAGTGGTAGGCCACATGCGCGGCAGAAGATAGGCCTGGAGATGAGTGAGTTGGATGATGGATGATGTAGGCCTGTAACGGGCCACCAGGTGGATCATCTGGCCTTGCCAAACCTTCCTCAGCTGGCCTTTCCCCCTCTACCTCCGCCATCATGGTACAACACATCGAAGGAGGGGACCAGATCAGAAACGTGGTCCTGCCCATAACGAGAGAAGGAACCTCCGGGGGCCCTCGAAGCGGCAAAGGTGGGACTACATGCGTGGTGTCAACTATGTCAGGGTAATTGAGCACTCATCATCAAAACTCAGGATGGCTCGAAGCCCTCGTGACTTTCACCCTCGATGACACTGATGGGGTGAAATTCCCCCACACAGATGCCCTTGTCGTCACAGTCCACTTTGCCAACATCGAAGTTTGAAGGGCACTGGTCGATGGAGGGAGCCCTGCCGATCTTCTCTTCATGCATAACTTAGACTAGCTTCGCATCTCGCGAGACCGGCTCACTCTGGACCGAAGGCCCCTTCAAGGGTTTAATGGCCCCCCTGGACGCCATGGGACAGATAGAACTTCTAGTCACCTTCAGCGGAGGCCCCACTTCATGGACCGAGACAATCACATTTGACATGGTGAATGCTCCCTATGCGTACAATGTCATCCTAGGTAGGGGGACTTTGAACAAGTTCGGTGGAATTCCCCATCATAACTACCTCTCATGAAGGTACCTGGCCCTCAGGTGCTAATCTATGTCCACGACGATCAAGACATGGCTAGGCGCATAGAGTACGGGCACCATGACCCACTCAGCAACCATCATGTCCACAATGTAGCCAAGGAGTCCCTCGTAGACCCCCTCCAACATACCTCAGGCACCAGGGCACTCTGAGGCTACGATCGGAGGGGGACATCAGGCAAGTTTTATCGTTTCGGGCTATTGTGATCGAACTTTCTAGATCGAGGAGGACCTCACTCCGGAGCAGGAAGCCCGACTCCTAACCATCCTACGGGACAACGTCAACATATTCACATGGTCTCTGCAGGACCTCCCCAGCATCGATCGCCACATTATTGAACAGGTGGAGGCCGCCAAGGAGGAAGTCCAGAAACTGCTAAAAGTTAGCGTCATCTGTGAGGTCATTCACTCCAAGTGGTTGTTAAACCTCTGTCCTGGTCAAGAAGCCCAATGGGAAGTGGAGCATGTGCATCAACTTTACATCGTTCAACAAAGCCTGCCCCCAAGATCCGTACCCACTCCCTCGCATCAACCAGCTCATGGATTTCACCACCGGCTGTGAGTTGCTGAGCTTCCTAGATGTATACTCTAGATACCACCAGGTGTGGATGGTCATAGAAGACAAGGGCCAGACTAGTTTCATTATCCCCTTCGGGGTATATTGTTATGTTCGGATACCTTTTGGTCTCTAAAATGCCGAAGCCACATTCTTTCGCCTGGTGCGCAAAATCCTGGAGCTGCAGTTGGGCCGCAACATGGAGGAATATGTGGATGACATCGTCTTAAAAAGCAAGCTCAGGGCTGACCATACCTCCAAGAAACATTTGACAGCCACTTGGTCGCAGGGGTATGGCTCAACCCGGAGAAGTGTGTATTTGGCGCCAAAGCTGGCAGACTGTTAGGGTACCTGGTCTCCAGGAGAGGCATCAAGGCCAACCCTAGTAAAATTCATGCCATCATAGAAATTTCACCCCCACCGACGCGGAAGGGGTCCAGCGCATGGCAGGCCACCTCGCAACCCTCAGGTGTTTCCTCCCCAAGTTTGCCAAGCATAACCTTCCATTTTTCAAAACATTGTGGGGCCCCGAACCTTTTAAGTGGATGCAGAGTGCTAGGCTACCTTCGAGGCCCTCAAGGCTCACCTCTCGGACATCAAGACGTTGGCTATACCCTTTCTTGGTGAAGGGCTCCTCTTGTACTTATCCGCCTCTGCTTCCACTGTAAGTGCGGTACTCATGCAGGAAGAGGAGAGTGAGGGCCACCCTGGGCAAAGGGCGTCTACTATATTTTGGATGCCCTGGCTGGGGCCAAAATGCATGACATCGATCTTGAGAAGATGGCGCATGCACTCCTGATGGCCTCACGCAAGCTCTGACGTTACTTCCTCACCCATAACATTGCAATACCAACCTCGTACCTGCTGGTCGATATGTTCTGTAATCGTGTGGTAACTGGACGTATAAGCAAGTGGGCTGTAGAATTAGCACTCTTCGTGGTGAAGTTTTTGGCTCGGTCAACCATCAAGTCACAGGTCCTAACTGAATTCATCGCTGAATTGACTCCCCCCAATGCAGGGCCCCCAACAACCGCTCCCCAAGATATGTGGACGATATACACATACGGGGCATATGGGTCCACCAGCGCAGGGGCCAGAGCAGTCCCCATCTTCTCAACAGGTCAGTGAGTCACATATGCCACCCGCTTGGAATTCAAGACAACTAACAACATCACCAAATACAAAGTTATCATCTTGGGCCTCTAGAAGGCCTGGGCCTTAGGAGCTACCAGTCTCCTCGTTAAAAGAGACTCTCAGATTGTAGCTAGGCATGTTGACAAGAGCTTCCAAGCTTAGCATCTGGACCTTGTGAAGTACCTCGAGGCTATACACAAAGCCGAGGTATCCTTTCATGGCATCTCTGTGTGAAGCATACCATGCACAGATAACCTAAAAGCTGATACCCTAGCGAACGTTGTTGCTGGGAGCGGAGCCCTATTGAAGGGGGCCTTATTGGAAGTCCTCCACCCCAGATGCAGCTATCACCACTATCCTCCCCATTACACCCCCAGACTTGAGGTCCAAACTCCTCTCTTTCCTAAATGGAACAAAAGAGCCCAACGATCTCGTTGAGCTTCATCGCACCAGGCAATGCACCAGGGGCTACCTCCTAGTTGACGGAGCCCTCTACAAGGCTAGAGTTTGCACCCCCTCCTTCGCTGCGTCGCTAGGCAATAGGGGCTAACCTCCTTCGGCAAATCCATGAAGGCCTCTGTGGAAGCCACCTCACACCACAAGCCCTCATTGGCAAGGCACTCCGCTAGGGGCTATACTAGCCCACTATCATGACTGATGCAGAGGAACTCGTCCGCACCTACCAAGGATGCCAGTGGATGGGGCGCCAAAGCCTCCGGCTTGTGACTCCTCTACAACTAATTGCTCCCATCTGGCCCCTGACACGTTGGGGAATGGACTTGATCGGCCTAATCCCTCGTGCCACGGGAAACTTGTGGTATGCCATGGTAGCCCTAGAGTACTTCTCTAAATGGACCGAGGGCAAACCCCTCATGGCAATCACATCCAACAACATCTAGAAATTCATCTGGAAAAACATCATATTCCACTTCAGCGTACAGCGTCAGCTCACTGTCGACAACATGATGCAATTTGACTCTGGCCCATTCCAGGAGTTCTGCATCGACCTCGATATCAAACTTTGCTTTGCATCAGTTTTCCACCCATAGTCCAAAGGGGCAGTTGAGCGTGCCAAAGGAAATATCCTCTCAAGCCTTAACCGACATCTCATCAGCCTCCCTAAAGGCCTATAGGTTGAGGATCTACCAAAGGTCCTGTGGTCCCTCCGCACCACCATCACATGTCCCATTGCTTCACTCCCTTCCACCTCTTATTTGGTGGTGAGGCTATGAATCCAATAGAAATCAACAGACACACCCCCTGAGCCTAGAGACCACTGGAGAAAGGAGCTCTCCCTCGACCTCGTTGAGGGAACACAACTCCATGTTGTTCAAAACCTCGACCGCTACATCACAGAGACCAAGACACGGTATAATCCCAAGGTCACGTCATGAACCTTCGCACCAGGAGACTTGGTCCTCCTGTGTGCACTGGCTTTGGGAAAATTGCTAAACAAATGGGAATGCCTGTACCTCATCATCGAATCCAACATGCCTTGTTCCTATAGCTTGGCGGACATAGAAGGAACCCCCCCTCAAGTACTTGGAATGCGGAGGCACTCCACAAATACTTGGTGTAAGAAAACCTCCACTGATATATGCATGGAGGGAGCTGATAGGTGACAACAGCAATGTATCCGTGCAAAACCCTTTGCTGCATTTTGTAATACACGCAGCATTACCCAAGTCTTTCCCAGCTACTGACCTCTAGGGTTTAGGGTGAACTAGGGGACTCCTCCTTAGCCTCCTCCTCCCTCTTCTCCTCCTTGTCAGCCTCCTTCTCCAAGAGATCGCAGTCAATCTCCTCTTCATTATTGGAGATGTCGATGATTTTGACTGGAGAGACCGCTCGGGATGGAGAAAGTGGGGGGGGGGGACAATGAGAGGCACTCCCCTCTACAAGTATGGATGCACTAAGAGGTGAGCAAGATCTAATCCTGGACGCAGGCCCTTAGGATTGCTCACTCACGATAGCACTACTGCCGGCGAAGTCGGTGCCAGCGTCAAGGGTGACCCAGCCCCGGTCGGACCCCCACTCCTAGAGTGGAAGGAGACACCATGGTCAAACTAAGGAGGATCGCTCTCTTACTAAAAACTAGATGTCTACCAATGTAAACTTTTGGTTATGAAGCCCACCAGCTCAGGCAGTCATTTGGAGAGTCCCGCGGTTTTGTCATTTACTACTCTAGGGCGCGTGGCAATACCTCAGCCAGCCCTGAATACGCGTTCTCGCATCCTAGACCATGACCTAGTTTTTTTCACGCACGTCCCATCATAGTTATTGCTCAAATTACTTTTGGTGCGTTCGAGCACAGCAAGCACAAGACCCCAAGAGTCAGGCGAAAGCGGTTCTTCCAACATAGCCCCACCCCGTGATATGGTCCTTGTCATGCGGGGCTCGTGATAGGCCGTCCCACATAATAGTGACCACATCACAATGCCAGTGTGACAAGCAAATCTCTCTGCTGTCAGGCGTGCTGCCATCATTTTGCGTCATCATGTCCTTACACCAGGAAAACAACCAAATAACTCACCACCACATGAGATCTCTACTGTGACGGTTCAAGGCACGCAAGCCACAGGCGTTGAGGTCCAAAACCCTCTGCACCTTGAAGGCATCAGCCTCAGTTGCGTCGAGGTCCAAATCCTTTACCATATGCGGAGAGGTCCAAACCCTCTGCATCTTGAAGGCATCAACCTCAGTTGCGTCGAGGTCAAAACCTTCAGCCACATGCGTTGAGGTTTAAACCCCCATCAAAGGTATCAAGGTCTAAAACCCTCCACACTTTGAAGGCATCAGCCTCGGTTGCATCGAGGTCCAAGACCTCCGCCATATGCGTCGAGGTCCAAACCCTCTACCATATGTGTCGAGGTCCAAACTCTCCACCACACGCATCGGAGCCCAAAAGCCTCTGCACCTCGAAGGCATCAGCCTTGGTTGCATCAAGGTCAAAACCCTTTGCCATATGTGTCGAGGTCCAAAACCCTCCGCACCTTGGTTGCATCGAGGTACAAACCCTCCGTCATATACGTCGAGGTCCAAACCCTTTGCCAGATGCATCGAGGTCCGAACCCTTCACCACATGAATCTATGCCTAAAACCCTCTGCACCTTGAATGCATCAACCTCAGTCGTGTCAAGGTCCAAACCCTCCACCACATGCGTCAAGGTCCAAGCCCTCCGCCACACGCGTCGAGCTCCAAAACCCTTTGCACCTCGAAGGCATCAACCTTAGTTACGTCGAGGTCCAAACCCTCTACCACAGGCATCGAGGTCCAAAACCCTCCGCACCTTGAAGGCATCATCTTTGGTACCGCGAATGAATTGAATTGCTGTGTTCTTGGTAACCTTGACAACTGGGACCGCCTCTGGCCACTTGGTGAACTTGTCGATGGTGACGTAGAGGTACTCATAGCCCCCGATTACTCGGGGGAATGGACCCAGGATGTCCAACCCCCAAACCACGAAAGGCCATGACAGGGGGAAGGTATGAAGAGCCTGAGCTAGCTGGTGAATCTGCTTTGCATGGAACTGTCACGCCCTGCAGCGCCAAACCAACTCAGAAGCGTCTTAGAGAGCTGTAGGCCAGTAGAAGCCTTGCCAAAAGGCCTTCCCGACCAGCGTGCGGAACGATGCATGGCCACCGCATTCGCCCTCGTGAATCTCAGTGGGGAGCTCACTGCTTTCGGCCCGGGTGATGCATTTCAAGAGGGCACCTTCTGTGCCGCGCCGGTAGAGATCCCCATCTCCGCAGAGGCATCATCCCTGGGTAGGATGTTTTCTTTCAAGTACCCTCAGATCTCGTCGATCCACAAGGCATCTTGAGAACCACTGGCAAGCGTAGTGCACTCACCGGGTGGCGGCATCCTGACGGGACCTCCCACTGAGGGTGCTGCCTGGGTTCCCCCAACTAGGCTCGAGGGTTCCCCTTCATCCTGGTCGGCAGGCAGGACGGATGGCCGTGTGAGCCTTTCTTCAAAGGCTCCGGCTGGGACGAGCGCCCGGGCAGAGGCCAGGCGGGAGAGGTCATCAGCCAGAGCGTTGTCACGATGAGGTATGTGCCGCAGCTCCAGGCCGTCAAAGTGCCACTCCAGCCTCCTGACTTCCGCCACGTATGCTGCCATCTGAGGATCCGCGCACTGGTATTCCTTGGATGCTTGGTTGACCACCAGTTGGGAGTCTCCCTTAACCAGCAGCCGCCAGATCCCGAGACCCACAGCTGCACGGAGGCCAGCGATGAGGCCCTCATATTCTGCCATATTGTTGGTCGCTCGGAAATGCAGCTGCACGACGTACTGGAGTACTTCACCCGTTGGAGAGGTGAGCACCACTCCAGCCCCCGCGCCTTTCAGCGTGAGGGAGCCGTCAAAGTGCATGACCTAGTGTCCGGGCCCATCTTGGTCGGGGTACGCGGACAATTCTTCATTGTCGACCTCGGGGACCGGCGTCCACTCTGCCACGAAGTCGGACAGAGCCTGGCTCTTGATCGCTTGGCGGTTGACGAAGTGCAGATCGAATTCTGCGAGCTCGATCGCCCACTTGACGATACGCCCAGTGCCTTCTTGGTTTCAAAGGATCGGCCCTAGTGGGTATGTGGTTACCACCGAGATCTTGTGCGCCTGGAAGTAGTGGTGCAGCTTCCTGGAAGCGATGAGCACTGCATAAAGCATCTTCTGGGCTTGGGGTATCTTGTCTTGGCATCTCGGAAGACTTCACTGATGAAGTACACCGGTCACTGTATGCGGCGGGCCCGGACTATGGCTCCGCTCGAGGACTTGTCACAGCCCCCAAGCTCGGCACAGTGGTCGGATCCGACCGAGGTATCGGGCTCGACTCCCTGGTCGGGAGGAGCCTCGAGACCCATAGGCTGCTCGGGGGCGGCCGGGAGCTCGGACCCAGCACCTTGCCCCAAGCACTCGTCACGCTCCACCACCAGTACCATGCTCACGACCTGAGGAGTGGCCGAGACGTAGAGCAATAAGGGCTCGCCCTCGGAGGGGGCCACCAGTACGGGCAGTGAGGTGAGATACTTCTTCAAGTCCTAGAAGGCCTGCTCGGCCTCTGGTGTCCAGTCAAAATGACCGGTCTTCTTCAGCAGTTTGAAGAGGGGAAGCCCTTGCTCCCCGAGCTTGGAGATGAAGCGCCCCAGGGCTGCCATGCAGCCAGCGAGACGCTGGACCTCCTTGAGTCGAGCCGGGGGACGCATCTGCTCGATGGCCCGGATCTTCTCCGGATTGGCCTCGATTCCTCGACTGGAAACCAAGAAACCGAGGAGCTTGCCCGCGGGTACCCCGAATACACACTTCTCGGGGTTGAGCTTCAGGTGGGTGGTGCGGAGACTATTGAAAGTCTCGGCTAAGTCTTCCAGCAGGGTGCGCGTGGTCTCGGGACTTGACCACGAGGTCGTCGACGTAAGCTTCGACATTGCGGCCAACCTGCATATCAAGGGTAATGCGCACGACCCGCTGGAATGACAATCGAGCGTTGTGCAAACCAAAAGGCATTGACACATAGCAATAGGTCCCCACTTGGGTAGTAAAAGATGTTTTTCTTCGTCCTGTTTGGCCATGCGAATTTGATGATAACCCGAATTTGCATCTAAAAAACACAAAAGATCGCATCCCACAGTGGAATCTACTATCTGGGCTATGCTGGGTAAAGGAAAAGAATCTTTTGGACAAGCCATGTTTAAGTCGGTGTAGTCGACACACATCCGCAGCTTGCCGTTGGCCTTCGAGACGACGACTGGGTTTGCCAGCCACTCTGGGTGGAGGACCTCTCGGATGAAGCCGGCGTCGAGGAGCTTGCTGACTTGCTCCTGGATGAACTCCTGGCGCTCGGGCGTCTGCCACTGGACCTTCTGCCTCACCGGCCATGCGTCGGGGCGCACAGCAATGTGGTGCTCGATCACCTCCCTAGGGATCCCGGGCATATCAGACGACTGCCATGCAAACACATTGACGTTAGCCTGGAGGAAGGCGACGAGCACGCTTTCCTATTTGTCGCCCAGGTCATCGCCGATCTGGATGACCTGGGATGAGTCTTCGCCCACCACGACTTCCTTTGTGGGGATGGAGGCGTTGACGGCAAGTCGGGGTTTAGATGAAGAGGGTCCCGGGCCCCCTGGGTGTCCTTCGACCCCGGCCTGAGCAGAGACCAAGGTTGAGTATAGCTGCTCGGCGCAGGAGACAGCGTTGCCGGTCTCGGTGGGTACGGAGATGGGGCCTGCGGGTCCCGGTATCTTAACCGTGAGGTAGGCATAGTGTGTCACCACCATGAACCGGGCGAGCGCCGGGCGCCCGAGGATGGCGTTGTAGGAGAGAGTGACTTCCGCGACATCGAAGACAACGTTCTCCGTCCGGAAGTTGTCACGGCTTCCGAATGTGACGGGCAGCTCGACCTGCCCGTGGGGCAATGTATGCCCCGGTGTCACCCCGTAGAAGGGGAGCGACGGTTTTAGGCGCCTTGAAGGCACCTGCAGCTTCTTGAAGGCCTCCTGGGACAGGAGGTTTAGGCCTGCACCCCCATCGATCAGTACTCTGCTGACCTTCACATTGCAGATGGTGCGGGACACTACCAGAGGTAGTCGCCGCACGCCTGCAGTACTCGCGGGGTGGTCCCCCAGACTGAAGGTGATCGGAGTCTCCGACCACTTCAGAGGCCTTGCGGCCGCAGTGCCCGGGTAGCCGAGCACACCTCACGCCGCATTGTCTTGACGCAGCGATGAGAGGAGGGCGTGTATGCGCCCCCATAGAAGAAAGTGACGGTGTGCTCGGGCTCTTGAAACCCGAGCTCTTGGTTCTCGGGGGCGGCTTTGTCATCGCCACCCCTGCGGCGCTCCTTGCGCTCCTTCTGGCGCCGCTCGACGAGCCCTTTGACCGACTGGCACTCAGTGAGGTCGTGCCAGTCAGTTTGGTGGATCTCACACCACTTTCCTGGTTTGGAGCTCGCGGGAGCGGGAGCCCTCGTGGGAGTGGGCTTCTTGTCGACAGCCGCCTGGCGTGCCAGCCTGCGGGCAGGGCCCTCAGCTGGCACGACGGGGGCAGCATCGTGCTTCTTTCCCTTTTTCTTTTCCCACCTGTCAGAGTGGGAAGGACCTTCCTTGTCGGCGGTGGGTTGCTCAGGGCGCGGGACATGCCACGCCTGAGCCTCCGCCTCCTTGGTGCACTTGTCAGCCAACGCGAAAAGCTCCGTGGTGGTCTCGACCTCATGCGTGCCTAGCTTTTCAAGCATCCTCTCGTCGCGGACGCCCTGCTGGAATGTGATGATGATGGCATGGGGGGTAATTCGCGGGATGGTATTGCTAACCTGGCTGAAGCGCTGTATGAAGTGCCTCAGTGTCTCCCCCTATAGCTGCTTCACGGCATCGAGGTCGCATTCCAAGCTGGGGCGTGTGAAGGTGCCCTGAAAATTGACCACGAATTGGTGGCACAGATCATCCCAGGAACTAATAGATCCTGGGGGTAAGTTCATAAGACAGGAGCAGGTAAAGCCCCTCAAGGCCACGTGAAAGTAATTGGCCATAACCTTTTCACTGCCTCCCACTACTTGGACGGTGGTGGTGTAGATCTAGAGGAACTCGACGGGGTCGATGGACCCGTCATACTTCTCTGGTAGTTCTGGCTGGAACTTTGTGGGCCAGTTGACCCGACGAAGCTCACTGGTGAATGCGCGGCAGCCTGTGCCGTACCCCACGGTGCAGCAGCGCCCTTGGGGGGCGAACGCCGGCGCACCAGGGAACCCCGGCAGTTGCAGGCCAGCATAGAGGAAGCCTGGTCCTCTGCCTCGACCTCGCACCAGGACTGCCGGTGGCGCTCAAGGGTGATGCGCGCATCCTCAACAACCCTCTGCTTGTTGAGGTGTAAGCGGAGGTCCTGAGCTCCTGTAGTGACCAGGGGGGTGGCGCTCCGCCTGGAGCCCCCCCCGGCCGGTTCTGCCGCCACCCGAAGATGGACCGGCTTTTGTTGCACCGCGGTGAGAGGTGGTGCGGGAACTTTCGGCTAGCACCTGCCGATGGGCTGTGCCCACCAAGGTGGCCACCTCTTGCAGCCAACGGCCTTCTGGGGTTTCCCCTGCTGCCTGGACAGGCGGGTGCCTGAGGAGTGCTTACACCGCAAGCAAAGCGCTCCCAGGGCTGGCGTCACCAAAAGTGAGCCTGCGCCGTAACGGTGCCCGACGCTGTCCGGACGTAGCTCTTGTGGCAGGGGCGTCTGCCGTTTGCTGAGGGTTAGGCGGCCCTCCTGTGACGACGGCCCTGCTGGGCCCAACGCGGTTGTCCCCAAGGGAGGGGGGCGTCGTACGGGCCGATCGCTGCTGCTGCTGAGGAACAGCAGAAACTAGGGCCTCCTGTGCGATGGGCTCCACTTCTTCGCTGGAGTTGGAGCCGGTGCGTTGAAGACGATGCCCGCTTACTATTTTTCCTGCAGAAAACAAGGCGGATTCAGGGATGCAACCCCCCTACCTAGTGCGCCAGCTGTCGGAGGATGAACTCCTCAAGCGGGGATCCTGAGGGACCCCCTTTGAGATTCGGCCGGGGGGATGATTCTGAATCTACCTCATACGTGAAATTAATGTGACTATATGTGAGGTGTAGGCAGGGCGGATGATCGGATGCTAGTGGAGTAAATGCTCGAGGGATTTTTAGACAGGTTCGGGCCGCATGGAGCGTAATACCCTACTCCTGTGTGTATGCTATAAATGCTCTGGGAATGTCTTTCTCTGGATCTCTCATGTTACAAGGTTTTCTGTCTAAGTCTAGAGCTTCGGTCTTGGAGCGCCGATCTCATAGAACTTCTGCTTGGCTTCGTCCTTCGTGTAGCCTGATTCCGAGACTTGTTAACTGTCAAACTTGTCCTTCTCCGAGGTGCACCCCCCTTTATATCCCGTCGGGGAGGCTTGGCGTGCCCAAAAAGGAGAGCACGAGTCCCCATGAGCCATAAATGGAAAGCAACCATCATGGGGCTGCAGCTTGACGTTACGGGGGGTTGAAAATGCGTCCCCAACTGGTCCTATTGCCCATCATGCCACCTTTTAGCGGGTGCAGCAGGGGGGCCCACTGGGTAGCCACCGAGTAATCCTGCGTGCCTGCCCAGTCAGAGCAGGCCTGACACAGCAGGACGGCAGGCGATATGCCTCGATCCCAGCGACAATATCCCTAAGCCGCGCAGGATGACATGCGATGGGACCTGTTGCATTAAATGTCCCCACGCCTCCCTGCCAGGCGGTGGCAGGGTCTGACAACATGCGTGGGGGGAGTGGTTGGAAGTGATAGGCCATGCTCCCTCTTAAATGCAGTATCGGGCCTCTCACTAGTTGACACCTCACCACTGAGCCCTTGTGGGGTCCACCGACAAGGGGCCTCTCAGGTCCTCGGGGAACTCTGGATGCTTGGGGACCACACTTTATGGCCCCAAGCGCCCTCTCCTGGAACTGCCTTCTCGGGTCCTCGAGGAACTCGGGTACTCGGGGACTACTATTCATGGCCCCGAGCGCCCTCTCTTGGAACTGTCTTCTTGGGTCCTCGGGGAACTTGGGTACTCGGGGACCACTGTTCATGGCCCCGAGCGCCCACTCCCGGAACTGTCTTCTCGGGTCCTCGGGGAACTCAGGTACTCGGGGGGCCACTGTTCATGGCCCCGAGCACCCCTCCTGGAACTGGGTCTTCTCGGGTCCTCGGGGAACTCAGGTACTCGGGGGGCCACTGTTCATGACCCCCGAGCACTCCTCCTGGAACTGGGTCTTCTCGGATCTCGGGGAGATAGTTGCCGAGGGAAAGCGCCATGTGGCATTCTGCTATCCTGGCCTTGGGACTCGGGGACCCCTGGTTCCCATGTCACTGACAGTGTCGATCATACGCTACACGGTTCGCGCACGTGTTGTGCGCTCGTCGCCAGCCCTATGCGCGGTGACCTTACTGAGAGGGGAGAAGGGTCAGGGTAGGCGAGGGCATCACGACAATCTACCGCGTGGTACCCAGCGGTCAGGCTCATCAGGGTCCAGCAGCGCGAGCTTGGCTTGCGCATGTGGGTGACCAGAGTGGGAGGATAATAAAGGAACGACAGGGCGGGCTGGCGTGCGTGCGGGCCACGAGAGAGAAAAGAGAGGGAGAGAAGGAGATGGGCTAGGAAAGTAAGCTGAGCAGAAGAAAAAAGAAAAGGAAGCCAGGCTAGGCCGGGAAAAGAAAGAGAGAGGGCGGCCGGGCTGAGAGAGATTGAACCCAAGAGGAGGAGAAAAAGAAAAAGGTTTCGAGATTTTGGTTTGAATTAATTTGAAATAGATTTAAATTGATTTCTTTTGAAAAGATTTTGAAATTATAGTTTTTAAAAACGGGTATGTTACAGATTCCTCCGCCCCCTCTTGAAGGAAGACCAGAAATACAACTTCGTATGTCCTTTCATAAATACGGTCTATCTCAGCTGTTACCTTTTCTACATGGTACTTATCTATCTGTTCATTTTCTTATTTACCTTATAACTTTTTCATCTACTCCTTCAGTACGAATCTCAACGCAAATGGATGGTTTTATTAAGCCATATGTCCGTATGCCTGGATGAAATTTTGGTGTTAAGGGAAGACAGCCAACCCAAAACCGGCGCTTGCCTATTTTTTGGTCCTGAACTTATCGTAAGCTCAAACTGGAAATGCATAATCACAGTACGGCCGCTGTAAGCATTCGGCTGAACCGGATATTGACGGACAAGAGGGATGCGTGCTGGCCTGGCGGCAAGTAGGGAGGCGACAGTGGAGGGCGCGCGACGTGGACTTGGCTCGTGGTGCGGTGCGCCGTGCACCACGCGGCGCGGCACGGCACTGCATGCGCTGCGCTGCGCTGCTCGCGTGTCGACGCGGCGTTGGCTGCATGAGCCGGTGACGCAGCGATCCCCCGCGCTCACTTGTCAAGTTGCCAGCTCATGCGGTTGCGAATTCATCTTCACGCACCCGCCCGGTGGCTTTGCTTAATCCTGCCAAATTGCATGGTTGAATGGTTCGGTGACACAGGCACATTCTACTGCTTGAAAAACAGAACGCAGAGCTCCATGAGTGCGTGTCACGATGCTCATTCGATCCGAGTGGCACACGTGGAACTGTTTGTTGCTAATGGCTGATAAGCGGCCACGACCAGTGCTATCCATTCCAATTTCCATCTACACATACGTGCAACTGATGGAGATCGATCGACGCTCTAGTGCAGAGAGCTCAGCTACATGCCAAGGTTCATGCAGCAACTTGCCGGGGTTCTTGATGCCAAAAGCTTCTCCAGGAAATTGGTCATAACCCGTTCGTCTCCTGCTGCTGCACGCTGAGCCAGCACTACTTAAAAAAAAAACCTTTTTCACTGTCGTTTATAAAGAAGTTTCACTATTAATTTTGGAGTCAGCAGTAAACAACAGACAATGATAATCTAGTGCTGGTCCGGGGACCGACAGTGAAGGAGTTGTTACTGTCGTCTGAAAACTTCAACCGGTAGTAATAGTCGGACGCTGAATTGATCTTTTCGGTGATAGTCGGGTGCCGAATCGATCTTTTAGGGCTGAAAAATTGAAAAAAAAAATTGCACTCGAGAAACCCCCACGCCCTTGCCATCGCAAGTCACAAGATTTCTCGAACTCGAAACCTTTCAACTCGCGGATACATCCTTACCATCCCACTACAGAAGTACTAGTGATACCATTTGCATATGTAATTTTTTTGATATCTTTTATCTGAAACTTCAAATGATTATTTGGATATCTAAATGATATCAAATGAAAAAGTTTTCAACTACAAAGTTGTAGATCTTGTCGAGTACTACAATTTATTATAAAGTTTCTTCTTATCCAACTTTGTATACACAAATTATTATTTTTTAAAATAAACTGTCATCCACTATTACTGCTGGCTCTAGTCATAAGCCGGCAGTGATACTATCATTGCTGCCTCGTGGCTAGAGCCGGCAGTAAATTTTCACTACCGATTTTTTTTAATGACTTTTTAGTGCTAATCTATGATACAAACCGATAGTGATGGAATATCATTGTCGATTCGTAAGAAATCGGTAATGATGAACCGATATATAAATATATTTCTGTAATAAAATCGGTAATGATGAACCGATATATAAACATATTTCTGTAATAGTGCAAGTATCCAAATCGTGGGCCACAGATTTATCCTTGAGCCTCACAGATCCCCGTTCGGAAAATTCCTCACAGCAGCTGCCGCAGCATTATTCCCAGGTCACTTCCGGGGAATCACGCAGCAATGTAAACCGTCTGGATCCCTGGTTGAACGATGGATCGATGAATAGTTTTCATGGAGCGCGCGCGCCGGGGCCTGCTTGATGATACGGACGGCGCGCTCATGGCGAGAGTAATCTGAGAGCGAACTGATACCCTCTCGCCACACAATATCCCGTGTTGATTATTCTCTTCGAGAGAAAGGATAACAAAGTTTAAACGGCCTGGAGATCCCCTCTCAGGCGTCACGCGGAATCGATTCGGTTGCTCTGAAAAAATTGTGGGAAACGGTGTTACTTTCGTACATGAAGATGCTGCTCGATCGAGAGTGCATTTCATCTCGCGGGGGGAGTAGTTGTGCTCTTAGCCGCGCGTGTCACGTGCACGGTGAGTATTTTCATCTATTGTACCCCATCTAATTTGATGGGACGAAATATTGTCGTGGAGATACGGCGCGCAGAGTCACCATATGAGTGGAAATGGGTACCGAAAACTAGATGTGAAAGGCATCTCCCACGTTTATCAACATACGGGAGAAAATATCCCCACGATGATGCTTTCGTAAATGGTCCAAATCTAAAGTGGATCTTATAAGCCTTGCACGGCCACGCGGGAAGGTTTCATAGCAAGTCGTCCTTTGCTATGCCTATTTTTCGTGAGGAGTGCTATTGCACGGGCATCTACCAAGTTTAACTTTAAAAATCCAAAATCACCAGTTATTTTTAAACTACCAGCTCTCGCTTCACCTCAGAATTTAAACTTTCGAATTGGAATTTTTGAACTTTCAGTTTCAAAATTTTATCTTTCAACTGAATATCTGGATTTGGTCACTTCCAAAATTCCTGCACCCCTAATAGAATGACCAACGACAGTGTGCCATCAGAGCCAATGCTATTGGGAAGTCTACCGAGAGAAGTCTAGGAGGAAGTCAACTAGCCTGATCACCGGTGGCTGAGACCATTGACGACATGCAATGTAGTAGTTGGAATAACATGTATGGAGGTAGTGGTTAAGGTTTTAGGGACTGGGATTGTTGGAGTACGAATCGTGCCCTAGAGTGCGGCGAGAGCCCTTCCCCTAGAGGGGGCTCAAGCTTGGAGATGAATCGAGAGTTAAGAGGAGAGAAAGAAGCAGGAAGAGAGTTATGGGAATGAGTCAAGAGAGAGGTCCTCCTACCTGCCCCTTGAGGGCTTATTTTATAGAGAGAAGTGACAGATGAAATTACTAGCCCGCCTCTAAAATTATGCTACAATCATATACCTATGAGGCTATTTTTGACCTATCGTTACTTTTATTTGCGCTATACTAATTTGGGAATTGTAGTCGCCATAGTGTGCCGCCCTACGCCATCAGGGTATCCATGTGCTGGGGTATTTTTCCCAACAGCATCCCCTCATCTGCTAGCCCCTTGGTACTGAGGGGCAAGTGGATGCACATAGAACTAGCTTCTTGTCCTTGTAGCGCAAACGGGTTCGGCTAGGAGCGTAGGCCGCAAGGTTCACCGGGGTCACATGCTTTGGTCCCGGTGGTGGAGTCCAAAGCCAATGGAGGTCACGCAGTCCGGAGCTATGTGGTGGGTACCGAAGATGAAACCGATGGAGAAGGAGGCTCGATGAAGGCACCATGGTCTGGAACCAAGGTGCAGCATAGTGCCACAACCTCCTCGGCGGTTGCCACAAGTGGCAGCGTTGAGGCTCGACAAAGTTGAACGGGATCGATGGAGATGTGCTACCGGGACCCCTCCGGCCTGCTCCGGAGGTGGAGCTCGATGAAGTCGCATGCCGAGGGTGACAGTGGAATAGCTCGACGTAGTTACACCACCTGAAGAGTCACTACATTGGGGCTCGCCAGAGAAGAGCCACTAAGACCCCTCAGCAACTCCAGAGGTGGAGCTCGACGTAGTCACACGTCGAGGGTGACGGTGGCATAGCTCGATGTAGTAGCACCACCCGAAGCATCACTGAAGCGGGCTCAACGGAGACAGGCCTCCGGGATCCCCTCGGTGCCTTTGAAGGTGGAGCTTGGCGGAATCGAATGATGAGGGTGACGGGGGTGTAGCTCAACTGAGTCACGCCACTCGAAGCATCACTATGGTAGGGTTCGATGGAGATGGGCCACAGGGACCCCCATGACTCCAGAGGTGGAGCTCGATGGAGTCGGACACTGAGGGTGACGGTGGCATTGATTGACGGAGTAGCACCACCCGAAGCTTCACTGTGGTGGGGCTCAATGCAGACGGGCCACCGGGAGCCCATTTGCGACTTTGGAGGTGGAGCTCAACAGCGTCAAAATCCGAGGGTGATGGTGGCATAGCTCGATGGAGTCGTGCCACCGAAAGCATCTCTGTAGTGAGGCTCGATGTAGACGGGCCACCAAGACCCCCTGGTAACTCCAGAGGTGAAGCTCTATAGAGTATCATGCCGAAGGTGATGGTGGCATAGCTCCATGGAGTCGAGCCACCCGAAGCATCACTGTGGTAGGGCTCAACAGAGACAAGCCACCGGGATCCCCTCGGCACCTCTGGAGGTGGAGCTCGATGGAGTTGCACTCTGAGGGTGACGGTGGCATAGCTCAATGAAGTCACGCCACTTGAAGCATCACTGCAAAAGGGCTCGATGGAGATGGGCCACCGAGACCCCCCCCCCCTCCGGATGACTCTGGAGGTGAAGCTCGATGGAGTTGCATATTGGCTCGATGGAGATGTGCCACCAGGACCCCTCAGTGGCTCAGGAGGTGGAGCAAGATGGAGTCGCACACCGGGGGGGTGACGGTGGCATAGCTCAATGAAGTCAGGCCACCCGAAGCATCGCTGTGGTGGGGGTCAACGTAGACAGGCTACCGAGACCCTCTCGTTGACTCCAGAGGTGGAGCTTGACGAAGTCGCACGCTGAGGGTGACAGTGGCTTAGCTAGACAGAGTAGCGCCACCCGAAGTGTCACTAAGGCAGGGCTCGATAAAGTCAACGACGGGGCTGGGGGTTGCCGTGATGATAGTGTAGCCCTAGAGCCAAAATATTCCCGAGTCCCATTCAATTTTCTTGGGATCTCGACTCTTGTATTGTTCCTGTAATTGTCTTGAAAATAATGCATTTTGACAGGGTCAGCAAAATATGTGCCGCATGCGACGTGTCATCCCCCGACACCCTCGCGCCTTTCAGTCATGAGTGAGCAGATAGCATGTCCCGCATCTTATGTGCCACATGCATCATGCGGTGCGTCATCATGTGACCCCCACACGTCTTTCAGTCATGAGCGGGCAGATGGCGTAACCTGCATCTTATGTGCCGCATGTGTCACACAGCGTGGAGGTGTAGAGGGTTTATTCTCAACATGGCAAAGGCATATGGCCTTTGAGATGTGGAGGGTTTAGGACTCGATGCAGTCAGGGCCTATGGCCTTCGAGGTGGTGAGTGTTTAGGACTCGACGTGATCGAGGCCTCTGGCCTTCGAGGTGGTAGATTGTTTCTTTCTTGACACGATCGAGGCTGGTGGCCTTTGAGATGTGGAGGGTTTAGGACTTGATGCGACCGATGTCTGTAGCTATCGAGGTGCAGATGGTTTAGGACTCAACGTGATCGAGGCCTACGGCCTTCGAGGTGGCGAATGATCTATTTCTCGATGCAACCGAGGCTTGTGGCCTTTGAGGTGTTGAGGGTTTAGGACTCAATGTGATCGAGGCATGTGGCCTTCAAGGTGGTGGAGGATCTATGTCTTGATGCGACCGAGGCCTGTGGCCTTCGAGGTGCGAAGGATTTGTTCTCAATGCGACAGAGGCATGTGGCCTTTTAAGTGATGAGTGTTTCATTCTCTATGTAACCGATGCATGTAGCCTTTGAGATCCAGGGGGTTTAGGACTTGACATGATCGATGCATGTGGCCTTTGAGGTGGCAGAGGATCTATTTCTTGATTCAACCGAGGTCTGTGGCCTTCGAGGTGCGGAGGGTTTAGGACTCGATGCAACCGAGGCCTGTGGCCTTTGAGGTGGTAGATGATCTATTTCTCGACGCGACCGAGGCCAGTGGCCTTCAAGGTGCATGGTGTGGAGCTGTACCACTGTGATGGGATTACTCATGCCATCATCATGGGTTTTGATGAGGCATGGGGCCGTCAAGGCACTACGCCACCCGACCGAGGCTTATAGCCTATGAGGTGTGGAGCAAGTAGCATTGTGATGGGATTACTCATACCATCATCGTAGGTTTTGACCGAGGCACAAGGCCATTAAGGTAGTGCATCACACGACCAAGCTTATAGCCTATGAGGTGTGGAGCAAGTGCCACTGTGATGGGCTTATACCATCATTGTGGGCTTTTACCGAGGCACGGGGCCATCGAGGCAGTGCGTCGCGCGATTGAGGCTTATAGCCTATGAGGTATGAAGCAAGTGCCACTATGATGGGATTATTCACGCCATCATTGTGTTTTTTTGTTGAGGCACAGAGCCATCGAGAGTCATGCGATCGAGGCTTATAGCCTACAAGGTGCAGAGCAAATGCAACTATGATGAGCTTATGCCATTGTCGTGATCTTTTCCTGAGGCACGGGGCTGTCGAGGCATTGTTACCATGATGGTGAGCTTATGGATGCCACCAGCGTGGGTTTCTTTTTATTTGGTTATGAGATGTGTCATACTGCTGTGCAGAAATTTTGCTTGGTACATGTGGTCAATGTTAGCACCATGCAGTCATTCGGAGTTTTAACGTAGAGTGGTACTCCCTAGCCTCATGTGAACGTGCAGGAGTAATACACATGCATACATAAGACTAGAGACCACATCCTAGCAAATTGCCAAAATTAGTTTTGAATCTGCTAGTGCATGTAGGTACACACATGGATGCATGTACATGCAAAGCATGCGACTCAACACCCATTTTCTTGTTGCTGTTCTAGCAAGTGGTACAACTAGAGGCTGTCCAGTGACTTGCTGGTTTGCTCGTTTATGCAAGTGCGAGGTGCTATTTCTTTAATTATTTTTGCTAAGTTTAAGAGTGTGGTAGGAGTACTAGGATGGGGTAGCTTGAAGGGGGCCTCGCCACCTGGTCCAGCATCATAGAACACATCAAAGAGAAGCTCAAAGATGGGTCAACCTTGCAAAGCGGGCATCGCGTTCGACGGCCCAAAAGGGACACACCTGACTTAGTGATGAGGTGGCCTGAAGGGGGCCCGTCACCTAGGCCGGCTTCATGGATCAACTTGAAGCGAAGCCTGAAGATGGGCTGGCCTCATGGAGCAGGTTGCAGCGTGGCTCGGAGATGGGTCGGCCTCGCATCGAGGGTGTCGTTCCTTGGAATGAATAGCCGGAGGTGGCCTGCGCTTTGGCTGGCTTTGATGAGGGTTCACGTGGAGGTGGCTGCGTATGTCCAAAGGAGCCACATACGTTTGACGCCAATGGAAGTTAGTGCTGTAGAAGCCTGGCACATGCTCGAGGCCACTCTCGGCAAGCTGAACGCATGATCTGTACAAATATTAGACTCCCTTTGGGTGGGCTGAGGCTAGCTCACGACGACATTCGAGCGGAGGTGCCTCAAAGTCCCTGGCTCGAGTAGCGATGTGTGGTTGATGGCTCGTCACCCTCGCGGCTCCGCTACTCAGGAGGCAAAGGCTCGACCAGAGCAGCGTGTGCGGAGGTAGTCATGGTTGGCCAGCTCTAGCCTCACGCTTCGGATGGCTAACGGTGATCCTTCGCTCTTGCACAGTTAGTGTGAAGGTGCTATTATCTGCTCTGCTGCCACCCTAGTGCATCATGTGTGGAGGCGGCCAAAGGTGGCCACTATCTTCATGGAGCTAGCAACGTGTGGAGGTGACTGTTTCCGAAGCCCACTATTATTGCAAGGGGTCCAATCAATGAAGGCCGAAACTAGCCTTTGTCAAAATGTGGTGTCTCAATGAAGTCACACCATGTGCTCCCCGAGCCCATACAACGAGGCTGCTGGAGGCAGTCGTGCTCGGGGCTCCTTGCGCCAACGAAGCTAGGGACGCAGGGATGGTGGTCACTCCTACGGTATCACACACGTAGGTGATGGTTGTTAGCCCGTCCCCCTTGCCCGTGCGCACAACCCCCATGTTGTCGTTATCGCCTCCACCTTGCCACATGCGAAGGCTCCTGTCGCCGCCCTTGCATAGCCCCGTGTGGAGGTGTAGACTCATGATGACGATGAAATCCCTAGGGATGAAGCATCGCCATGGTTTAGCCACTGACTTGCAGGAGCAGAGAGGTGAGCCAGCATGTGGAGGTAGCCTCGCCATGTTCGGAGCCTGCACTTGCCGCATCATGCTCTCGTACGGAAGCAGTTGTCAGGACGAGGTCATCCTCCCAAGTCGACGGGTACTGCATGGATGGTCAGAGGAGAAAATACTCCAAAGAGAAGTAACTTTTAGCATTGTTCAACCATGACCATGCTGCTTTTGGTACAAGGTAGAGGACAATTAGCTTGCTTTTGGTACAAGCTAGAGGTCAGCTAGCTGACAAGAGATAGAGGTGATTGGATGACACCTAATAAATAGGGCAGGCTTTTTGACCATGCACGCGCCACAGACTGTGGTAACTCGGCAGGCCTTTGGCCATACCCTTGACGCGGTAAACAGGGTAGGCTTTAACCCTACCCATAACTCTAGGTTGCTAGGGTATGCATACCAGCTCCTGCTAAATAAAACAAGCCAGGATATAGCAAGTAGCTAGCCCTACACTTCCACGCCTGTTAACCGGTGCATGTGGTGTGCCAGTACTTGGTCTCCATTGTTTAAGCGTGTTACACAACCTTACCAGGATGAAGAGTAAGGCAAAGCACATGTACTACCTGGCGTTGTTTTTGATTTTGGTCTACTAGGACATGCATGACATTTACCTCCGCATATGCCCTCTCGCAGGTCTGTCTTGGGGTTTAAGGGTGCCCCGCTCGAAGTTGCGGGCCTTGTCTTGATGTTGTGGACATGCCTCGTGAGAACGGCACAATGTTGTCTCCCATGCTGGGAGAGGCGTATGCAAAGAGATGGTAAGCCTGTGTGCACCGAGTAGCACGTCGACTGCCTTCCCTCGTGCCGCAGGCCAGCAACAACGACATCCAACTCGTGGAGAGTGACAAGCTAGCAGTGGTGTGGCCAATCCGCAGAGGCAGTGTCCAGGTCGCGGAACTGAGTTGTGAGTCCATGTCATACGATAGGCCGACCAATCTGCTGCAGACTGCAGAAAGCCAGTGCATGTGACAAGTGCCTTAGTGGTGAAAATTCTCCTTGCTACTCCCTCAGCCTAGCACTCTTCTTGTAGTGACTTTTTTTATCGTTTGATCCTCATGAACAGCGCCAACTATTGAGGCACCAATTGAGCACCAACTGTGGGGGCACAGATCATGCCCCAATAGTTGGCTCAAGCTTGGAGATTAACTGAGAACCCCTTCCCCTGGAGGGGCTCAAGCTTGGATATGAATTGAGAGTCAAGAGGAGACGAAGAAGCAGGAAAAGAGTTGTGGGAATGAGTCAAGAGAGAGGGTCCCCTTACCTGCCCCTTGTGGGCTTATTTTATAAAGAGAAGTGGCAGGGGAAATTATCAGCCTACCTCTAAGATTATGTTACAATCATGTGAGGCTAATTTTGACCTAACGTTACTTTTATTTGCGCTATACAAATTATGGAACTGTAGTCGACATAGTGTGCCACCCTACGCCGTTAGGGTATCTATGGGCTAAGGCTGAGGTATTTTCCCCAATAAGGATGGTGGTAGGGTTGCAAAAAAAAAAAAAACTAGAGAGCCACAGGATACACACTCGAATAGTAAACAAGCTAAGCTCGAGCTTACTCTAGCCGAGTTTGTGTTACTGAGCTTATGTTATCCAGTTTACTCGAGTTGAGATCATGCTTAATGGGCCATGGATAATAATTATGTTATAGATGACTTTCACCTCACGAACTTAACTCTCGATTCTAAATATTTTAAACTTCCAGCTCTTAAGTTTTAACTTACAGTAACAAATTTGGATTTTGACCCAAAACTTGCCCCCCTAGGACTAAGAGCGACAACACACCATATTGGAGCCAAGGGTGTTGAAGTCGGTGTACAGATTGAGCTCCAAGAAGAAGACGACTAGCACCACTTTGATTGGTAGCGACGGTGGTGAAGCTAGCCAGGGGCAGCATGTTGCAGTTGTGGAACTTTAGATCCAGGGTAGGGTAGGAACAATTCGCTCATGCAGGCAGGTATCCGTGAGACCGTGGCATAAGTTATCTTGGCTTTTTGGTTGGCTCTTTGCTCTCTTCCGAGACGTATGTCTGCTTTACCAAAGGTTTTGTAGGGCAATTGACACTATCAAATTGTCCTGGAAAACATTGGCAGTGGAGCATGATCGTGCTGAGAAAGAAGAGGACAAGGCATTCCGGGCTAGTGTAGTAGCTGCAGTACAACTGTATCTACCAACTCTTTGCTCCGATGACACATTATGTGAAAAATAGATAAAAGAGACACAAAATGAGTGATGTGTCATAATATGATCCGTCACTGATGATAAAAGTGATTGGTTATAGTAGTAATCTGTCACTTATGATTTATCGTAAGTGACGAGTCATCCTAGGTCAGTCATAGGTGATGGGTCGTAGTTGTGACCCATCACTTATTACAACTCATAAATGACGGCTCATCCTTGCCGGTCATCTGTGACAGGTCACAATTAACTTGACCCGTCATCAATGACTAACTCATTAGTAACGGATTTTTGTAGCCAGTAATTAGTGACAGGTTAAGTTGTGACACGTCACCAATGACTTGATCAATACATAGAGCTATAATGTTATGTACTGTGTATATATACCTCTAGGTATTTATATATTTAGGTTTATTTAGATATATATAGACAATATTTATGATTATTTTTATAGATGTACATGATCGATATATAGAGATATCATTTCATGTGATGCAAAAGTGCATGTACTCCTAATTTATGCCATGTGTGTGTATATATATGTATAGTAGTATGAACATATACTCATATATATGTGTATTCTATGTTATTTTTTTTCTATTTATTAGGAGTGTATATATAATATACAACCTCAGGAATATATATATGTACATGATGCTAAATTTTTTATTTTTTATTTTATTTTTCTCTTATTTTTTCTCACTTCAGCAGCACTAGAATAGGAATTATTGTACAATTTTGCTCAAGTTTGATGTAAGGGGTGACAGTTATGGACACAAACGCGTGTTCTGAAAATAGTGCAGAAACTTCCGGGAGCGAGAACTCAATCTTTCAAGCCTTTTTTGGTATCAAAGTCGGAGAGAAACAGATGTAACTTTTTCTATAGATGTCTGTAGAGTCAAAAAACGTCAAAATCGGAGTCCGTATGCAAAAATTGTGCCCTTTTTACTAACGCACTTTGGATCAATATTTCAGAAAAAACGTCATCAGTGATGGATCATAATTGTGATTTGTTACCTATGATTTGCATAATTTACGAGTCATAGTTATGACCCGTCATCTATGAGCTTTGATAGCGAAGGTTAAAAGAAGAATAGCATATCCGATTTCTATGACAAACATGTGAGAGCTGAGGTGGTAATGGAGTCGCGCGCGAGGCCTTGAGTGCGGGTTCGAGTTCCACGAAATGCAAAGACCCAAATATGTTTGAAAATGATGTGGATTGGGCATATACGATGGGCCTTGTATTAGGGTGGCTCTCAGGTGAAAAAAATATTTTTTTTGACTTTTTTCGTGTCAAAAAATAGGAAAAATGTTCGTTAGTCATAAATGATGGGTCATGAGTGTGGCTCGTCACTTATGACTTATAATAAGTGATGTGCTATAGTTGTGACCCGTCACTTATGATCTTAATAAGTGATAGGTCAAGTTTTGATCTGGTTCTTACCCGTCACTTATGATTTATTATCAGTGACACGTTTGGGGTGACAGATATAGCACCCGTCACCTTTGGCTATTATGACCCTTTACTTTTGAGTTTTTTTCACGTAGTGACAATTGCCTACATTGTCAACCAGAAAGGCTTGGGTTTGGCAAGTCGATCTCTTTTTTGAAAAAAAAAGGCCTAGGGTTTTACCGACATCTCAGATCTTTATTTGCTGGTCACAACTGGAACAATATTAAACGACAAAGTGTCCATTTTAAAAAAATGAGTTGGTCGTGAAGTTGGAGTCTTATATATTTTTCAGGCTCCGTTTCTCCGTAGAGGTCTCGTCTCCATAGCCCAACACAATGATCACAAACCGACTTACATTCTAGTGTCTCCATAGAGGTCTCGTCCTATCCAAGCCACACCCTTTATGACAAAGTTATTTTTCTTCTATAATGGGATAACATACAATTATTCTACATGTTCGAACAAAGAATAACGATAAAACTAAGTCTAGACATAGATGGTTACGTCAGTGATAAGTTTTAGGAGATGCATCTTTGGTGTATCTTATGTGCTTCAAGTCATATTATGGGGGAAATTATGACAAACATTTCAGGAGCTCATCTCTCTGCCGATATAAATTCCCACATTTAAAAAACTTTTGACATCGAAAGAGCAATAACTCCCAATTTGGTGGACCTTAATAAAAGGGAAATTTTGATTATTTACCACTGAAAAGAGTGCTACTTTGATGGCTCTACATGTCATTGAACTAGGAGGTACCACGTATAAGTGACATGGAGTGGCAAATTAAACTGTCAAATTAAGCAGCCATCAATTTGGTGTAAATAACAATATTTTCAATATTTCTACTATTCATATGTGTTTTGAAATTACTATCCTATGCAGACGCATGGGCTGATCATTGATGGATGTTGGGGGAAATATCCTAGTCGACAGATAATACTAAGGGACATCGTCAAGAGCTACTCCGGAGCTCTCGGGCTCCAGACTGCAGAAGCTAAGGCTTTCGGAGGTCGTGAACCCCTTTGGCCACCGCATCTCGAGACAGGGGGAAGAAGTTAGCCTCCAAAGAGAATATCAGCAAAAGGAGGACACCAAAATCAATTGGCCTGACACGAAGTGACTAGCAGTTAATACTGATGCAAGTGGTGGCCACTCTGACAGCCGGGACAGTGCGGTGCCGCAATAGGCGACCGGCTGAGTACCATACCCTTAGGGCCACTTGTACCACTGTATTGCTATAGTAGATAATATCTTCTGATTAGGGATAAATACATCCTACCTAGACCCATATTGTGCAATTCGACTGGCCCTAGGTCCCCATATAGTATAGTGATAATTTGTATCGCTATGTCTGTAAAGTCATACTTGCACATTTACACCCTGAACGACACTATAAATATAGACCTATAGCCATCAGGTCAGAGGACCCTAATCTTTTTTTACTATCAACACATTATTGGTTCTTATTCCTCTCCACTTCTCCTTCAAGCTTGAGTCTCCTCTCTAGAAGAGACTCTTACCGCACTTTGTTCATGGAAGACATCTTTTCTTCTGCCAACAGCGTGCCGTCCGTGGGGAGCTGAACATAGAAGTACAAGGGGGTTAGGACACCACCAAATATCACCAAGGCGCTAGCCCAAGCAGCCGTTTCCATCGCCTCACCCATGCAAACGTATGCATGGAAGTTGCAACCGGGCACATTGTCTGTATTTACCAACTCCGCAGCTGGGTGGAATGATGACCATCCTGCCACTGCCAACCCAACAGCTTGGGTTGGCACAAAGGACCAAGCTGGTGCGGAGGCATTCCAACAGTGGTGCAGTGAGGACCCTGTCACATCCTAGGGGGTTACGGCCAAGGCCGCAGTCAGACAGGCTGCCCTCCAATGGTTCTGGGCGCTCGAGCCCAAGGGCACTCATGCATGGGCTCGACCCCTAGATGCCTCCTATGACAACACCCAGGGCACCTTCGCCGAGCCAGTGTCCTTTGAGAGCCTGGTCGCCCAGTGGCCCTGACATCCTCCCCACGTGGAAGCAAGCTCCGGGGAGACCATCAGTCTCGGGGGGCATAGATCCCGCCAATATCCTTGGCACCAACCACAAGCTCCGGAACCACCAAAAGGGTACTAGTGCATCCTGCTCTGACCCAGACGTTGCCACAATACATATGGTTGTCGAACCCTCATAGCTTATGGGGAAGATTACCTCAAGAGGCAGACGGGACTCCCGGCAAGGGAAAAAAGGTGGTGACAGGTGACCGCGGGGTCACAAGCCTATAGCGGGCAGCCGGGTGGGCGGTCAGGACTTACTAAGCCGCCCTCAGCCCACTATGCCGCCCCAGCTCCATTGCCAACGGTGTAATACTCCAGTGATGAGGATTGAGTTGTAAAAGGGCCCTAGCCATAAACAGAGTCTGGTAAGCCTCCAACATAGGGGGCCTTGCCTGAGCCTGCGGAGCAATTGGGGCCCCCGAAGTGCCTCCCCTGTCGGTTCGACACTGGTGGGATTGGTCGTGGCGAAGAGGTGCAGGGCTCCGGTAATAGGGCTCTGAGTGCTCTGGATGCCCAAGCAGCCTAGACCTTTCGGTAGGCAACCCAGGCAAGAAAAGATGACCCTTCCGCCGCCTTCAGGTTGCAGAGTTCTTCTTGGCCTTACTGTGGAGGACTCAGTTTGGTAAAGGTACGCCCACTTATGGCCACCTATAAATAGCTTACCTACCTAGTTAGTATTTATACAACAAAGTCAGTGTACTCTGAAAGTTGCTGGCTTATCTGATTGGAAGTCTCTATGATAGATAGCTGCTAGGTAGCAACATGATACAGTAAGACTTAAGTTGTATCTCTGTTCAACAATAAATAATAAAACCTAAGCCATATCTACATTTAGAACTTAAGTTATACATCACAGAAATAATGCATAGAGATTAAAAACCTCCCCACTGATGGCTTAGCCTCAGTAGCAGAGACATCTTAAAAAACTCCCCACTAATGGTCTAGTCTTGTAGGCGGAGGCATCTTAAAAACCTCCTTGCCGATGGCCTAGCCTCAGTGGCGCAGACATCTTAAAAAACATCCCCACCGATGGCTTAGCCTCGGTGGCAAAGATATCTTAAAAAACCTCCCCACCAATGACCTAGCCTCAGTGGCGGAGGCATCTTAAAATGCTCCTCACTGATGGCCTAGCCTTAGTGGTGGAGATATCTTAAAAACCTCCCTACCGATAGCCTAGCCTCGGTGGCGGTGGCATCTTAAAAACCTCCTCACTGATGGCATAGCTTCAGTGGTGCGGACATCTTAAAAACCTCCTCACCGATGGATTAGCCTCGGTGGTGGGAACATCTTAAAAACCTCACCCACTGATGGCATGACCCCGGTAGCAGAGATACCTTGAAAACCCTCCAACAGGTCATAGGCAAAATTCCAGATGTCGTAGAGGTACAAAGAAACCTTCTAGCAGGTCATAGGTGAAAACCTCGATGCCATAGAGATACTAAAAACACTCTAACAGGTCATAGGCGAAAGCTCTGATGTCATACAGGTACAAAGAAACCCTCCGACAAGTCATAGGTGAAAATCCTGATGTTGTGAATGTACTAAAAACCCTCCGACAGATTGTAGGTGAAAGCCCCAGTATTGTAGAGGTACAAAGAAACCCTCCAGTAGGTCGTAGGCAAAAGCCTTGGTCCAGTTATGGTACTCAAAACCCTCCGATAGGTTGTAGGCGTAAGCCTTAATGTCGTAGAGGTACAAAAAAGCCCTCCGACAGGTCAAATGTGTAAGCCCCAATGCCATAGAGGAACGAAAAACCGTCTGGCAAGTTGAGGGAATAGCATCAATGTCATAGAGACATGGAACCCTCTGGTAACTTGAAGACACTGGACGAGTACTAAATAGGTCACTATCGGCTTCAGCTCCGACAAAACCAATGCTGGGCTCCAGGTGACCCTGCCTCCGAAGCCTCGCCATGGCTAAGGGCCGAGGGGGTCATGAATTGCCTAACTCGGCCTAGCCATCGGCTTCAGCTCTGGTAACTGTCACTGGGCTCTGTCTAGCCTTGCCTCTGGAGTCTCGCCACGGCTAAGGGCTGAGGGGGTCGCGGATTACCTCCCTCGGCCTAGCCATCGACTTTACCTCTGGCAACTGCCGCTGGGCTTCATATGGCCCTACCTCTGGAGCCCCACCATGGCTAAGGGCTGAGGGGCTCACGAACTACCTCCCTAGACCTAGACATCGGTTTCACCTCCAGTAACCACCGCTGGGCTCCGGATGGCCCTGCCTTTAGAGCCTCACCGCGGCTAAGGGCTGAAGGGGTCGTGGACTGCCTCCCTTAGCCTAGCCATCGGCTTCACCTCTAGCAACCGCCGCAGGGCTCCAGATGGATCTAGAACAAATTTGGAGAGGAGTCTATACTGGCATCGGATAGAAGAATGTTTGTATCATGCTGGAACCTAGTGGCGGCCAGGGCTGAGGGGTCACAAACTACATACCTTTTCCTTAATCGTCGACTTTGTCTCCATCCACCGCCACTAGGCTCTGAAACTACCTCACCTCCATCAAAGAACTTGTCTCATGGCCCCACTATTGGCTATAGCTCATCAACCAGGAATGACAAGGTTAATATCCCCCGTCAAAGGCGTCGAGGTCCAAACCCTCCCCACATCAATGACACCTACCTCAGTTGCATTGAGGCCTAAACCTATGTAAGACTTCATCGCTCCAGTCACCCCTAAAACACCAAAAAGAAAAACCTACAATCGCACTCTATGGCCAAAACAACTGCTGCCTGCATGGTGGCTGGATAAGGTGAAGCACTAGAGCTTAGGAGCACACACACAAAAAAAAAGTCTGGCTGCATGCTCGGATGATTGCAATACACTTCGATCAAAGAAAAGAAAAAACACTAAGCGGACCCAAGGACTTAGTTATATTAATAAATTTCACATCCAAAAAATGCTTACATGCCTTCCCGAGGTCCTAGTATCTGGACTACTCAGGACCAAAAGCACTAAAAAAAGGATGGAGAAGAAAACTACAAGCCCTAATAGTAGCGTAAGAAGCGGTGTATGCGCTTCATCTGCGACCTACCGCTGCGAAAGCTGATGCAGTAGCCAGCCCCTGCACTGTCATACGGCGAGGACGGGGATGAAGAGGACTCCTCCACAGCCTTCTCTCCCTCCTCCTTGGCCTTCTTCTTCTTGAAAGGACAATGATGTCGCCTAGAGGGGGGGGGGGGTAAATAGGTGTTTTTACAAATTTCGTCCCCCTTTTCTGTTAGCCTAAACTTGCAGCAAAAAAAATAACTGATTTTTCACAAGTGAAAATCATAAATATGCTAAGATCAACTAGTGCACAATCACCCTAAATAAGTGTGGAGGTTACAATCCTATGGTGACAAAGATTACTCAAATCTAGCACAAGATATGCAATAAAACTCAAAAAGAAAATCCTAAATACATTGTTCATCTGGATACTCTTAGTTCAGATTGTACAGAATTAGGAGTTTATGGGTTGACTCGGATACTCCGGGTTCAGCACAGAAAGAACTTGAAACTGAAATTAAAGTGTGTCTAAATAGTTCTAGCTCAAACAAAATAAAGTCATGTGTTCCAAGTGATGATTCTAAGTAGATCCACAGAGTACCTACAATCAATTTCACACAAACAAATAGATTGAACAATATGCATAAATATTGAGCAAGAACATAAGAAAAAGTAAACAAGGGAGAAGACACAAGATTTGTTTCCCGAAGTTCGAACACCTCATCTAGAGGTACCTACATCTCCGTTGAGGGGCTCAGTCACACTTGAGCCGGGTCTCTCTCAACCCTTTTCCTCTCTAAGCTCGGTCACACTTAAGCTTGGCTTCTACTCTTAATTTTTTTCCCTTTCGGAGGCAAAATTGAAGCCTTCACAAACTTCCTACAGCACACCATAGCCTTGGGTGCTCGCCGGCGATGCTTAGCCACCTAGGAGCTCAATGCTCCAAGAGTAACAACACGACGATGAACTTCTTACTGATAAACTCGAGTGGTTAAGATGGGATTTAGCTCACTTGTACTTAATCTTTTAATCTTACAACCCAACTCACTTTTCTTCTCAAATCACTCACTAGATTGGAGTGGGAGGGAGTTCTTTTGGCTCTAAAAGGTTTTTCTTTCGCGCCCAAGCAGCAGCAAACAAGTGTGGGGGTGAGGGAGTATTTATACCCTTCCCCCAAAAACTAGCATTTACACAGCTTTTTGTACTGATCTGGAGTATCCGGATCAATCCAGAGACTCTGGGTTGGCACTAGAACGTATAACCGAGAGCCCTGGCTGGAGTAAAGCCTGGAGACTCTGGCCACCCAGAGTATCCAGATGAAACACTCAGGCCCTAATAGACCATATGGCTCAGAGCTAAACCTAAAAACTCCGGCTAACCCGGAGTATCTGGGTCAACCCGGAGAGTCTAAGTTCAGTATAGTTGACCCTTTGAAAACGGCAATAACTTTTGATCCCGAAGTCTGATTTCGACGATTTTGGACTCTATGGAAAGCTTATTCAAAGGGATACACATACTAACTAATTTCATGACCCCAAACACATTTTATCAAAATAGTAACACCCTGAAACCCAATCTGGACATTTTCATACTTTTCGCACCGGCTCCTTAAGCTAACTCTCACTTTGGGTTGGCTAGAAAACTCTTGAGCATTGAGACATGACAATTAGTTCTACATTGCATCCTTCTTTCTTTCAGACCTTGAGGGTTGCCAACTTCCATATAATCTTTACTCCATCTCCTCTTGATTCTTCATATGATTGATGAAAGTCACTCATTGCTTCCCATGGCCTCACATGGTCCATTAGCGCAAAGTCTTTACTTGCTCTTTACCACCGCCTTGGTCCTTCGGCGCCAAGACATTTGCTTGCCCTTCACCACCAGATGGTCCATCATAGCCAAGTTTTACTTGCCCTTCACCGTCTTGTCATAGAAAACTATTTTGTATCCGATATCTTCAATAATTTCACTTTATCATATATGGAGTCCAATCTTGTTCTTCTCTCTTGGCATATATGATTTCAATTCAACTTATGTCTTCTTATGGATCCTGACCCCAACTCATTCTCAAGCACAATGCACATGGTTAGTCCATAAAAATGTATTGATAATGGAATACCTTTTGTTACTTGTTCTCCACATGTAACTTAGCCTTCATTCTTCAAACTTCTTCTTATGAACATCACTAAGACCTCAACGACTTTGATGCAATTCTTTGAACTCATGGCATTTCTCAATGAATCCATACTTCATTTCTTATGCATCTCCTATGGAATAACCTAATAGCAATTCTCAACATCATTGTTAGTCTATAGGTATTTTCATCACTTACCCGAGCTTCACATAAAGCTCATTGATCTTAATGCATACCTCTCCTCCATGCATCACTTATGGAACATCCTACTAACAATTCTCAATAACATAGTTAGTCTATAGATATTATCATTAATTAACAAAACCACACATAAGGACTAGATGTACTTTCAATCTCTCCTATTTTGGTAATTGATGACAATCTCACTAGATGGTTATATTTGAAATTTTTAAAGTCTAAGTATACATATAATCCAAAGATGATTGTATACAAAGAACAAGTTTTAGAAACATCAAACATCACAAAGATATTTGAGGTTACCAAAAACTAGTTTTACTAGCATCAAACACCACAAAGATTTTGATGCTAGTAGAACTAAACATGTAGAAAGCAAACTCTCGCACAATATATACATGTGTGAATGAATCATGAATATCATTGCATATATTGTCTATCTCAAATTTTGGATGGAGCTTCCTTTATACATATCAAGCAAGTATGATTTGATGTTAGTAGAACTAAACATGTATAAAGCAAACTCTCCACAATCTATGCATGTGTGAATGAATCTTGAATATCATTGCATATATTGTCTATCTCAAATTTTGGATGGAGTTTTCTTTATACATATCAAGTAAGCATGATAGAGTATGTATGAAGATGAATATGCTCATGCAAAATAAAACAACCTCCAATTGACATTCTCTTTACAAACATATGGGATTACAAATTCTCCCCTGCAAAACAACCTCCAATTGACATTATCTTTACAAACATATGGGATTACAAATTCTCCCCCATGAGCAATAATTCTTCCCCATAAACAAATCTCTCTTTAAAAATATAATATCTAGTCCAAATTCTCCCTCAATTGATATCAATGCCAAAATAAAATCATCAAAACAAATTCTCCCCCGATTGACATCAAATTGGTAAGCATTATGGAGAACTTGTCAGAAGAGAAATTTTCTTTAAAACACATTAGCCCTATCCCACAAGAGGGAATCATCAAAAGCTAGTGCATGACCATGTATAGTGTAAACTCCTCATGGTATGTGCATTACTCATAATTTGAGTCAAACCAGATACATTTATCCAGTTATGAACTATATGAGGAGAACAAGCTATACAATAGATCAAAGCGGATAAAAGGATCCCAATTGAGATTTCAAAAGAATACCAATATATCAAATGAAATCGCAAAGAATACCAATTAAAATTTCAAATGATATCAATTGAATACCTACTAGAGATACCAATTGAAAATACAAAGCATTCTATTTGAAAGAGATACCAATTCCAATTGAAATAGATGTAAATTGAAACATATTCAATTGAAGACAAAACAAGCATGAGTCCCAGATTAGGCACAAAATTGAACATAGCAAAATAGTTGACATTATAACTGTCGAATATCTAACTATGGGGTATATGCGCATAATATATCATATACGAACAGGGTATGTACAACACGTATTAAGAAGCTTTAGATATCACGGAACCGAATCAACTGTACCTGATACACCCGGAATCAAGGAAGTACATATCAGGAAGGTTTCGATTGGTTACCTAACTCGATACGATTAGTACTCAAAATAGATTTATCTACTTGGACGTCAAGGAAGATAACTTCCTATTGACCATGGCTGGATAGGAGTCGGTACCTCATCCCTACATAAGGCAAAAAGGCTAGGGGGATGGAAGAAAGACACAAGAAAAACACAGGAAGAGATAACTCGGGGCAAGCATGAAGACCCTAGCAGAGAAGGTACTCGGCGACCTTAGTTTTAGGTTAGATCAGATCTGATATACTCTCTGTAATAGATTTAGCCCCATTGCTTGTACTCGAGATCATCAATATACGACAGCAACACCCCCACAGGACGTAGGGTATTACTCCAATCGGAGACCTGAACCTGTATACATCGATTGTCTTGTCTCGTGATTAATCCTTGCACTCAAAGGTACCCAGTCAATTTATGGACACATTGTCAGTAACTAATCTTCGACAGTTGGCGCGCCAGGTAGGTGCCTTCTTCTGCTTTGCAGGATTAATCATGTCTCGGGCTCACGTTTATGTCGGATTCTCCGACGATGACTTCTACGACCATTTCGAGTCAACGACGGACAGCTTTGAGTCTCCTCTCGTCGACTCAGAGATCAACTTTGGAACCATGGTTTTCCATTAGGACAGCCAAGGTGGATCGATCCATATTGGTACCCTCGAATCCAGACCAGTGGATGCGTACCGTGAGGTGGGACATCTCGAGTGGGATCCCACGGAGCCTAATGTTCTCCACTGCATAGACACCGACAGTGACAACGGTGACAACGGTGATTCTAACACTAGCCAGAGCAGCCGAACAAATCGATTCGTGTATATGGCTAGAAGCAACGACCCCCCATCGACTGACCCAATGGTGATAGATCCAAAGGCTGTAGTCGACCACAGCACAAAAATTCCCAAAGATCTGGTGATAGTTGTCACCCCCAACGGTACTAGCACCGAGTTACCACCAGAAACATCTACAGCTGGAGCCTTGCGTGCACCCGAAATGACCCTCCACCAATGGACCACGGGACAACAGATGCCTCCTGGCCTCTCCCAGCGACTTTCGGTGGGTATGCCTCTGCCTGTGATGACTCACGACTCAAGGGAGAAGCTCCCTCTGAACAGTCACCATGAAGCCTAATCGGCTCGACCACCACCGAGCCTTGGTAACGACGTGTTCAATATTCTAGATGCTAACATACGAGGAGCACATCTGATCCTTCAATCCTTTCCAGAATTAGATCCGGCGAATACGCTAACTCCTATGGTCAATCTATTCAAGACCCTACTCGATGCAGCTCAGATCCAGGTTGCTCGAGCAAATAATCTCAGCAATGCTAGGCCCCCCAGGCGGTACGGTCCCAGCTCGAGGAGCCACGGGCGGGAATGCTCTTGAGTAGGGGAATCTCAGACGGGAAGCTCAGGTGGTCGAGCCCGAACATGACAATGTGGGCCAAACTGTAGTTGCCCTGTCCATAGGAGCAGAAATCAGGAAGACCTGAGGAATCATATTCCTCGCAATCGGCATTATCTACGGACGGTGATCAAAAACCACTGTGAAGATGATCACCACTACTATGACCGTAGATCTACAGGATGGGATGGTCGACACGACTCCCCTGCTCGAAGAGGCAGGCATGATAGTCCCCCACCACCTCCTCCTGAAGAGTGACGGAGGCTGCAAGGCTTCCATACACGAACTTCGGTCTTTTTGGCCCGAGAAGTTCAAAGCGGGCCCGATCCAGAAATATGATGGGAAAATCAATCCCAATGAGTGGTTGTAGATCTACACCACTGTTATTCTTGCAGCCGGTGATGACAATCGAGTAATGGCCAATTACCTATTAACCGCCCTCGATGGACCCGCAAGGTCCTGGTTGCTAAACTTACCGTCCAACTCGATTAGTTCATGGGCAAAACTTAAGGATTAGTTCATAGCCAATTTCCAAGGCACATTCGAGTGCTCAGGAATAGAAAACGATCTCCACCAGCTACACCAAGGTGATAATGAATCTCTTTGAGATTTTATCCACCGGTTCAACGACAAGCGTAACACAATCCCGGACATCTCTGATGAGTCGGTAATCATCACCTTCAAACAAGGTGTTCAAGACACAGATTTATGTGGAAAGATGGCTACTCGGAAGATCCGTACGATCAAAGAGCTTTTTGAGTTAGCCGACAAATGCGCAAAACAAGAAGAAGCGCAGGTGCGTGCTAAAAACCTTCAATCTAGCAAGGACAAACCCGAGTCCTCGAAGAGTGGAGGAAAGAAAACCAAACCCGGTGACAAGCGCAAGGGACCCAATACGACTATAGTTGTGGTCGACAGGAACAAATCGTACAACACTAGGGACAACAAAGGCCTCAGTCGAGGTGGTGGGAAGTGGTGTCCCATCCATCGGAGTAACCAGCACGACATCGACGAGTGCTATGTGTTCAAGAAGAAGCTTGATGAAAAGATCAAGGCTAACGCTGAGTGTGGCAATAAGCAGGCTAAGTCGAACGTTGAGGGCAGCAAGCTCCAGATCCATGAGGCAGACCATAGCTTAGCGCACATCTTCGGAGGATCCGCCACGTACAATTCCAAAAGGCAGTACAAGGCGGTCGACCGAGAAGTCAACTTGGCCCTAACTGGGCCCACTCGGTATCTCAGGTGGTCAGAACAGTCAATCACCTTTGGTCAAACCGATCATCCGATCACGATACCACATCCTAGTCAATACCCGACTGTGGTTCATCCAACCATAATCAACGTCAAAAGTTTCCAGAACTTTGGTCGAAGGTGGTAGTTCACTCGGCTCATTTTCTCCAAAACCTTGGACAAGATGGGAATTCAGAGATCAGAGCTTAAAACAGGAGTCAAGCCTTTCTATGACATAACTCCCAACTCATCGACCATGCCTCTCGGCTGGATCGAGCTGCCGGTCACATTTGGCACGCCTGACAATTTCCGCACAGAAAAGCTAACCTTTGATGTCGCGGACTTTGAGATGGCGCACAATGTGATTCTAGGCCGCCTAATGCTGGGAAAGTTCATGGCGGTGGTTCACTATGCTTACCAAATGCTCAAGATCTCAGGTCCTAATGGGGCCATTATAGTTAAAGGGGATCATCGCACATCAGTCAAATGCGATAAGCAAAGCCTGGACATGGTCGAACACTTCAGTCGAGTGGCTATCATCCCTAAGGACACAAATACTAAGTGTCAAAGGCACCAAGATGTCATCGAGGCCAAAAACTCTGGGCTCATAAGTCTTGCTAGCACCTCTAAGTCCGTCGATGCCAAAGGAAGATCAATGATGGCATCAATGATAAAAAGATCAATGGTTGCGTCAAGGTAGTGCCCCTCGAACCGTCTGAACCATCTAAGACGGTTAAGATCGGGGCCAATCTTGACCCCAAATAGGAACTCGAGCTTGTCACCTTCCTCCAGGAAAACCAAGACGTGTTCGCATGGCAACTGTCCGATATGCCCAGGGTCCCTAGGGAGGTGATCGAGCATTGACTAGCTGTTAAACCCGGCGCCAAACCTGTGGTGCAGATAGGAAGCGGGCCATCTAGGTGGAGGTCGATAAACTCCTAAAGGCAGGCTTCATTCGAGAAGTGCGTCATCCTACGTGGCTCGTGAACCCCATCCTCGTCAAGAAGGCCAATGGCAGATGGAGAATTTGCATCGACTTCACCGACCTCAACAAAGCTAGCCACAAGGATCCTTTTCCCCTCCCGTGCATCAACCAGATCGTTGACTCTACAACAGGCTGTGAATTGCTATATTTTCTAGATGCTTATTCAGGGTATCACCAAATTAGCATGGGATTTGAGGATGAGGAGAAAATAGCTTTTACTACTCCCTTCAGTGTATTTTGTTATGTAAAGATGCCTTTCGGTTTAAAAAATGTTGGTGCTACATATCTAAGGTGTATTCAAAGTTGTCTACAATCCCAAATAGGGCGCAATGTAGAAGAATACGTCGATGATGTTGTACTCAAGTCGGAAACCAGAAATGCACTGGTTAACGATCTCACGGAAACATTCGACAACCTCAAGAAGTATCGCATGATGGTTAACCCCAAAAAGTGCACGTTCGGTGTGCTGTCCGGCAAGCTTCTCGGCTTCCTGGATACAAGTCGAGGCATTGAGGCTAACCCGCACAAAATTGAGGCTCGACCAGATGCGGTCGCCTCGAACACTGAAGGAGGTTAAAAAATTGACAGGTTGCATCACTGATCTTAGTCGGTTCATCTCTAGGATGGGCGAGCGAGGAATGCCTTTCTTTGGGTTCTTGAAGAAACAAGACCAATTCGAGTGGACAGATGAAGCGGAACATGCCTTCCAGGACTTAAAAAGGTACTTATCTTCCCCATTGATTCTTACACTGCCTAACGAGAAAGAGGAACTATTTTTGTACATTGCAGCTACCCCACAAGTCATAAGCACGGTACTGGTGGTCGAACGGGAATGCCTCAAGAAAAAGGCTAAGGTCCAAAAACCTGTAAGTACACGATGCTAAGCTACGATACCCGCAAGTACAAAAGCTGATATATGCAATCTTGATGTCTTCCTGGAAATTACGGCGCTACTTTCAAGCGCACAGGATAACGGTCTTAACGACGTATCCGCTGAAGGATGTAATACACAATTGGGAAGCTACTGGACGGATTGCGCAATGGGCGGTAGAACTAAATGAGTTCGACGTATGCTACGCACCACGCACAAGCGTGAAATCCGAAGTGTTAGCAGATTTCATCACCGAATGGACAAGCGTTGAGGAAAAAAGTCCAAACATGGTCGAAGATCACTGGACGCTCTATTTTGATGGATCACTTATGCCCCAAGGCTCAGGGGCTGGCATTGTGCTCAAATCTCAAATGTGCGATGAACTTAGGTACGTTGTTCAGTTAGACTTTAAAGCCTCTAATAATGTTGCAGAATATGAAGGACTGGTAAACGGGTTTCGCATAGCTGCATCGCTTGGGATTAAACGACTTCTTGTGTAAGGGGACACACAACTAGACGTAAACCAAGTTCAAAAGGAGCACCAGTGCTTAGACGACAACATGGTAGCTTACTTACTTGAGGTGTGAGGGCTCGAGCAAAAGTTAGAAGGGCTAGAAGTGACGCATATCAGAAGGAGTGATAACTCTGGTGCATATGAACTTGCTAGACTCGCTTCTTCTTGAGCACCGTTACCCATAGGGGTCTTCATTAAAAAAATCCTTAAACCATTTGTCCCGACAGTTCAGCGAACGGATGCTGCCTAACCCAACTAGCAGTTCGGTCAGGTCAGCAAGGTAGAACCCGCAGACATGGATGCTGCACTACTCGAACGCAACCTGACTTGGATGACTCCGTACAAAGCCTACCTCGAGGGTCAAGACATCCCTGATGATGATGCATCTGCAGAGAAAATTGCTCGTAAATCCGAGCACTACGTTTTGGTAGATGGCAAGCTCTACCAAAAGGGGAGTAACAGAATCTTGATGAAGTGCAACACTTAGGAAGAGGGTAATAGAATATTGCTCAATATCCATGGAGGCACGTGTGGTAATCATGCGTCTTCTCGCACCTTGGTCGGAAAAAAATTTCGCCAAAGATTCTATTGGTTGACTTCCCTCCGGGATGCTTCCGAGCTGATCAAAAAGTGCGAAAGCTACCAATTTTTCCGAAGGCAGACCACTCGACCAGCCCAAACTCTGCAAACAATCCCTCTTTCTTGGCCTTTCTCCGTCTGGGGCTTGGATATCCTGGGACCGTCCCCAACGGCCCAAGGTGGTAACAAGTTCCTATTCGTGGCTATTGACACGTTCACAAAGTGGATAGAGGCTGAACCCGTAGGAAAAATAACCGCAGAAGCGGCCAAGAAGTTCATGAGGAGCATAATTACTCGATTCAACATTCTGCATTAGATAATTACGAATAACGGTAGCCAATTTAGAAGCGGAACCTTTCTTGTGTTTTGTGAAGATTTTGGCATTAAAACTTGTTTCGCCTCAGTAGCTCACCCGCAGAGTAATGGTCAAGTTAAGCGTGCTAATGGTATAGTCTTGTAGGGTATCAAAACTCAGGTCTTTGACAGGCTAAAGGCTTACTCAAAACTCTAGGTAAAAGAGCTTCCCTCGGTACTATAGGTCGTTCGTACGTTGACTAATAGGGCCACCGGTGAAACTCCTTTCTTTTTGGTTCATGGAGCGGAAGCGGTGCTCCCGACTGAATTGTAGTTTGGATTGCCTCGAGTGGAAAGTTACTCTGAAGAAGGGAAGGAGGACTTATGAGCGGATGACATAAATTTGCTCGAGGAGTACCGAGATTGAGTGTCTATTTGAGCGGCTAAGTATCAGCAGGTATTGCGTAGATATCAAAGCCAGAAAATTCAACCCAGGCAACTTGCTGCTGGGGACCTCGTCCTACAAAAGGTGCAGAAACAGGCCCAGCGCCACAAGTTGTCGCCTAAGTGGGAAGGACCTTACATAGTAGTCAAGGTCACTCGACCTGGGTTGGTAAGGCTATCTACTCCAAATGGCGAGATACTCGAGCACTCGTGGAACATCGACCAACTCCAAAAGTTTTATTCATAGAAAAGATAGGTTACATGTAAGTCGATTACATTCGATTTGGTTGGCTACTCGATTACATAGTTTTTCTCGTTCACTCTAATTCGTGTGGCTATTGCAATATTAACAGAAATAATTAGCTTAGATCTTTCAAAAAACAACCTTATTCACCTTTGAACGAGTCGAGGAACCTTTTATACTCCTCCCTCGGGTGGCAGCTGATCATTCCAGGGACCGGCCGCCGACCAGCATAAGGATCGGGGAATGTGGCTGAGGCAAAGACATTGCTAGAGGTACTGGCTGACACTGGTGATGCCGAGTGGTCTTCTGCGTGGTGCGAGGGTGATCTTGCGGTTGTCGACAGAGAAGACAACTACGCCTCCCTAGCTAGTGATGACCTGAAGGCTCCACCACTGAAGACCTTGATGGCGGCTTAGTCAATGATCCGGTCGAGATCACCACCATACTCAATCCTCCCACGTGCAGAGCGCTACGCCATCTAGCTCGAAGAATAGGCCTTGATGTAATGGTGAACACGCTGAATGGGGGGACAGTGACTATCTGCGGTGGGTACTTCTTCCCTCTCTTTCTTAAGCCTACCACTTGAGTCCTCATCATCGGAGGAAATGATGATGATTTCAGGAGGGACCATGGCGAGAGTCTTAGGGGAAAGGACTTCTGGGATTAGTTCACAAGGTGGAGATGTAGTGGAGGCCATAGCTTCAAGCTCCACAAATCCTAGAAGGCAATGGGCAAAGGAAACAAAGGGGGGCGATATGAAAGACATACGGCTTCGAGTCCCCTCTATTTATAGCAGGGGGAACGGGTATTACTGTATAAACGTAATCGTCAGGATCCAAAATGATGGCATCGCCTCGGGTGTGTAGCGCGTTCGGCGAAGTCAAGACGTCATTATGGCTTGTCTCATCTCTACAAAGAGGGATGGGCGGTCATTATGACGCCTGAAATCAAGATTGCGGTGAAAACAAGCACAAATGGGAGTGGGTTTTTGATGCCCACCTACCCGGTAATTTGAACTCACTCGATATTCACATCACAGTTAAAACAATAATGCTCGGGGGCTTGCAATCTCGAGTATTCAATCGAGGATGGTGTGTCAATGCATATGCTCTACTCTCTGTCTTGACTACCACATCAAATAGAGAGTCAGGGGCTACATCACATACCTTCGATGCTGGAACTTTACTCTTTGTTCGACTACATTATCGACCAATGGTACAGGTATGTCCTTTTTTACTCTCCGATCGAGTAATTTCTTCCTCGACCATAGAGTCGGGGGCTACGTCATAATACCATGTTTTTTTGCAAAATTTTATCTGGCTCTACGTTGATCACATTGAATAGAATCAGCAGAGACATGTGTTGGGTCGATGATGGACAATTATACCTCAGGAGGCATAATAGCACAAAGATTGTCAGACATCTCACTCCTAACGGCCAAAAGGGTTCTGGAGTCCTAGTCTGCCTCGCATGTGCTCTCTATCGAGTTCATGTTTATGTGCTGATTGAATGTGCAAGTTGATAAAAGTTCACAGAAATCCGATATGTTCTAAGCCCTGTATTAGTCTTTTTCTTACTATTATGGTCTTCTCGAGTACTCGAGGACCATGCATCTAATGACTTGTCTGGCCATGATTTCAGGTATCATAGATATACCATTGATCGATCTTGAGAATAACGATAGCACACTCTGATTGGTTTTGCATCTATTCGTTCTAAACTCTATTTCATAGATAAGTAAATAGTAGTGGTAGCATACTAGACAGGCAAAATATCAGGAGCGCCTCCAGTACAATTATCAAACAAGAAGAAACCTATTACATATTTAAGGGAAAAGCTTAGGAGATATCCACCTACAAGAACGCCACTTAAAATTCCCTTCAAGGGATTTGACCGTCCTAGAAATGGTGTCGGGGTGCGAAGTCTCAAGCACTGAGTATTCATCCCGGTCATAAGCTGGACTTGTCTAACAGAAGCCCAGAGTTCAACCAGGGTTGGTAATCCCTGGTCCTAGATGGACAACCTCAAAAGACAAGCCCAACAGAACTATTTTGTCTTTCATCCAGGGGATAATTTTCTAGCCGAGAGGCTCCCAAATGTCATCATTAAAAGCATGAATGGAAATTGGCGTCTGAGCATTGTGTTCAGTAGGATCATCAAGTTGGTCGCCCCAAGATTTCAAGAAAAACACATGAGTCTTGTCCAAGATAAGTCAAGTGCCCCCCAGACTAGGCTGCCAGAGTTCGAACTCCGGCATCAACTTTTCCAATGCCGCAATGACTCCAAATAGATCCCTTGAAGCAACCCCATCTAGGAAATCAGCAATGCGCCACCAGAATTTGCTCCTGGAGATCTAGAACCAGCGCAGTGGACCATCGACAAGAAACACATGCACACCCTTTGTCATCTGAAGATGAAAATAGGGCATCCTTGGGCAAACGATGACAAATAGTTTCCCATCCTTTCGCACCACACATCCTCCAGGCTTACCCAAAATGCATCATAAGAGAGTGGTGGAAGGTCAGAGAACCATCCTATCACTGGGTTGATTACTCTACCCTTGATCTGGTGCCCTTGCTCGATGACGATCAAGAGCCCGCTTGAGGCCCCGACTATCTCCCAACTGTCACTGACTAAACCTCGGAAACGAATATTGAAAATTGCTTCACTCCCCAAACGATGCACCCTAATCAAGCCATCATTGTGCACAAATGGTCCTTTCATGATCCATGGCGCAAACTCTGCCACCCTGTGCACTTCACGCCAAGAAGTGCAGACACAATGGAAGAAAGCGAAATCCTCCGGGTGCGGTAGATTGTTGGAGATGATATCTAGTACTCCAAATGGCAGAGCAGCCCAATCGGGATTATTGGCCATGAAACTCAGGGAGGGCAATGAAAATCCTTGAACAAAAGTAGATGATGCTGAAAAACTTTGGAGAGGAGATCTAAAGGCAAGGTTTTGGCAAAGGCGGAAAAGATGAAGGTCTCTGAGCAGAACGCGATCAATGGTCGATGAGATCAAAGGGCAGGGTTGCAATGAATGTCACGAGAGTAGGATGGTAGAGCTTTCTACCCAGATAAATAGGCCCTGCCTCAAGGTATGTTTTCACTTCAGAAAAGGAAGATTTACCGTCTCTTCGACAACAATGCTCGTTTTTACCATGCTTTGATTGGCGTGAAAAGCAGTATGATGACGACGTGCGAATCTTTGCACGCCCTTCAGCGCGCATTAAATGTTCCTACACCAGTCGTTTCAAATTTTGAAAGGTTTTTTTAACTCTACTCAGAGTCAGGTGTCGATCAGTTGAGTTGTTTAGTCTTTTCCTTCAAGTCTTGAGTGCGGTTAGCTGCAGGGCGCTCGACCCGACAGAGCTTCCAGTCGATACTCAAGGAAGGACCCGCCTATGCTCAATTCCTTCAACCATGAGACTGATCCAATTTACTCGACCAAGCTTTAACTTGGTGGTACTCGAGTGGGCGCTTATGGAAACCTCTCCTCCTGAGTAGAGTTAGGGGGCTACTGTCGAATATCTAACTTTGGGGTATATGCGCATAAGGAATATATCATAGACGAACAGGGTATGTACAACACGTATTAAGAAGCTTTAGATGTCACGGAACCGAATTAGCGGTACCTGATACACCCGAAATCAAGGAAGTACATATCAGGAAGGTTTCGATTGGTTATCTAACTTGATACGATTAGTACTCAAAACAGATTTATCTACTTGGACATTAAGGAAGACAACTCCCTATCGATCACGGTTGGATAGGAGTTGGTACCCCACTCCTATATAAGGCAAAAAGGCTTGGGGGAAGGAGGGAAGACACAAGAAAAACACAAGAAGAGAGAACTCGAGGCAAGCATCAAGACCCTAGCAAATATGCTATCGATTTTAACATTTAAGTCAAACAAGCATGATCGTCACTTTTAAGATCCAAAAAGATATAATTTGGAAAAAATAGCATATAACACTTGAAAACAACAAATGAAAGACAAAATACCAATAATGATGTTGAAATTACATCTAAGACCAAAAGATCAAAAAATGATCATTCGCAAAGTTCAAGAAATGAACTAAGTGAAGTATATGGATAAAGATACAAGCATTGAGAAAGCAATATTCCATAAATTCCAAAAGGAAAGTTTTCTTAAAGAAACCAATATTCCTATCATAGGAAGTAAATGAAATCTTTCACAAAGAGATAAATCACTTAGAAGCAAAAATTGAAATAAAGATGATCAATAAGGTTACCACTTGTATTACTACCAATTGATAAATGCCTTCTTGAATATCATTGATGGAATGGTTTCTTGGACACTTGATGAGCTTTCGACGAAGCACTTAAGGTGGAGGTCCAATTTTAACTTCTTTCTTCATCTCAATATACCTCCAACCTTCTTCAGATTTTAGAACTTTTGAATTTAGCCTGGAATGTCTGGTTTATAAAGACCGGAGCTTCCGAATTCAATCCAGGATATCCAGATTATCTAGAGAGTAAGATGCTTGGGGTTTTCTTGAGTCTTGATCTTTTCTTAATATTTTTCTTGATGATCACCACCAAGCATTCATTGTCTGCAACACTCATAAGACTTTGCTATAGAGAACATTATTAAATGCATCACTTTATAAGAATGTAGACATTTAACCAAAAACTACCTAGCCAATTTTGAGTGTTCACAATCACAAAAAGATTGTGAACGACTCACACCTCTCAAGGTTAAGGAGGCTAGATATTTCAATGTAGGTACTTGTTACCGAGATATCATTGGTTTTTATGTTGGATTAATAATCTTCATACTTTTGCGCTCTTTCCACAAATGATGAGAAATAAGATTTGAAAGGAAACTTGATATGAAATTTGCAATAAAATTCTTCTCAAGTGAGTCAAGTCTTCAATGCATCTCCAAGTACCTATTTAGCAAATTAAAAACTTTGTGGTACCCAAACCATGTTGGGTCCTTTAAGGTTAGTTACGAGAAACTTAGGAACCCAAATGGCCCTTACATTAACATGAGATGAACTAATCACCTTAGCAACACAAGTACCTTAGCAACACAAGTACTTCCTAAGCAAATATTGATCAGTATTGAAAGGGTTAGGTTTAGAAATGTTACCCTTGGGACAATTTTTACCAATATATCCATTTGCACGGCAATTGTAGCAAAGTCGATTTTTGCTTCCATAAGATCTTTTCTTCATCTTGTCTTGCTTCTTGTTTTGCTTGTTGCTAGTTTGGCTCTCACTTGATGATTTACAAAGTTCTTCCTTCTTGTAAGGACATGATCCAATCATGCCCTTTCTCATTGCAACCATAATACTTCATTTTGTTGATTCTTGATTTCCTTCTTAAAAGTGTTGCTTCATCATTAACTTTGCTAGGACAACTTGAGGCAAAGTGTCCTGCATTGGTGCACTAGGAGCACTTGACGTGAGTAAAATTCTTCTCATTTTCTTCTTTCTTACTTATCCTATTTTCTACTTTCTTCAAAGGGCAATCTTTTACATGGTGGCCCTCTTTCTTGCACTTGAAGCAAGTAATGGGAGCCTTGATCTTCTTTTGATTTTGCCCCTTGATCTTGACATTGTTGGACTTGTTCTTCTTGTTGGAATTGACTCCAAGTCCACTTTTATTTCTTGAATGCACTTGATCCTTGAGCTTTTTACTTTTCCCTTTACTGTCAATATTACAAGCAATACTAGGAAAAATATTAGCTTTAAAGCAACAAAGGTTAGTAGGCAATTCATCATTAGATATAGAATTGTCATTAAATGAATTGCTAAGACTAGCACATGTTAAATCTACATTATGCAGAGAATGTGTGCTATTGTCCACATAAGGTTTATAGGATTTTACCGTTGTGATCATTACCTCATAAGCTATTTCTAGCATGGTATGAGAAGCTACAAGATTTTCATGAGTAACAAAAGCTCGTCATGATTTTTTTGTAAACTCGCATGCTTTCTAGTAGGCCTTTTTAGTTGATCTCTTAGCTCAACATTTTCTTTCTCCAAAGATGCTACACAAGAATAAGATTTAGTAGCACAAGCATCATCAATAGGAGATATAGTGGATTTGTCCTTAGATAAAATATTGCAATTAGGACTTGATTTTTTCTAAATCCACTAGAGGCATAACATCTAATTTATCAATCAAAGAAATATGCTTGACTTTAAGATTCTCATAAATATTAGATAACGAACTATGAGATTCTTGAAGTTTTTCATATTTCTCATTTAAGTCCTTAAGTTTCTCTATTTTTTTAATGAAGAATTCCTCTTGCATCTCAAGGCTTTTCTCATGGACTTCTATTGTGCGCATAAGCTTGATCATTTTAGGCATATCCGTTTTGCTCAAAAGATCAAACCAAAGCTCATTACTATCAATAGCACTCAAACTAACATTGACATGATTATCCTCACTTACTGCTTTCTTTTTACCTTTTTCCATAAGGCACAATAGAGAATCGGTGTGAGGGGATGAGCACTATAGAGAAGTGGATGCTTCACTTTCAAATTGAGGACAATCCATGTAATAATGTCCACATTGATAACATGTATAGCAAGTCCTCCTTGATCTTCTTTTAGATGGACCTTTTTTATTGATTTTTCTTGAGGTCTTTCCACCTAAACTTTGTCTCAAGTAAGATTCTATTTCCTTCAAAATATTAGTCTCATAAATATTAATGGAAATATATGCATTACAATGAGGATAATTGACCATGTCATCATGATAAATAGGCATTTTTGCACTAGATGATATGCAAGGGTTAACAACACTAGTGGATATGGAGTATTCACTAGTAGTGTTGTGAAAGTCTAAAGGAAGGTTTGAACACTTACTAATCTCACTCACCATATCATTACTTTGCTCGGATTTATCAATTGGTGAGGTGGATGACGAAGTGACATCCTCTTGGATAAGGGATAAAGTCATTTGGTGCTCTTCATGATGTGATGATAAAGTAGGGCATTTCTCAAATGACATATCCGGAAGTTCTTCTACATCACATTTGGACTTGTCATATCTTTCTTTTCTTAAGAGTAGTCCAAATGAGATAATTGTCTTCAAGTGGCATGATGGATTCAACTACATCTATACTCAAAGCATTAAATGAAGAATTAGTGGCTTAAGCATTAAGATGTATGTATTTCTCTTCCTCCTCATCTGATAAGAGTTTATCACTAGGAGGAGAAATGGTCATATGTACAACTCGATCTATTTGAAGACCTATGGTCCTAAAATTATGAAGCATGCGAGTATCCCACTCAATATAATTAGAGCTATCTAATAGGAGTGGTCCTATGTGTACTAATCCACTAATTGATATCTTTGTTCTCTAGGTGGTAAAGCCCGAAAAGAGAGACTTGACTCTGATACCAATTTAAAGGGCAATGATGTCGCCCAGAGGGAGGTGAATAGGCGTTTTTACAAAATTCGTCCCATTTTTTCGTTGGCCTAAACTTGCAGCAAAAAATAAACTAAAGGATTTTTCACAAGTAAAAATCCTAAATATGCTAGGCTCAACTAGTGCACAATCACCATAAATAAGTGTGGAGGTTACAATCCTAGAGAGACAAAGATTACACAAATCTAGCAAAAGATATGCAATAAAACTCAAAAAGAAAATCTTGAAAACACAGTTCATCCGGATACTCCAGGTTCATATTATACAGAATCCGAAGTTTCCGAGTTGACTCGGATACTTCGGGTTCAGCACAGAAAGAACTTGAAACTGAAATTAAAAGTGCATCTAAAGAGTTCTAGCTCAAACCAAATAAAGTCATGTGTTCTAAGTTATGATTTCAAGTAGATCCATGGAGTATCTACAATCAATTTCACACAAACAAGTAGATCGAGCAATATGCATAAATATTGAGTAAGAACATAAGAACAAGGAAATAAGGGAGGAGACACAAGATTTGTTTCCCAAAGTTTGGACACCTGCTCTAGAGGTTCCTACGTCTCAGTTGAGGAGCTCGGTCACACTTAAGATGGGTCTCTCTCAACCTTTTTCCTCTTCAAGCTCGGTCACACTTGAGTTTAGCTTCCACTCTTGATTTCTTCCCATCCGGAGGCAAAATCAAAGCTTTCACAAACTTCCCGTGGCACACCACAACCTTGGGTGCTAGTCGGCGGCGCCTAGCCACCTAAGAGCTCAAAGCTCCAAGAGTAACAAACACGACAATGAACTTCTTAACGATGAACTCGAGTGCTCGAGATGGGATTTAGCTCACTTGCACTCAATCTTTCAATCTCACTATCCAACTCACTTTTCTTATCAAATCACTCACTAGATTAGAGTGGGAGAGAGTTCTTTTGGCTCTAGAAGTTTTTTCTTTTGTGCCCAAGAAGCAGCAACCAAGTGTGGGGACGAGGGGATATTTATACCCTTCCCAAAAAACTAACCGTTACACAACTTTATTACTGACCCGGAGTATCCGGGTTAACCCAGAGACTCCAGTTTGGCACTAGAACGTATAACCGAGAGCCTTGGCCGAAGTAAAGTCCAGAGACTCCAACCACCTGGAGTATCTGGGTCAACCTAAAGTATCCGAGTGAAACACTCACGCCCTAATAGACCACCTGTCTTGGAGCTAAACCCGGAGACTCAGGCCAACCTAGAGTATCTGGGTCAACCCGGAGAGTTTGAGTTCAGCACAACTGACCCTCTAAAAATTGCGATAGCTTTTGATCCTGAAGTCCAATTTTGATGATTTTGAACTCTATGGAAAACTTATTCAAAGGGATATACATCCCAACTGAATTCATGACCCCAAACACATTTTATCCAAATAGGAACACTCTGAAACCTAATTCGAACACTTTCACACTTTTCGCACCAGGCTCCTTAAGCTAACTCTCACTTTGGATTGGCTAGAAAACTCTTGAAACCCTCTTCATAGTGTGATATACCTATACTCAAATTAAAATGTAAAACTCGTTTGAACCAATTTGAGTTTTTGAATACTTTCATGTACCGCTTCATTCTTTCAAACCTTAAGGTTTGCCAACTTCCATATAATCCTCACTCCATCTCTTCTTGATTCTTCATATGATTGATGCAAGTCACTTATAGTTTCTCATGGCCTCACATGGCTCATTGGCGCAAAGTCTTCACTCACTCTTCACCATCGCCTTGGTCCTTTGGTGCCAAACTATTTGCTTGCCCTTCATCGTCTTGCCATAGAAAACTATTTTGTATCCAACATCTTCAATAAATTTATTTTATCATATATGGAGTCCAATCTTGTTATTCACTCTTGGAATATATGATTTTAATTCAATTTATGCTTTCTTGTGGATCATAACCCGAACTCACTCTCAAGCACAAAAGCACATGGTTAGTCCATAAAACTCTATTAACAATGGCATACCTTTAGTTACTTGATCTCCACAAGTAACTTAGCCTTCATTCTTCAAACCTCTTCTTCTTCTTATGAACATCACTAAGATCTCAATAACTTTGATGCAATTATTTGAACTCATGATATTTCTCAATGAATCCATACTTCATTTCTTATGCATCTCCTATGGAATAACCTAATAGCAATTATCAACATCATTGTTAGTCCATAGGTATTGTCATCATTTACCCGAGCATCACCTAAAGCTCATTGATCTTGCTGTGTATCTCTCCTTCATGCATTACTTATGGAATATCCTACTAACAATTCTCAACAACATAGTTAGTCCATAGGTATTGTCATTAATTATCAAAATCACACATAAAGGATAGATGCACTTTCACTTCTCCGCCTGGGTTGCCTCCTTCTTCGCTTCCGCCTTCTCTTCCTTGTCGATCTCCTTCTCCAAAAGATTCTAGTCGACCTCTTCATTGTCAGAGATATCGGTAATCTTAACTAGAGTGATCAATCAGACTGGAGATTGAGATGGAGCGGCGTGGGGGGGAGGGGGGAGGGCGGCTCTCTCTACAAGAATGGAAGCACGATGGCTGTCGGCTCCAACTTGGCAAGCAGGCTTGTAGGACCGCTCACCCCCAGAGGCACCACAGAAAACGAAACTGGCGCTGGCACCAGAGGTGACCCCTCCCCAATCAAGCCAGTCAAAATCATTGACATCTCCCATGATGAGGAGAAGGAGGACGCCATGGTCAAGCCAAAGAAGAATTGCTCCCTTACGTAGCAATGAAGGATCAACTTGGTAGACCCTAGCTATTATAGCCAGTCCAATCGTTTGTGTATGCCTACAGAAGGAAACAGAATCACCACGGGTGCCATCCTGTGGCCTTACCAGTTATTATTCCAAGGGGTCGTGGCCACATCCCAGTCAAATCCGCACACACACGACAACTTCATATGGCAGTGACCTAGTTTTTTGTATACACACCTCGTCACATTTATTATTTGAATCCCTTTCGATGCAAGCAAGGGCAACCTGCCCAAGACCCTAGAAGAACCGGCGCATTGCCCCATCAGACGCACTGACGTTACCACACGTCATTAAGTACTTGTGCCAAAAAATAGGGAGAATATCTTGCCTCTACATAAGATCTCCATAATGACGGTTCAAGTGGCAAAAAGATTTGCCATCAAAGAAGCTGAAGAGCTTGCTTTGACTGTCGCAAAACCTCAATGGCATTCGACTCCAGTGCCTCTACGCCTCCGGCCTCAGCATGGGCTCCGGAGCGCATTGCCTCGTTCGAACCTCAATGGCCTTCGTCTCTAATGCCTCTACGCCTTTGACCTCAGCATGGGGTATGGAGCATATTGCCTCCGTTCGAACCTCAATAGCCTTTGGCTCCAACACCTCTACGCCTCCAGCCTCAGCATGGGCCCCAGAGTGTGTTGCCTCTATTTGAACCCTGATGGCCTTCGGCTCCAACACCTCTACACATTCAGCCTCAGCATGGGATTCTGAGCACATTGCCTCTGTTCAAACCCCGACGGCATTCGGCTCCAACATCTACCACCTTCGACCTCAGCATAGGCTCCAGTGCACGTAGATCCTAGCAAACCCCTACGGCCCTTGGCTCCGACATCGGTTCAACCTCAGGCGACCCCCACCGGGCTTAGGACTACATCATCCCTGCCGAGCTTTAGATAAACAAAGTCGATATCTCCAACTCACGTCAAGACCACACAATTTCGTCTGGGTTACATCATCTCCATTTGGCTTTGTCACCATCACTTACGGTCATCACCGAAAGGCTCTTCAATGGCTAGAACTTATATTAGGATATCCTGACTATAAGGTTGGGCTGAAGCTAGTTCCTTCTACATCTGCTCGCCCTTCACACCTCAGGGCCAACAGATGAGGGGGTACTGTCGGTGATATGGGATCCGGGGGTTCCCGAGTCCCGAGGCCAGGACAGCGTAGTACCACATGGCGCCTTCCGTCGGGGACCACCTCCCCGAGGACCCGAGGTAAGCACGGTCTAGGAGTGGGTGCTCGGGGTCAAGAACAGTTGGTCCCTGAGCACCCAGAGAGCCCCGAGCACCCGACAAGCCCCATGCCGGTGGACCACGCAGGGACTCCACGATGAGGTGTCGGCCGGTGGGTGGCCCGATGTCGCATTTAATGGGGAGTGTGGACGGTCACATCCAACCACTCTCCCCCATGTCTGCCATTCTGAATACGTCAGTCCCTGCCGCCGCCTGGTAGAAAGGCATGGGCACAATTAACACAGCAGGTCCCATCGCATGTCCCCTCGCGGGGCCCATGAAGAAAGACGGCTTGAAGATATCTTTGACAGCTTCTTAGGCTTATCGCCCTATTACATCAGACCGCATCAGACCTACTCTGACCAAACAGACATGAGAGAGTACTCAGAAGCTGGCCGGTGGGCGCCCCTGCGCCTGCTAAAGCTAGAACGCGAAGACCGATGGAACCGTCCGAGGGATGTGTTTTCAACCCTCTGTAACATCAACTGTAGACCAATGATGGTCACTTTCCATTTATTATTTACGGGAACTTGTGCCCTCGTTCTGGGCACTCCCTGAAGGGCCTCCTCTCGGTAGATAAGGGGGGGGAGGAGGGAGACGAAAGTAGAGGAATAACTGACAACATACTGGACACACAGGAGTAGGGTATTACGCCTCTGCATGGCCTGAACCTGTCTAAATTCTTGGTGTATTCATTTCTACTAGCTGACGATCCATCCTGCCTAAGTCCCACTCGCATTAATCTCGCATACGAGGTAGTTCCAGGACCAGCCCCCCGGCCGAATCTCAAAGGGGGTCCCTCAGGATCCCAGCTCACGGTGTTCATCCACCGACAGCTGGCACGCCAGGTAAGGGGTTGTATCCCTGAATCCACCTCGTTCTTTGCAGAAAAAATGGCGGGTGGACATCGTCGTTAGCGCGCTGATTCAGACTCGAACGAGGAGATGGAAAACGTGGCTCAGCGGGCCCTGGCTCCTGCTCGTCCTCAGCGGCACCTCCTTGCATTGGGGACAATTACGCTGGACCCAGTAGGGCCACGACTGCCGGGGGCAGGCCGTTGTACCCGCAGCAAGCAGCGATCGTCCCTGCCGTAAGATCGGCATCCGGACAACGCCGAGTGCCGATATGGCGTAAACTCAACTTTGGCGACGCCAACCCTGGGAGTGCCCTGCTTGCAGCGCAAGCACTCCTTAGGCACCCGCATGTCCATCCAGCGGGAGAAACGCCAGAGGGCCTTTGGCTACAGGAGGTAGCCGACTTGGTGGGTACAGCTCATCGACGAGTACTTGCCCAGAGTTCCCGTACCACCTCCCTCTACGGTACAACTAAGGCTGAAGCATCTTTGGGTGGCGGTAGAGCCTACCAGGGGGGCTCCAATCGAAATGCCGCTCCCTTGAACATGATGGGAGCTCAAGACCTCCACTTGCACATTAATGAGCGGAGGGCCAGCGAGGATGCGCATGTCACCCTCGAGCGCCGTCGGAAGTCCTGTCACGAGGCTGAGGCAATGGAGGACCAAGCCTCCTCTATGCCAGCCCGCGACCGCCGGGGTTCCCCAAAGCACCGGTGTTCACCCCCCTAGGGGCACAGCTGGCGTCGAGGTATACGGCACGGGCTACCGAGCGTTCACCGGCGAGCTCCACTAGGTCAACTGGCCCACAAAGTTTCGGCCCGAACTACCAGAGAAGTACGACGGTTCCATCGACCCTATCGAGTTCCTCCAGATCTACACCACCGCCGTCCAAGCGGCGGGCGGGAATGAAAAGGAGATGGGAAATTACTTTCACGTGTCCCTGAGGGGCTCTGCCCGCTCTTGGTTCATTAACTTACCCCCAAGCTCTATTTGCTCCTGGGATGATCTGTGCCACCAGTTTGTGGCAAACTTTCAGGGCACCTTCGCGCGCCCTGGCCTGGAGTGCGACTTCCATGCTGTCAAGCAGCGGGAGGGAGAGACGCTGAGGCGGTTCATACAGCACTTCAGCCAGGTCCATAATACCATCCCGCGGATCACTCCCCACGCTATCATCCTCGCCTTCCGGCAAGGCGTCCGCGACGAGCGGATGCTCGAGAAGCTAGGCACGCACGAGGTCGAGACCACCGCGGAGCTTTTCACGCTGGCTGACAAGTGCGCCAAGGCGACGGAAGCTTGGGTGTGGCACGGTCCAAGACCTGAGCAACCCATAGCCGACGAAACAGGTCCTTCTTACTCCGATAAGTGGGAAAAGAAGAAGAGGAAAAAACATGATGCTGCCCTTGTCCTGCCGGCGGAAGGCGCCGCCTGCAGGCCGGCATGTCGAGTGGCTGGCGAGAAAAAGCCCACTCCCGCGAGGCCAAAGGCAGGAAAATGGTGCGAAATCCACCAGACCGACTAGCACGACCTCACCGAGTGCCGGTCGGTGAAGGGTCTCGCAGAGCGGCGCCAGAAGGAGGGCGAGGAGCGCCGCAAGGGTGATGACGACAAAGGCGCCCCTGAAAATGAAGAGCTCGGGTTTCAAGAGCCCGAGCACACCGTTGCCTTCATCAATGGGGCCGCATACACGCCCTCGTCTCATTGCTGTGTCAAAACAATGCGGTGAGGTGTGCTCGGCAACCCCGAGCGCGGCGGCCACAAGGCCCCTCAAGTGGTCGGAGACCCCGATCACCTTTAGTCAAGAGGACCACCCCGTGAGTACTGCAGGTTTGGGATGACTACCTCTGGTGGTATCTCCCACCATCTGCAATGTAAAGGTCAACCGAGTGCTGATCGACGAGGGTGCAGGCCTGAACCTCCTGTCCCAAGAGGCGTTCAAAAAGCTGCAGGTGCCTCTGAAGCGTTTGAAGCCGTCCCTCCCTTTCTATGGGGTGACACCGGGGTACAACCTCCCCCTTAGATAGGTCGAGTTGTCCATCACCTTCGGGAGCCGGGACAACTTCCGGACGGAGAACGTGGTCTTCGACGTTGTGAAGGTCCCTCTCCCCCACAATGCGATCCTCAGGTGCCCGGCGCTCACCAGGTTTATGGTGGCAACACACTACGCCTACCTCACCGTGAAGATGTCGGGCCCGGTCGGCCCCATCTCCGTGCCCGCCGGAACCGGCAGCACCGTCTCCTGCGCCGAGCAGCTATATTCGGCCTTAGCCTCCGCCCGCGCCGAGTCACGACTCGTCGCCGACACCTCCGTCCCCACGAAGGAGGTCGCGCTGGGCGAAGACCCGTCTAAGGTCACGAGAATCGGTGGTGACCTGGATACCAAATAGGAAAGCGCGCTCGTCACCTTCCTCCGGGCTAACGCTGACATGTTTGCATGGCAACCGTCGAATATGCCCGGGGTCCCTAGGAAGGTGATCGAGAACCACCTTGTCGTGCGCCCAGACGCACGGCCCGTGGGGCAGAAGGTTTGTCGACAGGCACCTGAGCGCCAGGAGTTCATTCGGGGGCAACTCGACAAGCTCCTTGACGCTGGCTTTGTCCGAGAAGTCCTTCACCCGGAGTGGCTGGCAAACCCCGTCGTCGTCCCAAAGGCCACGTCAGTTTGAGAATGTGCGTCAACTACACCGACCTTAACAAGGCATGCCCAAAAGACCCTTTCCCTCTGCCTCGCATAGACCAGATTGTCGACTCCACTGCGGGGTGCGATCTTTTGAGTTTTCTTGATGCAAACTCGGGCTTCACCAAATTCACATGGCTAAGCAAGATGAAGAAAAAACTTCTTTTATTTCCCCTGTGGGGACTTATTGCAATGTGTCTATGCCCTTTAGCTTGCGCAACGCTGGATCTTCATTCCAGCAAGCCGTCCCCATTACCCTTAACACGCAAGTTGGTCGCAACGTCAAACTGTATATCGACGACATCGTGGTCAAGTCCCAGGAATGGGCCACCCTGCTGGAAGACTTGGCCGAGACATTCAACAGTCTCCGTAGCACGCGCCTGAAGCTCAATCCTGAGAAGTGCGTATTCGGGGTACCCACGGGGAAACTCATCGGCGTCTTGGTCTCCAGTCGCGGAATCGAGGCCAATCCCGAGAAGATCCAGGCCATCGAGCAGATGCATCTTCTAGCTCGGCTCAAAGGAGTACAGCATCTCGCTGGATGCATGGCAGCCTTGGGGCGCTTCATCTCAAAGCTCCGGGAGTGGGGGCTCCCACTCTTCAAATTGCTGAAGAAGATCGGTCATTTCGACTGGCCGCTGGAGGCCGAGCAGGCCTTCCAAGAATTAAAAAAGTACATCACCTCGCCGCCCGTACTGGTGGCCCCCGCGAGGGTGAACCTCTATTGCTCTACATATCGGCCACTCCTCAGGTCGTGAGCATGGTGCCGGTGGTGGAGCGTGATGAGTGCCCGGGGCAAGGTGCTGGGTCTGAGCTCCAGACCACCCCCGAGCAGCTTTCAGGATGCGGGACCGGTCCCGACCAGGGAGTTAAGCTCGAGACCTCGGCAGGCTCTGAACTCTACTTTGAGCTCGGGGGCTGTGGCAAGGCCTCAGGCGAGGCCGCGGTCGGGGGCTGCCGAATATAGTGACCGGTGTACTTCATCAGTGAAGTCCTCCGAGATGCCAAGACGAGATACCCTCAAGCACAGAAGATGCTCTACGCAGTGCTTATCGCTTCTAGGAAGCTGCGACACTACTTCCAGGTGCACAAAGTCTCGGTGCTGACCACGTACCCACTAGGACCGATCCTGCGGAACTGAGAAAGTACCGGGCGTGTCAAGTGGGCGATCGAGCTCGTGGAATTTGATCTGCACCTCATCAGTCACCACGCGATCAAAAGCCTGGCCTTATCTAACTTCGTGGCGGAGTGGACGCCGGTCCCCGAGATCAACAACGAAGAATTGTCCATGTACCCCGGGCAAGACGGACCCGAGTACTGGGTCATGCACTTTGATGGCTCCCTCACGCTGAAGGGCGCGGGGGCTGGAGTGGTGCTCACCTCCCAAACAGGTGAAGTACTCCAGTATGTCGTGCAGCTGCATTTTCGAGCAACAAACAACATGGTGGAATACGAAGGCCTCATCACTGGACTCCTAGCAGCGGTGGGTCTCGGGATCCGGCAGCTGCTTGTCAAAGGTGACTCCCAAATGGTAGTCAACCAAGTATCAAAAGAATACCAGTGCGCGGACCCGCAGATGGTGGCGTACATGGCAGAAGTCAGGAGGCTGGATTGGCACTTCGATGGCCTAGAGCTATGGCATATACCCCACCACGACAACACCGTGGCCAATGGCCTCTCCCGCCTGGCTTCCACCCGGGCACTCATCCCGGCCAGAACCTTTGAAGAAAGGCTCACACGGCCATCCGTCCTGTCTATCGACCAAGATGAAGGGGAACCCTCGAGCTCAGCCAAGGGGACCCAGGCCGCACCTTGACGGGACCTCCCACTGAAGGTGCGGCCGCCCGGCGAGTGCGTTGCACTTGCCGGTAGTCCTCAGGAACCCTCATGGATCGACGATATCCGATGGTACTTGAAAGAAAACATCCTTCCCGAGGACGACGCCTCTGCAAAGAAGATTGCACGATAGTCCAAACGCTATACCTTAGTAGATGTGGATCTCTACCAGCGCAGCACGAACGGTGTCCTCCTGAGATGCATCACCCGGGAAGAAGGCAGTGAGCTCCTCACTGAGATCCATGAGGGCGAGTGCAGTGGCCATGCATCGTTCCGCACGCTGGTCGAAAAGGCCTTTCGGCAAGGTTTCTATTGGCCAACAGCACTCCTAGACACTTCAGAGCTAGTGCGGCGTTGCAGGGCGTACCAGTTCCACGCAAAGCAGATTCACCAGCCAGCTCAGGCTCTTCATACCATCCCCCAGTCTTGGCCCTTCGCGGTCTGGGGGCTGGACATCTTGCATCCTTTCCCCCGAGCAGTCGGGGGCTATGAGTACCTATACGTCGATATCGACAAGTTCAGCAAGTGGCCAGAGGCGGTCCCAGTAATCAAGGTCAACAAAAACACGGTGGTCCAATTCATCCACGGCATCACAAGTCGCTTCAGCGTCCCGAACAGGATCATCACCGACAATGGCACCCAGTTCACAAGTGCCCTGTTCAGGGAATACTACAAGGACCTCGGGATCAAGCTTTACTTTGCCTCTGTTGCTCATCCCCGTAGCAACGGACAAGTGGAGCGCGCGAATACCGAGATACTGAAGGGGCTCAAGACCTGGACCTACGACGTGCTTGCAAAGCATGGGAAAGAGTGGATCGATGAGCTACCCGTTGTGTTATGGACCAACCGGACCACGCCAAGCCGAGCCACCAGGGAGACGCCTTTCTTCCTCGTCTACGGCGCTGAAGCTATCCTCCCCTCTGAGTTTACGCTCGGCTCGGCTCGGGTGAATGCATACTTGGAGGGTGAACAAGAACAGCGAAGACGCGACGACGTCGAGTGGGAAGAGCATCAGCGACGAGCTGCCGTCCAAGTCACCAGATATCAATAGAGCCTGAGGCGCTACCATCAGCGCCGTGTCCGGGCCCAGTCGCTCGAGATTAGGGATTTGATTCTCCGACGCGCTCAGACGCGCGAAGGAAATAACAAGCTCTCCCCCATATGGGAAGGCCCCTTCGTCATGACCAGTACCCCACGGCAAGGCTCGTTTCGATTGGCCACATAGGACGGGAAGCCTCTCCCGAATGCATGGAACATCGAGCACCTTCGCAAATTTTATCCATAGGTAAGCGTGTCTGTGCTCGGGCCAAGTAGGCCAGGGGTCTTTCCCCTGCCCAAGTTGGCCGGGGCCTGATACCAACCACGTAAGTTATCACTTGCTATTTAAATTTGTCACATCTGTATGAATCATTAGTATACACCTATATTGCTCTTGTTTTGAGTTTTCCTCTAGAATCCATGTGTTAATCTGCTTGATGAGATGCTTGACTCGTGCGCGAAAAACACGGTCTCTCTCGTTTTCCCGCTGACAAAAAAGGATGCTAGTCGGTATGCGGCACAAGCAGCGATTGCTGACCTGAGTCCTTTGTGGTAGGCTGTGGTGCCTGGCTGCTGTGGCAATACCCCGAGCACTACCGAGCCTCTGGGGTTCTCAGGTAGTTCTACCACTCGAGCATGAGTGGTCGGGACCACCTAGTCCCAGGGGGCGGGCTGTCGGTGCTCGGCCTGGTTAGTCCCGCCCCGTACACCACCGAACCATGGGACATCTTGGTCGTATCTCTGTCTGTGCACTTCGCCGGTCCGGGTATTTGAGAGGTCGCGAGTCAAAAACAAGAGCAAGCTATAATGAGTACTGCACCGACAAAGTGCACCAAGCAAAGAAACCTTGCCCATTTGAGCTTACAGGGAAATGCTCGAGAACCAAGCGACCCGAGTACCAGGGCATCAGTACCCAGGGCACTGTCGAGCCTCTGGAGTTCTCGGGTAATCCTATTGCTCGGGCACGAGTGGTCGGGATCACCTAGCCCCCAGGAAATGCTCGGGAGCTAAAAGGATGACCTGGGGGCTAAAGCGCTCTGCACAAGGGAATTCACGTTCCCGGGCGCCCTGAGCACCGGGGCATCCACCCTTTCCAGGCCTGGTCGGTCGGGAGGCTGACACCAACTCGGTAAGTTACTACTTGGGGTATCTTCATAAAAAAGTCATGTGAATTTCCGTCCATACATACGTAATAACTATTGTTCATGAGTTATTCTCGGAACCCTCTTGTGCTAATCTGCTTGGCGAGGCGATCACGTCGTTCACAAAACCCCGCCCTCGTATTCGCTTTTCTAGAATGACAAAGACGAACGGTAGTCGGTGTACCGCACAGGCGGCGATCGCTGACCTAAGTCCTTTATGGTAGGCTGTGGTGCCCGGCTGGCATGGCAGTACCCCGAGCACTACCGAGTCTCTGGGGTTCTCGGGTAGTCCTACCACTCGAGCATGAGTGGTCAGGACCACCTAGTCCCAGGGGCGGGCTGTCGGTGCTCGGCCTGGTCAGTCCTACCCCGGACACCACCGAACCATGGGGACTCTTGGTTGCATTTCCGTCTGTGCGCGTCTCCAGTCTATATGTTTGAGAGGTCGCGAGACAAAAAGTGTTCACGAGTCACGACGGGTACTGTGCCTTGTGGACTCACTTCCCGAGCAAAAGAGTTTGTGTCTTTTCGACTCACCAGCCACGTACTCGCAAGCGCTCGGGGGCTGCGCGCCCTGAGCACAGGATCCTACACGCGGGCTCGGGGGCTGGATGCTCGAGAGCCGAGTACCTCGGGCACTGCCGAACCCCCGAGGGTCTCGGGTAGACCTGCTGCTCGAGCATGACTGGCCGGGGCAACCTTGTCTCGGGGGTAAACTGCCGGTGCTCGGCCTGGTCAGTGCCACCCTGGGCATCAATACAAATAAAATCAAGGAAGGAGAAGTACAAAATGGAGTATGATTCTAAGGACAACTTCTACTATACTGAAGGGAGCCAATCAACAGGGAATCACTTCCAGAATTACAACTTTCAACAAGAAGAGAAACCCTAACTCATTGCGACCTACGGAGGAGATCACGCGTCATCACCGTTGTCGCTGCCTAGGCCTGGCTCCCGCACAAAAAATTCCGCCACTTCGGTGGCAACTTCACAGACGGCTACCCGAGCGATGGCTTCCTCCGCCTCAACCATGCCCTGCTGCGCTGGCTCCAGCGGGAAGGCGGGGTCTCGGTTGTGGTAGCAGGCGAGAACATGCTCAGCCACATCCTGGGCCAGCGCACGCCCCTCTCGGGTCGCCAGTTCCTGGACCATGACGGGGAGAGCCTCGAGGCACCGAGCGATCTCAGAGAACCCAAGGGCAAGATGACCTAGCGTATCCAACCCTTGGGAACCCACCATCACGGACCCAAGCCCGGCCGCCTCCACAGAACCCCGCGCATGTAGGAAGATGTCCTGCATCATCGCTTTAACATGCGTCCGCTCTTGGCAGACAGCATCAAGATCCTCCTCGACTTTCTTCAGCCAAGCTTCAAGACCCTTGTTGCTGGCGGGGACATCCTTCGCGGCCCGTGCCTCCTGAAGTTGGGAAGCCACCTCGGTGCGGGCCCACTCTATTTGCTCACCCCGGGCCTTGATGGCTTGCTCTCGGGCAGTCACGTGTGCCTCCTAGTTGGCGAGACTCTCCTCCCAGGAGGCGAGCGCTGACGACGCCAGGTCAGCATCCATCTCGCGTAGCGCAACCTGCTCCTCCTGGTGGAGAACGGCGGCGCGACCGTGTCCAAGATCTTGGGCTTGGCAGCGGATGTCCCTCTCAGCTGATAGTGAGGCTTCCTCCCTCTTGCTGACAGCCTCCTCCCGTAAGGCAACCTCCTGCTCGCGCAAAGCAAGCTGCTCCTCACGAGTGACCAGCTCATTGGCGCGCTCCTTCGATGCCTGGTCGCGCTTCGCCGCAAGCTGCCCTAAGCGTTCGGCCTCCTTCTGTGCGGCGACAGCCTCCTCGCGCACCTCCTCCATGGCCTCCCGCTCCGTGGTCAGCTCCTGCAGGGACCTCTTGTAAGATGTGTGGGCCATGGCCACACGGGTCTCTAGGAGCTTGCGGCCCTCCTCTAGCCAGCCCCTTTCGTCAACAAGGGTGGTGCACTCCTCTTCGAGCTCGGCCCTCTCCGCCGCGATGGCCACCTCAAGCCGCCCGATGACCTCCAGAGCACTCCCCAGCACCTCGGGGAGGGGTTCTGGGACCTGGCCAAGGGATGGCTGAGAGCTGGATTCCCTCCACGCCTTTTCAGCAGAGGCGCTCGGGGAGCCTCCCCTGAAGCCGGTAGCTCCTCCCCAGTCGGAGTGCTCAGAGCAGAGCTAGCCTGGCCTCTCAATTCAGGGTCGGGGGGAGGCCTCAGTTCCTCGGGAGACGCTCAGCTTCCTGAAGAGCCCTTGGGTAGCTTGTTACGGGAAGAGATCAACCCCCAGCTAAAACATGGGAAAAACAAACTCGAAGAAAAAAGGGGCTTACATGGTTTTTGGCCCGCGATACCGCCATCGGGACTATGGGATTTGGAACTCGGGGCCCTTCGGCCTGAGCTCTGTCCTTCTCCTCTTCGTGGGAGGGCTCTGGCCCCCGGGTCGTTGTGAACTAGCCCCAGCATCCACCCCGGGAACTGCTCCTGATGGCTGGCCAGTTCGGCCACCGGCCATCGCACCGCCAGCCGTTGGCCGAGGGTCTCGGCATGGGGATGACGGAGCTGATGGCGATGGAGAGGGCGAGGACGGTAGGGTGATGGGCGACTAGGGACTCTTCCCCTTGCCCCCTGGCTCGGCGATCTGTCATCATCTACGGCAACACCCCGCTCTTCGTTGTCGTCCGTCTCAAGAATGTGCAGTGCCCTGGGGTCTCAGCGCCCAGTGCGGTCCACTAGCCCCTGGGCGTCGAAGACCGGCATTGACTCCTACAGAGTCGTCCGGCCCGGGTCCGAACAGAGCGCCAGGTCTTCACGTGGTAGGACCGCCTGGCCGAGGTCTTTGACGCCAGTTATCACCTTAAGCAGCGTCGCCAGGGCCCCCTCATCGAGGTCAAGCCGTCGCCTATACACGTCCTCATCACATCGCGAGACCTGGTGTACATCCAGGCGGGACGGAGGCGTTCCCTCAGGGGGGCCAGCCAACGGCGTAGGAAGTCAATGACCACCATCAGCGAGGTGAGCCCCGCCCGATGCAGATCTTCAATACGGTTCAGCACTAGGCGCAGGCGGGCATCCTCCGTGGGAGCGGACTCCCAGACCCGCTTGTTGGACTCCGCCGGCGACCGAGGTAGCAAAAGGCGGTCGTGGGGGCTGACGTTGACATATACCCAATCCCAGCGCTAGTTGTCCCACTTGCTGTGCAGCACCTGCTAGATGTAGGCGTCGCCGACACCCTCCCGTAGGCGAAAGTTGCAGCAGCCCACGACCTTCGCATTGTCCGACCCTTTCTTCTTCCCGACCGCCCGGAGGATGAAGAAGTGCCGGAACAGCGCCACAGACGGTGGCACCCCTAAGAACATCTCGTAGAGGTGGGCGAAGACCGACAGGATCACCACCGAGTTCGGGCTCAGGTGGGCCAACTGGACGCCGTAGGTGTCCAGCACCTGCATGAAGAATGCCGAAAACGGCAGCACTAGACCGGCGGCCATGAAAGAGGCGAAGATGACGATCTGCCCCAGCCCACGCAGGGCAGGCGGATAGGTGGCCAGTGTCATCACCGATGCTCCTCGCTGGCCAGCGGGGACCATAAGCCTCCGCACCTTCTCTGCGCCTTCCTCGTTCAGGAGGCGGGATTTCGGCAGAATGGCGCCGTCGTTCGACGCTCCCCAACGGCCGCCTCCTGCCCTTGGCATTTTCAGGGGTGGGAAATGCGCTAAAAGTGGCTGGAGTTAAGGTGCACTGAAGGCTGAGAGTGGCTCCCAGTGCTCAAGAATGGCGAAGGCAAGAATGGCGATGAAGGAAGGCGACGGTCCTTTGCCTCTCCCCTTTTTATTGCTGGGAGTTCAAACGCCTTATTCCTTGGCGTAGTAAGCGAGGCACATTTTCCTCGGTCCCGCGTGGAAGCCTGGGCGTCTCCCGCCTCATCATCGCCTTCCTAGAAAGTCAAAATGGCACGCGCCCTTTCGGCTCCTCCTTGGGTTATACCAAGAGCTTGGGCCCAAAAATTGCAAGGCCCACAAAGATTTCGGCACCGGGCGACAGAAAGCCACGTGGCACCAATGCTGTGATCGGCCTCGAAGAAATAGGACCCCACACTCAGTCTCTAGTCCATCGCCTGTTGATGGGCCCGGGGGCTGCTATCGGTGATGTGCGATCCAGGGGTTCCCGAGTCCGAGGCCAGGACAACGCGGTACCACATGGCACCTTCCGTCGGGGACCACCTCCCTGAGGACCCGAGGGACGCACGGTCCGGGAGTGGGTGCTCGGGGTCACCCAGAGAGCCCCGAGCACCCGGCAAGCCCCATGCCGGTGGACCCCGCAGGGACTCCACGATGAGGTGTCGGTCGGTGGGAGGCCCGATGCAGCATTTAATGGGGAGCGTGGACGGTCACATCCAACCACTCTCCCCCATGCCTGCCATTCTGAATACGTCAGTCCCTACCGCCGCCTGTAGAAAGGCGTGGGCACAATTAATACGACAAGTCCCATCGCATGTCCCCTCGCGGGGTCCATAAGGAAAGACGGCTTGAAGATATCTTTGACAGCTTCTTAGGCTTATTGCCCTATTACATCAGATCGCATCAGACCTACTCTGACCAAACGGACATGAGAGAGTACTCAGAAGCTGGCCGGTGGGCGCCCCTGCGCCTGCTAAAGCTGGAACGTGAAGACCGATGGAACCGTCCGAGGGATGTGTTTTTAACCCTCTGTAACATCAATTGTAGATCAATGATGATCACTTTCCATTTATTATTTACGGGAACTTGTGCCTCATTCTGGGCACTCCCTGAAGGGCCTCCCCCCCTAGATAAAATGAGGGGGAGGAGGGAGATGAAACTAGAGGAATAATTGACAACATACTGGACACACATGAGTAGGGTATTACGCCTCCGCAACCTGAACCTGTCTAAATTCTTAGTGCATTCATTTCTACTAGTTGATGATCCATCCTGCCTAAGTCCCACTCGCATTAATCTCGCGTACGAGGTAGTTTCAGGACCAGCCCCCGGCCGAATCTCAAAGGGAGTCCCTCAGGATCCCTGCTCGCGGTGTTCATCCACCGACAGGAACTATTGGGGAAAATATACCAGTCCACAGATAATACTAAGGGGACACCATCAAGAGCTACTGCGAAGCTCTCGGGCTTCAGACTCCCTGCAAAAGCTAAGGCTTCTGGAGGCCGTGAACCCCTTCAGCCACCGCCTCACGAGACATGGGAAGAAGCTAGCTTCCGAAGAGAATATCAGCAAAAGGAGAATATCAAAGGCAATTGGTCTGACACGAAGTGACCGGCAGTTAATACCAGTGTAAGTGGTGGCTACTCTGACACCCGGGACAATACGGCACCGCAATAGGCGACCAGCTGACTATCATGCCCTTAGAGCCACTTGCATTATTGTATTATCATAGTAGATAATATCTTCTAATTAGGAGTAAATGCATCCTACCTAGACTCATGTTATACGATTCGAACGGCCATAGGTCCCTATGACATAGTGATAGTTTGTATCGCTATTCCTGTAAGAGTATGCTTATACATTTACACCCTGAACGATACTATAAATATAAATTCATGGCTCTCAGGCCAGATGACCTCAATCTTTTTACTATCAACACATTATTGATTCTTCTTTCTCCCTATTTTACCTCTAAACTTAAGTCTCCTCTTTACAAGAGACTCTCGTCATACTTTATTGGTGAAAGACATATTTTTTTCAGCCAACAATGGACTAGTTAAGATAGACAGATTTGCTTTAAAGAAAAGACTATGAGACTTCTCGGCGGATATGATACTCCTGTCGCGCCTGCGCAAAACACGCACTTGCGCAAAACACGGTTCCGTCACGGCGGATATGATACTCCTGTCGCGCCTGTAGCCGATTCGATCCAAAGCAAGCGACCAATTATTCCTGGAATCCCTTTAGCGACCTCTCTCCAAGTGGATGGCAGCATGGCATGCATCCAAACGTACACGTACTGCAGCACTAGCCACGACCTGGGAACAACCGCATCGCCCGCATGCATCGACGTTATCAGCACAGGGGGTGCTTGATCCAGTGGCAAGTGCCGCGTCACCAGCCACAGCGTCTCAGCAGCCAGCTTACCAAGATGCAGGGAACCAGACAGCAGGGACATGGACAGGATCATGGGCCTTGCTGTCGTCCATGTCCAATTGTCCATGCATGGTTCATTGTTTCCCAGAGGAACCCCGGAGAAGACGATCGAGTTGCTTGCTTTCCTGGCCGTCAAACTAGGACGCCGGATGCCGTTTGTATCTCTTTGCGACACAAACAGTTCCTCGTGCAGTATGTAACTGTTCGATGTCCTCTTTGCGACCGTTGTTCGTCTTGCCTGTCGCTGTAATTCCTCGCGGACGCTGGGAAGGAGCGCGCGTGTTTTCTGCACCCAAATTCTAACGAGCACACGCTCTTCATGGCTTCTTGTGCCCAAATTTCTTTCTGCATATATGCTTGCTGATACGGGCATCCATCTATTACGTATATTAAAGGGCTAATAATCGGCGGTCAGAGGTTAAATTACTATATCTACTGGTCATATGGGTTATATATATATATATATATTTGTTTTCGGAAAATTCTAATTTTTCAGTTTTCTTTTGTTATGCTCTGTGCAATAAAAAACGGACGCGGCGTAGGCGTGCTAATCCGCCTAATATATTCTATTTCTACGGCAACATGTAGCAAGTTCAGGGGAGAAACGGAATGGAAAAGAACGAACCATGGAGCCGTCACGACGAAGTAACGAACAGTGAAGCGCACAGATAATCTTTTATTGATAATGTTTCAGGTTTCGTTGGTGATTGCCTGCTTGTTCAGTAGTTTTGAACAACAGCGTTCCTTTCTCTGAACCCGCCAAAAACATAGTTTTCCTTCTAAAGTGCTTCTTGGCTCTTTTGATGACCGTCCCAAACGAACGAGCTGCGAACCGAATTGCAATTATTGGTGATCTGGACGTGCCTTTGCTGCACAATGGCTGCCCTCGTGTTCACTAAACTCCAAAGTAACAACTTCTGTGTCAATTATATCTGCTACTTTAAGGCGCACAATGCCACTCGAACTATTGCAAGAAAGAATCATCCTTCAAGGTAACTTAATGCCAGAGTTCATCCTTTCATATTATAGTCAAAATTTTCAATACCTAATTCGCAAAAGGAAAGTAGCAATTGGAGCAATTGTTCAGATCATCACATGTACAACTTGTGGCTTTCTTCGTTGCGCTATACTGAATTCTCCATTCTACAAATGTTACCTGTGACTTGCGATGTCCGCTGTCTATTGTCTCCTGTTATGGTGTTCTGAATCTTGACAGTTCTTCCTCTGTTTACCCACTCTGCCCACCAAACTGCAGATCTATTAGTTCAGCAACATTTCTAGCTAACTCTTACAAGTATGCTACACATGCAGTTGGAGTGTAATTTAGTTCCTATGTGGGAAGAAAGAGCTTAGAAGGAATGAAGCTTATACGCGGATGTGTCGTTGTTGATTACCGTGAACAGTTGACAAGATAGAACGTAACTCGGGAAAGATTACCACGTTAAAGGAAAGGAAAATTGACAAAAGCCCAACCTGAAGGGCTCAATGAGTAGCTATCCCAGAGAAAATGAAGGAAAGGAAAAGGGAAGAAAGAAAGAGAAGTCAGTGACTACTGTCATCTTCAGTCTTTTGATGTCCATGTTACTTAGTAATCACATATTGATAGATTTTGGAAGTTCTTCTAATGCAACAAAGTTAATGAACATTACAATAGAAACCAAATTTTTTTCTCATAACATTACAACAGAAGCCAAAATTCATTCTCATACAGGTGCTCTTAATCAATAATTCCTACTGTACCACTGACATACTTAGGCAAGATCATTAGGTGCTAATGCGATACTTGCAGAAATCAGTAGAGCAAACACAACTATTTCTTTCATTTTCAACATTGCATCTGTTACGCACGTTTCATTTCATCACCATGGCCATGAAGCAGCTACATTTGCTACTGGCTTTATCATGTCGTATATATTACTCGCAATGCGACCACATGATGATTAAGCAACACAAATCAAATCCCTGCCCTCCGATCTGCCTCCACTACACTTTGCTCTCCTCTTTGATGAACCAACTGATCGATGGCCTCTTTTCCATTTGCCTGCCTGCTTTCCTGTGCCGTTAGTTGTTCGAGCTCGGGCACCTTTGGCTTTGTCTGTCTGTCCTGCACCGTGTCGTCATGGCCGTCTTGATTATTGCTAGCTGATGGAGGCAGAGAGACGCTAAAGCTAGATAGGTATTCAGATCCTTGGTCAGAGATTCATCTTTGCATTTGCCGAAAAGCCTGGATCTTTATGTTCAATCAGACTCCCACTCGAACTCCAACTCTGATGGTGTTCTCCCTTTTGTCTAAACTAACTGCCTACACAGACGCAGAGATCGGAAGAGAGAAAATAAAACTTCATATTTTTGCATGTGCACTCGGCCTCCGTTGGATGCACGGCATTCTGAATTCTGAATAGCATCCACATATCCTCTTCTTTATTGCACAGGTCTTCTATTACAATACAACAGCCTATGGGCTAACCTGCATTGTCCATTGTCTAAATTTTTTGTAAAAAAATGGCTTTATTTTCAGTGGAGCTTGCTTGCCTCACCAATTCACCATGGTGGTCCATGAATCCACATGTGCCGGTCCCACATTAGCTAGGCCGATGCGACAAGCCTAACAAAGTGAAGAGTGGCCCATCAGACAAAAGAAGGGCGCGTATCGAAAGGACTCATTGGCTCTTTGATTCCATTTGAGATGAGCGACTAAGCTACTACGAGTAGTTTCTTTATTTCCTTGTCAGTGAAAAAACTCGGGAATGACCTTCACTGTCGAAATGTAGTGTGTGGTTTTCGGCTGCTGTCTGTGCATTATACAAAGTATGGAGCAGTGATAAAGATACTGATCGACTAAAAAATTGGAGAAAATCATGAAAATTGACCTGCATAATGAGGTCAGTGTATCTTATTGTCCTGTATGGAGCAGCAGTTGCTGTAAGCCTGTAACTGCAGCTAGACTGCTAGCGTGCTACTGCTACTATTGTTAAGTTGCAAGTAAACTGCAGGTTATTTTCTTTTTCTGTTTTATAATTTTTCACATGTAAAGATTCTACGATATCCATTCAATATCGAGGAATTTTGCAGCAGGTACAAGGACCAGTCCCAAATGCCACCAAGTACCGGAATCTTCTGAGCTACATGGTTGGAACAGATGGCCATTCTTTAATAACCATCTGTTCCAAAATAGGGATGTTAATGGACCCGATTTCCGATTCCTCGTGGGGAATTCCCCTATTAGGGGATAGGGATGGGGAGATTTCGTCTCCGCAAATTCATATGGGGATGAGGACGGGAAGGCGCTCCCCGCTATATCCCGATATCATATATATACACGTTTTTCTTAGTATATAAATGTACAAATATTAAATTATATAGAGTAAATAATAAATTACTCTTATTCTTTTTTATCTAACCTACGATATTTAATCAATCTTGTATTAATTACTCTCGTATGCATCAGTAAATTACTTATTTATACAACATACACATTGTTAATATATAAAAATAATTAAATATCATTCAATTTTACATCCTCATTGGGGACCCGATCCCCATAAAATTCCTCGCGGGGATGGGGATGGCAGAAATCTTCTCTCCGATAGCTAAATGAGGACGGGGATGGAGAAGTATTCCCCGGCATAGATTGGTCCCGTTGCCATCCCTAGTTCCAAATTTTCTCAAATTTCACCTGGTATGGTTTGGTCAGTATTCGACCCTCCAAGAACGACTGCACAAGGACAGTTAAGAAGAACGGCTCAGTCCGCAATGTAACCAGAGATAGTCAGGTATTGGAAAAATAGTACTTTCAGAGTTAATTTAATTTAATTTAATTTTTATATAACATAAATAAGAACATATACATATAATCAATATCAACTAGGTTTCGATTAGCTCCGACGAGTCTCGACTAGATTTGATTATCACTCGGGTAGGGTTCGACTAGCGATGTACATACCTGATGGCGATGTGAGATGCAGATGCTCTCGTGATATCGATATAGTGGATGATGACGAAGATGATGAAGTAGTCGAAGTAGATCGCGATGATGTGAAGGAAGCTGATTATGAGCAGTCATGACGAGCGCTTCCCAAAAACCTTATTTGCCCTCTCTCGGTGCAGGATCTCAAGAGCAACAGGTTCCGGAGACCTGCTCTCCCATTCATCTGTGAATGGTGGTGTAGCAGGATGGAGTAGACTATGTGCGATGGCGCAATAGAGAGGAATTGGTAAAACTCTAATTGTGTATATGCGTCTTTTTTTTGGCAATGGTTGGTAGATATATATAGAGGGAGGATCGAGTGGTTGAGACACGCCACGATCGGACTCAGTTATGCATAGCTATTGGGCTCTTAACCAACACGGTTTCCATATATTTATCTGTTTGCCCCGCAGCAAAAAGAATAAAACTACAAAAAGAGGCTGCACCTGTGCAAGCAACTGGACCTGATTTCGGTGGACCATTCACGTAGGTGATGTGCGTCCGCGCCCTCCGCCACTGCCACGGCCTCGGCCACAGCCTGGCGAGGCGAGCGAGCGCGCTCTTATGTTCTCCTAGTCTTCTCTTCCACACATGATAAGTAGGTGAAGGAGATAATCTCTTTTAAATTAGTTTTCCTCCACCTCCACTAGCAAGGTGGCACTAAAATATTATATATCCACCTCCACATGGTTGGGCCTTTAAGATTTATTTTGGAATTACACAAATATAATGGGTCAAGCCTATATATTCTAAATATCTTCCACCAGATCTCAAAGTCCCACAAAGATTTGCATTTTTCTCAATATTGTTTGATATACCAGTGTTTCGATGGAGACTTGTTAGGGTTGAACATCTGCCTAGAATATTAAGTTACACTTATTCACAACTTAGACAATGGACTAAGCTTTTAATTACAAGTTTTGTGAAAAAAAGTTTTACTTAAAGTCATAACTTATACTTAGCTGCCAGTAGGCTACCTCTCGAGTGGAGCATATAAATCGTACTCTGTGATCTCTTCATGAGTTTATTAGAGATCACTCAAGTCTCATATACTGCGACCAACAATCAAGCTTATATAAGTGTATTCTTTCAAGAATGCCCTATGGGTTAGTATCTTCGCTAATAAAGCCAACATAACACATTAAGGCAATAGCCAACTTGCCTTAAAGATTTCAAGAGTGTTGTATTTTCACTCAAGTGGGTTGTGTGGTATTCTTCTTCAGTTAATCAATAGCTTGTTCTTCCCAGGTCCTAAATCATGGGATCTCAATCACATAGGTTAGATTACCACTATGGTATAACTCACATTGGTCTCATACCCATATCCTTCGATGCATTTTCTATCACATTCTGCAATAGTCCCTTTGTAAATTGATCTGCTAGATTCTTAGTCATTTGGATATACTCCAACACTATCACTCCGAAGTTTCTCATTTTTCTTATAGATTTCTATCATCTGTTTACATGTCTTGAGGATTTCATGTTGTACTTAGAACTGTTCACTTAGACAATAACTGTTTTATTATCACAGTTCATAAGGATAGCCGGTGTTGGTTTTTCAACCATCAAGAGCTCGCACATCCATTCTGCCTCAACAATGGATGTGTCTAACGCTATGAGTTCTACTTCCATGGTTGACCTCATCAATATAATCTGTTCGCAAGATCTCTATGAGACAACAGCACCACCAAAAGTGAATACATATCTACTTATAGACTTGATCTCATCGATATTGGATATCTAATTTGAATCACTATAATCATCCAGTACTGATGGCTCCTTAATATAGTGAAGTCTATAGTTCACCTCAGCATAGTGAAGTCTATAATTTACAGTACCTAGCAAGTAGCACATGACTCGATCAAGTGCATGTCAATGGTCATCACCCAGTTTAAAAGTAAATCAGCTCAATTTGCTCACAGCAAATGAGATATCAGGCCTTATAGCACTAACTAGGTACATGAGTGATCCGATTATCTAGGAGTATCTCAGTTGATCTCTAGCAATCCTTTTATTCTTTCAAATTATTAAGCTAGGATTATAAGGTGTTGGAGCGATCTTGTTGTCCATGTAGCCAAAGCGACTCAAGACCTTTTTCACATAATGGGGTTGTGGAAGTGTAATTATATTCTCACCTTTGATCAACTTGGTGTTTAAAATCACATCAGCTTCTTCTAGATCTTTCATATAAATTTTTTGAGATAAAAATGACTTAACCTCATTAATCATATCAAGATTTGTCCCAAAAATCAGTATGTCATCAACATACAAGCACAAAATAACTCCCTCACCCCCACTCTGGCAATAATACACACATCTATTAGCTTCATTAACTGCAAAGCCTGCAGATGTTAATGTTCTATCGAACTTCTCATGTCATTACTTAGGAGCTTGTTTGAGACCATACAAAGATTTTAGCAACTTACATATTTTGCCCTCCTAACCTTCTAATACAAACCCATCAGGCTGATCCATATAGATTTTCTCATCCAACTCTCCATTAAGAAAAGTTGTCTTAACGTCCATCCGATGAACGAGAAGACCATGTCAGGAAGCCAAGGAAGTAATACTCTTATCATGGCCGGTCTAGCGACAGGTGAATAAGTATCAAAGAAATCTTCACCTTCTTTTTGGATATAACCCTTGGTCACAATCCAAGCCATATACTTTTGGATAGTACCATTAGACCTAAGTTTATTTTTGAACACCCACTTATATCTTATAGATTTACAGCCATAAGGTCGATCTGTGACTTCCTAAGTCCCGTTGGTGAGAATAGAATACATCTCGCTACGAATTGCATCCTTCCAGTAGTCTACATTTGGAGATGCATATGCTTCTAAAATAAACTTGGGAGTGTCATCCACAAGGTACATAGTGAAATCATCACCAAAGGATTTTATTATCCTTTGTATCTTACTCTTCCGTGGAGCTTCACTGTCATCCTTTTTAGGACTTAGCTCATGTGCATGTTTAAAATACTCAAGTGGTATGGTAGGTTCAGGAATTATCTCAGTGGTCTGATTAGAAGTGTTATATATATTCTTCATGCAAAAAAAGTTCTCAAAGGAAGTAGCATATTTAGACTCAATAATTGTATCGACAAGAATGTCAGGTACCTCAAATTTTATTACTAAAAATCTATAGGCAATGCTTCAATGAGCATATTCCAGAAAGACACAATCCACTGTTTTAGGTCTCAGCTTATGCTCTTTAGTTATTGGGACATCGACTTTCGCCAAGCATCCCCAAGTGCGCAAATAAGACAGTGATAGTTTTCTCCCTTCCCATTCTTCATATGGATTTTTCTCCTTATTCTTAATAGGAACTCTATTTAGAACATGACACGAAGTCAATAAGGCATCCCCCACCATACCTTAGATAAACATGCAGTGTGTGACAAGGCATTAACAAAGTCAATCAGGTTGTGGTTCTTCCTTTTGGCTACCCCATTTGATTGGGGCAAATAGGGAGGCATTCTCTCATAAATAACTTCATGTTCCTTACAGAATAAGTCAAAATCACTAGATAAATATTCTTCACCACGATCCGACCTAAGTTTTGATTTTTTTTTCCAATTGATTTTCAACTTCTGCCTTATAGATTTTAAAATATCCTAGAGCCTCATCTTTCGATTTCAATAAATACACATAACAAAATCTAGATGTATCATCGATCAGAGTCATGAAATATCTTTTTTACCCTTCGTCAACACACCATTCACCTCGCATAGGTCTCAATGTATGAGTTCTAATGGTGCTAAATTTTGCTTCTTGACTGCCTCGTTGTTGGGGAACGAGTAGACTGCACTAGCCTAAAACAAAAAAATTCACCCATGATACTATGCAAGTAGGAGATCATAGATCGTTACCACTTGATGCACACTGCAGCAAAAGAAGAGTTGGAGTATACTGATCCAACATCGTGCGCGTAAAACTCCTCAAACAGCTTCTCGTTCAAGTCCGTGACCAACCCCATGCAGGTGGTCATGCTCCTCGACCAGCTTCGAGCAGGCGGTCATGCTCCTCGACCAGCTCTGAGCAGGTGGTCGCGCTCCTAGACTAGCTTCGAGCAGGTGGTCGCGCTCCTCGACCAGCTCTGAGTAGTGTTGCCGTGATCCGCAACCACGAAGGGAAACCTCAACCACGAAAAGGAAGTAGTCGATATCGTCAACCACCTTGTTGACTAGGTACTCGCACTCCTCGAGCACCCCCAAGCAGGTACGGTGCGCTCCTCAACAACAGAGCATGACCAGCACCATGATTAGAGAGCACGATCAGCATCGCAATCTTCATGCCGATAGTAGACCTATTGCTCGAGCATTGGGAGCATTAGTATGACCACAATTTCCTTCAAACCCATTTACAATCAATAGTTTTTACACCATTGGGTGGATCGACCAAGTTCCAAACTTGGTTTTCTCGCATGGATTCTAATTCGGATCTCAAGCCATCTCTCAGAGTCTGGTCCTACCATTGCTTCCATATAGTACTTGAGCTCATTATTATCTAACAATAATATATCGCACTGCTCCGTGGTTAGGAACATAAGCATATCATTTGCACAACTGAACCTTTTTCCGACCGAGTGGGGCTGGTGCCTCCACAACATGTTCTACAACATCCAGTTGTGATTCAGTAGAAGCTGAAGTGTTTTTTGACGGTTCCTGAATCACTTCGAGTTTCACTGTGCTCCCACTAAATTTCTTTGAGAGAAACTATTTCTCCAGAAAAACACCATTCTGGGCGACAAACACTTTGCATTATTCCCAGTTATACAAATAATATTCTTTGGTTTCCCTAGGATACCCCCACAAAGATGCATTTATTTGATTTGGGAGCGAGCTTATCAGATGTCAAATATTTTACATAGTCCTCACGACTCCATACCTTAAGGAAAGACAATATGGGACACTTCTTGGTCCATATCTCATATGACGTCTCCTCCATAGACATAGGTGAAACTCCTTTTAACGTGAAAACAACAATTTCTAGAGCATACCTTAGAAACACAACAGAAGAGCGGAGTGGCTCATCATACACCGAACAATGTCCAACAAAGTACGATTTGTCCGTTCAGACATCCATTTCATGGAGGCATATCATGCAGAGTCAACTGTGAAACAATTCCACATTTCTTTAGATGACCATCACATCATGGCTCAACTATTCATCTTAATGGTCCAATCATTGGAATGTAATCTTGCCCGTGTGATTTTGTACTTCATTCTGAAACTCCTTGAAATTTTTTAAGGATTCATTGTACCGAGAACTACTTTTAGTTATAGAGCTCCTCAACCCATATACATCTGTACGTACAGGAGCTAATAACTCACTCACCCTTTCTCCTAGATCGGTGAAAGGCAACTTAGTCATCTTGCCAAGTAAACAAGATTTGTACATGTCAAATGATTCAAAATCAAATGAATCTTGAAGACCATCTCTCTGGAACTTCTCCATGTGTCTCTTATGACACAAGCAACAATGCCAAATAAAAGTGGAGCCAATCAATGTTATAGACTCACATATCCTCAAAATTCCATTCACCAATGGATCATGACTAGACCAAGTTGCCAAAAAGTAAACAACATTTTTCCACAATCCTTTACTTCCAAAGCATTTTTTATGGTCATAGTCAAGTTAAGATTGGAATAAAAATTATTCTATTCAAAATTTATGAGGATAATAATGAAGCTATAGTGTCAATCGACCAACACAACAACCATTTGCTATATTGCCGATGCACATATTAACTTCATATCTTGTCAAAAACTCTAGTTTGATTCTAGTATCAACTACCCAAGAGTTACAAGAGAAAATGGCACAATATAAGTCTATATCATTGGTATCTAGGGTTAGAAGTCATGCTTCCTTTCCTTTTCTTGAGAACTTCCAAGTGATCCCAGTTTCCCTTTGAACTATCATCTCATGATTACAGCTCTTTTAGTATTATGCCCCACTTTGTGAACATGTTCATAAACGAGGCTTTCATAATCAAGTATTGTTTAGCCAAGCTTGGTTCTCCATGAAGCAATATGCCTTTCAATCACATTGAAGTCATATTCAATGTGAGGCAATGGACATAAGTGAGTAATCATCTTATAAACTCCATGAGTTACAAGATAACATCTTTGAGCTAGTTTATCAGGACAAGAACCTCTAGAACACATCCTTTGCATGATTGAGTGAGAACAATTCTCAATTCAATATCAATCGTCACAATTTAATCTGGAAATTGTAGGGGGAACTACTTTCAAAATCTACAACAAAAATATAAGGAACGCTTCAACACTATGTTTGTGTGTATCCTCCAATAAATAATTTATCAGAAGATACTCCCATGGTATGTTTTAAAATTGTTTCCCTCTAACGCCATACAACGGGACAAGATCCATATTCAACTAGGTTCTAGTGAGCTTTAGCATCACTGCTAGAAGCAACACATTGTAAATCACATATCTTTGTGACTCTTGTTTGTTGGGTGGCATCCAATGCCCCAGCGCCCAACACCATGCCACAAGCCCAGAACCATTTTGATAGCTTCTTAAGTAAACTAACACTATACGTGTAGATGTCCAACATCCACCCTAACTGGTTAAGATAATTGATGGCACCCTGTTTTGGTAGACAATGATCAAAACCTATGTAGATACAACTATTGGAAGGACGTCAATTACTCTTAATTTTTCTGAGGGAAGATATTCTATCATGGTAATCATATCCACCGCATATAAAATATGAAGGAATAGTATGATAGGAACATAGATAAACATTACAGGCAATCATATTAACTATGACATAATATGGCACATTCACATGGAGATCTCCATCACCACGGTCCTATCCTCTGGGAACATCATGCTCCAAGTCTCCATGATAATGTACTAGTTTATTACACCTAATAGCACTAGATGAATTACATGAGAAAAAGAAGCATTACAAGTAGGCATGCAGGCCGTTATACAATAATATGGCAGGCTTTGGCTACAATTAACCATGACATGCAGGCCATAAAAATTACACACATGCATCACATACATAATAAGGCCATACTAGTCACAACATTCTTTGTAAAATGAGTTAAGCATAGAAACGCATATGTCGTGCACTCGCGCCCTCCGCCACCACCTCGGTTGGTCAAGGCAAGGCAAGCAAGCACACGCATGTGTTCTCCTAGTCCTATCTTCCACAGCTAAGTGGGTGAAGGAGAGAATCCATTTCAAGTTGGTTTTCCTTCACCTCCACTAGAAGGATGGGACTAAAAGATTACACAACCACCTCCACATGATTGGTCCTTTAAGTTTTATTTGGAATTACACAAATATAATGGGTCAAACCCATATATTCTAACCTCAGGCGCACCTTCATTGATTGATTATAAGTCACAAGAAGTTACATATATATAGCCTGCCGAGACTAATATAAATGCATGACTAATGTGGATACATGACTAATATAAATCTATAATGTAAATACGTGCGGTAACCAAAATGATAGTCTAAAACCCCTTCTAGTCTGAGCGTTGCCAACGCAAATGTTCAGGCTAGATCTAAACTCAGTGAAGATAGTCATTTGCTCTGATATCATGTAAGCGGAGATAATCACATGCACTTTCATTGATTGATTATAAGTCATAAGAGGTTTACATATATATAGCCTATTGAGACTAATGTAAATACATGATTAATGTGAATCCATAATGTGAATGCGTGTGGGAACTAAAGGGACAGTCTAACACCCCACCCCTTTCCCACTCTGTAGTTTAAACATTGTCGATGCAGATGTTTAGGCTAGATCCGAACTCAATGAAGGTAGAAGTAGGTAGTATTTTAGTGAAGATGTCGGCACACTGCGATGTAATCGAAACATGAAGTACACATACATCAACGAGGGCAACACACCCCCAAAAGAAATATAGATCGATCTTGACATGTTTGGTACGCTGCTGCTGCACTGGATTCATCAAGAGATCTATGTCATTGATGTTGTTGCGGTAGACTAAAGTGGTGCAACGAAGAAGACTATGAAGTTCCATATAAGATGATGAACAATGGAATATGGTAGAATCGATTGATGACATTGATGCCTAGGTCGATGCAGTAGGAGACATCAAGGATGAGGCGCCGCACCAGTTCTGCCAGAACTGGGTGCTTGTCGGAGACAAAGGCACACATTGGTGTTGCCAGAACCGATTATAGGACCATCACGTGCCAGCCAACATACCTAGGAAGGATGCAAAAGTAGTAGGAGAGAAGGGCTCGACGATGATTGCAGTGCATGAAGCGGCAAGAGGGAGAAAGCCGAAACATCACGCGGTGACTAGAGAAGATGAAATTGGGGCAAGAAGAAAAATGCATGCATGCAAGCAAATAAATAGAAGATGACACTGAAGCCATAGCTGTGGTTGCAGAAGCAGCATCAGAGAAAGGCTCAACTGTAGTGCACGAAATGGCAATAGCGATAAAGCCAAAATAGCACGTAGTGGCCAGATGAAAGGATCGATGACGTCCTAGGAGGGGGTGTGTTAGGACACTAAAAAGCTTAAACCAAATTGGTTCCAAAAACTTCACAAGATAAACCTATATCAAATTCTATCTAAATGTGCTCTAGGTTTATCTAGCATGTTTATTCTACCATTCAAAAGGTTTGTAACCTATAGCCAATCCTAGAAAAATACTATAGGAAAGTAAATGCACAAAGATAGATTACAAGAATGTAAATGCAGAAGCGTAAAAAAGGTAGAGAAAATAAACTCGGCATAAGGGATTTTTATCCCATGGTATCGATAGAATGAATGCCACTCCTAGTCCACATTGGAGCTCCACCAAGGATATGCTCTTGGTCACCAAAACTCTTTCAATCACAGCTCTTGAGTCACCAAGTCACAAAGATAAAGTCTCAACTAGAATTACCCACCAAGCCACAAAGGCAAGGTCTCACCACTAGCCTCTCTCCCGATCCCATGTAGCCATCTTTACTTCAGAGCTTGAACCACAAAAGTAAGGGTCTCTGCGTCCCTGTACACGTGTCTTACCGTCGCTCCACACCAAGTCTAATGGTCAACAAGCTTGAGCAACTCTGACTCAAGGTGTCGAAGAGTCACCAAGACTCCAAGACACCAGCGTACCACTTTGTACAAGCTAGGATCACTTCTTGATCTACTCTCTAGGCACCAATAACCTAACAATACTCTCTCTAGTTGTATAGGTAATAATCACTCACTAAATGTGTGCTTAATTGCCTTGAATGATCACATTAAGAAATTTGTTGGCTGAGATGTCTTCTCAAGTGTCTCTGTGTTTCTCTAGACTCTAGCAGCATGCCACACCTTCAAATGACTGAGTGGAGGGGTACTTATAGCCTCAAACCCGCCAACTAGCTATTTTCCCAACGACTCAGAAAAGCTGTTAACACTAGATGATCCAGTGAGAATAGTAGTACTAACACCGGATCATTGGATGAGTACATCTTCAGAAATTAGCCATTGAACTCCCACTCAAAGTCATCTTCAACATCGGATACTCTGTTGTATAGACTACACCACGGCACCAAATTGATGACTCCAAATCTGTTGCTAAAAGCCCCACTAGCAACTCAACATTGGTCGGTAAAAAGTATTGCCGACCGATATTTCCGTCGTTTAAAGCCCGGTCGGGAAAAGTATTGCCGACCGACACATTTTTGCCGACCAATAGTTTGATGGTGTTATGAAAGATAAACCGACCGACTGATTTTTCCCGACCGACTGATCTTTCCTGACCGACTTATCTTTCCCAACCGATGGTTCGCTGCACATTATTTTATTAGCGACGGACTGTCCAACGCCAAGAATTCAAACATTTGAAAAAATCAAACTAATTGCAGACATCTTATCAGTCGGTGATTAGTACTGTACATATACAATGATCAGAATAATGTGCAATTATAGGTTACCATAAGAATCGCATATACATTTTCACCAAAACATCATGGTTCCAGTACAACATAGAACTAGAGAGTCCACAAGTCATGCATTCACTAATACAATGTATATACATCGATCACCTCAACACGATCACATATATTTTGAACCAAAAGCTCATATTACACAGTTAAGATTCAGCTAGAAATATACCAGAGTGATCCAACATATATACATACTTGCTCAAAAGACAAAATGAAACATTTTCAACCAAAAGCTCCCATTTTACATTGCCACCTCATAGTCCAAAAGCCAAGAACCATGCGTTTAGTAGTAGTTTGCCGTGTGGAGCTCAAAAGTGGTAGTTAGCACCGTCTTGCACTGCCTGAAAATGTACCATGGAATCAGTTGCACATTATTCTGACACCACCAGTTAAAGATAGAGAAAAGGGGCATTGATCAATTGTTCTATTGATGGTTAGAAAACCAAAGTTAAATTTTAGAGCAGCTAAAGATAAAATTGATGGAAACAGTAAGCAAACATTCCCTAAAAAAACAGTAAGCAAACATACATTGAAATATGCATACAGAATTTGGTTGCTATGTATCAGAAACAAAAATATTCCAATAGGAAGACCATACTATATCATGGCAAAAATACTTGAACATAGCCTCAGAATGCATAGAAACAAAACTTCTGGAGATAATTCAAAGGTACTGGATATTTATGCTAATTTGCAAGTACAGTTTATGTCATCAACAATTCTAGCTTTTATGCACCCAAGCCACACATCAAACCAGTACAAAGTTTTGCATGTGTAACATTCCTCCGACAAGCTAAACAGGACAGAAATGTAACCATATCAAACCTTCAAAAGCCCCCTAAATTTACCGAAAAAAGGACCATCTTATTATAAAAAACTGCATTACAAAATGATTAAGCATCACATGAAAATACCAGAACCATATCAGCTATGGAAGGTAATAATCAAGGACAAGGAAAAAAAATGAAGGCACAACTCAGTTGGATATAGGTCTATGGATGCACCTAGTTTTAAATCATAAAAAGAAATTATAAATTAATCCAGCTATGAAGCACTTGCTGAATTTATCACAAAGATATGATCACAGAGCTACTTAAATCAAGGCACTCACCAGGTGTAATTGTTTTTGCAATACCACGGCAAGGATTTGATGCCTTCCTGGTCATCTTCATCTATCAAATTTTGTAGACGGTTTCAATAATCATGGTTACCAATTACAAATCAAAATAGGAATGAGGCAAATTGCAGTTTATTACTTTCTTGTATGGCCATGCAATCGACATCGATAGAGCATCAGCCATCATCTCCATATCAGCATATGGACGGGGCAACATTGCATCCCTTTTCAGCACAACATTCACAACTACTTCACAAAATTGGCGTCCAAGGGGCTGACCTCCCAGCACGGTGTTTGGATTAGTTGAGATAACAGTTGCTTTGGCCACAGGGAGATCAGATCGCAAAATAGCATATAGTATCACATCGTTTCCAACCTGATGCAAATGGTGCATTTAGGACAGCCTGATCAATGCATATATGAACATGGAAATCAAAATAGGAAGTATATAGGAAAGATGAGAAGATTACAAGGTTTTCATTGTCACTGCAATGGGAATCATGATTCTTTGTAGTGGATGTAATGTTCCTCGCTGGTGCATGTTGGACAAACAAGCTCTCATCCTCATTGTCTGAGGCAGCATACCCCTCCTCATCATGATCGTGATGATGTCCCTCATCTTCAAATTCTCCATTGTTTGTGTTCTACATTAAATATTTGACATGTAAGAGATTAGTAAGTAATCAGCTACTCCTGTGTATTTAAAGGAAAAGTTAGTGAAACACTATACCACATGCTCTCGTGAATTAGAACCATGATGCGATGTGTTCTCCATCCTTTGCTCCATACGGTCCATTCGTGCCATTACTTGGCTCATTTGCAATTCTAGAGCTGCTGCTCTTTGTTCAGCTTTTTGACGTGCTAGAATTTCCATTTGGAGCCTTGTTCGCGTGTAACACTTGACCCCCGGTGTGCCCACATTTTGTGGAGTTGGTCCTAGACCCAAACAACGGACACATCCTCTTGGCTCCTTCTCTCCACAAGCATTTGCAAATAGGTCACCATCCTGAATTGTTTTATCCTTCAATTCTGGCCGAGCTAGAACAACGTCTTGTATTTTGTTCTAAGGGATGGAATATGAATATTTACATATCAGCAAGTATTATTGCATAATACAAATGTTTGGTACCAAAAACTTACAATTATTGGTGCTGCCTGGATTGAAGGAACACCATTTTTGTGTGTATGTGTTTTGATAAAGACCTCATCTCTTCGAGGAGGGCGCCCTAGTGTACCACTCTAAAGTAAAAAAAAAATTGTTAGTAATGAATCAGGCTTACAATAATGTACTGAAGTAGTGTTGATATTCCTCCATACCAGTTCATGTCCAGAACGAGCATAGCTCTTGCTGCCCGACGTATGTGTCAGCTTCAACTTTGCACGATTGGCTTTAGCAATTAATGTGCGAGCCTATGATATGATTTAGGGAAAAAATATTAGCCTATGAGCAATTGTCAAACAGCTAGTTGATTCCTCTCAACAAGTAATGCAAGAAATCAAATTGCAATTAGATTGTATATTAGTTGGAAAATCAGTTGTTCCTTACTTCATGTTCAGGAGACCTCCAATAGTCAATGAGATATTTCCAATCATCATCGTTGACTCTTGTATCACGCCTACTTAGTAATTCATCATCAATTAATGTAGGATCAAAATACAACTCCTTTAAGGTTGACTTGTACTCCTTCCATTTTCTTGATGCTGTAGCAATAACCCAATTGAAGGCGGAATCATCCAGATCATAAAATGTCTTATTTGTCAAGCAAAAGGGAGCAAATCAGTCCATAGTTCGTGCAAATTCAGAACAGCAGCAGAAAAATAAATGAGGCACTAAAATACCTGCAAGTCAGTCCATAGTTCATACTTCTTTTCTGGATCAACAAGCCTCCAATCATCACATCGGAGTGGTAGCTTCTTCCTCACCTGACACCCAATGACACTAGCAAACTGCTTAGAATTCTCTCCAACAGGCTGACCATAGTCATTGAGTTCAATTTTGAGTTTAGGCATATCAGGAGTCCTTGAAAATATGTTCTCCTTTCTAGTGATACCCCTTCCATTCCTCTTGTCTCGTATTCCATCACTAAGATTTGGAGCAGTTAATTCTACATATGAAACATGACATGACAAACATGAAACATCACCATAAATCATTTATGCTATAGACACATCTTATGAAAGGATTTAAAATACCTTCATTGGCACCTTCTTCACAGCCATGTTCCTCCTGACTATTTCTCTGTGGCCTTGGCCGCAAATTGGGACGTTCACGTGCAACATCACTTGCCTGTTGATTTTTCTGCAAGAAAGGTACATGTCACTGTCACATAGATGATAATAGAGCTGGAAAAAAATAAAATACTGCAGTACTGCTTTTCTGAATGACTATTTCAACTACTACAAAAACATATAAGACTAGGACCAAGAATATGCAAGAATTTCATATGTAACCTTTGCTTTTTTGTTGGGTTGACACTGCTGCACCGAAGTGTTCATACTCGGTATATCAAGAGCTGCCAGCCTTCTTTTGTTGGCAGCGATGTTTGCAAGCCTCTGCTTGTCATACTCGGCGGCCATGCTATCATTACCGTTTTTTGCTGCGCTTGGCATTTTTCCTCCTGCAAAGTGACATAAGGTTTAGTGATAATATAAATAGATGGGCAAGAGTCTAGTACTCAAATGTAAAGATATAGCAGGAATACTTTGGAAACAAAACTTACTTTCTAGGTTTTTTTGCATCAACAATTATACCATCTATGTCTGTTCTAACACAAGGGACATCACCGGCAACAACATTTACAGTCACATTGGAATGGAGATCAGGCAGTTCCACAAAATGATTATTATTTAGGTTCTCATTCTCAGCAATATCATCCATGTCATACATATCTCTTGGTTTTGATTGAACAACTGCAAACCACTCAGGTTCAATTGGATCTGGAACATAGTAGACTTGAGCTGCCTATGATGCTAAAATAAATGGCTCATCTAATATCCGCTCACCGGTGTTGAATAAGTGCTTGAAATTGACTGTGGTTACACCAAATTGATCAGTTTTGACCCATTTATCTTGTGCACGGTTGTCAACCGAATCACACTTGAAAACCACCACATATCCTTTGTGATGATAGTCCAGTTCAATAATTTCCTTTATAATACCATAATATGTCTTGTTTCCTGTTATGAAGCTACCTTTATTGCCCCTTTCAAAGCATGTTGTCTCCGCAAGTAGAGCTACTCCACTACTTTGTACAGGCCTGCTCTCATCATAGGACTGTGTATGGAACTTGAACCCATTTATTGTGTAGCTATTATACTTGCGTGCAATTAGCATTGGCCCTTTAGCTAAAATTTTTATCTCTTCTCGAGCTTCCTCGTAGCCTTCTTCTACATGCAACCTAAACCACTCATGAAAGGATTCATGATGTATGCGACTGATATCTCGTTTATTTTGAATACCAATTGAGGAAAGATATTGAGAATGCTTGCTGCAAACGTCAATTGACCACATTAGGAAAAAAATGGTAAAAAGGCAGAATCAAGTTACAAAATGACATAGTTAGCTTACTTCAAGTAAGGTCCTATATTGTCGTAGTTGAACAAGACATATCTATGAGCTTGAAGCCATGTTTTGTGGTCTAAATTCACAATGCACTTTCCTGCCAAACCTCGACCAATGCTGTTGAAGAAAGGTGTACTACCAATTTTTCCTTGCAGCCCTTCATAATTTGTACCACACCGGTTAAGCCAAGTCTCAACTTGTACATACTGTGAACAAAGAGTGAGACTCTCATCAAACATGGAGCCCTCCATAATTGACCCCTCCGGATGACTTTTTGTCCGAACATAGCCCTTACATCTCATCAAAAACCTATACATATATAAAGTAGTCACACTTATAAATTTATTTATAAGACTAGGTACTTTTTTTTCTAAGTTGCAATAAGCCTAAGAAAATCACCTCTCAATAGCCCACATGCTGCGGAAATGGACGGGACCAGCCATTCTTGCTTGGATAGGAAGATGCACCATTAAGTGTACCATAATATCGAAAAATGATGGGAGAAATATAATCTCAAGAAGGCTCAAGGTTTCAGCAATTTCAGCTTCTAGCTTTTGCATATCACTTATTCGAATAACAGGAGAGTACATTTTCTTGAAAAATTTGCTTACACGAATCAATGCCGCACAGACTTTTTCAGGCAACAATCTTCTCACGGCAAGTGGAAGTAGGTGCTCTAGAAGAATGTGGCTGTCATGACTCTTCAGCCCGATTATCTTTCTTTCCTTAACATGAATATTGTGTCGTATATCAGATGCATAACCATCAGGAAATTTTACTCCTTTTAGTATTTCACAAAATAATCTCTTCTGAGCAGGATTCAATGAGTATGGTGCTGGAGGTAAATAAAACTTGTCTTCTAATTCAACAGGATGAAGATCCCTTCTAATACCTAGAGCTTGAAGGTCTAAGCGAGAATTCAAATTATCCTTGGATTTCCCGTCAATGCCCATTAGTGTATTAACTATGTTATCACACACATTTTTCTCTATATGCATGACATCATAATTGTGTCGCAACATCAAGTCCTTCCAATATGGAAGCTTGAACCAAATAGACCTCCTTTTAAAAATGACCAATGGCTCCCATTCCTTGCGCCTGCGCTTTTTTGTTGGTTTCTGAGATGGGTCCTTCCCAAAAACTGTATGCAGATTTTCTGTCCACTCTAAAATTTCCTCTCCGGAAAGCGGAGTAGGTGCAGGCCTAAGCTCGGTAGTACCCTCAAATGCATTAGCATCAAACCGAAATGGATGTATTGTAGGTAAGAATCTACGATGTCCCATATAACAAGTCTTGCAGCCATTACTAAGTTGAATGGAGTCTGTATTTGAGTGACAATCAGGGCAAGCTGCTTCACCAGAGGTGACAGACCCTGAGACATAGCCTAGACCTGGGAAATCGGTGATGGTCCACAATATTGCTGCACGCAATTGAAAGTATTCACCCTTCGAAGCATCATAAGTTCTGACCCCATTAACAAACATATCTAACATATCATCAACAAGTGGTTTAAAATAGACATCCATATCACTGCCAGGAGCACGTCGACCAGGAATTAACAAAGAGAGGATGAAATTTGGTTGCTTCATACACATAAAAGGTGGAAAGTTATAAGGGATCAAAATACCAGGCCAAACACTATAGCTAACATTCATAGACCTGAATGGATTAAAACCATCTGTGGCAAAAGCAAGTCGAATATTGCGGCTATCTGCAGCAAACTCCGGATATTTATGGTCAAAATCTTTCCATAAAGGAGAATCTGCAGGATGCCTGAGCAAACCATCTTTTGTCCGCCCTTTATCATGCTATCTTGTAAGACTTGCAGTTTTAGAGCATACAAACAACCTTTGGAGCCTTTTCTTTATTGGAAAATAGCGAAGAACTTTCTTAGGAACCTTATATACCCGTTTCCCATCTAGAGACTTCTTTTCTGATTTCCATCGTGAAGTCTTACATGTTGGACATGAATTATAATCAGCGTGCTCCTTCCAAAAGAGAACGCAATCATTTTCACATGCATGAATACTAACATACCCAAGTCCTATGGTTTTCACTAATTTCTTTGCTTCATGGAAGGTTTTAGGTAGTTCAGAACCTTGAGGGAATGCATCATTAAGTAGATCTAGAAGCAAGTCAAAACTTCTATCAGTCCATCCTTCAAGGAGTTTGATATGAAGTAATCTAACTAGAAAACGCAGCTTGGAGTATTTTTGGCAACCAGGGTACAACTCTTGACTATTATCCTCTACGAACTTCTGAATGGCCATTAGTTCCTTACTAGGCTGCTGAAATGAATCATTGTCTTCCAAGTCCCCTCTATCATCTAGACCACATGCTAAGTCTCGAAGGAAATCAGAAATATCATCTTCTTCATTAGAGTCCTCCCTAAACTCTGCACCATCAAAGTTACCATGGTGGACAGAAGAGGAGCTAGCTTCTCCATGTAAGTTCCATATTTTATACCCCTTTAGAATTCCATCACATATCAAATGTTCACGTACTTCACTTCCCTCTCTCCAAAAAGAATTAACACACTTCCTGCAGGGGCACAATATTTTGTTTCCTATCGCTGAGTTTCGAAATGCATAAGATAGGAAACAATTCACCCCTTGTAAATAGCCCTTCGTGTGCCTACAAGCAATTTTTTATTAACATCATGTTGACTACAAATAGTACTTTTAGTAGCTTTCAACAAAAATTATTGTACCTATCCTCAAGATCCATCCATGTTTTATCCATGTTGCACCTCTCTTAAATATCAAGTAGCTTTAAAAATCAAATAAGCAAACATCCTGTAAACATATATTGGTTCTGCAAATAATCGTAGTCTATACTGCCAAGCAAAAAAATAAGAGTTCAAGATCACAAGCCAATTATCTCGTTCTTAATTTGGATAAAATACAGATATTCACCGGCTCCAAATAATTAGTTTCAGAAATTACCTAATAAATCTGCCAGCCCTCGATTGGGACCAAGCCTTTAGCGAATCAAGCAATGCTAAGAACCATCTGCTTGAGGCTACCAAAGATTTCTCCAATCTGAAAACAACACATCATCTTAATGAAAATAACAATAAGCATATGAGATTGATGGCAAAAAAATGAAAGATTGATGCCAAATCAGTACCAAAGATTGATGCCAAATCAGTACTGATTCTCTTCAAACAAAGTGCCAACTGATTCATACATTCACTCATAGTAAAAAAAAACCCAAAGTAATTAAAACTATTATCTTCCATTTTGTTACTTCCTATTGGCACAGCTGAATATACCAGAGCCTAAACTATAATTAAACCCAGCTGAATATACCTAAGCTGACATATGCTACCACCAATTGCTCAAATGGTACTTCACATTTCTGCTAGATACTTATACTATCTCATTTTCTTGACAAAGCAATAGTTAGAAAAGCTAAACCGGAACAATAATTATAACAACTCAACTTCCACAAACAAAATCCACCATTGATCAATCAGAACTGCTCAAAGCTGCTCAAATCTGCTCAAATCACACCAACAAATGATGGAAAAACAGCATCTTTACTAATCCACCCAACCAAATCCACCACTAATCAATCAGAGCACACACAGACCTAACCCTATCCGATTAAGGCTAGAAACATCCAATCCTTCTGCTGAGCACCGATGACGATTACCTTCTGTACCAACAGTCGATTCACGTGGAGGCGGTAGAATGCTGGGCGGTGGCAGGGAGTGAAGACGGATGCGGCGTTGGCCCTGGCCAGGAAGCGAGGCGGCGGCAGGCTGCTGCTCACGCGGGGAGCAAGGCCTCATGCGGCGTCACCACCCTGACCGGGAAGCAAGGCGGCGGCTGGTGGGGCATGCGGTGCCGTGCTGGTGACGCGCGGAAGCTCGTGGTCTCGCAAGGGTGCTAACTGCGATGCGCATGCACGGCGTCGGCATCTTGGCTGGGGAGCGAGGCGGCGGCTAACCCGTGCGCGCGGTGGCGGCGGGCTGTTGGCTGGCGCGGTGGGAGGGCCGGCTGATTTTGGTGGGGAGCCAGCCGGGGAATGGGGAATGGGGAATTAGGAATGGGGAAATTTTTGGCGGCCGGTGTGAGCCTTCTGTTTCGGTGCGCGCCTAAAGATTTTGCCTCTCGCGCGCAGATGGCTTAGATTTGGCGACTGACACATTTTTTCCGACCGATGGAGCGTCTACATCTGAGCAATGTCCGACTAATAGTTTGACGCTGAATGTCAGACATTTGCCGACCGATATTTTGTTGATGAAAACATAATTGCCAACCGTCCATTCGCCGCTTTGTTTTCCCGACCAACAGCTTATCGATGATCATCAAATTTTAGCGACTGATGTCTGACGTTAAAATTGTACCATGGTGTAGTGATACTTCATCTCCATCACCAGACTATCCGATGAGTTATCTAAGCCAGACTGCGCCACTTCTTCTCTGTGCAGAACACTCTGGTGTAAGCCTCCAGTGCACTTCCTCTTTATACAGGACCATCCGGTCAGATCATCTTTGTTCTTCGTCAATTGAAATTGCCTCTACAAGAAATGCTCTGGTAAAGCCTTCGATGCACTCACTTTCCATCACCGGACCTTCTAGTCTGCTGTTCTCCGATCTTCAACAATTGCAACCCTCTCTGTAAGAATTACTCCGGTGTATATCTTCCGCTGATCACCGGACCTTCCCATGAATTCAACATCTTTTGTCCCGAGCCAAAATACTTAGGTGTGTACCTTCTTCATCAATATCGGACTATTCAGTGGCATCTTCAGTTCTGCTCTTCTCTGCAGATAAAGCTCTGGTGCTATACCTTGCAAAACACCAGACTATCCGGTGAAGTCTTCAACATTCTCTCCCCCTTTGTTAGAGATGCTCCGGTGAGTTCAACACACAGAGCACCGGACTATCCAATGAGAGCAATTCTCCTAGAGCTTCTCTAATTTAGTCAATTTTTGTTCCGGTTGCGATTCTTTATGTATTGCATTCATGATGCCTATATTATCATTAATCAGTAAAATCATAATCATGGCCTAATAGGGCTATTTTTGCTACAATCTCCCCACCCCCCCCCTTGGTGCTTGATGACAACACAACCAAAGAAAGTGACAAATAATATATGATACCAATTGTAGAGACCACAAAGCCTTACCACATTGCTTGGATGCATTTTATTACCATTTAGTCCCCTTTTATTGCGGCTTCCCTTCCTCCATTGCCACTATCTCACTTGATGGACCCATGCAAGAGCTTCTCCATTGCATGCTTTTGATACCAAATGTAGATGAGTCCCTCTTTATCAACCTTGGCATCTTTCTTATTCATCACTAGGCATGCCTCTTGCTTTGGTCTTCAAACTTCTCTCCCTTTGTCAATAATCTCAAAAAAAGCTACAAACACATGATAAACTTGAGGAAGAGTGTTAGAGCACATGGGAGATAGCTTTATAAATTATGATCCAATGAAATGATACCAATTATCACACCAGTTGTATAAAGGGACAAAACCATATGTAAACCACATGTATGCCAGGATCAAGTTTCATACATGCAGCGACTTCATCAGTGTATCACATATAGTGTTATTATTACAACGTTTAACTTAAACAAGATAGAAAGACCTTAAATTTTTTAACTAAAACACACTGGCAAAACACTACGAAGATCCTATCTGCCACAAGCAATTGATCGGGGGTCCATTAGCCTAGCAATCTTCATCTTCATCGATGTGGTAGTCTGATTCTTCTTCATTATCTGAGCAGTGTTTGATGTACATTTTGGATGGAAATAGCAAGTATGAGTACATGTCATACCCCGCAAGTGTGAGAGAAAAATGACATACAAGCTTGAAAAAAGGAATAAGCTAACAGATTTATTTTGCATAAATGCCAATTGTGCTAACATAGAGTTATAAAAGCAACCTATTTAACTATGTGATTCATCACTAGACTTCATCTCATAGAAACATCTCAATATGTTTCCCAACAACTAGAAACCATATCAGGTTCCCAAACCATCCGACTTGATACCCATCATAGGTAACAACCCAACAACCAAACCAACTAAATCACACCATCCAACTAATCATGTGAGGATCCAAGCCTCTCATAACCATGAGCACGGCTGATATATCAAATTTTACACTCTGTAGAGGTTGTCCATCTTTCCCCACGAGTCGTGATTTCCATGTTGTCATGTTCACGGAAGACTTAACACACATCTATGGCGTGTCGCCCAAAAAATCACTACAAGGCCCTTGCAAAGCATCCTCTCAACAGGATTAAGCCCGCTAAGATTTCATCACCGTCAAAGTGGGGTCATACCACCTAGAAGCCTCCTCTTGTGCCTTGTAGCTCCAGAAAGTTTCATTCTTACCTTCCACTACACAACAATTAGCTCATTCTATGTTGAGGATCCTCTAATTAATAGGCCAGGTCTGTCCCATACCAGGCCTCATGGTTGGTACGATACTTCTAGGTTGTCGCTCAATGAATCAGTCCTTACTTAAGTCACTTGAGCAAATGCCAAACTAACAACATAACTATAACCACCATCACTAACACCTCTTTACTCAAGGCCTAAGGTTCCATATTGCTATACCATTACCAGAATTTTCCAACTCATAGTTGCATAGTTCATTAGTCATGTTTAACCAACAACCCATCCATACCCTTGTGCAAAGCTAAGCATAAGCTATCCATCATAACAACTACTAACAACTAGGTGATAAGGAATATATGGAACATGGTACTTTAAATAGATAGGATTCAGGATTAACAACAAGCATGTTTGAAATAAAGAATGTATTTGAAAACTAGGATCAGAATGTTCAAGGACACTTGTCTCTGCCAACTTGCTGCTCAAACTCTTCAAAGACTTATTCCTAGAGATTCTAGAACTGCTCCTCGTCTCCTCTCAAATCACACCGAAAAACATAAAATAAAACTAACTAAGAATAGTACACCAAATAATGGTTAACATCTATGAAAATATAGTAAAAGATAGTACACATCGCTACGAACACACGGACCAAAAATTGTCTAAATCAGAGCTAAAACGAGAAAATTACGCTAAAAACAAGTTTAGGGTTAAATCCAAAAAAGAAAAGGACTTTTTTGAATAAAACAGAAATGTCAGGGACCTTTTTGCAAAAAAAGGACCTATCTATAAATACAGGAAAGTTTAGGGACTAAGATGTAAAAATATAGGGGCTTTTAGGTGAATACAAAAAGTTTATGAGCTAAAGTGCAAAATTGCCACTTTTCCTGAATGAAAAAAAAATAACTAAGGATGACTGGATAAAGGCTATGATGACATGGCATGACACGTCGGCGGATTTAATGACGTGGCCGACTGACCAGGCGATGACATGGTAGGCTGAGGTGGCTCATAGAGCTGATTGGGTTCATGTAGCCACATGGCGGTGAACAGTTGGATGGCAGAAGGGTATTTAAAGATCTAATCTGGACCGTCTCCTCTAGATCCAACGGTCGATAGAGAGAGGGGCGGCCAGAGAGGAGGTGACCGGTAGTAGTGGGGCTCGATACTGTGGCGCAAGGGGATCGGTGGCGGCGGACTCATCGGAGAGAAGTGAAAACCTCGTCGACGGCCTCGGAGAATGATAGTGAGCGGCGGAGAACATAGCTGGGGATACGGGGAACCCGTTTGATGGTTTACCTTCGGCGGCGTGGCTCTAGAAGATGGTTAGCAACGATGGAAGCGAGCGGCGTACAGGTTCTCATTGGGGGAGATGCTCCGGTGGCCAGAATGCGAAGATGAGCGCACGGGAGTGCTTAGTGGATGTCAAAGAAGCTCACGGGTGGGTCGTCGATGACAAAGCGCGATGAATTTCGGCCAGTGACGAGCACGACTGAGCGGTAATGGCGACGACGGTGGCTAACTAGGGTTTGGCGAAACAGATCGAAAGGAGCGGAGGCATGGACTTATAAAGGCGGGGAAAACGTGTGGGGCATTCGGATAAGGCGGGGTTCATTGGGATACGGGCTCGGGAGAGCGGCGGTGGCATCTTGTGTCTGAGTCGGGCGCAGCTCGGGTTCATCTCGAGCGTGAGGAGGAAGGCGGTGGCACGCAGGCGCAACGTACGTGTGAAGATGACTTTCGGCCAGGGTCCCAACAGAGAGAGGCAGAGAGTGGCTGTTGGGCCTGGCCTTCGGCCAACACAAGCAGGGAGGTGGGAAGGAGAGAGGGGGAAGCATGGGCTCGGCCCGGGAAGAGGAAGAGTGGGCTGCCAGAAGAAAAAATAGACAAAAGGAGACTACAAGTAGGGATAAAGCCAAAGCAACACGCGGTGGACGGATGAAAGAATCAGTGACGTCCTAAGGGGGGTGTAATAGGACACTAAAAAGCCTAAACCAAATTGGTTCCAAAAACTTCATAAGATAAACCTATATCAAATTCTATCTAAATATATTCTAGGTTTATCTAGTGTATTTATTCTACTATTCAAAAAGTTTGCAACCTATAGCCAATCCTAGAAAACTACTCTAGGAAAGCAAATGCACAAAGGTAGAATACAAGAATGTAAATACGGAAGCGTAAAGATGATAAAGAAAATAAAGTCGATACAAGGGATTTTTATTCTGTGGTATCGATGGTATGAATGCTACCCCTGGTCCACGTTGGAGCTCCACCAAAGATATGCTCTCGGTCGCCAAAACTCTTCCAGTCACAGTTCTTGAGTCACCAAGTCACAAAGATAAGGTCTCAACTCAGATGAGCCACCAAACCACAAAGGCAAGGTCTCACCACTAGCCTCTCTCCTAGTCACTTGTCGTCATCTTCACTTTGGAGCTTGAGCCACCAAGGTAAGGGTCTCCACATCCCCGTACATGTGTCTTGCCGCCGTTCCACACTATGTCGGAGGGTTAACAAGCTTGAGCAATTCTAGCTCAAGGTGCCGATGAGTCACCAAGACTCCAAGGTGTTGGCGGACCACTTAGTACAAGTTAGGATCACTTCTTGATCTACTCTCCATGCAGCAATCACCTAGCAACATTCTCTCTCGGCCTATAAGCAATAATCACTCACTAAATGTTTGCTTAATTGTCTTGGATGATCACATTAAGAACTTTGGTGGCTTGGCTGTCTTCTCAAGTGTCTGTTTGATTCTCTGGACTCCAGCAGCATGCCACGCCTTCAAATGACTGAGTAGAGGGGTATTTATAGCCTCAAACCCATCAACTAGCTATTTTCCCAACGGCTTAGAAAAGCTGTTAACACTGGATGATTCGGTGAGAACAGTAGTACTAACGCCGGATCATCCGATGAGTAAATCTTCAGAAATTAGCCATTGGACTCCCACTCAAAGTCATCCTGAACACCGGATACTCAGGTGTGTACTTTATCTCCATCACCGGACTATCCGATGAGTTATCTGAGCCAGGCCGCGCCTCTTCTTCTCTGTGCAGAACACTCTGGTATAAGCCTTCGATGTACTTCCTCTTGATACCGGACCATCCGATCAGTTCATCTTTGTTCTTCGTCAATTGAAATCATCTCTGCAAGAAATACTCTGGTAAAGCCTCTGGTACATTCACTTCCCATCACTGGACCTTCCGGCCTGTTTTTCTCCAACATTCAACACCTGCAATTCTCTCTGTAAGAATTACTCTGGTATATATCTTTCGCTGATCATCGGACCTTCCAGTGAATTCAACTTCTTCTGTCTCGAGCCAAAATACCCCGGTGTGCACCTTCTTCATCAACACCAGACTATCCGGTGGCATCTTCAGTTATGCTCTTTTATGCAGATAAAGCTCCGGTGCTATACCTTGCAGAACACTAGAATATCTGGTGAAGTCTTCAGTCTTCTCTCCTCCTTTGTCAGTAATGCTCCGATAAGTTCAACACACAGAGCATCGGACCATCCGGTGGGAGCAATTCTCCTGGGACTTCTCCAATTCAGTCAATTTTTGTCCCGGATGTGGTGGATTCTTTATGTATTGCATACATAAGACCTACCAAAGCATATACATGATAAACATGTTAGTCCTAATGACTATGTTATCATTAATCACTAAAATCACAATTATGACCTAATAGGGCCATTTTTGCTACACCAAAGTAGACGAAGCAGAAGCGAGGAGAAAAATGCATATATGCATGCAAATAAATAAACGACAACATTGAAGGCATAACTGTGGTGCATGGGGCAAAAACAGGAGGGTGGCAGCACTGCTTAGAGTCAGTTGAGGACCCAAGCAGCATGGACTAAGATTATAGGCATGCAACAACATTGGTTGTGTCACGAACAACAATGTTGCAGCCTGAGAGAGCGATGCAATGACAGCCCGTTCCTGCTAGAAAGGAACCACCGATCAGATGAGGCATTGTCGGGAGGAGGTAGGTGCCGTCGATGGCCTTAATAGAAGCAACTGATGGAAGCACAATGAAGAAGATGACATAGCCATGGGCACTGTCACTGCAGTCTGGGAAGGCTAGCAGTAACAGCCTAATTCTCGGTGGTGCAACAGCTCGTGCTTGCGGATGACGCATTGGCAATGATGATCCCATGTGATGGGGCATTCGGATGGTTGCAAAGAAGGGAGCCAGCCATATTGACGAGCATGCCTGGTCACTGTGACGTTGTCTGGGGAGATGACGAGCATGCCTGGTCACTGTGACGTTGTCTAGGGAGAGAAGCATCAGAGGAATCAATGCGAAGTAGGTGAAGTCCATAGTCGTGAAGCGATCAACGGGTTGGCCGGATGACACAAGCCGATCTAGTGACCGGATGCATGAACTCGAACTTTGAGTTGTGCAGCCCTCAGTGGAAATCATAGGGATTGATCTCCTGGGGTGGTGTGGTAGAAGTGATTTAATAGCTAGATTGAGGAACGAAACCCTATGATACCTTATAATAGGGGATAATCATGTGTATTTTTATTGATCAATTATATAAGTCACAAGATGTTACATATATATATCTTTTTTAGGCTAATGTAAATACATGACTAACTTGAACACATGTCTAATATGAATTCATAATATGAATGAGTATGGCAACCAAAGAGGCAGTCTAGCTGACCAGGGACAATGCAAATTTGGTAAAGGAATTTAGGGTCATAAAAGGCTTTTGGCAAAGGCCAAAGGCGACGGTGAAATGGCGCTTTTAGGAAGAGATACAAGTAGACGCATGCTTGCAGCTTTCCTAATGCAGTCCTAAAAAAACCGACGCCGGTAACGCAAATTTCACGGACCTCGTCGTCTTCGTAGCAAAAAAGGGCGATCTTTGGACGAACAGAAGGGGATGGCAAGTGCAGCACGCACGGGCACGGGCACGCCGCGAACGCGGACTTGGTGACGCCGACGTTGTGGCACCGGGCTGGACAGGGACGGCACGGCTCGGCTTCTTATCCCGACGTGCCTACATGCTGCTGCCATTAAAGTGAGGGAGCGCTTTGCTTCTGCCCGACGGATGTTGAACGGATCAGTTTTCTACTAGGCACTGTGGTGTGGAAGAGAGAGGAAAAGCACTAGCCTCAGATATTGCATTCGCACAAAGTGAAAGTACAGATCGAGATGGCGGTGGTAATATGCGTATTGGCATCGACATTTGACGCGACAAATTCACTGGACTTTGTGGATGCGCTTTTATGTATGTTATTACTAACTGTGAAAACACTGGCCCAAAAGAGACCAACGGCAGCCCTGGCCTAACTCGTGGTCGGCCAGGAAATTCTAGGCCCATCTATTTTACCAGGCCCAAAAGGTTTTTAAGCCAGATAAAAAACGTTCTTTCTCAGGCCCGGCCAGGTTTTGCTCAGGTCCAATCAGCACTCATCGCATAAATTTGAGAAAGTAAAAAGTCTTTTTTTCCTCCCTCAAATATCGCGAATATATATTTTTCCTCCTTCAAGTGCAATACCAGTTACATAATCTTCCCTGACTAACAATATCAGACAACATTTCTCTCCGACTCGTTTCCACTCCAGTTTTACCCTAGCTGGCACCACACATGTCAGCCTCCAGAGCTCTTTCTTCTTATTATTTCTTTCTTTTTTCTCCATCTGTTTCTCTCTCCTTGAAATGGATGTGGTCACCGTGCACTCCTCCCGGAGCCAAGGAGGTTGGCATGAGTGGGGTGTATGACGTCGTAGTGGGCATGGACGGAGGAGAGGAGCATGTACAGATGGTCGAGGGCCAGGGGTGGTCAGAGAGGAAGACCGTGAGGAGGGCATGAAGGAGGTCAGAGAGGAAGACCGTGAGGAGGGCATGAAGGAGGCAGATAAGGAAGGGTCACGATGGGCAAGCGGGGTCAGGGTGGAGGGAGGTGGTGGGTTTGGCGAGCAATGGTAGAAGGGAAGAAGATGAGAAAATAAGAATAATTTTGTCATTTCCTCATGCTGGACTATTTTGTTTCTTTATTTCTTTTTTAAAAATAATACAGTGATGTGACCGGTTATGTATTGAAACCACTGTCATATCATTCACTCAAATCAAAATCGGCCTTAAAGTCGGGGAGAAATATTGTCGGGTAATTGTAGCTCGAGGAGGTTAGTACTCGGTTCCCCACTCCTCATCCCAATAAGCAGGGGCGAAATCAGCATCAAAAGGAGTGCTTGTGTGATTACTGTTCATTAATAACACAGTAATCTCATTACTACTACAGTACTTACTGTTTACTATAGCTATTTTTAGTAATGATTTTAGATAGGAGGCCGTAAGATGGCGTCGCCCCTGCCAGTAAGCCCACTTACAGCGCAAGCCCGAAAGGCAGGTTTCCGGGCTCCGGCAACATCACGCTGCGCTGCCCCAGCCCAACCATCGGCAAGGCCCACTTCATCTCGTCGGCACGCAACGCATAAGCTTCCGCGCTGCGGGCGAGACGGCGACCAGCTTGACGGCGTCCCCAGCCGCTTGCACCGCACCCGCATGCCTGCGCCTGTCCCCGCCACGCTGGCCTCCTTCAACGCCCTCCTCGCGTCGCTCGCGCGGTCCGGCCGCCCCGCGGAGGCGCTCCGCGACATGCTCGCGCGGGGTGTCCCGCCCGACCACTTCACCCTTCCCCCCGTGCTCCGCTCCTGCGTGCTCACCGGCGCTGCGGGCCTCGCGGCCTCCTGCAACGCGCTCGCCGTCAAGCTCGGCGCCCAGGACAATCTCTTCGTGGCGTCTGCGCTGGTGCTCTGCTACGCCGGTCTGTCCAACCTCCCCGGCGCGCGGAGCCTGTTCGACGGAATGCGCGAGCTGGACGCCGTCCCGTGGACGTCCATGCTGTCCGCGTACGCGCAGGGAGGGGAGACCGAAGCGGCGCTGCGGTTCTTCGAGGGGATGGTGGTGGCCCGGGTGCCGCTGGACGCGGTGGTCATGGTCAGCCTGCTGCTCGCGTGCAGGCAGCTTGGGTAGCGCCGCCGCGGGAGGAGCGTGCACGGCTGCTACATTCGGAGGTTCCTGGGGATGCTGCTGTCGCTCGGGAACGCTCTTGTGGACATTTACGTCAAGTGCGGGGACTTTGTGTTTGCTGAAAGGGTGTTTGCTAGGCTAGCATGCTCAGGTGGGATGTTATCTCGTGGAGTGCGCTGATCCTTGGTCATGGTCTGAATGGGCGTTCTGATGTTGCACTGGGGCTTTTAAATAGAATGGCCTTCGAAGTAGTGCAACCAACCTCGGTCTCCTTTCTTGGGGCACTGTCAGCTTGTGCGCATCTAGGCATGGTGGACAAAGCCTATGCTATCTTTGAGGGGATGAAACAGCGGGGATTCAAGCCTGAACTGAAGCATTACTCTCGCATGGCTGATGTGCTAGGGAGGGCAGGCCGTGTTGTTGAGGCAGTGAAGTTCATAGAGGAAATGCCTTTCTAGCCTGACAAACCGATGCTTGGAGGTGTACTGGCAGCCTGCCGTGGAGAAACGAGGCTGCTGAACGGATTTCAAAGAGATTAATGGACATGTCTCCTGGAAAGAGCGGGCACTATATGAGCTTGGCAAACATATATTCAGATGCTGGGAGGTATGGTGATGCAGAGAGAATAAGAGACTTCATGAAGGAAGTTAAAGTTGACAAGGTTCCTAGATATAGTTCAGTTGAATTGGATGTTGACAATATTTCGTATAATGGGCGACTGAGTTTGAAGTACTTGAGCAGTTGATCTAGTCTGTGGTGCCCACACACTTCACTGTAGTATATGCTTTGGATGGTAAAAAGAATAGAGGTGCTCATGGTCAGAAAGAGCGAATGAGATGTGCTGGCAGCTCTGCACGAGTACAAGATACTGCTAGGGGAAGCCACTTTTCGAGCCGATAAGGAGTTAAGGACAAGAAGTTGATGAATGGAACATGATCACATATTGAAATCGTGCTATTCTCCCAGTGTCCTTAAGAAAGAAGAAAAGACACTGTCCACTATGTGTGGCTGGGGGGGTTAAAACAGCTTTTGAAACTGATACATGATGATCCCAAGTTTGTGGACATTTGAGCAGAAAGGTTTGGTTAAGCTTGGTCTTGTACTCCCAGGGAGTGGATGGGCAAAATGGTGGGTTGATTTACTAATCCAGTCATCCCTGTTAACAGTATTGCCTTGTACTATGGAACAGGAGATGTGAAAATGATGGGCTTAAGTGGGTTCTATTGACTATGTTAGTCATGATGCGGTAGCTAATGGAGATTGTACTGTGTTTCAACTTTGCTGGTGTATAAAATTGTTGCAGTGATTCTTGGATTCTGTATAATTCCCTGAGACAATTAATGCTTCAACAGAGAAGTCTAGCCGTTACTCATAGGCTCATAGCCAATAGTTCATTGATCAGATCTCTACATGACCTTGTTAAGCAAAAGGTATGGACCTGAACTCAGATTATGGTTACTACTTCGGATTTCTTTTTCTCAACAATGTTCTGTGCATTGACATAAATCAAACCCTTTTGTTTCCTCACCTTGTTTGTAAAAGGTTTTTTTTGCCTTCCATTCATTTATGTTGAGCGGAAATGGGGATTCTTGTAGTTCTTTAGTCTGAGAAATTTACCGCGAAACATCAAGTACAAACCGATAAATGAACAATAGACTGTCCCAGCCTAACAGCAATATATAACATGATGTTATACTATTTATACACCTAAAAATACATTTAATATGTTAAAACATGTCAATCGCCAACATGGGGCAACACATAGACTGTATATGATATTCGAAAGATTGCTTGACCAAATGACAAATTATTTCGGGGTGTTCTTACTTGCACTAGAAACACGCATCCAGCACCAGATGGTCCCATCTGATTTATTTATTTTCAAAAGCACACATTTACCGATACTAACTCAGCTTGCTTGCACTAGAAACACGCATCCAGCACCAGATGGTCCCATCTGATTTATTTATTTTCAAAAGCACACATTTACCAATACTAACTCAGCCTGCCTTTCCACTCATTCAACTTCCACATCTTTTCTGCGAAAGTCTAGGTCAATGGAATAATGTTTTAAATGTATACAATATTTGAAATTTATAGAAACGAGATTGACGACTAGAGAGTTGAATAGGTGACTCATCAAATTTCTTACGAAATCGATAGCTTTCTTCTATTTGGATCATCCAACTCACCTCAAAACTCAAGCGGAAGAAAAAATCGAGAGAAGTTTTAACAAGAGAAAATAGGCAAAACAATTTTACAGATGTTATATGAACCATAGATTTAATTTAAGATTAATCCATATGTATTATCACTCGAAAGAACAAACATCCACAAACACATACTAACTAAATTCAAGACATATTAACTGTTATCAATATCTCATCATATGCAAATAAGGCACTTCTCCACTTGGTTTCTCAATCTTTTCCTTGATGAGTGCATTGACAACTCTCAAAGCACAAAGATTTGGGATAGAAAAAGTAAAGCACATCCAAGTGACCAAAAACTCGAGAAAGAGTAAACACAAATTATTTAAGGTAAGATAGATTGTAAAAGGCTAAAGATAGGTAAAGACAAGCTAAAACCTCAAAAGATCAAGAAAAGCACAAAAACTTAAAAACAAATGCTCTCCCTTAATGAATGCATAATTTTCATTTTTCTTTAAGATCTGTTGCAAATTTTCTTATTTCTCCTCCTTTCTAGCATATTCTCTTTCTTTGTGCATATGTTCATTTTTCTTTGTGCATCAAGGACAAAACATTATGCAATGCATGAATATCCAAACCTAATGAGGTTTCATAAGCATACCACAAAGTATTTGCAAAATTTAGAAACATCAAAGGGCTCCGAAAAGTAGAAAGTGAAGCTCACAATCGCATAGAGGCTCAAAAAGAGACAGTGACACAAGAACATTAAGCTTACAAGTTAAATCTGAAGAACTGGTTGGCGCATTAAAGTTCACATAGCCAAATCATGTTAAAAGTGACCATCATATAAGCATCCACTTGTGCGGAGTCAATACAAGCATTAAAAACTAGTTAACTTCAATCTTAAACTAGGCAAATAAGCATTCATGACAATAGATTTTGTAAATGCTCACATTCGAAACCAGGACTTAGATTAATCAAATGATTAAAAAATTAAACAGTTAGGCATATTTTTTTGAATTTTATTTTATCCTCAAGTTGCCTCTTATTCAAGCAAAGTGTCGCGTGACTGGGTACGACAAACACCTTGAAGTCTTAAGACAACCGTATTGGATCACATTTTAGCACAAGAGACTTGGTTTTTCATAATTATTCAATTCACATAAGTTATCAAGATGATCACAAGATCAAGTTAAGTAGTGCTTTTGCGACACAAATAACAAATATTCCCCCAAGGTACAAAGACAGAAAACATAGTGTAATATTCTCCAATCCACTGTCGTGAACCAAGAAGATCTAGAGCAAGATATTCATCAGACTAGTCTTAACACAAGTATTGACTAAGCATAAGCAATTACGAATATGGTGATAAAAAATATAGTATTTCATAGCCTATATGATTCATAAAATTGCTAAATTTCATCTTAAGAAAAGCAAACTTGCTTGAAATGTATTATGTCAAAGCATCAAGAAGAGCTTAAGATTAAAAAGTTGCTCCACACAACTACTCAACTTAGTTCAAATTCAAGTCTAGCAATTAAAATGCTAAAGACATACAAGTCAAAGCTTAACTATTATGATTACCTTACATAATGAAATATAATGCAAATACAACAAAAGTAAGATAGAGTATGTATAAAGTACAACTCCCCCTCACACAATACCATATGGATGACACACCAAACTCTTCTCTTGAAAAGGCAAATCTTGTAGCATCTAGAGATTTGGTTAGGTATCTATGTAGCTCAACTCAATATCTCCTTTCTTATTGTGGTCTCTTAGAAAATGAAATCTCACATCTATGTGTTTGGCTCTAAAGTGTTGAACTAGGTTGTTAGCTAAGTTTATAGAACTGGTGTTGTCACACAAAAATGGTACACTCCTGAAATTCAACCCAAAATCCCTCAGAGTAGCAACAATTCACAAAATTTGTGAGCAACAGCTAGCAGCAGTTGCATATTCAACTTCAGCAGTAGACTACGTAACGCTAGACTGTTTGTGAGAAGATCAACACACAAGAGAAGTACCTAAGAATTCCTATCAATTCTATAATCAGCAAAATCCGCATCCGAAAAATCTCGAAGAGAAAGCGAAGAGGAAGCAGAAAATCAAAGCCCATACTCGAGAGTGTGCTTGAGGTAACTCAGAATGTGTTTCACCGCTTGGTGGTGAGACGTCCTCGGTGAAGCCTAAAAACGAGCACACAAGCAAACGGTGAAGTGGATGGTCTTGTCGCCGTCAAGTACCAGAGAGAGCCGATTATGCTCCTATACTCTCGCCGGTCCATCTCCTCGCCATCTTCATCTGGACCAAGCACAATCGAGGTAGCTATCGGTGTTGCCAAGGGCTTCACATCACTCATGTTGAACTTCTTCAGCAAATTCTTAGTGTACTTCGTCTAGTGGACGAATTTACCTTGCTTGTATTGCTTGATTTGCAGACTAAGGAAGAAGTTGAGCTCGTCCATCATCGATATCTCAAATTTCTTGCTCATAGTTTCTACAAACTTGGCCATAAGTGTATGATAAGAGCCAAAAAATGATATCATCTACATATATCTGAACAACTAAGAAGTCATTATTATGTCTGAGAGTGAACAAAGTTTTATCAGCTGACCCCATCACATACTCATGCTCTAGCAAGAAAGACCTAAGCCTATCATATCAAGCTCTAGGTGCCTCTTAAGCTCATATAAAGTCTTTCTAAGCTTGTAAACTTTATGGGGGGTATTTGGGGTGCTCAAAGCCTAGGGGTTACCTAATATAGACCTCTTCCTGAATGAAATAATTTAGGAAAGCACTCTTGACATCCATTTGATACAACTTGAAACCCCTTGGATGCCGCGAATACAAGAAGGACCTAATGGCTTCTAACCTAACTACGGGTATAAAGGTCTCCAAAGTCTATCCCCTCAACCTAAGTTAAACCTTGAGCCACTAATCTAGTTTTGTTTCTCACTACAGACCCATTCTTTCTCTATTTATTTTTGAAAACTCATTTTGTGCCTATAGTGTGCAGATTTAGATCTTGTTATCCTCTTATTGATTCACCGATCATCGTCTGTGGAGGGTATTGCTACTAAATGTGTTGAGGGGCCTCACGCTATGAGTATACCTCTCCCTCAAATACTGCTAGTGTAGACTCGAAAATAGTTGAAGTGAAAGTAGAGGTTGTAGGATCCTGTGTTGGAGTAGAAGAAACAGGAGCCAGCTTTGGAGTAGGTGTGGTCGAGGGAAGTAGTGGATCATCCTCGTCATCATCAAGAGTTGAAAGATCGTCATCTACAAAGATGCTCTCACTCGTCTCTTGATTACCTGCACACTCAAGGACAAAACTAGCATAGAAAGTTGACTCATCAAAAGTCACATCACAGGATTCTATAATGGTGTTAGTGTCAAGATTGTAAACCCTGTAAGCAGAACTATGAAGAGAATACTCTAAGAAAATACCATCAGAAGATCGTGACTCGAACTTGTCAAGATTGTCACACTTTAGAATAAAGCACTGACACCCAAAAACTCTCAAATGCGAAACATTTGGTTTCCTCTCAAAGCGCAACTCATAAAAAGTCAAATTCAACATTGAGCACAAGAAAATTCAATTTTAGATGTAGCACGCTGTGCTAATGACTTTAGCTCAAAACTTTCTAGGAGTTCTATGCTTATCGAGTGTCGTCCTAGCCATCTCAACTAAAGTCTTGTTCTTTCTCTCAACCACGTCATTCTGTTGAGGAACGTGTGGGGCAGAAAACTGATGCTCAATGCCATGCTCAAGACATAAAGCATCAAACAGATAGTTCTTGAACTCAGTGTAATTATCACTACGAATTGCTTTCAATGCACCAGGGAGTTCCTTGAACAATCCAAAGCTAAGCTCCGAAAGTGTGAGAATACTTCATCCTTGCTCACAAGAAAGAAGACCTAAGAGTAGCGAGAGAAATTATCAACAATAATAAGAACATACCACTTCCCACCCGTCGAACGAACCCAAGAAGGACCAATAATATCCATATAGAAAAATTCTTCCGGTCGTTCAGTCATCACCAGATTGACTGGTGGGTGGGAGGCAACAACCATCTTGCCATGCCGATAAAGAGCGCAAACAATATTCTTTTCAAATTTGAGCTTGGGCAATCATCGGATCAAGCTTAGGGTACTCAAACGAGTAAGCAAATCAAAGCTCATGTGCTCTAGTTCCCTATGCCGCATACAAAGCTCAGAAGAAGGTTGAGCAATCAAACAACAAGAAGAATCAAGAGACTTTAAAAAATCAGCTTCAAAAACTCTCAACTTGGAATCTTGCAAATCAATGTGCTAGAAGAATCGAGAACTCGAGAAGTATTGTATTTGAAATGCACTTCCAAATCCTAATCCAACAACTGAGATACAGAGGTAAGGTTGTATCCCATATGCTCCACCAAAGCTACATCCTTGAGATTGAAACTCTCATTCACCATTACCATACATTCGGCTTTCATCCTTCCTTTCCAATCATCCTCGAATGTGATGTACTCGTATCGCTTCACGGAGGTGAGGCTGTAGAACTATGATGAATCTCCTGTCATGTGGCGCGAACAACCGGAGTCAATGAGTTACTTGTTCTCTAGGCCTCCGCCTGCCACCTACATATGAGAAGAAGAATAGGTGGATGACTCAGTACTAGGGTTAGTTAAAAAACTTTTGGGAATCCAGTACTGGGTCATCCGCCCTGAAGTGGTAAAAGCTGATGCAGGTAAAATAGGTCTAGTACGCTGAGGGTGAGTACCATGATAAGGAAAATATAGTCCGTTAAAGCGCTGGGACTCAAAGCCTCTTACACTTGGACTAAAACCATATGAGTTATGGTAAAATTCACACCGAAAAACACCTCTAGAAAAAGACTAAAAAGCTTTAGGGATTCGTGAGTGGAAGCGAGAAAAAGGCTTATATACACCAACAGAGGGGCGATACATGTCTCGAGTGCTTTACTTCCACTCAAGCCGCTCATCTCTCCTACGGCGAAAGCAAAACTCAACCAAGTGACATTCTCTTTGGCAGTAGGTGCAGTTGTAGCGTCTCTTAGGAACTCGACTGTCGATCACTCGGGGCTCTCTCACATGCTTTCTTATCTTATGATGTGTAGCTCTCTTGGGTTATAGTACGGGTTTCTTCTTTATGGGTTGAGAAATGAGTTTCTTGATGAGTTGTGTTGTGGAATTGATTTTGGACTTCTTAGCTTCTAGGGTAGTGTGTGTGGTGAATACAATCTTATTCTTCTCACTGTAAGCCATCATCTCAAAACCCAACTCAAGAGCCAAACCTGCCTTGTCAGCACACATCTTGGTCTTGGCTAAGATTAAATTCATTTTCTCTTTACCCTCTGAGCACTTCTCCACCAAAGAATGGAGGTACTCATTCTCAGTCAAAAGCTTTTGAACTTGCCCTCTAACCCAGCTGAGTTTGTCCAAAAATATAGTGCAGGTGGAATAATTTGCCTGCACATCCTTATAACTCTCAACACTCTCCAATCTAAACTCTAGCTCCTTCAGACGCTTGTCTTTCAGTTCAATATCCTTTGCATGCAAAGGGCAATTCTTACAAGCACTTAAGAGAGTAGACCTAGAATCATCCTTAAGGAATTTTTCTCGGCACTCTCAAGCCGACTGACGACTTGAGCATGCATATCACGAAGATCAGCAAGTTCAGTGATGACAATCAGGCAACTCTCACACTCCTCAACATCGGGCCTCGACCTAAAGAATGCAAGTTCAGTACATATAGACTCATATTTAGTCCTAAGATTCTTCAACTCACGCATAGCTTTTTTAAGTAACCTATCCTAGCTAATGAGAGCATCATTCAATGTATCGACTTAGATGAAAAGATGGTTGTAGGAAGGCAATACCTTAGAAGGATCTGGCTCGAGGTTGTTGTCGTCGTTGTTGTCAGCCACCATGAAGCAGAGACCAGTGAAGTCATTGGCCTTCTTCTTGTTCTTTGCTTGCGGTCCATCCTCCTCCGAGCTCTCCTCCTTGTTGGAAGAGGTGTTGATGTCGCTGAGAGCCACCACGAACGCTCTCACCTTGGCCGTCTTTTTGGCCATCTTGTCACAGTTCTTTTTGAAGAAGAACTTCTTATTCTTCTTCTTGTGCTTGTTGTTGTCGTGATCGTTGTCCTCCCTCTTCTTGAGCTTTGGGCAGTCCACCTTAAAGTGGGTAGTGTCACCACACTCAAAGCAGGCATGAGAACCACCCCTCCTCTGGTCTCGTTAATTGTTATAGAAGCGGGTGAACTTCTTCGTAATCAGCGCAAGGTCCTTATCATTCAACGCGTCCACCTGCTCCTCTGTGATAGAAACCAAGAAGGACAAAGCAAATCTATTCAATAAAATATTAGCACAAGAAAAACCAGCTTCAGATTGATTATCACTGCTAGGTTCAGAAACCAACGTCATATTCTGAGATAGGGAATTTTTGAGATTGATCTGAGCCACCTTAGCTATCTCGATGGACTTGAGCTTGCTGAAGAGCTCATCACAAGTCAACGTGTCGTAACTTGGAAACTCTTTGATACTTGAGATTTCACTTCCCATATGCTACGATCAAGAGCATAGAGAAACTTGATAGCTCTCTCGTGGCAAGAATAGAGCAAAACACCAGATGATCAAAGATTGCTAACAATCCCATCAAAGCGAGCAAATATCGCATACAAAGACTCTCTGGGGCTTTGCACAAACATTTTGTATTCTTAGTTGTATGTGCTTTAGTATCTGGTCTTAATCTGATTTGTGCTTTCATAAAAGACACTCAGAGTATTCCAGATCTCCTAGGTAGTATGGAGGTGCTGGACCCTGTCAAACTCATTCTGACTCAGGCTGGTGAACAAAATACTGCGAACAATTTGGGGCGTAATTCTTCTCCCGTCTCATCCAGTCGTCTGTCGATCTAGTCCTAGCTAGCTGCAGTGAATTTGCGTCGTGTCGATCGAGCTCAACTAGCCAACAGGCTCCTGATCAGGTTTGGTTTGTTGCCCATGCCGCATCGATCGGCGTTTCTAGCCAAGCGGCCGTTCAAGGTTAGGCAGGTCGGCCGCTCGAGTCATGGTGGTCAGAGAACCGGGTCTGCTCCGGCCCTCGCACCAGGCATCCAGGAGAAGACGATGGTCATGAGTACTCATGTGACGGCTATCTCTTGATCTAGTCCAGATTTAATGCTGTGGCAAACCTTATCTTGCATCGTATTGTGCCCAGCGTCGTATCTTCTTACTACCGATAGTACATTATATTAACCGATCGAAACATGATTTGTGGTTAGCTTACGCTTAATCAAGCAATCATGCACCAACACAGGGATAAACAACATATGCATGCTTATGCAACTATTGGGGGTTCGCCGTTAAGGACCCCACACCCCCTTGGTTCTGTCATTCTAGGCACAAGAACCATTAGACTCAGGATCCTTTTGGGACCCATAGCTCCGAAGGGGTTCTGGAGGTTATGCCTTCAGGACCCTCCTAACCTCTGGAGTCATCAATCTCTCAGAAAGATCAACTAGGAGGGAGTCTATAGGTCACCTCTCACTTACAGCGAAATGATCGACATTTAATAGCAGTCAAGTGGTGCCGTCTAACAAGCTGGTGTAGTGCAGTGTTGGAATAAATAACCAGTTACTAGGACAACCACCTCACCAGTCATAGCCATGAATTATGGGACTATCCGTATACCCTGTGATACAGTAAGGAACTTGTATCTCTGTCAGTATCATATGGGCATATTTGTACATTCACACTATGAATATTAGTATAAATACAGACCTTTGGCCACCAAGCCAAAGGGGCATATTTCCCTGAAAACGCGTGATGTTCTATTCATTTTCACTTTTCCTTCAAGCTTGAGTCATTCTAGTAAATTGGCTCTCGCCACACTTTATTCATAGAAGATATTTTCTTTCCCTAACAGATGACGCCGTCCGTGGGGAGAGAACACGCGTAGAAGTACTAGGAGAGCTAGGATGCCACAAAAGAAGAAGATGGGTAGGGCGGCGGCCCAAGCGGCTGACTCCTCGGCCACGCTGGTGCGAAAGTCCACACAGCTGCCATGGCCAAGCTCACACTACGCTGACGCTAGCCCTTCAACTGCTCGAAATGAGAGCCCCGTGGGCACCAGCGATGACCCGACGACGACCCTGGCTATGACTGATGCTAGGTACCTCGCCATTTCAGAGGCCCTTCAGCGGTAATAAGGAGCGAGTCTTGCTGTGCCCTGGGGGTTGCGGCTGAGGCCGCAGCCACATAAGTTGTCACGGCCGGTCGACAGACGCATGTGGTGTCCCTTCGGGCTCAGCTAGAGGAGCTGCAAGTGGCCCTATGTGAAGCACAGCTGCCTACCGACTTGATCGTTGTGGCGCTTGTAACGGTCAACGCTGCGCTGGCCCAGGCTCTAGGGCCCAGTGAGGGCTTCATCTTCACGGCACATCACCATCGAGCACCATCCATGGTTGACCAACATGGAGCGGAGCCTCATTCCCATCGGCATGAGGCTCCGCTCGTCAACTCTGATTTCCCCCTCCAAACAGACCTGCAGGTCGTACCCTTCCCGAACAGGTTTCAGACCCCCAAGCTACGTAAATGTAGAGATGATTCAGACCTAGAGGAGTTCACTCGTGTGTACGCCCTCTCCATCAAAGCTAACGGAGGCGGGCAGGCTACCATGTCCAAGTGATTTCCTCTCACTCTGAAAGGAGTAGCCCTCCGATGGTTTTGGGTGCTAGAATCCGGGTCTATTTATTTCTGGGCCTAGCTCAGGGACACCTTCTACAATAACTTCCAGGGTACATTCGTCGAGCAGGTGACCTCTGGGAGCCTGTATGCCATTAATCAATAACCCGGTGAGACCCTCCGACAATACTTCTGAAGGTTCGCCCAAACCAAGGCCTAGGTAAAGGACATTTCAGAGTCATCGGTCATTGACGCTGCTACCTAAGGTCTGGCCATCAGGCCTCTCATAGATCGACTGCAGTGACACCCTGTGCACTCAGTAAGCGCACTCATGTGCAAATTTGAGGAATACGCACGTGCGGAGGAGTAGCGGCTAAATCGGGAGACTATGCGTAGCTTCAGAGGGCATAGTGGTAAGCATGAGACAGCTAACATCGAGTGAATCATTGGTGTGCTTCTCGTAAGCCCTCCGATCAGCGGTAGATGCATTATCATCTGGTTCATCGAGATATGGAACCTCTATAGCATACTCATTTTTCTCTTGTTTGAGAACAATTCTCAGATTTCTATACTAATCAATAATGTTGGTTTGAGATAAATTTTCTTTTTCAAGAATCGAACTCAAATTAAAACTGGAATTGGCGTTAACAATAGGTGTCATGATCTACAACAGAAATAAATATGCAAAGTTCAGTACCATGTTTATGTAAACCTTTATTAAATAATTTAACAAAAGATACTCCCACTATATGTTTTGAAACCGTTTCCCTCTGATGACACATAGTGGGACAAGATCCATATTCGACTAAGTTCTAGTAAGCTTTGGCATCATGGCTAGAAACCTAGTGCATAGATAAGCAACACATTGTTAATCATATCCCTATGCGACTCTTTTTTGTTGGGTGACATCGAATGCCTCGACGCCCAATTCTATGCCCCAAAGCCCAAAACCGTTTTGATAGCTTTATTAAGTAAAACAACACTACGCGTGTGGATGTCTGACATCCACCCTAACTTGTTAAGATAAAAGATGGCACCCTGCTTTGGCAAACCTACTAAACAACAATCAAAACCTACGTAGGTGTAGCTATTGGAAGGACATCAAATACTCTTAATTTTTTTGAGGGAAACTACTATATTATGAAAATCATATCCACCGCATATAAAATATGAAAGAATAGTATGACAGGAACATAAAAATATCACAGATAATCATATTAACTATGTCATAGTATGGCCATTTCATATGGTGATTTCCATCACCATGGTTCTAGTCCTCTAGGTCATCATACTATCATGTACTAGTCTACTACATCTAATAGCACTAGATGAATTACATGATTAAATGAAACATCACAAGTCAATACGTAGGCTGTTATACAATAATATGACAGCCCTTGGCTGCAATTAACCATGACACTCAGGTTATGAAAATTATACACATGCATCACATACATAATAAGGCCATACCAGTCACAGCATTCTCTGAAAAATGAGTTAAGCATAGAAAAGAATTCTAGTGTCATGACGTGAACATGTTATTGTAACAATCTATATGTGTACACTACGTAACGGTGGTCCTATCGGATTGATCGTATCAAGCCGATTCTGAGTCATTCACAATGTCTCAATTTCCATTAGATCAATCATATAGATCATCGCATGAGGCTTTCTGAAGACCACGACAACACAAACAACATCGATCTGTTGTTCATCCAACTATTATGCGATGTGCGCTCTTAGTCCTGATGGTGATTCCAGCCAGTAGGGGCAAGACGCACGCGCGGCTAGGTGGGAGAGCGAGCTAATCTTTTGGTCATATGGTTCAATCGACTCATACCTCATTCGATCCTAACTACACCAAACCGTGCATCGACGATCCATCACATAAATTGATCACAAGAACAATAATAGATCCAATCTATTATTACCACATATCATATATATGTGACCGATCCAGATAAAAAACTATACATGCAGGTTCTGATACCACTGTTGGAGAACGAGTAAGCTACGACTAGCACAAAAATTTTCTCTACCGCGTTCAAACAGGAAACCATGTGAGTAGAGGATCATGGATCATTACCGCAAGACGCGTAGTGTAGCAGAAGAAGAGTTGGAGTAGACTAATCCAACTTCATACGTGTCCTCAACTAGCTCCGATCAGCGTCGCTTGTTCCTCGACCAACTCTAACAAGCAAAGGGGAAGTAATCAATCATGTCGACCAGCTCCACAACCACATAGAGGAAGTAGTTGATCACGTCAACCAGCTCTGCGACCGTGTAAAGGAAGTAGTCAATCATGTCGACCACCCTTAAGCGGACGTGTCATGCCCCTCGACCACAGAGCACGACCAGCACCGTGATCTTCACACCGAGGAGATCAACGTTGCAATAGTAGCAGTGCCTCTACAGTATCCACATGAACAAGGATAGAACGCTATGCGCCGGTGTGCTTGCACATTGCACCTTGCTAGGGTTTCGCAAGGAGCTCATGAAAGAGGTGGCGGCCAAGGTTTTTGGTGGTAGAACTTATGCACCCACGGCTCCTCCCTCGTCTTATATATAGCATGCTAAGGGCCTTTAATCACATTAAAACTTATTATAACTCTAAACCCTAATGAACCTTTAATAACACTAAATCCCATTCACAGATTCAATCCGCATATGTGATCACCTCTTGGGCAAATCACCAACACGGGGTTGGTCACTGATTTGATCGAGAAGCTGTTCGAGGAGTTTGATACGCATGATATTAGATCGGTCTACTTCAACTCTTTTTCACTGCACTACGCATCAAGTGACAGCGATGTATGATCTCCTACTTGCATGCTTTAATACTTTTTCAGTTATAAATATTTGACATTTTGATCATGATACAATTAAATTTTTAAAATTTTGATTGTCAATATCTTCTAAAATATTTAGTTTGAAAATATAAAAACCATACATATAGATTTGTCTTGAAAGATGTTTGTATAATATTATATTTTTGTTAGATATTATAACTATATTATAATAGAAAATAGTGATCAAATGCACGTCAAAGACTGTAAAAAGTGTCATGTATTTTTCACCCAAGCGAGTAAATAAAAAGTATATTTCTAAGAATTCCTATCTGCATGATCATGGGCCGTATGGTTCTCCGTGACGAAAATGGTCCGTTTGATGGGCCATAGTCCCTATTCACATGCAGGGCTTGATTTCCCATGCAATCTTCTGGGCCGTCCACACACGGTTAAGTTATTTTTAATTTATTTTTATTATTATTGTTATTTTGCCTTCTCAGACTCCCAATCTGGCATTACAGCTGATGAGAATGCTGAATCGGTGACGATTAACTGTGTGATTCTCTGATGCTTTTAGCAAAGATGATTATCTGATGCTTGGAGGCACTAAAAATGGAGTCTACTTGCTAGTCCACATGTGGAGCACCCCAACCCACTGCTTCGTAGCTAGTGGAAGGCCCCTGAGCTCCCTTAACAATTTTTTTTGGGTTATGGATGAGAGAGAAAGGGGAAAAAAAAGAGAAAAAAAAAGAGCTAGAGAGGTGGATGAATCCTATTGCCTGGTCCTTTCCCTTATGTAACCTGACTTGACCATAGATAAGTTGACTTTGCTAACACTCTAATATTACCAACGAAATCTGAATTAAAATACCCCAATGATAAGTAGGAATGTACTACCTGTGAAAGGTATTTTGATAACAAGTAAACTTAAAAGCTAAAGAAGCTCCCAAGAGCTATAAATATAGGATTAGAGTTGTGGGAGAGTTTTGAGCTAGCCATTCGAGAGCCTAGTGACAAGTTTTGAAAGAGATGAGAGGATAAGTTTAGCCTTTGTAATAGGCTAATTGTAATATGTCGAAAACAGGGTTGACATCTGTGCTTAATAAAGTTTATTTTCTCGCATAAGTTTGTGTTCATCTCCTTATAATCTCTTTCTTTTGGTTTCCTTGCCTTCAGTACAAGTTTTTTTATTTTCTTGTTAATTTTCGTTTTTGCCTTTAATCTGTGATTTTTCAATATTGGGAAGTTATTCATCTTATCGCTAGAGGTATAAACATTCATATACTTATATATTTGAGAGGGTCTTGAATCCTATTGCCTCTGGACCATCAACTTGAAGAGTTGCTTCTTTCGATGTCTGTCTTTTTGCTTTATTGTTCGTTCAAGTTTCAAGCGTTTATGCTCAAAGACATATAGAATGGTCTTGAATAGAGCCTATAATTCATAATCCATTCATCGAGTCAAATTGTCTTGGAACTTTCTTTCTCACTTTGTCTCTCTAAAGTTTATGATTCCATTTATGCATATTTGAGGAGAGTTGGGTGAACAAGGAGTATGCCATCTATTTCACAAGAAATTTGTAAGACGTCGATTACCCCTCTCCCCTCTAGTCATCTATCTCAATTCTACAATTGGTATCATAGCCGGTTTGATCACTAGTTGATCTTAATCGGCTTTGTGATCCATAGACGACATGGAGAGAAGTGGAAAGATTTCGTTATTCTATGGATGAGACTCTTCGTACTAGAAGGTGCACATGAAGTCAAGAAAGTGCAATATAGGAAGTAGTTGATTCCAACTACGAGATCCCTCCTGCTCGCACGACTTAAGTTCAAATCGAACAATATGAGGCCAACAAAAAGGCCAGAAATATTTTGTTCATTAGTCTGAGTCAGAATGAGTTTGACAAGGTCCAGCAACTCCGTACTGCTCGAGAGATCTGGACTACTCTGAGTGTCTTCCATGAAGACACTAATCAGATTAAGGCTAGACGCTAAAGCACATACAACTAAGAATACCAAATACTTGTGCAAGAGCCTGATGAATCTCTAGATGCTATGTTTGCTCGTTTTGATGGAATTATGAGCAACATTAGATCCACTGGTGTTTTGTCCTACTCTGACCATGAGAGGGCGATCAAACTTCTATATGCTCTCGATTGTAGCATATGAGAAGTGAAAATCTCGAGCAATTAAGAGTCACTAAGTTATAACACGTTAACTTATGACAAACTCTTCAACAAGCTCAAATCCATCGAGATAGCCAAGGTGGCTCGGATTGGTCTCGGAAACCCCCTGTTTCAGAACATGGTATTGGTTTTCGGACTTAGCGGAGGCAACCAGTTTGGAGGTGGTGTTTCTTGTTCTAACACTTTATATTGGTGGATTTGCTTTGTCATCCCTTGTTTCTATCACAGAGGAGCAGGTGGAGGTACTTGATGATGAGGACCTTGCCATCATTGTGAAGAAGTTCACCCGCTTTTACAACAATTGCCGAGATTGCAGGAGGGGTGGCTTTAGAGCTTGCTTTGAGTGTGGTGACACCACCCACTTCAAGACGGACTGCCTCAAGATCAAGAAGAGGGAGGACAGCGACCACAACTACAACAAGCACAACAAGAAGAACAAGAAGCTACTCTTTAAGAAGAACCACCACAAGATGGCCAAGAAGGCAGCCAATGCGGCTTCTAGGGTGTTTGTGGCGGCTCTCAGCGACATCGATATCTCATCAAGTGAAGAGGAGGCCTCAAAGGCGGAGGAACCGCAAGTGAAGAACAAGAAGAAGGCCAAGGACTTCATTGACTTCTGCTTCATGGTGGATGCCAATGACAATGACAGCAATCCCGAGCTTGATTCTTCCGATGTATTGTCTTCCTACGATCAGCTTTTCATCTAAGCTGATACATTGAATGATGCTCTAGTTAGCTAGGATAGGTTACATAAGAAAGTTGTGCGTGAGTTGAAGGATCTTAGGCCTAAGTATGCGTCTGTGTCTTTTGAACTTACATTGCTTAGGTCTAGGCTAGTTTTTGATGAGTGTGAGAGTTGTTTGATTGTCATGGCTGAATTTGCTGAGCTTCAAAATGTGCATGCTCAAGTCCCCAGTTAGCTTGAGAATGCCGAGAAGAAACTCCTTGAGGAGGAGTCTAGGTCAAACTCTCTTGGATGCTTGCAAGAATTCTCCTTTGCTTGCAAAGGATGTTGAACTGAAAGACAAACGCTTTAAGGAGTTAGAAACTAGATTAGAGAGTGCTGTGTGTTCGAAGGATGTACAACCGAACTGTTCCACCTCTATTATCTTTCAGGACAATCTCAGCTAAGTTAGAGGACAAGTTCAAAAGCTTTTGACTAAAAATGAGTATCTCCTTTATCTAGTAGAGAAGTGCTCAGAAGGCAAAAGAAAAATAAATTTGATCTTGGCCAAGACCAAGATGTGTGCTGACAAGGTAGATGTGGTTCTTTGGTTGGATTTTGAGAGGCTGCTATACAATGGAGAGAGTGAGACTGTGTTCACCATACCTACTACCTAAATGCTGAGAAGTTCAAAATTAATGCCACACCACCACCATTCAAGAAGAAACCCATACCACAACCTATCAAGAAGAAGCTCGCACCACAGTCCAATAAAGCTCCACAACCTAAGGTGAAATCTCCTATGAGAGAGCCTAGAGTGACTGGTAACTGAGCTCGCAAGAGATTTTACCATTACACCGACTGTCAGAGGGAGGGTCACTTGGTTGGTTTTTGCTTTCGCCGTAGAAGAGAAGAGCAGCGTGAGTGGGAGTAGAGTACCCGGGCTATATACCTCCCCTCTGTTGGTGTACACAAGCCTTTTCCTCGCTCCTACCCATGAGTCTCCAGTGCTTTTCAGTCTCTTCTTAGAGGCGTTGTCTGGCGTGGATCAGACCATAGCTCATGTGGTTTCGATCCATGTGCAAGAGGCCTTAAGTCCCAGCACGTTGGCAGACCATTTTTCCCTGTCATGGCACTTGCCCTCAGTGCGCTTGTACCGATTTTCCTGCACCTGCTTTTACCACTTCAGGACAGATGACCCAATACTAGATTCCTAGAAGGTGTATTACTAACCCTAGTACTGAGTCATCCATATATCTTTCTTCTCATATGTAGGTGGTAGGTGGAGGCCTGGAGAACAAGTGGCTCATTGACATTGGTTGTTCGCGCCACATGAACGAAGACTCATCACGGTTCTCCAGCCTCACCCCAACGAAGCATCACGAGTACATCATATTTGAGGATGATCAGAAAGGTAGAGTGAAGACCAAAGGAACGGTAAAGGTAAATGAGAGTTTCACTCTCAAAGATGTAGCTTTGGTTGAGCATCTGGGATACAACTAACTTTCTGTATCTCAGTTGCTAGATGAGGACTTGGAAGTGTGCTTCAAGCGTGATACTTCTCAATTTCTTGATTCTTCTGGCACTTTGATTTGCAAGATTTCTAGAGTTGGGAAAGTTTTTGCAGTCAATTTTTCTAAGTCTTCTGGTTCTTTTTGGTGTTTACTTACTCAACCTTCTTTTGAGCTTTGGATGTGGCATAGAAGACTAGGCACATGAGCTTTGATTTGCTTACTCGATTGAGTGCCTTAGGCTTGATCCAAGGGTTGCCCAAGCTCAAGTTTGAGAAAAATCTTGTTTGTGCTCCTTATCGGTATGAAAAGATGGTTGTCGCTCTTTACTTACCAATCAATCTGGTGATGATTGAACGATCGAGAGATCTTCTCCATATGGACACTGTTGGTCCTTCTCAGGTTCATTCGATGGGTGGAAAGTGGTATGTACTTATCATTGTTAATGATTTCTCTTGCTACTCTTGGGTTTTCTTTCTTATGAGTAAGGATGAAGTGTTCTTACACTTTTAGAGCTTGGCTTTGAGTTTGTTCAAGGAACTCCTGGTGCATTAAAAGAAATTTGCAGTGATAATGACATCGAGTTCAAAAACTATCTTTTTGATGCTTTCTGTCTTGAATATAGCATTGAGCATTAATTTTTTATCCCACGCGTTCCTCACCAGAATGGCGTGATTGAGAGAAAGAACATAACTTTGGTGGAGATGGCTAGGATAATGCTCGATGAGCATAGAACTCCTAGGAGTTTTGGGCTGAGTCCATAAGCACAATATGCTACATCTCCAATCGGATTTTCTTATGCTCGATCTTGAATTTTGACTTCTTATGAGTTGTGTTTTGGGAAGAAGCCGAAGGTTTCACATTTGAGAGTTTTTGGTTGTCAGTGCCTCATCCTAAAGCGTGGCAATATTGATAAGTTCGAGTTGCGCTCTTCTCATGATATTTTCTTAGGGTATTCTCTTCATAGTTATGCTTACAGGGTTTACAATCTTGACACTGACACCATCATGGAATACTGTGATGTGACTTTTGATGATTCAACTCCCTGCGCTAGTTCTGTCTTTGAGTGTGCATGTGATCAGGAGATGAGCGAAAGCATCTTTGTAGATGGTGTCCTTCTAGCTCTCAGTGAGAACGAGGATGATCCACTAAATCCCTTGACAGTAACTGTTTTGGAGCTGGCCTTGCTTCTTGTACTCCAACAGAGGCTCCTGCAGCCTCTACATCTACTTTAATTACTCTCGAGCCTACACTAGCTGTGTTTGAGGGGGATATTCTCTCACGGCGTGAGGCCCCTCAACACATACAGCGGTGACACCCTCCACACACAATGGTCGGAGATCTCGATGAGAGGGTAATGAGGTCAAAGTCTGCATCTCATATTCACTTTACTAATTCTGCATTTGTTGCTTATTTCGGGCCCCGTGATGTTGGATATGGCCTATCTGATTCAAATTGAGTCAATTCCATGCATGAATAGTTAGAAATTTTGAGAGGAACTAAGTTTGGGTCCTTGTAGAACCACCTCTCAATGTACACACCATAGGCACAAAATGGGTTTTCAAGAACAAACAGTAGGACGATGGATCAGTAGTGAGAAACAAGGCTAGACTAGTGGCTTAGGGTTTCACTCAAATAGAGGGGATAGACTTTTTAGAGACCTTTGCAGCTGTAGTTAGGCTAGAAGCCATTAGGATTCCTTTTGCATTTGCGGCATCAAAGAGTTTCAACTTGAATCAGATGGATGTCAAGAGTACATTCCTAAATGGTTTCATTCAGGAAGAGGTCTATGTCAAGCAACCCTGGGCTTTGAGCACCCTAAATACCCACATAGAGTATACAAGCTTCAGAAAGCTTTGTATAGGTTCAAATAGGCACCTAGGGTTTGGTATGATATGCTTAGGTTCTTCTTACTAAAGCATAGGTATGTGATGAGATCGGTCGATAAATTTTTTTTCACTCTCAGGCGTGATAGAGATTTCCTACTTTTTCAGATTTACGTGGATGATATCATTTTTTTGGCTCTTCTTATGCACTTGTGGTCAAGTTTGAAGAAACTATGAGCAGAGAGTTTATGATGTCGATGATGGATGAGCTCAACTTCTTTGGACTTCAAATCAAGCAATGTAAGCAATGTACATTCATCCACTAGATGAAATACACTAAGGAGCTGCTAAAGAAGTTTGAGATGAGTGACGCGAAGCCCTTGGCTACACAGTAGGTACGTCAACCGTGCTTGATCTGGATGAAGATGGCGAGGTGGTGGACCAGCAAGAGTTTAGGAGTATTATTGGCTCCCTCCTGTACCTGACGGCTACAAGATTGGACATTCACTTCACCGTCTGCTTGTGCGCTCGCTTCCAAGGTTCACCACGGATGTCTCATCGCCAAGCGGTTAAACACATTATGAGGTATCTCAAGTACACTCTCGAGTTTGGACTTGGGTTTTCTTTTTCTTTGAGTCCAGGTGATTTGTTCTCACTGGATTATCCAGTGCTTGGGAAATTAGCTTCACCGGATGATCCAGTATGGTGCTGATGCTGACGCTGGAGGTTTTTAGTTTGGCGGCAAAATTTGAAATGGGCATTGGATGGTCCGGTGTTGGCTACTTATGTGCACCAAACTATTTCGAGCAAAGAAGAATACAAATTGGGTTCTCGTGAGTGGTACTCACCAGACAGTCCGGTGATGAGTTGTGTGAGCACCGGAGAGTACATCAGAGCTTTTCTTGCAGAGAGGGTGAAGTTATGAAGTCTAGTGCAGTGGTACTCACCGAAAGGTCCGGTGTGCAGGGTTGAAAACCGGACTAATCACCAGATCATTTCTTGCAGACGAATTAGAACAATGTGTTCTGGTAGAGATGAAGGCACCAGATGTTCTAATCACTAGGAAGTGAACACCAGAGGAATGCACTGGACCTTTTCTTGCAGTGGCGAGATTCTTCAGTGCACAAAGGAGTTGCACTCACCAGATGATCTGGTGTTCGGAGGCATAACACACTGGAACATCAGTGTTCACAATTTCTACATGATATGCTTTCATTTGAGGATTTTTATTTTGAGCTAACCTAAAGATGGTTTGGAGTAGGAGAAATATGTTTGCTTATTTCATGATGTGCAGGTGATGAATACGACTTGGTGGTCGACGGCGAGATGATCGGGGCCAAGCAGTAGGCTTGGTGCCGGATGATCAAGGAGGTTGCGCAGAGTCAAGGGTAATCCCAGTGGTACACGTGAAGGTCAAGCAAAGTGTGGATGAAGAAAGATTAAGATGACGTGTTGACAAACTAAAGCGAAGAGGATGATGGGGCAAGTGACAATGCTGCTTGAGGTATCAGAAGCAGGAGAGATTTATCGGCGGTCAAGATCAGAAGACAGAGTACACATATTGACATCAGAGCACTTGCTTAAGGCCACACAAGTAGCGGCTAATCATGCTTTGAGAAGTGTGGTAGGGTTCCGCAGTTTGGCCACAAAAACCACGGGAGGACTAGAGGGTCATATGGTATCATCGTAAAGCTTACGTTGAGGTGAAGCTAAGTCCTAAAGAAGTCATTGCTGTTCGATAGAAGGAGCAAAATCTAGACCAAAATATCTCGGTGGTAGGTATCTCCTAAGGGCTATTTTGGGACCAAAATGTCGTTCGAGTGCACTACCGGTGAATGGTATTTTGGGAATAAGGAAATGTAAGGGCTAATGAAGCTCTCAAGGGCTATAAATAGAGGGTTAGAGTTATAGGAGAGTTTTGAGTCAGTCATTTGAGAGCCTAGTAATAGGTTTTGGAGTAGATGAGAGAATAGTCTTAGTCTTTGTAATAGACTAGAGCTTTTGTGAGAGAAACAACTTTGTAATCTACCAAAAATAGGACTGACCTCTATGCTTAATAAAGTTTATTTTCTCATATGAGCTTATATTCATCTCCTTCTAGTCTACTTCTTTTGGTTCTCTTGCTTTTGGTGTAAGTTTTTTAATTTTTTTGTTGATTTTCGTTTTTGGCTTTGAGCTACGATTTTTCAATCTTGTGAAGTTGTTTTTCTTATTGCTAGAGACATAAGTGTTTATATACTTATGTATTTGAGAGGATTTTAAATCTTCTTATTTCTAGACCATCAACTTGAAGAATTGCTTCTTTCGTTGTCTGTCTTTTTATTTTGTTATTCGTTCAAGTTTTAAGTTTTTATGCACAAAAATATATGAAATAATCTTCAATAAAACCTATGATACAACTTCCTTTCTTGTTATGTCTCTCTAAAGCTCATACTTCTATTTGTATATTTTTAGAAGCATTAGGTGAACAAGAAGTAGACTATATATTTTATAAAAAATTTGTAAGACGTTATTCATCTCCTCTAATCACCTATCTTAATCCTACCTTCTCTTTTAAAATATCATCAAAGAAACAATTACTAGTAGTAGCCTTACAAAACAACCAGTACTACTAGTACACAACGATCTGTCGGATCTGAGATCGTTGCCGCGCCCCGCTATTCCCAACCTGCGCCTCGCTGGGTTGGTTCGCTGGCTACCGAAGCTCGCACCGTCGTTGCAGCTAGCCTAGATTATACTGCCACTTGCCATGTTGCCAGTCGAGTACTGCTACCTATTTTAGCCCTCGATCTGTGCTCCACTGCCGCTTCAGTTTCGTACCGTATCTCAGTATCTGTAGATAGTCCGGTACGGCAGTAAGGACGACTGACATCTACCATGGCGGCTGCAACACCGGCCGATGAGGACGGATCGCCGAGGAAGACGAAGCAGGGCGGTTTCAAGACAATGCCGTTCATACTGGGTGATCACTCGCTCTTCCATTGGATTTTCTTTCAGCTCGCAATTCAACCAACCTTTTCATCGGCGTTTAATTTCTGGCAATACTAAGATTGATGCTACTCCGATGATGTCCTGCAGCAAATGAGATCTGCGACCGTTTCGCCACGGCCGGCTTCAACGCCAACATGATCACGTACCTGACGCAGCAGCTTCACCTGCCGCTGGTGGAGGCCTCCAACCTGCTCACCAACTTCAACGGCACGGCAGCCTTCACCCCGGTCCTGGGCGCCATCATCGCCGACTCCTTCGCCGGCCGCTTCTGGACCATCGCCGGGGGCGGCGTGCTGTACCAGATCGGCATGCTGGGCCTCGTCGTGTCCGCGCTCGCACCCACCCTCCGCCCCGCGCCGTGCGCCGCCACTTCGCCCCCGCCGTGCCAGCGCGCGACTGGGGGGCAGCTCGCCATGCTGTACCTTTCGCTGCTCTTCACCGCGCTCGGGTCCGGCGGCATCCGGCCGTGCGTGGTGGCCTTCGGCGCCGACCAGTTTGCCCTGCGCGGGAGGCGCCCCGGCGGCGAGCAGAAGTGGAGCTACTTCAACCTCTACTTCTTCAGCATGGGGCTCGCCGTGCTGCTCGCGCTCACCGTGGTGGTGTACATCCAGGAGAACGTGGGGTGGGGCTGGGGGTTCGGGATCCCGGCCATCGGCATGTTCGTGTCCGTGCTATCGTTCGTGGTCGGGTACCCACTCTACGTAAAGGTGAAGCCCGAGGGGAGCCCCTTCAAGAGGCTGCTGCAGGTCGTCGTCGCGGCGTTCAAGAAGAGGAAGGAGGCTGTGCCGGAGGACGCCGTCTTGCTGTACCAGAACAAGGAGCTGGACGCCCCCATCGCCGTCGACGGGAGGCTGCTGCACACCGATCAGCTTAGGTAAGTGCCATTGACTCCTGACTCCTGAATCGGTCCCATGTGCATCGCTGTGTCATTTTGCTCATGTGGTTAGTTGTTTATTTTGGCGGGATCCAACGTCTCCGAAATCAGAATTACTAATACTTGCTCGTACTTGCCCCACGTGAAGGTTCTTGGACCGAGCGGCTGTGCTGATGACGGGCGACGTCGCCGACTCCGGCGAGCCGAACCTGTGGCGGCTTTCGACGGTGCACCGCGTGGAGGAGCTTAAGTCCATCGTGCGCATGCTACCCATGTGGGCGGCCAGCATCACGCTAATCGCGGCCGCGTCGCACAACTTCACCTTCGCCATTCAGCAGGCGCGCACCATGGACCGCCACCTCACCCCGCGCTTCCAGATCCCGCCGGCCAGCATGATCATCTTCACCACGCTCACCATGCTCGTCAGCCTCGCGCTCTACGACCGCGTCTTCGTCCCCGTCGCGCGCCGCTACACGGGGCGGCGGTCGGGCATCACCTACTTCCAGCGCATGGGCGCCGGCTTTGCGGTCTCCGTCCTCGGCGTCCTGGCCAGCGCGCTCGTCGAGGCCAAGCGGCGCTACGTGGCGGCAGAGCACGGCCTGCTGGACAGCCCCAGCGTCGTCGTGCCCATCAGCGTGTTCTGGCTGGTGCCGCAGTACGCCCTCCACGGCATGAGCGACGCGCTCTCGACGGTGGGGCACATGGAGTTCCTGTACGACCAGTCGCCGGAGAGCATGCGCAGCTCGGCGGCGGCGCTGTTCTGGGTTGCCGGCTCCCTCGGGAACTACCTGGGCACGGTGCTCGTCACGGTGGTGCAGAGCGCCAGCAAAGGGGCGTGGCTCCAGGACAACATCAACAGGGGAAGGCTTGACTACTACTACTGGCTCGTCACTTTCCTCTTGGTGCTCAACCTCGTCTACTACATCGTCTGCTTCCATTTTTACGCCTTGAAAACGTTCGAGGTGGACGCGGGAGATGAGGCGCAACGGCCGCATGACGGTGGAGAACGGCAGGCCGAGCTCTCCGCTTGTATCAAATGATGATTGCGTTAGCATGTTGATTTGTTGTACTTTGTAGTATTGCAGCAGCTATTGTAATCCGATTATCATTACAAATTTACAACAGCAAGACAAAGATAACGCTCGATTTAGAACGCTAGAGTGGAAGCCAGTAATAAAAAATGGAGGCCTTAGCCTACAATACTGGTACAAAAATTCAACGTAGCGACTGCTTAATTTTCAAATGATTGAATTTTCTTACTTGTGATTCATCTTTTTGAACCATTGGATGATCATCCAACAACTCACATAGCATTACGATTTTATGATACGTACTTTTAGTTTTACGTGATTGAGAGTTTTGAAAAATTCTGGTGACTAGTGATTAGCGAAGTTAATAAATGTATACGGGCTGGGCGTATCAACCATAACTGCCCATGAAGTAAAACAAGGCCCAGTAAGTAAACCGCCGCCCGCTCGCCGCACGGCCGGGCTGGCTGGGGCCTTTCGGGTCCGCATGGGCTACATGCAGCCTGCTATTCTACCAGCGAATCTGAATATATCTATATATCTATATATATATATGGCGCTGTTATTCTTAGCGCTACACTAAGAATAGTTATTTAGCATCACGGTCTTCCTGCGTCCTGATCGTAGCAAGGCTCCAGCGATCACCTGCAACCGTAAAATTGTTGTCCGCAACTGTAAAATCACAGCGTTGGTACCAGATTTTTTATGTATTGAGTTTTGACGAGCACCTCGCAATCGTAAACACACGGTATGATGAGCCAGCAAATGTAAAAACCTAGTATTTGTGACCGTAAACTCTATAACTTTAACCATAGAATTCCGTATTGCAAGCCGTATAATGACAAGCCTTTTATAGTTACATCAGAGAACATACTACTTGCAACAAAAGAATGTTATTCATGTCACATAACAGTGAAATATTGCATAACTCCTACACCGGATTCTGTTCCTTCAAATACATGATTTCAAGAATTGTAATACTAAATTCTGTATTGTAATAATAATGAATATTACACAATACCTACTAATAGATGATATTAGTACATGTATTGGATTCTACAGTTAGCACTACTAAATTCTATGCTAATATCTCTATGGATGACTGTAGTACATTGTCACCGTCGTTATCACCCTTGCCGTGGGTGTCGCTGTCACCATGATTGTCTGAGGAGGATAGGTGTGCAACAAAGCCTGCAGTGCTGGGGATTGTGCTGAGAAGATCCGACCCACTGGATTATACATTTGCAATTACTGCATAGATCAAAACAAATATAAAATACAACATTAGAAACTGCTTCAATGAAGAAGCCCAAAATTGACTAATCTAGCCAACAACTACATGTAATGGATCGATCAAGAAACCATACCCGATTTATAGAAAACTAACAAAAACAATAGACCTAATTATTCACCTCTGCTCAGATCCATTACATGGGTGAGCCACTTCCACTCATATCCACACCCTTCACTCAGATCCGTGTTGATGGCTACCGATCAAGGATGTTTGCCGGTGCTTTGCATCGTGAGGGTGGCTAGCAGGGCCTGCGCAATGCTTGTCCTACTAGTTGGAGCAAGAGGAAGACGCCTCATGCTCAATGTTGTCGTGCCCGCCACTCCCCTATGTGCGGGCAACACTTGACGAGGGAGGGAGGTTGGATGCGAACTCCGATGGGGGCTGCCACCAGTGCATCCAGCATCCACTTTTGCGTGCGTCATGGCCTTCTTGGCATCCACCGTCACTGTCGCCGCCACCGCCGATCTAGATCTAGATCTAGATCTGAGCATTGGGTATGAGAGAGAGTTGGATAGGAGAGAGACATGGGATGGAAACTGGAATGAAATAGGAGGAAAGAGGGGGTGGTTTCATTTTTGTATTCAAGGTGGTCAAGATTTTACAGTTGTGGGAGCGTCTCTGTGTTTTTTACGGTTGCGGGTGGTGGTAACGTCCAGCGGTAAAAAAAACCTATATACGGTTACCATAACTAATGCATTATGGTTGTAGGCTAGGCTAGGGAGCAATGTGTTTGTTGGCGGGGAGGTTACATATGTACGGTCGTAATGAATAAGAATTTACTTATAGGAAACGATGCGATTAATGGTAACGTCCAACCGTAAAATAATGAATAGATATACGATTACAATAACAAATGAATTACGGTTGCGGGCTGGGTCTGGCTGGCGGGGTGGTTCAGGGCTGGTCAGGGTCGGAGGGCACGCGCGACCGGGATGTTAAATAGCTACTCTTAGCGTAGGGAGTAGAATAGAGAATATATGTGTATATATATATATGTGGGGCAAGTCTATTATGTGTCTAAATGCATAATAGACTTGCACTGCGCCTAGGCTGTGTTCATCCATAGAGCGCACTCGTTATCACTCCTGCCGCTTGCGCCATAAGAGAGGTGTCGCTTGCCGCTGCCGGCCTGCTCAAAGCTAAGCACCGATGAGCTGGAGTTGGAGCTGGCGCCCGAGCCGTCGGAAGTGCCATAGCCGGCCCAACCATAGTAGTCGGCCGAGCCGCACCGGCCTTTGTAGTTGTCATAGAAGGCGAGCTGCACGGGTAGGGCCACTACGTGAAAAAAGATCAAAAATGACGAATACCGCATCCGTCACCCTGAATACGTCACTAATAACTAGTCATAAGTGACGGATAAGAATCCATCACCAATGAGATTATTGGTGACGGGTTAAAACTTGACCTGTCACTTATTAAGGTCATAAGTGACAGGTCACAACTGTGACTCGTCACTTATTAGTCATAAGTGATGGGTCACAGTTGTGACCCGTCACTTATGATTGACGAACGTTTTTCCCTTTTTTGACAAAAAAATTAAAAAATATTCACCCGAGCCATCCCAACATAGGGCTTTCACCACTCGCCACGTGTCACAAGAGATTTTCACACTGCTTTTATACTTTGCATTCTGACGGAATTGAATTGCGACCTAGCCTCGCGCGCGTAGCGCTCTTATCACCTCACCCTCGCGTGCGTTCTGAAAGAAGCCAGAGATGTTATCCTTTTAACTTTTTGTTGAAGATCAATGGTGACGGGTCATAATAGTGACTTATCACCAATGACTGATTTTTATTTTGACAAATAAAATAGATGACCTGGAGTGCCTACGGTAAAACGGGTATAATTTTTGTATACGAACTTCAATTTTAATTTTTTTTTACTCTACGAACATTTACAGAAAAAGTTACATCCATTTTTTCCCAACACTATCGGGTTCGGAGAATTTTTGAGGCCAAAAACAGCCTGAAAGATTGAGTTCTCGCCCCTAGAAGTTTCTGTACTATTTTCGGAACACGTGTTTGTGTCTATAGCCGCCACTCTTTACATCAAACTTGAGTAGAAATGTATAATAGTTCCTATTTTAGTGTTAATGAAGTGAGAAAAATAAGAGTAAAATAAAATAGTAATATTTTTTTTGCAACATTTGGAGCATTTTGACGTGTTATTTTTAATACACTTTCAATTTGAAATATGGATCTTCTGAGTCGATAATACTTGGAGTTTGTGGCCCTTACATTATTCTGGTATACTATGGCAGTAGCCTAGTGTTGTGTCAAGTTATGTCGTACAGTACGGTAATAGGCTAGAGTACATAAGTGACGGGTTATAATTATCCTACTACCGAAACTGAGCAAGTATTTGTGAATACCGTCATTAGTGACGGGTCATAATTTGACCCATCACTAATGACTGGCCTAGAAAACCTATCACTGATGAGTTAATCATTAGTGACAGGTAAAAACTTCACCCATCACCAATGATTGGCCTAGGATAACCCATCACTGATGAATTAATCATTGGTGACGGTTAAAACTTAATTCAACACCAATGATTGGCCAAGAATGACCCATTACTGATGAGTCATCATTGATGACAGGTAAAGTTTTCATCCGTCACCAAGAACTAGCCTAAGATGACCCGTCACCGACGAGTCATCATTAGTGATGGGTCACAACTATGACCTGTCACTTTTATCACAAATGATGGATTATATTACGACCCGTCACTTATATAGTGTCTCTTTTGTCTATTTTTCATGTAGTGGGCACCGCCGGCATTGATGTCATGGTCACCGTCCTTGATGACGTCGTGGTAGCCGAAGAGCTCAAGTGACATGGAGGAGGGCTCATCGTCTTACCTCACCGGCCATAACCACGACGGCTCCCATGGCGTCACAATGGCGCGCTTGCTGCTTACCTGATGAGCCATCTAATCACTCGACTGCTTGATTACCTAGCTGCTAGCTTGCACCGTGTCATTGTCTACGTACTTTGAAGTAGTTAGTTGATGTTTGTGAACAAGTTATGATCACATGACAAAGAAGTACATAATTACGACCAGAAAAGGTACCGAGTTACGATCATATATATATTTGTAGTAACTGACATATCTTGTGGATCATAACTATATTGCTTTTGGGATCGTAACTGGAGATGTGCTTAGAGGTGAACAAGTTACGATCACATGACAAATAAAGTACATAATTACAAATAGAGAAGGTTACCGAGTTGTGACCATACATATTTAGAGTAACTGACCTATCTTATGAATCGTAACTATACTGCTTTTGAGATCGTAACTGGGAGTGTGTGTAGAGATGAACAAGTTACGATCACATGATGAAAGTACATAAATACGACTAGAGAATGTTACCAAATTGCGACCATATATATTTGATCGTCTAACATCTTACGCACCAGTCTCATATGATCGTAACTGGGGGTGTGTGCAGAGGTGAATAAGTTACGGTCATATGACAAAAAATAGTATAGTTGTGACTATACATATTTATAGTAACTGAAATATCTTGTAGATCACAACCATACTTTTTTTTAGGATTATAATTAGGGGTGACGCAACAGTAAACTACAATGCTCTAGGCACGTAATTCTCCAAGGGCATCTTATCCTGCTGGCCGTCGTAGACCCATAGTCGTGCCCGACGCCTTGAGGATCATGATTCACTGACATCGATCATGGATGTCGGACGTTCCTCCTCCACCCTATGGATCTTTTTGTGAGGTATTTCTTCTGCCCTATCCGGTGGCGTCGGAGGTGTGAGGACGACTTGTAGTTTTTAGGTGAGCACGAAGCTGCGCCCGGCAACTATCCTAACATAATTCTCTAGCGAGTGTGGCCGATCCCATGATGGATCAAGTGCTTGCTCCACCATCTGCTCCGACCTCTGGATCCCAATCTTGCACGATGCCGGCAGCGACGTCAACAAGCCCTGTGGCGCCATCGTCACAGGTCATAATTGCAACGGCAACATCGCAATCCCTAGAATGGATGGTGGTCTGCTCTTCGGATCCTCATGCAACCCCTATTTCTCGAAATCCTCCTGCACTTCCTGTAGTAAATCCGGCAAGGCTGCAAATCGAGACACCTCCCCAAGCCGTCTCACCAGCAACAATGGAGACACATGATCCGGAGAAGATGTATGTGCATGTAAGTTCACTGATTTGGCATGCATTTTTGCCATAGTGTATTCTCAAAGTTACTACAACTTTTGATGTGCCTCTGTTAGTTTTTTGCCATGGAGATAGCTGATCGGGGTATGAACTTTTACCATATTGTATTCCGAAAGTTACTATAACTTTTGTTGTGCCTCTATTCATCATTTACTACAAATATAGCGTTATATTTACTACAGTTTGGCATGTGTGTTGTGCCGAATAATTTTATGAGAATTCTAAAAAATGAAGGAGAGGCCACAACTTTTGGTTTCAATTTTTTGGACTGATAATCCAAAGAAGCACAGTATCGTACATCTCGGTCAGGTGCAGTCAAGGTGGTCTAGTGAAGGTAGGCGCCCTCAAGGTAATTTATTGAAAGCGAAAGTGATTTGTTGAGGTAAGTATGTCTGAAAAGTCATGTGATACTTTGCTTCCATATGTTGCGTAGGTCTAATTTTAATGTAATTGGAAGCTGAACGACAAATATTAAAAATACTTACTACAAAATTATCATGTATTGACCACAACGAGTCCCTGGCTTGCGACATTTTAGTTCGCACATTTTGTCCATAATGGGACGCTTCTTTTACGACAATTTTATGTAACAATTACTACAATATGCGAATTAGATGTATATTTAGTCAGGAATTTGAGTTACTAATGTTGACCTGTTGTTGGAAAATAACATGTAGTAAATTAATTGTATGTAGGTATTTGAATTACAACATTCAGTAATTCGTAAATGCGCAAACAAATACTAGCATAGAGGGAAAATCAAATGCCCAAATCATCAAATTTACCATAAATGTGTTTTCAAATACTACAATGAACTTCAACACTTCTAGAATATTCTATACTTCAATGATCATATGAATCTGAACGACATGACCAAATTTTGGCCCATGCCAGAGTAGTACTAGAATATCTGTATATATGAATGGCCTGGGGCCTGGGCCAAGCCAGAGCTCAGATTAGTACTAGTAGCAGTGCATCTCTGGATGGGTGAGAACTAGAGTTCATCGAGCGTGAGTGCGTGAGCACCGATTCCTCGTTCACAAGCTAAAATTACATTAACGAGACCCCTTACCTGATCTAAAGCACGGTAGTTGTCAGCTCCGACGTAACAAGAGGACCGAAATCAACCAGCAACCCCAACACATAGAACAAAATCAGAACGTACCGCGACGCGCACCAGCGCCCTGAAAATTATAAACAGTACATCACGGAACATGCACCAGCAGAACTCACGCTGCAATCAATTGTTTGACAAGAAACATTCTTGATGCAGGCGAAAGACTAGTGTACGTGCCATGATTTACAAAATCTGAGCATTAGAAACCTAAACATAGGACTAGCAACATGATAGAGACATTTATACTGCATCGAAATAAAGAGTTTTAACTTCTTGTGTACACTAGTATGCAGAGATAGTACAATACAGCATACACAAAAGAGAAGAGATATCTCTTCTGAGTTCAAACACTCACTCGACGCTCATAACTTACAAACTCATATATAAAGGTATATAAAAAAAGTACATGGTGTGCCCTTCAAACACAACATTGAAGAATGACAGTATAGAAATATACACAAGGTACACAGATGTTCGCGACAAGCATGACACAATGATCCGTTATTATGACGATAAATAGAAAGTTGCATTCACGTAGATGAAAATTGTAAATAATTTTGTGATATAAGCATTATCGAGGGGATTGAAACATAATTCAGGTCAAGATCGAGGCCTATGTGTCTCTAGGCACCATGATGGCTGCTAGACGCTTATGGGTGCTCGAAGGCCGCTGCTTCTGGGATGGAATGGTAGACGGAGGCGGCATGACTCGGAATGGGGAAGGCATCGACGGAAAATTAGGGGGATGAAAGTTCCACGGCCACGATGGATTGATGTCGTGAGCCCGTGACTTCAGCGGTGCAACTGTGGACGGTTCTGAATGAAGCGCAGATTAGGGGAATGGGTGCACAATTTGGGGGTGATTAGTTGGTTCCATCGCTATGGATGGGGACAACTGAGAGAGCCGATCCAAGATGGGATGAAAACTAGCCAAGCCGAGACGCGATGAGGGGATCAAGAAGATAGCGAGTCGGTCAGCTGGTTGGACTGGACCAGTAGGAGAACAATTAGTCGGGTGTGCTCGCTTTGGGTCTGGCTACAGAATTGGCTATTCCATAGCCAGTAATATCTCCACCCTACAAATATCTTTACACCAGCATATGGGCACTTCGACCCCATCAGGTAGAGTATCCAGCATGTATTTCTTGGGGAAAGGACTGAACGCCATTTTCATCGGAGTTGTGGAGGTTGAGGCTAGTGGTTTGGTTCTAGATGTGGGCAGGAGATCATGTCACTTGTGTTCTGTTGTATGGACTAAGTCCACGAAAATGGGTCATGGAGCAGTTGATTTTGCAGTAAGGTGTGGTCATATCAACTGAAAAAGCTACTTCTGAAAAGGATACTTCTAAAAGGTCTACTTCTGAAAAGGCTACTTCTGAAAAGCCTAGGTCTGAAAAATGTTGCTCTGAAAGACTACTGATGATAAGGCTAATTCTGAAAAGGTTAGGTTCGAAAACGGTAGGTCTAAAAATGGAGTAAATGCTTATTAATGTGAAAAGTTATAGTAGAAGCCTTCAATTTTGTTTTCACAGTTGGATGTGTGCGGGTAACACAAAGTTGATGGTAATATTACATTGACACAGACAGGAAAATGCTTCTATTGGGTGGACTGGGGCTGTCTCCCCCTTTGTTGACATGCCACTTCGCGCCCACCCTCTTCTTGTCGGCACATGAGTGCTTCATGCCTTTGTAGGTGTTCTTCACGCCTTTGAAGGTTGACCTCCTGCCTCCTTAGAATATCCTATCAGAGATGATGTTCCTCCTCATGCCTCTGAAATTCCTCAACCTGTCACTTGTGTTCTTGTTCTCGGTGTTTATGTTCCTATTGGCACTCGTGCCTTGCCTCCTACCGCAGTCGTGCTTCCTCCATCCTAATATCGTACTCACATTTTGTTTTAGCCTCTCTGATGTATCCCCCAGAGTATGGTGGCCTGACATGGTAGATTCATTCCTTGAAATAACAACGCTTAGCATAATAAACCCGGAGTTACAAGTGATATAGTCAAGGTATAATTAGGAGGTGAGGACAAAGGCAAAGAGAGAGATGCACCATGAAATTGTCGTAAAGCTCTAGACACATAAAGAAACCCCTACCAAAAGTTTGGACCTCGAAGGACATCAACATTCGCACTCGATCACCACACCTGCACAATGGACGCTCGTTCCATTGTGGACTCCCATAGGGTAGTTCCTCTAGGAATCCATGACGACATGTTTCGAGGCGGTAAGAAAAGACAATTGTTATCATGGTCTAAAAAGCCTAGGTCCAAAAATTCTAGGTCTGCAAATGGAGTACATGATTTATTATCGCAGTTGCATGTGTGCAGATGACACAAATTTAATGATAATATTACGCTGCAGTAAAAGGACATATGTTGGTACAACGCATTTATAAAAGGCTCATGTATCTAGAAATTGAATCCACAGCGATCAATGGAGAGTAGGGGCAGGAGGGGACGAGAATGAAGGGGGCGGAGAGGCCGACGATGAGATGGGAGGGTTCATTTGGTCCAACTGAGTATGAGGAGCCTTTATACAACTTCTCTTTGTAGGATAGGAGTGATTTTCGTCGTCCAAGTCACCTAAGGATTCACGAGCACCCGAATGAGCTCTGGCTCAAGTGTTCATATGGTTACGATTGCATCATTCAGATGTACCATGGGAGCATTCATGGGGAGCGTCGGTTCTCCTGATGTCCTCTTGGTAGGGTGAGAAATATAGCACCATGACCGTTTGTATCCTTTTTAAAAAAACATTATACATTGTGAACTTCACATTTCTGTAGGCTTCCGACGATAACCCCAACAGCTGCCAATACATGAGATGGGTCGATCCTCCTATTCTGTAGTATATCCAAGATTATGTCCACCACCTATGAGACCAAATCTTCAGCTTATAGAGGGAGGTTGAGAACAGGCCATGTCCTCCTATAATACACCTGCTCATGCCACAATAGGGATGCTCCTCCTCCACATCGTGCTCCTCCTCCGTCAGTGCAATACGATGCTGGGGATTATTGGGACTCAGGAGCCTCATCATATTTCACTCTGAATCAGTACGATTAGAACCACTATCAAGATGGTGTTGTAATTTGTGTATCGTCCCATCAATCTTCGCCCTTTTTACATTCACTGAGGTATGTTAGGCGAAACTCCGGTACACCAATAGGGGTATCATATATGTCATTCTACGTTCAGTTAACATGTTTACTATGATTGTTATGGAATGGTCATGGTATGAGTCTATAGTCTGAATAGAATCACAAAACAAAAATATGATACATGAAAGATATTATAACACTAACAATAATGTAGTAGCATAAATAAAGTACCATTACACTACTAGTAACATAGTACCATAACACCAACAATAACATAAGACTATGAAACTAACAATAACCTAGTGGCCTATAGGTTACGTCCCCTTTTAGGGATGACCCTCATGGTCGCATTCGGTCTCGGGACCCTGCGCTTCCTCACTCTCACGTGGTTAGCTGAGTATGTCAGGTGGTCTGGTGGAATGATCGGCCGCTCAAGCCATCTAGTGGCCGATGGAGTGGCATACTCGTGCTAGGAGGGTTGTGTCCCCGTAGTAGGGGTGGAAATGGAAGTCGGTGCCGAAGAGGCCCTCGACGGCTCAACAACGAAGGTTAGTCATATCGGGAGAGGAGCTGACACTCGTGGTCCCGTCACAAAGTCTGAGGATGAACTGCAGTTGAGCGCTCGGAAGACCTTGTTCACTTGCCATATAATACGGCCTAACATCGCACTCACCTCACCCCTGGGGACCACAAGTCCACTATCGATCCATACCTTAGTCACCTGTGCATCGACCTCAACCTGGTACAATATATCCCTCTACAAAGAAAAATTTAATTTGATTACACAAATTTTTTTTACCAGCAATTGTAGTAAATGAGGAGTCACGTAGTGTTACTCATACCTCAAGCAAACAAGCCTGATCCTTGTGCATCGGGTCCATGTCGCGCACGTCCTGTACATGCCACGGAAGCTTAGCCGGTATGTATGTGACCCAAATCCACGTCTGAGGCATGAACCAGGAGAGGTAGTCCACGTACACCTCCTCAAAGTGTGGCTGATCCTCATCCATGACGTGCTCGATAGCTTGGTCCCATTTGGCAACCAATGTCTGGACACAAGACACAAACACACTTGTGGAATGCACCCACTTGTGCGTCAACCTGCAAAAACATATGGACACAAAAAAGGTGCAGCCGTCTCGTATGCAAATGTAATTACAATGTTGCGCATCTATGTATGTTGATTGGCACTGTCCCAGTCAGTTGTAGTGGGAATGCCTAGAACTTCTCAAACTGTCGCATCACGTAATGCGCTGAGTACTCCTTGATGTATATGTCACAGACAAGGGTGCACCACATGAGCCAATACTCCCGGTCCCATAAGAAGAGCACCGAAAGTCCAAGCAAAGTGCATCAAAGTATCTCGTCCTCTGTGTACGGCCTCTAGCAGACATCGTTCATCGTCAACTCATCGAACTAGTGAACGAAGTTTGGGTATACGTGGCATGTCTGCATGCTAGACCAACTTATCTGTGCAACAAAACTAAGTTAGAGAAACAAAAAAAAGGAAATAATGAACATGTATGTACACAAATATCATAGCTCTTACCTACGTCTGCACCACAACGACCTAATGGTCCGGCCGTTGATACCGTCCGTTGGGAACTGGTATGCACTATGGTTGACAACGGGCTTGCTGATAGTGATATGCTCATATGACCACATCTGAAGTAGCAAGGGACACCCAATGAGGTTCGCGTTATTGTTGGTCTTCATGCAGGTGTCACACAACCCATTGTACGTCGCATCCAGCGCAGTAGAAGCCCAATTGTACTGTGGAACCTCCCCTGGGTCGGCATCCGCAACCTCTCTGGCATAAGGGATCATACTCCTTGAGATTTTGTTGTCATGGGTCTTAGTGAACATGACCTACCCGAACAACCCAGGAGGTACACCTCCAGGTGGCACGAGACGTCCATTGCCTGCCAGTGGGGGGATGTTATCTGCCTGTCAAAAAAAAAGAACAATTACAAATATCTTCATCTGTTAGTAACGTAAAGGAAATGATAAAAATAATACAAGCATACGTACCACAAACTAAATGAGAAAGGCCTTTGTCAAGCCGTGCTTCTTAGTCCCTGGAAACACACTAAACGGGGCTAGGTCGTCCCTCCGTTCAACGGTGAAGAAGCGTCCCAATAGCTCATCGCACGAGCCCACGCCCATGTCCCTAGCCCCAACAGTGGCACCCACGCAAGGTAGGCCCATTAGGAGTGAGACGTCCTTGAGCGTGGATGCCATCTCACCGCACGGGAGATGAAACGTGCGCGTCTCAGGACGCCACCTATCGACAAGGGCAATGAGCAAGACCTTGTCGTAGCTGAACTGCATGGCTGTCTCTGAGGCCCCCACCAATGTGTCCACCTCCACTAGCCGACACAACGGAAGTAGTCCAGAAGCACGCAACATGCAAACATAATACAATTAGCGACGAATATCGATAAGCCATATAAAACATTAAATTGAAATTGTACAAATATCGGAATCCAACACTCGTAATCCTCATAAGCTCATTCGGCACACAAGGTCGTAGTACTGGTTGCTCCTCAGCCTGCACGGCGATGCGGTACGAATGGTGCCTCACATTGAGATGAGGGTCAAGCAGCGCCAGCTGCGCCAGACATACATATTCATAAGTTATTTACAGTTTTATAAGAAAAACAAACTTAGAGTAAGAAGTAAGCGTCCAACATATAACTTGACATAATAGATTGTTCAAAGCGTACACAAATATGTTAACGAATCACCACTTAAAATGTTACAACCTCAAACATAGTGACAACCTCACTACTACAACAGTAAACTATAATGTTGTACACATGAATATCCATCACACCATGAATTACAACATTAATCGAACTCAATGAGTCGACGAAGCCGACGATCGATGACCACTAGGATGTCTCCCATCTGTAGTAGAGCCGGAAGGACCTGCTTCCTTGGGTTCACACTTGAGACACCAACAATGCATTTCTCGTAAGTGTGCCATATTCCGTTGTACTTACTGCACCATTTCACGGGACGCTCAGCTTCTAATTCGTCCATGTCACTACGCAACCTCGTAGTCCTATGTCGTCCCTTCTTCTGCTTCATCTTGTCGGGATCAAGGATGAAAACACAATCAGGCCTAGGTTTCTTTATGAAAGAACCATAAATCTTAAAACCATAGACCTCATGGTTCAGGTGTTGAACATAGCTTCCTTCTTGATGTAGTTGGAGACGTAGCTCCAAGTCATCATCTCCGTCACAGCATACGCAACAATCACATGTGAGCATGGCTTTTGTAGTAATATCGACTTGTAGCAGGTGCAAATGCACATGTCATCGAAGATGGTGCACGCATGGATAACTCTCTCAAGCTTGCCTCCTTCTTTTGTCCCTGCATAGAATTTCATATCTCTACTGTGCAGTTTCCATGATATTTACCTAGTGCATCTTTGCATTCTCTGTCTTGTCTTCCATGTACTTGGCCATCTTCGTCCCATCTTTGCATCATTTAGCGTCGTGTCCACTATTGCATAGCACTCCCTGAAATACTTTCATGTCCCTTAAAATATGAACTCTACAATTCTCACAAGCGACAACCCATTCACACCTTTCATCACCCAGTTGTAAATCTCTTCTAAATTTATAGTCATAATGACATACCTAGCCCCGTTTATGTCGTATAGCAAGGCCCACTTCTCCTTCGGCTCATTCTCAATCCACTCATTAAATGATCTAGTAGATGATCCGATCCTCCGCGTTATGTGAGCTTCGTTGTGCATTGACATGGACTCAATAGGTACTGGTTCTTCCTCCATTCCTCTTATGGGCCTCCTTTCATGCTCATGTGTTTCCTTCTTCATCGACTCAAATAGTCTTTTCCAAAGAGTATCAAACTTCTGCTACTAGTTTTGACTGCATAGCATCTTGAACATGCTCATAAGGTTCTTGTTCTTGAATTAGCAGAAAAAGTTTGCACCCAAATGCCTCAGGCACCACCTACTTTGCAGATCCAGCCACAAAGGTCCCATCACATCATCGTTCATTCCATTCTGCAGATCCTAAATTGCCGCGAGCATCCCAGCATGCCGGTCATGTATAAGGCACATGTTCGGCCGGGTACCAACAATTATCATTCTGACACGGTACAAGAACCAATACCAACTGCTCGTGTTCGCACTCTTCACAAACGTAAAGGCCAACGGTAGCACTTGGTTATTACCATAAACCCCAATAGCAATCAGAATCTATCACTTGTATATACTGGTAAGGAAAGTACCATTGATATAGAGGATAGGCCAATAATGCTTGAAATCTTTTATACATGGTCATAATGCGAAGAAGCATCGCTTCAGAAAATACTTGCCAGGTTTTGATAGCAACTAAGACTTGTCAATGTCATAATATGTCCTCGGATGCCTTCAAGCAATGGTCTGCAACAATGCAGAAGATTTTCATATGACACTTCATAGGTCCCGAACCTCATCTCAATTGCCTTCCTCTTCGCCCTCCATGCCTTGTTGTAGCTGATATTGTACTTGTACTCCTTTTCAATTTGCCTGATTATGGATCCTAATTCGTAGTTTAGGTTGTTCACAATCTAGGCGTATATCACATTGGCGACAAAGGCTAAAGTGATGTTCATGTGGCTGGGCTCGAGTTTGTTCATCGTGCAAGTGTGGTCCACCACAATTGACACCTCTCAATACTCAACCCACTTTCCCTTAAAGTTATGCACCCACCACGAACAACACTTCTTCACCCACTTCATATCATATTCCTTCTTGCTTGACTTAACAACATAAAACTGTCGTCGAAATGATGTCACCCACTGAGTCACAACATCATTCATGACTTGACTGGTCAGATACCTAGAACCCTCGGTCACCTCACTCTGGGTATACTCCTAGGACATCTGATTCCCCTCATTCACCATAAGGTTGTTAAAGTTAGAATTGTTTCAGTCTGCTGAAATAGGAGCGTTGTCTTCATCATCCAACATGTCATACTTAGGAGATTCGTCAGCCTCAAGATCATCTCGCTCTATCTGTTCAATTAGAGAAGTGATCCGTTCCCCCTCATCTGTCTCACCGGTCGGTTTAGTCGGATAATCCAATGAATGTGGACCATCCGGATCGACATCCTCATCACACTCTTCCTCATCACCCTCCTCCTTCACATAGCCCCCACGCTGTATCTCCCCAACCGACTCTTTATTCTTATATTGCACAAGCAACATAGGAGGTCAATATCTATGCATAATATCCTACAGGTACCTCCTCCAGACTTGATCTTCCCTGAGCGGGTATACCTCCTAGTGCATACCATCTCTCAGACGATTGCCCACAATACTAATGGTCATCTTTGAACCTCGGGGTCTATTTTGAAATCCCGCATCAACCAGACCTACAAATGTCTAACACTTTTGTGCATAGTCCTAGAGATACCTTGTCCATTACCTGAAATACGCACAATACTACCCATTCTAGATCATATAATATTTCACTGTCCCCATAAAAATTCCTAAGCTGTCACTTATCTGGGATATCTGGCAACAATCAGCACAAACTCTAACATTATTGTGACAAAATATAAATAATTACATAAAAGTACATCTACAATCATGCAATATTTATTACAAACATGGTCCAACATGTAGGTCGCTGCATCAAACATCGCTAAATCCTACAGTTATTATCTCAATTATGCCTACACTATATCTAAATTCTACATCTAATACCTAACATATGTCTAAATACTATATCTAATTACTAAAATATGCGTACAAACATGATCTAGTTGCTCAACTATGTCTCACCCTAATTCTAAACCTAAATCTATTTTAACCTATGTCTAGCGCTTATCCTACTAGGTTTATAAAATAATCCTAGACCTAACATATAACCTATGTCAAAACATAGCATTAGTGTCTATCTTACCGGATTTGTAAAAAATAGAGAAAAAACATATATTTTTCCCCTGGTAGAGCTTCGCCATAAAATTTCTCCTCCCTCCTCTCCCCTCTCCTTTCCTCTCGTCCTCTCCTCCCTCTCTCTCGGCTTGGTTGAGTGGAAATTATAGCGCTGACGTCGGCCCAGGCAGTGCACCGTATTTTATACCTAAAAGGTGACATCTTTTGGGTAGGCCCGATCAGAGTCGTAGCGACGAAGATTTTGCCTGTTTAGTGGACGAGAGCATAGACGAGACCTTGGTAAAATGCATTTAATATGCTATGACTGTCGGGACTCATAAGGTCTCACCCTGTAATTTTATAAATTTTCTAAATTTTTATAAATTTTCTAAACCACCCTGTAATTTTACAAATATTATTAAAAAATTCGACCACCAGCCACCGCGGCACGCCGTGTTGCAGGCCCATTCTCCCAGCCTGGACAGCCCGGCAGGAGTGCAGAATTCGTTCATGGCATTTTTTTTTCTTGGAGGTTTTTGCTCATGGCTGCAAAATCCAGACCAAACCCAGCATAAATTACCTCTAGATTCCGCTCGCCTCCAAATCCAGTGTACGATCAAACATGCCAGAGGCAATGTGGCCACCACATTCTTTATAGCACAATCACTTACAGATACGTTTAGCCCATATCCCCGGGATAGATTAATCACTTCTCCCATCACCATTAGGGGCATGCAAGAGCTCGATCACTGCCACCAAGTGGCGCGCAGTATAAAACGCAATCAGATTCTCCCGGCCGCGGAGCAGACCCGCATTATTGGCAGTACACTATCTTATCTCGTCGTCACGTGGATAGGTGCGTGTTTCTGTGAGCATAAACTAATGGCGGTGCAGTGCGAGTGTGTGAGATCGATCTTGATGGAGCAGTTTAAGATCCGTTCATGGAGGAACCGGGCATATGCTGGGGAAAACAAGATACCTGATGGCAGCATCTTCTGGTAGCTGTACTCCCTAGCAAGAAGCATCTGTTGTCTCTGTATGCAGATATACTCTGATCTATAGGATTTTGATGTCTGGGTGGGTGCGATGATGACCATCAGAACCTGTGAAGTTTCCTACTTATGCAGGGGCCGGCGCCGGTACAAGAACACTCTATTCCGTAAAATGAAAATGGATTTTCTTTTTCTTCGGAGAGTTTGTTTATCAACTGAATTAGAGATTATTGCGTGCCTGTAATTATCCTCTTTCCAGTCTACCTGCCTAAATGAGCCTAGCTCATTGTCCATCCATCACTTCAGTATTTTTTCTGTAAGATCTTCTGATTGGTAGGTCGCTTACCTGCCAATGGAGGACATATGCAGGTTTAACAAAGTCGTTTGGGATCCGAAAATTGCTACTCGATGATTTTTCAAAATTTGCAAATATCATGAAAACCACTCAAAATTATTCTCACTCAAATTCACTCGATCAAATTTGTAAATCATAGACAAAAAATGACCGAATCAACAATTTAGTAACCGCTCGACTTGAACCGAAAACCGCTCGAATTTCATAAAAAGCTGACCACATTTCATTTGTGATAAAAAAAAATGCTCGAATTCGATTAAAAACCACTCGGTTTTATCGAAAACTGCTCGAGCTGAAGAAAAACCAAAAAAATAGCTCAATATTGTAAAATCGATAACTAATTTATCTAAGCTTCAAATCAAGTGAAACAAATTTGTTAGTTTCCCTGTAACATGATCTACATTATAAAAGTATTTATAATCATAAAAAAGTTGTATATTTTTGTGAGAAAATGTATTTTCTAAACCTAGTTAAATATATAGTTAATTCTTTGCTAATCCAAAAATCATTAAACAATTTTGATAGTCTTCTCATGATCTTATGTCTTTTAAAAATACATGAACTCATGAAAATTTATTGTTTTATGCATGATTGTGTAAATGTGTTGCAACTAGATTAATTCATGACTAACCCATCGCATCTCTAAAATTAGTTAAACCACTTTTATTTATTTACTTATACTATATTTTATGTATAAAAATAATGGTAGACATGAAAAGATTAATTATAGTGTTGTTTTTTACCATGTTCGCTTTATTCTTATGAACTTTGTAAAAATCATGGAGAAAATAATAAAACTCTAAATGAAATGAAACCAATTTTAAAGATTCTCTTAAGGTACACCCTACATAAAAAATATGTATTTGCATGTTAAGATTTTCCTTAACGTGATGGGCTAAATCATCATGTTCATACGGCCTATTTCAATTTTTTTCAAACTTTCTCTCCATAAAATTTGATGCAAATAACATTATTTTTTTTAAAAAACACATAAGGACTTATAATTATTTCTAATATTTTTAAATTTTTTTGTGATTTATTATTTTTTTGAATTTTTAAATTCAAATTAAAAAACGGTCGATTTCTAAATACGATACCTGTTGAATTAGTTGATATTCACGGATACCGGGCGGTTCTTAACTATTTTTCAAACCCTGAACGCATGGCATTATCCTTTAAGTGTTTTAATTTTGACACCATACGGTTGCTTGGCATGTAGAAGAATATTTATATCCTGAACCGACAGTAAGAGCATGGCCTTACAACAAACAGTACAGCAGTACGCCACTAAGCAGCAACAGGATGTGCGTCTGACGCTGCACACTTAGAAAGTTTCCCTGACACCAACCGTACTATTATATAGACTGAATCGGGGAGTAGAATATAGTTCACATCGTAACCAGGAACCAGATCATCTGATTTCTGACTGAGCAGAGCAGCTAGACTAATGAATTTCCTTGACATATATCTTAGCATGTGCCATAATGTCATCTAGCATCTGTTCTCATATAGTTTTATATTATCCTTTACCAATTCTTCTACATATTGAACTAGCAAAATGATTTATTTGCAGCTTAGATTCTAGGGCTTTCATGAATGAAAGATCTTAGCATTTCTCTACTCTAATTCCATGAAATGTTAGGTCTAATTCCCCTTATAATCATAAAGGCTAGTAGTAGAAGCACAAACATACTAGAGCCGGGAGATACCATTAGGTCTTGGCATGGTTGGAGTGGAGATGCCGGCAAAGGTGTTCTGTTGATGGAAACCGTCACCAACGTGAGGTCATTGAACGTGTTGATGAAGAGGTCGCCATCTTCATGAGGTGCTCGGAGTACATACATAGGTGTCGGAGCCACTGCCGGTATATTGATGTAGCAAACGTTGACGGGGACGGAGGCGGCGGCCTTCGCTTCACTGGTGTGCCCTTATGATCAATAGGTTAAGTGTTCTATTCGGTTGTGTGGCTAAACCTCACAGGACCCTCTATTTATTATGGCGCAATGTGAAACGGGACCGCAACCAATGGTTGGCTACATGTCACACCCGGTTTTAAAGGACAAAACCAGATGCGGGTTATATGCGCCCATAATGTTCAACACACATAAAGACGTCGCAGGTGAAGTAACAAAAGTAATACTTTTATTAAATAAATGTTAACTCTTACAATAATTGACATATATTATCTTCTATGTAGATATCTGCAGCGAAACAAAAACACTAATGCCCAACACACTGCAGGCAATCGACCGGGAGACACGGGCCTAGAACATCACAACCTCGTCTTGATAGTCTCCAAAGGCTTTCTTCCTCTTCTTGTTGTTGCCTTGCTTTCCACGCTCGTCTTCTGCACCCAGAGCTTCGACGACCTGTAGTAGACTTTCTATATTCTAAGTCATGCCTTGAAGGATCTGAGTCTAGGTCTCTATAAATTGTTCCTTGTTGAATTGAGGTGGCATCTACTGGATGTTGTTGTTATTGTTGTTGGTACCTTTACCAAGCTGATCTTTCTTTGTGTTCACCATCTGATTGGGATTGAGGTAGAAGGTTTGGCAAGAAAAGAAGAGACTAGAAGGAGAAAACCCAACTATACTATTAACTATAGAGGTATATAAGGAATGTCGCTATTAGTAGATGCTAAAGCATCCCATAACGCACTCCAGCACTCAAACAGAAAAAATACAAATAAGACAAAGCACACAACACAAGCACACACTACTAATATCGCTCTAACGTTTCCGAAGATTAGGGAAAATCTTACTATAACTCAAAGAACTAAACCTGTGAGCAACACAGAGGTAGATCTTCATGTCTTCAGTGTTGTGGTCGACGATGCTTCCTTGTAGCGAAGAGTCGTCAACTTCATGGTCAGAATATTCATACGAGGTAGAAGCATCGAATGAGATCATCATGTGCATCTTTCTCAACTGGAGTAATTGGGATGGTTCAACAACTAGAAGTTTTGAAAAGGAGGGAGGGAAGTGTTGGAAATTAATTTTGCTCAATAGATTGAAGTAGGTAAGTAGAGAGAGAAACTAAAGGGTCAGAAAAACGCGGAGATGGGTTTTTAATATAGGCTTTTAAATATAACCATATGGCATGACCATTCTATCTAGGCTTGCGTCCTACGGCCAGTATGGCTCTGATACCACCTCTGTCACACCCGATTTTAACGGACAAAACCAGATGCGACATATATGTGCCCAGGATGTTCAACACACATAAGGACGTCACAAGTGAAGTAACAAAAGCAGTACTTTTGTAGAATAAATGTTAAACTCTTACAATAATTGACATATATTATCTTCTATGAAGATATCTGCAATAGAACAGAAGCACTGGCACCCAACAACACCGCAGGCAACCAACCGGGAGACACGCATCTAGAACGTCACAACCTTGTCTTGATAATCTTCAACATCTTCACTCACTGAGCAGCACCACATATGTCACATGGTATAGGAAAAATAGCAAGTGTGAGCACATGACGCGCTCAACAAGTGTACAAGAGAATAATGATATGCAGGCTTATATCAAGAATAGGATAACATATGATATATTTGCGTAAATGCAAGTAATGAAAAGATATTTGGACTAAAAAAATATTAACAATTATTAAGTGAAAGTAACTCATATAGTCCAACACTCAATATACAAGGCTCCCCACCTTGCATACTATAACCATCTAGTACTCACTAATCATGTGACAATTTTGATGATCAAAACAATTTCAAGTTGTATGATTCAAGATTGTTGACAAAGGAATAAGAATAATGCAATAAGTGTGCATGGACGAATTACAAGTGGTGTCAAGTCAAAAAGTACGTAAAGCACATAGTTCTTGCATAGGTCGATCAAGGGGGATAATTGTGATGGAGAAAGGGAGATAATTGTCTTCATGGTAGCCATAACAAAAGGGAGTTAAAGTGAAGGTAAAAAAAAAGATATAACAAAGATGTAACTTTCCTTTACAATTGATCCGTCTTCAGTTGGTATCTTTGGTGTACTTTCAATTGGTATTATTAGTTTACTTACAATTGATTGTTCTTACCATGCATCCAAGAAAAGTTGTAAGGCCTTGTGTACTTTATAAATTGTTGTCATTCATTATTTGTACACTTTACATTTGGTATCATTTATATTTTGCCACTTGCTTTGGTTGTGTTGTCATCAATCAACAAAAAGAGGGTTATTGTAGCGAATATGGTCATTTTTGGGCATGTATGTGATTTTGGTGATTAATGATAACATGGTTAATGGGACTAACATGTTTGTCAAGTATATGTTTTAGTAGGTCTCATCGATGCTATAAATGAAGAAGCCACCGAAGCCGAACTCAAAAAAAGATTGAATTGGATGAGTTCAGATAAGATTGTACTCACCGAATGGTCTAATGCTCAGAAACGATAACACACCGGATGGTCTGGTGCTCTGAAAGTTATACACATCAGAGTATTTTTCAGCTTAGAGGAGAAAATGAAGACCATCGAATGGTCCGGTGCTCAGCAAGATGTTCACACCAGATTATTTTGTAGGAGGAATATTTTGGTGTAGAATATTTGTACACACCGGATAGTCTGGTGCTCGGAGAGGATATACACAACGAAGCATTTCTCTAGAGAACTATTAAAAAAATAAAATCTACACGCCGGATGGTCCGATGCTAGGAGGTATACATGCCGGATGGTTGCACCGGAGGATTTTCCAAGAGAATGTCTCTACGGCTAGTTTGGGGTGGTTGTACACGCCAGATGGTCTGGTGTCCTGAACATCTACACGCTAGATTGTAGAAGAAGTGTTTCGGTCGGCTGAAGTATACACACTGGATAGTCCGGTGATGGAGTTCAAATTAACGCCGGAATATCCAATGTTCACAATGTGCTTGAGTGGGGTTCCAACGGCTAGTTTTCTACTGTTGTATACATCGGATGGTCCAATGTTTATACTGTTGTTAACGCCAGATCATTTGGTGTTTATCATCTTTTGTAATTGTTGGAGCAATAGCTAGTGCACATGTTTGAGCCTATAAATACGCTCACACTCGACCATTTGCGGGTACTAGAGTCTAGGGAAGCTCATAGACACTTGAGAAGACATCCAAGCCAACAAAGTACTTAAAGTGATCATCCATGATAATTAAGAACAAGATTAGGGAGTGATTAGTGATAATAGGCCTAGAGAGAGTTGTTGCTAGGTTTTGCTGCCTAGAGAGAGGATCAAGGAGTGATCCTAGCTTGTACCAAGTGGTACGTTAACACCTTAGAGTCTTGGTGACTCGTCGGCTTCGTGAGCCTTAGTGGCTCATACTTGTTGACCCTCTGACTTGTTGTGGAGCGGTGGCAAGAGTCTTGTACGAGGACATGAAGACCCTTGCCTTGGTGGCTCAAGCTCTAAAGTGAAGATGATGGTAAGTGACCAAAAGAGATGCTTATGGTGTGGCCTTGCCTTGGTGGTTTGATGGCCAACCTACTTGAGGCCTAAATGGCTCAAGGGCTATGATCGGGTGTCGTCCGGGAGCTATAGCCTAGGTGACTGCTCTAACATGGATTAGGGATGTTGTTTATGCCATCTATACCATGAGATAAGAATCTCTTGGGCTGAGTTTGCTCTCTCTACCTTATTTACATTTCCACGTTTACTTACTTGCAATCTATCATTGCATGTCTACCTTCATAAAGTAGTTTGCTAAGATTGGCTATAGGTTGCAAATCTTTTGAATGGTACTATAGACACACTAGATGAATCTAGAACATATTTAGATAGAAATTGATATTGGTTTATCTTGTGAAAATTTCAGAGCCGGTTAGTTGTAAGTGTCCTTATTCCCCCCTCTTAGGACGTCACGTATCCCTTTCAACAGCACACCAAGGCAAATCGTTTCAACGACTAATGAAATGCACTAAAACCCTACTATCTATATGAATGTACATGATGTGTCCTAGAGGGGGGGGGGGGTGAATAGGCGTTTCTTGAAAATTAAAACTTCACAGTGGGTTAACAGAATCCGGACACTCCGGTTCAATCCGGAGATTCTAGAGTCTATAGACTTTGAGCTAACCCGGATAGTCCGGCCTGTACAGGAAATTGAAAACTAACCAAAACTAAGCAAGTCTAGTTGAATATAAAGGTTACCACACGTTCTAATTGATGTAAGAGCTTCTTTTAACCAACCACCTGCAATTACAACCACACAAATAAGTAGATCGAGGCAAACCCCCAAAAAACAACTAGAATAAGGAAAACATGCAAGAATGTAAAGGAGACAAGAGTTTGTTTCCCGAAGTTTGTACCAAACGACCCTACATCTCCGTTGAGGTGCTCACCAAGAGTCGGGTCTCTTTTAACCCTTGTCCTCACCAAGCAACCACGAAGATCGAGCTTGGGCTTACTCAAGAGTTTCTCTTCCCTTGCGGAGGCAAGAAGAACCTTCCCAAACTTCTCGGGGCACTCGACAAGCTTGGGTGCTCTCTGGGTGATACCTAACCGTCTAGGATCTCCAAGATTAAAGAACGCGAATCGACGGCTTAATGATGAACTCAAGTGCTCAATGAATGGATTTAAGCTCACTAGCACTCAATCTCACTCTCCCAACTCAGCTCTCAAAATCTAGCAAGATTTAAAGCACTAGAGGAGTTGGAGGGGCTATTGAATGGTTGTGAATGAGTTTGTCTTGAGTTAGTTCAACAGCAAATGAAGGAAGGGTGGGAGGGATATTTAAATCCAACCCCCCAAACTAGCTGTTACAGTACTTTTTGTACTGACCCGGAGTATACAGGTTCACTTAGAGACTCCGGGTTGGGCACTCAAGCCCAAACCGAGAGACCGACTCAGAGTCTAACTCGAAGACTCCGGACTACTATCCAGAATCCAGAGTATCCGGGCTAACCCGAAGACTCTGGGTTGGGCACTCAAGCCCAAACCGAGAACCCGACTCGGAGTCTAACTCAGAGACTCTAGGCTACTGACCAGAATCCGAAGTATCTGGGCTAACCCGGAGACTCCGGGTTCAGACAACTTTTGTAACTATTCCGGTGTTCGCGGGTGATTGTGTCTCTCAATTTTTAGGTCTAAAAGGGTACTTTGAGCATTGAGACACCTTCAAGACTATCAACATGTATCTCTCTTGATAGTGCGGCATTCCTAAACTCAAATCTGAAAATAAAATGAATTTAAACCTATGAGTAACTACATGCCGCTTCTCTTTTTTTTTTTGAGGGACACCACGCCTTTTAACTTTATCTATGCGACTAAATCATATTCATAACCTTAATAAACTCATTAGTCCCTCAATCGTTTATCATCAATTATCCAAAACCCACATAGGAGGGTCTAGATGCACTTTTAATCTCCTCCTTTTTGGTGATTGATGACAACATGATTAAAGCTTATAAAAGATATTTGAAATTCTATGATATATGTGAGCTCCCCCTAAATGTGTGCATTAGATAAATTTGAATTTGAGATCAAATGCACATATTTAAAAGAATTTTTGCGAGAGCCCCCCTATATCTTAGCATCCGTGAGGTGTAAAGAGTGTGAGTGAATGTGATAATGCGTGATGTGTATGGCATGGTATATTACATAATAAAAGAAATAGAGAAACAAATATTATACCTAACATCTCATAGCATCACACTAACATACTTAAGTTCTTACAAATTAAAGTTCAATGACGAGCACACCACATGGTTCATCACACATTATTACAATAGTCTAACATATCCAAAGGAAGCGATAAAGAGTTTGAACAGATAAAAGAGAGAGGACATTGCCCAACCTAGAGACTCCGAGTTGGGGCAGAACAGAACATACAGCTGACACGGGATTTCTCTCCCCCTTTGGCATCAAGCACCAAAAAGGAAAGAGAAGCAAAGATAGAGATCTACTCACTATCCTCTTCATAGTCCTCATCTCTCTCTCCATCTTCGTTTTCATCATCATCTTCCAGAGAGCTTTCTTCAGCACCACCCAAGTCTTATTCCTCATCTTGAGCATGAGAGGTTTTAGCACCCCCTGTAGCAGCTTGGGACTCATCATACCAAGCCCAAAGGTTCTCAAACGCTTCATGCTCGCTTACTTCTTCTTCCAAGGCGATTGGAGAATAAGGAGGCTCAATCCTCAAATAAGTATGAATGGCCTTTTGCCTCTCCTCAATCTTCCTCAATCTGAAATTTGTCTTGTCTTTGTGTTCCTTTATCTTCACAGCATTGTGGGTACAAATATTGGAAATAACCTTGAGGGCGCTTTTGATAAAGGATGGTGAGCCATGAGAGGAAGATGCACGCTTCGGTGCTGCCCTTTGTGCTTCACTAGGAGCTGAAGGTGGAGGATAAGGTGGCATAGAAGTAAATGATTTTGAGCTTACCAACCATGGTAGTCATTCCAAAAGCGATGATCTGTCATACTCTTCTCATATTCAAAAGGATCTTCATATCTTTCCTTCTTCACCCTGCCAACCTTTTTCATGTAATCTACTATTTTTCTGGGCATCTGAGTTAAAAAGCTTGTCATGTATGGCCTGTTAAGCTTTAATGATCCCAAGACATGACTTTTGTCTTATTCATCTACATCCTGTTCTATCTCCTCATCTTGTGCCCGTGAGCCAGAAATGCTTTGCCTTTGTCTCTTCCTGTCCCTGCTACACCCCTTCCTCCTCTTTGTGGCAAAGCACTACCACGAGGCGCATTGAATGTTTGAGCTGCCTCATCAATGTGGATTCCACTTGAAGAGGCCCGCACTTTTTGAACAACTTTGTGAATACAGCCTTGGCCACTGTCGTTACCACTGCCTCTAGACTTAGCTAGTTGCGGAGGAACATTGCTTTGAGCTTGCGGATCAAACTTAGATTCTATTCTCCTTCGATAGGTTTGAGAGTCAAACTTGTCACGGACCATCCTGATCATTTCTGAGATAGATAAGGATAACATACTTGAGATGGAAGAAAGATTTGCACAGGAATTGGAAAGGATGAGCAAAGACTTAATGAATTGATGCTAGACAACCTGGAGTATCCGGGTCAACCCGCATACTCCAGGTTGCCCGACTCCAAGGAAAAAAGGCTAGGGTTTGAGGATTTATCCAAAGCATTGCAAAACCCTTGAGAGACATGATTCTAGGATGGATAAGCATCATCTTTACCAAATGAATTCAACTCTAAAGCACGGCATTGAGAGATCGGGTCAATCGGTCTTGAGATGTACCTTAGGTCAAACAAAACACCTGGAGTCAATACGGAGGGTGGGCCGGAGAATCCGACCAAGAGATGAAGTCACTTGATGAAAAGCTTGGAAATCCCACGGTGGAAACCCTAGATTGCCAGAGGGGAGGTGTCTACGGGGAGAGGAAGAGAGAGGAGTGAAAAAGATAGGATGAGATGTAACTCCTCAGGGTGGAGGTTAAAGCCTGGATAACCTGGAGTACCTGGGTGGATCCGGGGACTCCAGGTTGGAATTTAAATCCAAAATGAGAGGCTCTCCCGGAGGGCAACCCGGACACTATGGGTTGAGTGAAAGAATTCGGAGTATACAGGTGAACCCGGAGACTCCACTCGATAGAACAGGATAGAGACTAAGGGCCTCTAGAATTCGGATACTCTGGGCTAGGCCGGACACTCCGGGTTCTAGAGAAGGCCAGAACTGATTTGAAGATAAAATTCGATGTGGATCTTTTGGAAATCAAATAGTTGGACATGTAAGACACTTTCACCACTTGTGATCAGTCAACAAATAACAATACATAACTATGATCACAAGTAGTAAAATATGATCAAAAGATTAAATAACCAAATCTTTTGGAAAATAGCACTAATCATTTTTGCAAACTTCTAGCTACCAAAGCAATAAAGCTAAAACAATCAATTGTATGCAACATATCAAGCCACATTGTGAGAATCTAGGATATTTAGCTCACTCCTCAACTTGCAAAAGCTTTGCTCATCTAGTGGCTTGGTGAGGATATCGGCTAGTTATTTTTCGGTTCTCACATTACGAATATCGATATCCCCTTTGGTTGAGTGATCTCTCAAGAAATGGTGTCGAATGTCTATATGTTTAGTTCTTGAGTATTGCATAGGATTGTTGTCTATTTTTATGGCACTCTCATTGTCACACAAAAGTGGGACTTTGGTCATGTTGTAGCCATAGTCTCTCAAGGTTTACCTCATCCAAAGTAGTTGAGCACAACAAACGTCCGCGGCAATATACTCAGCTTCAGCTGTGGATAAGGCTACGAAATTTTGCTTCTTTGATGACCAAGACACCAAGAACCTACCCAAGAATTAACAAGTCCCGGATGTACTCTTCCTATCCACTTTGCAACCGGCATAATCAGAATCCGAATAGCCTATAAGGTTAAAGGTTGAACTTTTAGGATACCATAATCCAACGTAAGAGGTATGAACTGAATATCTAAGAATTCTCTTAACGGCCACAAAATGGCACTCTTTTGGAGCGGCTTGAAATCTTGCACACATACACACACTAAGCATAATATCAAGCCTAGATGCACAAAGGTAAAGTAAAGAACCAATCATGAGGCGATATACCTTTTGATCCATAGCATTTCTGTCTTCATGGAGATCGAGATATCCATTTCCTTGCATGAGAGTCTTGATGGGTTTGGCATTCTCCATGTCAAACATCTTGAGCATATCCTTGATGTACTTGGTTTGATATATGAATGTGCCTTCCTTGAGTTGTTTGATTTGAAATCCTAGGAAGAACTTTAACTCCCCAATCATTGACATCTCAAACTCTTTAGTCATAATCTTACTAATTTTTTCACAAAAGAGTTAATTAGTAGAATAAAATATAATATCATCGACATATATTTGGCAAACAAATAAATCATTATATTTGGCAAACAATTTTTTCTCAAACCCCTTTTTAACAAGAAAATTCCTAAGGCATTCATACCATACTCTAGATGCTTACTTAAACCCATGCTCTAGGTGCTTGCTTAAACCCATAGAATTTTATGAACTTTATACACATGATGATGATACTTGGGATCTTTAAATCCGGATGGTTGCTCTACAAATACCAATTCGAAGATTGGTCCATTAAGAAAAGCGCTCTTCACGTTCATTTGATATAACTTGAAATCATGGTGAGTAGCATAGGCAAGTAATATGCGAATTGACTGAAGCCTAGCTACGGGAGCATAAGTTTCACCAAAATCTAAACCTTCTATTTGAATGAAGGCTTGAGCAATCAACCTCGCCTTGTTTCTTGTCACGATCCTATTCTCATCTTGCTTCTTCCGGAAGACTCATTTTGTGTCAATCAAATTTTGATTAGGTCTTTCCACCAATGATCAAACTTCATTTCTCTTGAAATTGTTAAGCCCTTCTTGCATGGCCATTACCCAATCTGTATCTCCAAGTGCATATTGTACCTTCAAAGGTTCCAAAGAGGAAACAAAAGAGTAATATTCATAAAAATTTGCAATTTTAGAACGAGTTGTTACACCCTTTTGTATATCACCAAAGATATTATCAACCGGACGATCTATTTAGATGCTTTGATGAACTCTTGAATGTGGCACTTGGGATTGGGGTTGAATGTCTTCCACTTCATCATCATCAACAAATTTGTTAGAGTCATCATGAGCTTAATTTTGATCTTGATCTTGACCTTGGTCTTGATCTTAAGTTGATGTTGATGGCTCCACTTGAGTTGATGAGGATGGATGAACTTGATCATTATTGGCCACTTGTTGCACTTGGTGCTCTTGAGGGTTGATTTCACCTATTGCCATTTCTTAATTGCCTCGCTTGGAATTTCTTCATCCTAAAATATTAGGATCAACTTGCCCCATTTGAGAGCCGTTATATTCATTAAATGTCACGTCATGCACGATTTCAACAGAATCGGTAGTTTGTTGAAAACACGGTAGCCGTAGGCATTTGATCCATAACCAAGTAAGAAACCTTCATCGACTTTAGGAGCAAATTTAGAATTCTTTACCTTATTATTTAGAATAAATCATTTGCTACCAAAAACTCTAAAGTAAGATACATTAGGCTTATTACCGGTTAGAAGCTCATAAACGGTCTTCTTCAAGATCTTGAGGAGATATAACCGGTTGATGGCATGACATGCGGTGTTGATGGCCTCTGCCTAAAATTGATCCAAAATCTTGTACTCATCAAGCATGATCCTTGCTGACTCTATGAGATTCATATTCTTCCTCTCAATAACCCTATTTTGTTGAGAGGAGTAGGGTGTCAAGAACTCATGCTTGATCCCTTCTTTATCAAGAAAATCTTCAACTTGAGTATTCTTGAATTCACTTTCATTGTTGCTTCTCAAACTTTTGATCTTCATATCAAATTTATTTTGAGCTCTTCTAAGAAATTTCTTGAATATGGCTTGTGTTTCACTTTTATCATGCAAAAAGAATACATAAGTGAAATGAGAATAGTCATCAACAATAACTAGACAATATCTGTTACCGCCAATACTTTTGTAGGCGATTGATCCAAATAAATTCATGTGAAGGAGTTCCAATGTCCTTGTTTTCATCATCATATTATTGGTAGGGTGAGGAGCTCCAATTTGCTTGCCCGCTTAACATACACTACAAATTCTCTCTTTCTCAAAAGAAACATTTGTTAGTCCTAGGATGTGCTCCCCTTTTAAAAGTTTCGACAAATTTCTTGTACCAACATGATCTAGTCGGTGATGTCATAGCCAAACCATGCTAGACTTAACAATCAAGCAAGTCTTAGACCTCACTTCATCCGTTGAAAAATCAACAAGATAAAATTTACCCTTCAACAAACCAGTGAAAGCTATTAAGGTGTCTTCCCTTCTAGAGACGGTCACACCTTCATTAGTAAAAAGACAATTGTAACCCATCTCACAAAGTTATGATATGGACAATAAATTGTAATTAAGAAATTTGACTAACAAGACATTTGAGATAGAATAATCGTTGGAGATAGAAATTTTACCTAAGCCAATAACCTCTCATTACCCATCATTACCAAAGACGATATTCTCATGAGATCCTTCATTTTCCTCAAATGATGAGAACATCTCCTTCTCTCCGGTCATATGATTTGTGCATCCACTATCAAGCACCTAACTTGATCCATCAGAGAAATATGCCTACAAGGCAAATTTATTCTTTTGTTTTATGTACCCAAATTTATTTGGGTCCTTCAACTTTAGTCACAAGCACTTTTGGCACATACACATTTCTTTTGATAACTCGATCTTTTGTGCAGGCACCAACATAGAGAAACCGCTTTACCATGATGGTTTCTCTTCAAAGCATAAGATGCATAAAAGGTAGATTGAGGTGCATGGTCCTTTTGTTACTTGGCTTGTGTGGTGGGATCATTTTGCTTTCCTCCCTTGATGAACTTGAGGCACTCATTGCCATTTATCACCACATGCTCACTAGACTTGCTTGTGTGCATATCAAATCGAAGCCCTTTCTTTTGCTTGTTGTTTTTGGCCTCAATGGTCTTGTATAGTGCATCCTTAAATTTGTATGTCTTGATGCACTCATACTTAACCAAGGCTTTAGCCTCTCATTCTCTTTTTGCAATGCTTGTGAGGATTGAGTATTAGTAGCATAAGTATTTATATCAATATTGTAACAACGAGAGCAACCATTACTATTGAAAGTATTAGAGAGTGAGGTTGCATCATTAGAAGAGGATGAGATATTCCTAAGGGCATCAAATTGCACTTCAAGAGTTTTGCGAGTTTCATCCAACCATAAGAATTTCTCTTGAAGTGTAGCATTGCTACCCTCTATAATAGCAATTGAGACATTAGCCAAATCAAGATCTTTGATCAATTTCTCAACTTTCTCCTTCTCTTTAGCAAGGAGCTCCTTGAGTTCAAGGTTTCTCTCATTTTCAAGGATGAGTAAGTCATCTTGCTTCTTTTATTTTAGAGAACCTCCTCTTAACTCTCTATTGTTTCCATTAGCTCTTTTATTTTAGACATAGTATTTTTATTAAGACCTTTAAGCATGTTTTAACAACCACTATCACTATTTAGAAGCTTAGGTTGTGATTTTACCTTCCGCCTTTTTTTCATGAGACACTTGTGAGTGTCTTCGTCACGCATGTCACCAAAAAGTGACTTTGTCGGTGTAGAGGAGCAAATGACGATGGTGGCGACTCCTTCATCATCGGAGTCAGAGTTGGAGTTGGAGTCCCACTCCTCACCAATGTGAGCTTGATCCAAATATTTCTTCTTGTGGGTCTTGAATTTGTTCTTTTTGAAAATTTTGTTCTTGTTTTCTTCCTTGTCCTTGCTCTTTTTCTTGTTAGGACAATCGGTGATGAAGTGGCTAGATTCGTCACACTCATAGCAAGCTCTCTTGGATGTTCTTCTCTTGGGCATATCTTTCTTGTACTTGCTATAGCCACCCTTCTTCATGAATTTCTTGAACTTTCTTACGAAGAAGGCTATTTCTTCATTATCCGAGCCCTCATCTTTACTTGAGCTAGATTCTTCAACTTGCTTGCTCTTGCTTGCCTTGAATGCTACTTCTTTGTTCTTGGAGGTGGAGAAGATTCTTGACTTCATTTGCTTCCTCCTCCATGAGCTCATGAGCAAGAATTCTCCCAAGTCAATCACTTGGTGTGAGCATCTTGTAATCCCTTCTCTCTTGGATGATTGTGACAAAGGTGAGATTTCTTGGTGCAAAAGCTCTAAGCAATCATCTCACCACCTTGTGATCATCAAGCTCTTCACTTCCAAGCCCTCTAATCTTATTCACCAACACAATCATGCGATCATACATTGCTTAAGAGGTTTCATCATCTTTCATCACAAATCTTCCCAAATTTCCTTCAAGCAGCTTTATCTTGGATTTCCTCACGCTTGTGGTGCCTCCATGAGCAACTTGAAGTGTGTCCCATATTTTTTTGGCCTCTTTAAGTCCATCCACTTTATTGAACTCCTCAGGACTCAAAGCACCAAGTAACAAACTTGCAACTTATGCATTGTGGTGGAGATTTTGCTCTTGCTCGGGAGTGAGTTCTTTTTCTTCATCCAATAGCTCAAAACTTATACACACAATCTTCCAAATACTTGGATAAATAGAGATTAAATGCAATTTCATTTTGTGTTTCCAAGCGACATAATGTGTACCATCGAAATAAGTGTGCGCTCAGATGGTACGGATATATAAGAATTAGGGACATTCAATTTATTATAATGAATTCAATTGTGACTCTCTTGCCTTTTCCATTACTCGATGTAGAAAGATAATCCTTCGGACTTTTCGAGCTTGCTGGACCTTTCTCCCCAGACGCTAACATCTTCAAATCCTCCAAGCGGGGAAGCCATGTAGAAGGTTAGACTCTGATACCAATTGAATGTACGTGATGTCGCCTAGAGGGGGTGAATAGGTGTTTCCTAAAAATTAAAACTTCGCAGTGGATTAACATAATACGGACACAACGGTTCAATCCGGAGACTCCAGGGTCTAGAGACTCGGAGCTAACCTAGATAGTCCGGTCTGTACAGGAAATTGAAAATTGAGAAAAACTAAGCAAGTCTAGTTGGATATAAAGGTAACAATAGGTTCTAATTGATATAAGAGCTTATTTTAACCAACCACCTGCAATTACAACCTCACAAATAAGTAGATCAAGGCAAACCCCCAAAAAACAACTAGAACAAGGAAAACATACAAGAATGTAAATGAGATAAGAATTTGTTTCCCGAAGTTCAGATCAAACAACCCTACGTCTCCATTGAGGTGCTCACAAAGAGTCAGGTCTCTTTCAACCCTTGTCCTCACCAAGCGACCACGAAAATCTAGCTTGGGCATACTCAAGAGTTCCTCTTCCCTTGCGGAGGCAAGAAGAGCATTCACAAACTTCCCAGGGCACTCCACAAGCTTGGGTACTCTCCGAGCAACACCTCACCGTCTAAGAGCTCGAAGCGTAAAGAATGTGAATCGACGGCTTGACGATGAACTCAAATGCTCAATGAATGGATTTAAGCTCCCTAGCACTCAATCTCACTCTCTCAACTCAACTCTCAAAATCTAGCAAGATTTAAAGCACTAGAGGAGTTGGAGGGGCTATTGAGTCTAACTGAGAGACTCCAGGCTACTGTCTAGAATCTGGAGTATCCGGGCTAACCCAGAGACTCCAGGTTCAGACAACTTTTGCAACTATCCCAGTGTTTGTGGTTGACTGTGCCTCTCAACTTATAGGTCTAAAAGAATACTTTGAGCACTGAGACATCTTCAAGGCTATCAACATGCATCCCTCTTGATACTACAGCATTCCTAAACTCAAATTTAAAAATAAAATGAATTTAAACCTATAAGTAACTACATGTCACTTCTCTTTTCTTTTTGAGGGACGCCAACGCCTTTTAACTTTATTGATGGGACTAAAACATGTTCATAACCTCAATAACCTTATTAGTCCCTTAATCGTTTGTCATCAATTATCCAAAACCAACATAGAGGGCCTAGGTACACTTTCACTATAGCGCACTGCTCCATCTTGAAATGCATATTTTTTATGCTTAATGAGAGTTGGTTTGCTTTATGGTCCTCTTATCCAGAATAATAGGCTTTCCAATAACCCCATGCTGGTGACATGATCATGAAAAATATAGTGTAGTAAGCCTTTAGTGAGCGGCGCTGCAAGCATTGACTCGTTCCTTATATGCTTGACACTGATAGTTTGATCACGGATTCTATCTTTCACAACATAATACTTAATGTCGATGTGTTTGGCAGCACCACTTGACTTGTTGTTACTAGTATAGAAAACTGCAGGATGATTATCGCAGTATAATGTAAGCGGTTTTAAAATGTTTTCTACTACTCTTAATCTCATGATAAAGTTCTTTAGCCACACAGCCTGCTTAGTAGCCTCATAACATGCTACAAACTCAACTTGCATTATTGACGATGTCGAAAGTGTCTGTTTGGAGCTTTTTCACGAGATAGCTCCTCTGGCGAGGGTAAGGATATAACCTATCATGGATTTCTTAGTATCCACAGACCTCACAAAGTCTATATCCGAACAAACAACAACTTTAATGTTATTGGATTTTCTAAATATGAGTGTGTAGTGGTTAGTGCTTTGCAAATAGAGAAGGACTTTCTTAACGGCTTTTCAATGGTCCAGTCCTGGATTTGTCTGATATCTGTCAAGCATCGTGGTTATGAAAACTAAAGTAGGGCATGTATATACTTGAGCATACATAATGTGACAACTGAAGCATAAGGAAGTGACTTCTTCTAATCAATTTCATATTGGTTCCTCAGATATTAGAATGTCCCGAACTAATGTTCCTTAAGAATAGGAGCAGGTGAGGTAAAGTACTTATGCATATTGTATTTCTTCAGTACTCTGTTCATGCATGTCTTTGGACCTATCTCAGTGAATATTAATGCCAAGAACATAATAAGCTTCATCGAGATCCTTTATATCAAAATAGAGGAAAGAAATCTCTTAATCTCAAGCAACATATTCCTATCATTGATGGCCAATAAGATATCATCCACATAAATAATTAAATGGTGAATCTTTCCCTTTTAAACTTAACATAAATGTAGTTATCAACTTCATTTTCTTTAAAGCCAAAATGTCTAATGACTTTGCCTAGACGCTTGCTTTTGACCATAAATTGATTTCTTAAGCCAGCATCCCATGCACCATTAAGAAATATCGTCTTCACGTCCATTTGATGTAGCTCTAAAACATAATGAGCCACAAGCTCCAGAAGTTTCATTATAATCAATCACTTCTCTATGTGAGAAGCCTTTTGCTATGATCCTTATTTTGAACCTTTAGTTGTTTCCCTTAGAGTCATGTTTGGTTTTGTATACGCATTTATAGCCTACTGTTTTGGCTCCATCAAAAATTTCTACCAGGTCCATACATCACTATCGCTCACAGACTTTAATTCATACTTCATGGCATTAGCCTGCTTAGGATTGGACACTTGTAATGAAAATGGCCCTATTAGACCATGATTGTGATTTTGGTGAATAATAACAACATAGTCATCGGGACTAATATGTTAGCCAAGAATATATGTTAGTAGGTCTCATTGATACAATACATCAAGAAGTCACCGCAGTCGGGACAAAGTTTGATTGAATTGGAAAAGTTCCAGGAATATTTGCCCCACTAGAAGGTTCGGTGCAGAGGAGTTTGCACTCACTGGAGCATTGTGCACAGATGTTGATTGCCTCACCGGATAGTCTGGTGAATAGGACATGAACTCACCGGAGTATTTCTGACAAAGGGAGAGAAGGTTGAAGACCTCACCGGATAGTCCGGTGGTCTGCACAGGGTAACACTGGAGCATTTTTTGCAAAGAAGAATGCAAGTACAAAAGACTGAAGATCAACCCACCGGAAGGTCCAGTGCTTGGTTTGAGCACACCGGAGTATAGCACCAGAGTATTTCTTGCATAGGCAATTGCAAATGTTGAAAAATGAAGAACAACCCAACGGAAGGTCTGGTGCTCTAAATATCAATGCACCAGAGCATTTCTTACAAAGAAGAAGTGGTGCGGTCTCGCTCAAGATAACTCATTGGAAGGTCAGGTGATGGGTTTGAAGGCATATTGGAATATTCAGTGTTCACAGAGGCTTTGAGTGAAAGTCCAACAGCTAGTTTCTGAAGCTATACTCATCGGATGATATGGTGTTAGTACTACTATTCTCATCGGATCATCTGGTATTAATAGCTTTTCTGAGCCGTTGGAAAAATGTCTAGTTGACAGGTTTGAGGCTATAAATACCCCTCCACTCAGTCATTTGAATATGTAGCATGCTGCTGGAGTCTAGAGGAAGCTCATGCACACTTGAGAAGACATCCAACTCACCAAGTGCTTAAAGTGATTATCCAAGGCAATTAAGCACAAGATTAGAGAGTGTTTAGTGCTTATAGGCCTAGAGTGAGTTGTAGCTAGGTGTTGTAGCTTGAAGAAGGCATCAAAGAGTGATCCTAGCTTGTACCGAGAGGTACACTGGCACCTTGGAGTCTTGGTGGCTCACCGGCATCTTAGGCCTTGGTGGCTTGTTGACCCTCTGACTTGGTGTGGAGCGGCGGCAAGATACGTGTACGGGGACATGAAGGCCCTTGCCTTAGTGACTTAAGCTCTGAAGTGATCACGATGACAAGTGACCAGAAGAGAGACTAGTGGTGAGACCATGCCTTGGTGGCTTGGTGGCTCATCATGCTTGAGACCTTGTCTTAGTGACTTGGTAGCTCAAGAGCCATGACCAGAAGAGACTTGACGACCGGAAGCATATTCTTTGTGGAGCTCTAACATGGATTAAGGGTGACATTCATGCCATCGATACCACAGGATAAAAATCTCTTGTGTCGAGTTTGTCTCTCTACCTTATTACATTTCTATATATACATATTTACAATTTACCTTGCTAGAGTAGGTTGCAATCCTCTTAAGCGGTAGAGTAGACACACTAGATAAATCTAGAGCACATTTAGATAAAAATTGAGATAGGTTTATCTTGTGAAGTTTTTGAAGCCAATTTGATTTAGGTTTCTAAGTGTCCTAATTCACCCCCTAGGATGTCACCGTTCTTCACAACACTGCAGGGGACTGCTGACGCTCATCGTCAGGTGCATCATTATGGATTTCAGAAACCTCAAGAGAGGGTTCGCTAATGTTATTTTCTACTGAAGATGCAACCACCTGGGGCACTGGAATGTAAGTTTCTTGGATTAGCGGTGCATAAAACCTACTTCTCCGCAAGATCAATTTCCCTAGGCTCTAGCTCCCCTTCAATCTTTGCAAATATCATTTTAATGTGATCTATGCAGTGGTCAGTGTCAAAGGAGTCTAAAGGGTGGAGAACCCCTTCCCTAATGAGACGTTACATTCTCCCCCTCAAAATGTGATTCAAACAACAATGCCACAGTTTTAAACAAGTCTCATTATTTGCACTTATCTTTCTCTTATTATTCACATTATAAATATTCAGAGACACAAAAGATTCATTCAAAGGAAGCAAGACTGATAATATTTGAATTAAATTTAAGAATGCACTTATTGTTTTCGAAATTACATTCAAATCCATCATCATCTAAGATCAAAACTAAAATGAGGTTCCTCCTCATGTTAGGAACATAAACTACATTAGTAAGTTGAAGAGTGAAGCAACTATCTAAAACTAAAGGAAGTGATCTGACAACTTCAACTTTGGCTTCCTTCCCGTTGGCCACTCTAAAACTTCACTCCCCCTTTCTTAGTGTTCTTGCGGTAAGGAATTCCTGTAATGTGCACAGTGACACTTGAGTCAATTCACAAGGAATTAATGCGGATAGTGGCACCTAAGTCACCACAAGGAATTAAGAGAGAAATCAGTATAAAGAGATTCATCAATGAACGTTATTAAATCATTACCCTTTCTTATGAGCCCCTTCCGAAAACTAGCACATCCTCTCTGGTAGTGTCCTTTCTTATGGTAGAAGTGGCATAAATAATCCTCAATTGAGGGTTCTTGAGTAGTAGGAGCAGAAAGAGCAGGTGTCTCGGGCGTCGTGTGCCCCAACTTGTCAAACTTAGTGGAGAAATACTACTTCTTCTTAGATTTATAGTCCTCTTGGAATTTCCTCTTGCTGGGGCCGCTACATGATGCACATAATCCTAATTTTCGGCCATCAACCTCTCCTCCTCTTGGACACATATCGCGATCAACTCGTCCATGGTCAACTTCTCCTTCTCTTGGACACATATCGCGATCTTAAATGGAGTAAACTCAGAAGGTAGAGAGGTCATAATAAAATGGACAAGAAAACTCTTAGAGATCTCCATGTTCATGCCTTTGAGCTTGCCAGCCATACCAATCATTATCATTATATGCTCTCTGATGTTGATGGACCCATCATACTTAGTACTTAAGAGCCTTTGAATGAGCATGCTAGCATCAACCTTAGAGGTTCCTTTGAATTTTTCCTCCACGGACGTTAAGTACTTCTTAGCAGTATTGGAGTCGGGGATTGCTTCCCTTATCCCAACTAAGATATAGCTCTTCATAATCATTAATGATATGTGGTTGGACCTCTCTCACTTTTGAACAATTGCATCATAAGTTTCCTTAAGTTCATCGTAATTATCCACACCAATGGTGGGAGCAGTGGGAGCGTCAACCCTGAGTGTATAGTCCAGGTCCATAACGCTAAGGACAATTGTAACATTGTTTCCCGTGAGTTGCTCAATGCAATCAATTGTGGTGGCAACGTTCGAAGTGTTAAAAGTTAAAGAAAAATTTGGACCAAATTAGAAATTTATCGTGAAGAAAAAAATTGCACGAAAATAACCTTATGTTGGTATGATTAAAACCATGCAAAATATTGAACTCTAATCCGCATCATCGTTGGGTAGAAAATGGAAAATAATTTTAATAAACACATAAATGGCACATAATTACAATCAAAGTTGGTCATAAAGTAATTATGGATATATGTAAAATTAACCATAAAATTTAGCACATGATCACAAACAATGTTTATTAGTATGCAACCACGGCCAAAATATAGCATCAAAATTCTCCAAATAAATCTTCTCTTTGGTTCCAATTTATCCAGAGAAATAAAAATATTTTTGTACATTAAACATTATTTATTTTTGGGCAATAATCATTGAGAATTCCAGTGCATAAATAAAAAGGCATTAGGAATCACTGGAAAAATCCAAATAAATGAAAAGACCCAAAATTCACTACAAAATAGGCCCAATCGAGTGGCGCGGCCCAAAATGTGCCCTAGTTCAATACTTCCCGCGCACGCTCGTATGCATGTTGACCCGACCAATGCGCATCCCATCTATGGTGAAGTCGGCCCAAAATCCCCTTGTGTCGGCCCGTCATTACCTCAGGGGTGCCACTCCACTTAACGCTGAGAAGGAACATTAGTCATCGGATCTAATCCGATGGTTCACCGACGAGATTGGTTGGAACAAAAACGCTTGGCGCCGATTTGCCCTAACCGTAAAACCATTTTCATGTCACGTCCTTTGAAAAAAAATGGCGAAAGAGAGAGGGTGGCAAGCCTGGTGACCTCAAGTGAGAGAACTCCGATGGTGCAATGCCTCCGATGAAAAGGGGAAAGGATCGACGAGAGTTAAGGTGTCGTGAGGGAGAGAGGGCGACTATGTTGGAGCAGCGGATCCGCTCACCAGCGCACACGTGCGACCAAGGTCGTGCACAGCTCTGTCGAGAGCTTTCCCGATGGCATTTGAGAAGGTGGTGGCACACGCTATGAGAGGGAAGTGCATAGCGGCGACTATAGGAGAAAGATGCTCCGCGCACGACTATAGGAGAAAGATGCTCTGCGGTGGCTCCAACGACGGCGATAACGACAACATGAGCAAGAACACGTAAGTAAACACTCCTCTAATAGATCTAGGTCTTGATTGGAGATTTAAGGTTAGGGTTTCCCGGATTGGGAAAAAAATAGGGTTAGGGTTTCAAGATTTACGGGGGGACTTTGGGGATTGCTTCGGTTCTTTCAAAATTTGTTCAATTCCCCTCCTTTTCTTTGCTACTTGAGCTCAATTTGACCCTATCTAAGCTAAGAGATGCTCTATACAAGCTAAAATCCTCCTCAATCCAAGCCGGAACACACACAAACACATATTAATGAGCATGTGTGTCCTAATTCCATCAATCCAGGGCTAATTAGGGCTAAAGCATGATCAATTCAAGACTAATTTACCCTAATCTTATATCAATAGTGCTAATAAATGATCAATTAAGGCTCAAATCATAATAAATTGTCACCAATTTCTCTGACCGAGACTAACACTAAATCTTGAAACACTAATTAGGACCAAGTTAAGCATGATCAATTTAACACTAACTAGCCTCTAATCAAGCCCCATTAGACCAAATTAAGAATGATCCATTCAACACTAATTAGGACTAAGGATGATCAATCCGAAACAAATTGACCCTAAAACATTAATATGTGTGCACAACATAGACCTAATTTCATTAACCATGGCTTAATTGATCCTCAAAACATATAATTAATAACTAATTCACCCAAGCCGATCATAATTGACATCATCCGGGCATGATCTAACTTAATTTGGTCTAATGGGGTTTGATTATAGGCTAGTTAGGCTCCGATACCAAATGTTAGGTCTAATTTCCCTTCTAATCATAAAGGCTAGTCCTAGGATCAAGCACCCATTATTAGCAGAAGCGTGAATATACCGGAGTCCGAGATGCCATTTGGTCTTGATGTGATCTGAGTGGACAGGCCAGTGAAGGTGTTCTGTTGATGGAGATCGTCGCTAGCGTGAGGTCGTTGAACGTGTTGATGAAGAGGTCGCTGGCTTGATGAGGTGCTCGGAGTAGATGCGTAGGTGTGGGAGTCATTGCCGACGTGCTCATGTAGCAAACACCGACAGGGATGCGGCAGCGGCCTTTGTTTCACTGGTGCGCCCTTGTGATCGATAGGGTACAAGGTTCTATTCGGTGGTGTGGCTAAACCTCACAAAGACTTCTATTTACTATGGAGCAATGTGAAACAAGACCGCAACCAATAGTTAGCTACGCTTCCGATCAAAGCGTGTACGTGGGGACGGACTCTTCGGTTAGGATGCATGTTAGGCAGCTGAGATCAAATCCAACATGAAAAGGTTGTTCAGATATGTAATCTAGTTGGGAACTTTTTTTCTAGAATACATCTAGCTGGAGATTTGGGTCAACAATAAACATTCAAAGGTGATGTTGTCACACGGTAAGACTGACCCGAAGATTTTCTCTTTCGTTTCTCCTCGTTTTTCTTTTATTCTAGAAGAAGACAATCCTGGAAAACAACTCCAATCTCGTCAGCTGTCAATTAGTCCTTAGACTAACGAACAAATCGCCATCGTTGCACATCACAGATTTGGCCATCTCTGTATTGAGAGTGCCTCAATCTAAGACCACTATGATTATCTAACAGTTTAAGTACAGTTGATGTTGATATAGCTGAAGCACAGTCAAATCATCTAGCATGGGATCAGTCTAAGGAACCAAAGTCAAGCTTAACAAGCCCAAATTTAAATGAGATAAGTAACGTTAACTCGCCACTAACTCCTGTCACCAGATTTAAATCAGTATTCACTCGACCATAAGCACAACCATTTGGAGGTGTGAGAAACAAAGAACAGCAAAGGCTGCCAAAGAGCTTTCAGCTGCTTGTGGTGATGGTGACTAGCAGTAGTTAACAAATGACAACCAAGCTGGCAGGCTGGCAGAGAGAGGGGGGCTTAACTTGATGGCTAGGCAATGCTTAGCTTCCTGTCTACTTTTTACCCTCTCTCGAGCTGCATCAGCCTTTGGATTAAACAACAAGGTATCACCAAGGGACTGCCACTTTACGCGTCGCAAAGCAAGCGTGTCTGTTCCTGTTTATTCGCTCGCAAAACACAAGTGAAAGGGGAAAAAAAGCTGGTGGTGGTCGCAGTTTCACATTGACCGAAGGCCTCGGCTCGATTGTGCGTGAAAGTGGAACTTTGGGCCTAACTCTTGGGAATGAATTTGCGAGTTGGGTTCTCTAGACGAATCTGCAGATGCTGTGTCCACCAATTGCTATCAGAGAGCAGACAGGATTTTTATACAGACATCTACTGCTATCTCTAATCTAGGCCCTCCATCAAATGGGAGGAATCCAAAGTTATCCGCTGCTAAATGCTGCAGCAACAAAATATTAATTAATTGGCAATCCGAAGAACATGTCAATTTGAGAGAAGAGGAAGTTACCTAGAATTAGAATGTCCTGACTGAAAGTTCTTTAACTGAAAACATGTGAAGAGAACAGAAGAAATCAAGGTTCTGGGGGTTAGAGGATTCAGTTGTGAATATCTTCTACGAGCAGCGAAACGAACAAGGCTGTGGTGTCCAGGCGGGCTGTCCTTCTCAGCGAACAAAATGGAAAGAATCTGAAGGTCGCTGTCGCCGGACAAAAAATCGCTGTCACTATGCAATCTCCATGCCAGTTGGTAGCTCAAAATCTCCAACTCCCAATTTGTTTATTACTAGCACCAAAGCAAAGCTATGACATGGCATCGTTGTCCATCAGTTAATCTACCATGGCATTTCCGAACATGAGCACCGCCGTGCCCACAGGTTTAAAATAATATCCGTGTCTGATCTCTGCAAGAGATATAACTAATTAGGCGGTGATGATAAGGAGGAACAAGGGATCAATGACTTTTGCTAAAAAGGAATAAATGGATCGATGACTTGTAGTTTTAAATATTGTTTGGGATACAAGGGAAGAACTCGCATGCTGGCTTGTTTAATCGAGGCGATAAAGATTCGCCGTCGACTGAATTTGTGTTTTAACGCGTAATGTGCTACAAATGTTGGGGGAGGGGGTACTTATTTCGCCAATCATCACTGAAATCCGAGGCGGCCTATTTCTCTAGGATTGACACACTACCTTTCAATCGGAACCTATTCGATCGCTTTGTCCTGTTTTATCCAGCTGAGGAGTTGGATTTGCTCAAGCAACTGTAATAGCTCAGTACTCTTTACGTCTCTTTTATCACAGTTAACACGGAGACAGACTTATGATGTGTTTGTTCCTTGATCTCTTTTATCTTAGTTCAACAGAAATATCCACAGATGTATATAGTCTTATTCTGGTTTAGGAGTGAGCTTCGATTCGAGCTCCACTTTGTAACCTAGCTCGATAGATGCAGATTCTACAGTAAACAAGTCTATTTATCAGTATAATAAAATTATCTTATAAAACATAACTAATCACAATCTCAACACTTGTATCTATTCATACGACTTCAGATCCAATTCATCAAACATAAACTCAACTCAGTCTGTGCAGATAAATACAATCAACAAAATAATCTTATTTTTAACAAATATAACTTCACTCAAACTACTTTCATTTAACATATCTATACAATACAGTTCTCTAAAAACTCGTTTGAAAACCAAACACACCCTTCCTGATCCAGCAGTGCAAGACGACTTGTATGAGCAGAACAGATACTGGCAGTGGGTCCGACGCACATGCTAAAAAATTACCAGGTAGTTTATCCCACGCAGTTTTTCTTTAAAACAAGTGGCGTCGTCATCTGCTCTCCGAAGCAGTGCCGGCGCTCTCTATCCACCCAGATCATCCGTGTCTCAGCGCCGGTGAATGGTCCACGTGTCCCTCGACGTCCCACTCATCGACGGATCGACCCATCTGGTTGGTGTTCAAGTGGCTCCTGAGAGCTCAAACACCATGCCACTTGCGGGAAGCAGCAACATTCCAATGGCGGTCCTGTCCGCCCGTCAACTCATATATTCCACGTGTACGTTGGGGAAGAAAAAAAAGGATTCTGGATGGTGAGGATGAGATAGCACGCTTCGGGACTTATAATTGGTGCCAATATATGTCCCTGTAGCATCGAGAACGAGCAGTGCTACGTGTACAAACAATAGGACGGAAGGGCCGGCTGCCCGTTCGCTCCAATCCACTCGGGTTCAATATCCGTATTGGTGTGGCCTGTTTAATGGGAGTACATGCACTCGTGTGATCTTCATATAGCCATCGAACGGTTACTCCCAAATAGTTGTTTAATCGAATGGTTCTCTGTTCGACATGCACTCGTGTGATTGGGTCTCTGTTCGACATGCACTCAAGCGATCTTCGTATAATCGTCGAGCAGTTACTCTCAAACAGTTGTTTGATTGAATGGGTATTCGTTTAGGAGGAATATCTCCGCGAACGGATACCCCTCTAACATGTATAAATATATAACAATCATCAATGAAATAGATACTTCGAATATGTGTTTATCTGCTACTATTCTTTACAACCCAATCATTCTCAACACTTTCCACTGAGTGATTAAAAAAAAGCACCGGAGGCATGCTAGTCTCCATCGTAGGTGAGAGCAATGGCAAGATGGACTTTACCTTCTATTGCTTATGCACCTTTTTCGTCTCCTACGCTAAGATCATCATCGCCGCCCATACTTTAGTCGTCATCATCGTGGCCCTCACACAGGTAGTCGATCGCGTCGCCATCGCGCTCCTCTAGATCGCAACCTATGGCCGCCGCTCCCATGGACGTGGTGGTCGTGATCTGTGCATGCCTTGTCGTTCTCCAATGGTGAGGCACCACGCTAGCTCGGGCCACCTGTCTTCGACTCCGACTGTGACCAACGGTGGTGACATCGCTCCTCCTTGTGCCCACGGATTTTTCCCAATTCACAGCCTTACGCTGTTCTCCTTCTCACCAACCATGAGTACGACCACCCTGTCACCACCGAAGGTTGACATCTCCGTCGATGTCGTCTTGGCGCCACCGTCCTCGACACCTGCACCGACCGCTCCAACGGTGCCAGGATCGAGTTGCCCTAGCCGTATCGCCTCCACCGCGGTACGCTGCATCAGCAGCGGCAAACCCGCTTCGGTGCGATTCCCACTGGCAACCAGTGACTTCACATCGACACCCTCGGTTAACCTCGGAGGCACGATGACGCCTCGCCAAGGACTCGCCCCTACTTTAACACCTCCATGGTGGTCGGATGCTCCTCAGGAGGCTCCTCTCCTCCACAAGGTGCTGGCTCCACCAACCCCGCTGGCGAAGGGACCTCGATGTCGCCTTCCACTCCAGACTGCCGCATCCTCCGTCGCTTCATAGCAGCGGCGACAAACTGCCGACCTGGCCTCCGCCTGGGATCTTGGACCCCGTCGTCCTCAGGCCTTCACTTTGGGGCCAACATCGACGGTAGCAATGGTGACCGGATCTCCACCTCCGACAGGGAGGAGTACACGCCGCGCTAGACGGCACAGCAGCGCAACGGCACGGCTTGGCGGAGCTGGTGAGGCACAACGATGGCACTGGCATGCGTGGCATGGTGAGCGGTTGGGGGCGTAACCCTAACTGCCACATTGCGCCGGTCTTATACACCACACCAGCGCCCCCCTCTCTGGGCCGGCATAAAGGCTACCATAGCCTAGGCCCAAGTTGTTGTCGCCTCCTTTCCGCTTGTGCTCTCCCGTAGGGGCCAGTGGGCCTAAAGTCCGATTGTGCCTCAGCCCAAGTTTACTTGGCCCACAGGCCACTAAACCGTGACCTAAGGCTAATTTGCATTTTAGACCCTCAATTTCTAGGAATTTGCAAATCAGTCCAACTATTAGTACTGTTTATTCAGTATTTGTCATGTTTAGGCCCCTGATGTTTACTATAATTACATTCAGTATTGTTTAATGTTGTAATTTAATATTCTAGGCCTTGTTTTTCTGGAATATTATGTAATGTTTAATATGTTTGCTTCATGCATTCCCTATAACATGCAATTATGTTTATGACCACTTTAATTTTGCAATTGAGATTTATTTTCCTGCAAGATTATATAGTAATTCACCTTAATTAAGCCCAAACAGCTCTTATGCCCAAAAATAGTTAATTCAAGCAGAATTACAATACAAAATAAAATTAAGTGATTACCTCAATTTAATATTTGTGAAACAGAAGGTAATGGAGATATGGATTTACTGTATATTTTTTGCATATTATCCACCATTACTGTGAGGTCTACATTTTTTCATCTTAACAAAATGATTACCTTCAATGTGTTCTTTCAAATATTATACTTAGCATAAAACAAGGTAATAGGAACATAGACATCTACTAGCAAATGTCATATTATGTCTCCTAATATTGTGAGATCTATACCATATTTTATTATTATCTTCAACGTGTTAACTACAAAATTTGAGGTCGACGCTATGTAATTCAAGTCTCAACTTGATTTTACATATTTTTGCATCATTATTACAACAATACCATGATGATTTTTAATTTACTAATAATAAATTAATCAAATCTATGGTTTAAATCCATATAGGTCAAGATGAGTAACAAAGAGTTTGATATACTCGCACTCGATGGTCACAACTACCCGACATGGGCAATGAATGTCAAGGTCAGCCTTGCGTCCCACGGAATGGTAGCAGCACTCCAACCTCTCCAAGAGGGAGATCCACCACTCACAGATTAAGTTAAATATGGTGCATTATACATAATAAGGCACCATGTCCATCCGGATATCAAATCTGAGTATCTGATGAAAGAAAATCCGAGCACATTATTGCTAGCTCTCAAAACAAGATATGAATAGCAAAAGGTAGTCATTCTGTCACACCTGGTTTTATAAAGGGGCAAAACCAGATGCAAACCACATGTATGCCAGGATCAAGTTTCATACATGCAGCGACTTCATCAGTATATCACACATAGTGTCATTATTACAATGTTTAACTTAAACAAAATAGATAGACCTCAAAGTCTTCAACTAAAGCACACAAACTAAACACAACGAAGCTCTCATCTTTCACAAGCAATTGACTGGGGGAACCACCAGTCTAGAAATCTTCGTCCTCATCAATGTAGAAGTTTGGCTCTCCTTGAATGTCTCCATTATCTGAGCAACGGTTTGATACACATTTGGATGGAAATAGCAAGTGTGAGTACATAAAATACTCCGCAAGTGTAGGAAATATATGACATGCAAGCTTGAATAAAGAAATAGGCTATAACAGGTAAATTTGCATAAATGCCAACTATGCTATCATAAAAGAGTTATAAAAGCATCCTATTTAACTATGTGATTCATCACTAGACTTCCAACTCCTAGGAATATCTCCACATGATTCCTAACTACCTGAATTCCACATCAGGTTTTCAAACCAACCAACTTGATACCCATCACAGGTAATCAAGAACCATCCACCGACATTTACCCTTCACAGGTAACTAACCAAATCAACTAAACCAAACCAACTAATAATATGAGGATCCAAGTCTCTCATGACCATAAGGACAACTGATATATCAGATTGTACACTCTGCAGAGGTTGTCCAGCTTTCCCCACAAGTTGTGATTTCCTTGTTGCCGTGCCAGCCAAGCACTTAACACACGCCAGTGGTGTGTCACTCGGAGATCACTACAAGGCTGTTACAAATCATCCTCCCAACAAGAATAAGCATGCTAAGGTATCACCGCCTTCAAAGTGGAGTCACACCACCCAGAAGCCACCTCATGCGCCTTGTAGCTCCGAAAAGATTCACTCTTCCCTACCACTACACCACCAGTGGCTCATTCTATGCTCAGGATCCGCTAATTACTAAACCAAGTCGTACCCATATAAGCCTCATGGATGGACGATAATTCTTGGGTTATCACTCCATTAACCGGTCCTTAGGACACCGATCAAACACTACCACCCACTAAAGTGTTTCACACACTTGTGCCTCACGCACCATCATCAACCAACCTTCTGCTCGACACCCATAAGTTCCATGTTGCTACAACAATTTTCAGAATTCCCAACTTATATTTGCATAGACCATTAATCATGTTTAACTGACTACCCATCCATACCCTTGTGCATAGCTCAGGATAAACTACCCATAAATAACTACTGACAGCTAGGCGCAAGGAATATAGGAACATGGTACTATAAGTAAATGGGATTCAAAATTAATAGCATGCTTGTTTGAAATAAAGAACGCATTCGAAAACTGGGATCAAAATGTTCAAGGACACTTGCCTCTTCCAATTTGCTGCTCAGACTCTTCAAAGGCTTGATCTTGAAGATTCTCGAACTGCTCTTCGACTGGTCTCGAAACAAACCGGAAAAGCACACAGCAAAGTTAACTAAGAACAGTATACCAAACAATATCTAAGATCTGAGAAAAAGGTACTAAACAATAGTACACGCTTCTACGAACGCGTAAATTGGAGATAGAACGAGAAATATATGCTAAAAACAAGTTTTAGGATTAATCTGAAAAAGAAAAGGACCTATTTTGAATAAAACAGAAAGGTTAGGGGCCTTTTTGTAAAAATAGAGGGACCTAAGTGTAATTTTGGAAAAGTTCAAGGGCTAAATTGTAAAAAGATAAGGGTCTTTTAATTAATTTCAAAAGAGTTGAGGGGCTAAATTGCAAAATTACCAATTTCTAAAATTCTTGGGATTACTTTTGTATTAGAAAAGATTGATTTGCTGACTGGGCTAGGTTAGCCAACGTGGCATTCCACGTAGGCAGATCTGCTAAGGTGGCCAGCTGACTTGGCGGCTGATGTGGCACTGGGCTAACTAGGATTAAGGGGGTCATGTGGCAATTTGTGATTGGTGGGTGAAGGGGTAAGTTGATGGTCTAATCTCAGCGCTCAGAATTGGATCGGACGGCTGGGGTTTTCTCCCGACGGGTTTCGGCCGGCGGCAGTAGTCTAGATAGTGGAGGGAGCACAGGACAGCGGCGATCTTGCCGAAGCTCGACGAAAACCTTGTCGTCGAGTGTGGGAAGCAACGGAGAGTGGCGGAAGATGATGAGTGGCGTACAGGGAACTCGATTGCTGGCTCACCTCGGGTGGCGTAGCTCGGGAAAGAGGTCGGCGATGGAAGAGGTGGCAGAGCTCCTCGGTTCACGTCAGCGACAGAGTTCCAGTGGTGAAGAGGTGATAGCGAACGGTGGAGAAGACTCCACACGATCTTGTGGTGTCGGAGATGCACTCGGATGTGGCAAAGAGGCGGCGGACGCAACGGACGGCGTGCTCGGTGCTTCGGCGGTAATGGCGGGCGGCGACGGCGCGAGTTCTAGGGTTTCAGCTCTCGGATTTTTGGGGAAAATACAAGGGAGGGGCAGATATATACGAGCATGCACACGTGAAGAATCATGTTGGTTGGGGGTCGTTGGGATAGGATTTGGAGGCGGCGGCGGCCGGTAGAGTCCGAGACAGCAACAGGCAGCGGTGGCACGAGGAACACGCTGACGCGTGGGCCCGGCATGTCAGTGGAAGGGGAGGCGCGGCTGAGCGGCCGGGCTAGCATGGAGAATGGGCTGGCGCGAAGACAGGCGGGGAGGCAGCCAATGTGGGAGAGCAAGGTCGGGAGAAAGAGAGAGGAGTGGCGGGCTGGGCAGGAAAGAACAAGACAGGAAAAGGAAAAGAAAAAGAAAAACAGTAAAAGAACAAATTTCTGGATTTTCTTTTATGATTTGAATTGATTTCTTCCACAATTTTTAAATGGCGCGTCGCAGGGTTTTTCAAAAGGGAATTTCCCACACAATAAAAACCCTAATGCACCTACTCCAACATGAATGCGACAAATAATTCCTAAATCAATTATTTGCTCCATAAATTAATATTTTTCTCTATGGTTTTAAGAGCTAACATAAATACCCTTAACAAAATTCATTACTATTTCAAAAATGTGAAAATTAGGGTGTTACAAACCTACCCCCTTAGAATGAATCTCGCTCTCGAGATTTGGAAGGATCGGAGAAGAGCTGCGGAAACTCAGCTTTGAGTTTTGATTCTCTTTCCCATGTTGCTTCTTCTTCTGAATGGTGCCTCCACTGCACCTTGCACATAAGGATCCTCTTGTTTCTAGTGACTCGTTCTGACGTCGCTAGAATCTTGACAGGATGCTCCATATAGGTGAGACCCTCTCCAACTTCGATTTCTTCTAGGGGCATTTTCTCTTCGGGAACTCGTAGGCATTTCTTCAACTGTGAGACATGAAAAACATCGTGAACATCTGCTAGCTGAGGCGGTAGCTCCAATTGATACGCTACTTCTCCTAATAGTTGCAACACCTTATAAAGTCCAATAAATCTGGGTGCAAGTTTTCCTTTGACTTTAAATCTGCAAAAACCTCTGATCAGTGAAACTCGAAGGTATACGAAATCACCCACCTCAAAAGCCAATTCACGACGTCGATGATCAGCATAACTCTTTTGTCGTGATTAAGCTTCCCTTATCTGTTGTACTTGTCTTTCTGCATCTCTTAAAATTTATGGGTCAAACACTTGGCTTTCACCAGTCTCATCCCAAAACAACGGTGTTCTACATTTTCTTCCATACAGGGCTTCAAATGGTGACATCTTCAAACTAGCCTGATAGCTATTGTTGTAGGAGAACTCTGCAAAGGGAAGACTTTTATCCCAACTAGCCTTGTTTTACGAAGCACAAGCTCTTAATATATCCTCCAAAATTTGATTTACTCTCTCGGTTTGACCATCGGTCTGCGGATGATATGCCAAACTGAAGTTTAACCGGGTATCCAATGACTCATGTAGTTTTTGCCAAAACCTAGAGGTAAACTGACTCCCTCTATCAGACACTATCTGCTTGGGTACTCCATGCAAACACACAATTCTGGCAATATACAACTCAGCGAGTCTAGGTCCTATGTATGTGGTCTTGACTGGGATGAAATTAGCAACTTTTGTCAAACGATCAACTATAACCCAAATAGAATCATATCCATATTGAGTTCGGGGCAATCTAACAACAAAATCCAAACTAATTTCCTTCCATTTCCACTCTAGTATCTTCAAAGGTTGAAGCAATCCAGCGGGTCTCTGATGTTCCGCTTTGACTCTCTGACTTATATCACATATTGCTACATACTCGACAATTTCTCTCTTCATATAATACCACCAATATCGATCCTTATGGTCTTGATACATCTTCGTTCTTTCAGGATTAATAGAATATGCACACTCATGCGCTTCTCGAAGGATATTTCCTTGATAGATTTGATATTTGGAACATAGATTCGTTTCTCAAACCACACTGTTTCATTCTCATCCTTGGTAAAACCTGGGGTTTTACCCTCCTTAATCTGTTTCTTGATTTCCAAAATCTGCTCATCCTCGAGTTGCCCTTTACGAATTTCTTGTTCCAAAGTAAAATCAACTTCCATTACCACAGCTTCTGCGTTGTGTACTAATCCAAGATTGAGCTTTTCAACTCTTTGCATAACCCAGGTCGCCTATCTTGCACGGTCATTAGACTAAGATGAGCCTTTCCGCTCAACGCAATGGTAACTATATTCGTCTTTTCAGGATGATAGTTAATTCTCAAGTCATAATCCTTGATAAGCTCTAACCATCTACGTTGCCTGAGGTTGAGATCTGGCTGAGTGAAAATATACTTCAAACTCTTATGATCCGAATAGATCTCACATCTCTTTTCAATCAAGTAGTGCCTCCAAATCTTGAGTGCATGAACTACGATGGCTAACTCCAAATCATGTGCCAGGTAGTGTTCCTCATGCTTCCTCAATTGCCTTGATGCATAGGCTACAATATGACCTTCTTGCATAAGAACACATCCTAATCCTTGGCGAGAGGCGTCATAATATATGGAGAATGGCTTCTATGTATCTGGCATAACCAGTACTGGCGCAGATGTTACTCTTTTCTTCAACTCTTCAAAACTTGCCTCACAAGCAGGGGACCATTTAAATGTTTTACCCTTCTCAAGTAACTGGGTGATAGGCTCTGCAATCTTGGAGAAATCTTCTATGAATCGACGGTAGTAACCAACTAATCCAAGGAAACTACAGATCTCACAGACATTCTGGTGAGACTTCCAATTCAAAACATCCTATACCTTACTTGGATCAACTGCTATTCCTCCGGCGGAGATGACATGACCGAGGAAAGAAACTTGGTCTAGCCAAAATTCACATTTGCTCAGCTTAGCATACAAATGATTGTCCCTAAGTCTCTGTAGAACAAATCTCATATGGTCTACGTGTTCCTCTTCATCCTTTGAGAAAATTAGGATGTCGTCTATAAAGACTACCATGAAATTATCCAAATACTCCATGAATACCTTGTTCATCAAATACATGAAGTAGGCAAGGGCATTGGTCAATCCGAAAGACATGACCATATACTCATATAATCCATAATGGGTGACGAAAGCAGTCTTAGGAATGTCGGATGCTCGAATCTTCAACTAATGATAACCTAAGCGAAGATCGATCTTGGAGAATACACATGCTCCTCTAAGCTGATCAAATAAGTCATCGATCCTAGGAAGAGGGTATTTATTCTTGATGGTTACCTCATTCAAGGCTCGATAATCTATTCACATCCTTTGGGTACCGTCCTTCTGGGTACGAATATTACTTGTGCACCCCATGGTGACGAACTAGGTCGGATATAACCTTTGTTTAACAACTCTTGCAGTTGTTCCTTAAGTTCCACTAGCTTATTAGCAGCCATTATATACGGCCTTTTAGATATAGGAGTCGTATCAGGTACTAGTTCTATAACAAACTCAATGTCACGGTTAGGTGGCATACCTGGCAAATCTTCTAGAAAAACATCTGGATACTCGCAAATAACTGGAATGTTCTTGATTGGGGTTCCATCAACTTGATTGATTGTTCCTCTGATTGCTGGTGGTACTTCTGCAACGTATTCCACTTCACCTCCTTCTTTAGAAATCAGGCGAATAGCTTTTCTCACACAGTCAATAAATCCATTGAATTTCCCTAACCAATCCATTTATAGAATGACATTTATCCCTTCTGATTCCAAAACGATAACGTTTGCTAGAAATCGTACCCCCCTTATTCTAATACTAAGGTTAGGGCATACATGCCTTGCTTTCATTTCTCCACCTGGAGAGCTTACAACCATTCTATGCTTCATAACAGTTATAGGTAGAGTGTATCTTGCCATATACTTGGTTGATATAAATGAATGTGATGCTCCAGAATCAAATAATACTGTAACGGGGTTGGAGTTGATGAGAAACATACCGATCACGCGTCAGTTGCATCTTGAGCTTCATCAACTGCCACCTGGTTCACACGACCTCTAGCAACGTTCTACTTTGCATGATTTTGGGGTTGACTCCCATTGCGGTTCTGCTGCTGGTTTGAACCTTGGACGGGTGGTTGACTTTGATGCTTCTGAGGACACTGATAGGCAAAGTGTCCTTCTACTCCACAATGGAAACAAGGTTTGCCTTTGGTTGAAATTTGAATGTTGTTACCAGCGTTGTTGTTCCTTTGAGAGGTATGATTTGAAGTGCAGGGTGCCTGAAAATTGGAGCGCGGGTACTGTCCCGCATTCTTGAATGAGTTCTAATTTGTAGCCTGTGTTCTGGGCTGGTTGTACTGTTGACCAGAACGATTCATAGATCCTAACTGAGACGAGTCATAACGGAGCTTGGTGTTGTTGCTTAACTGACCTGGGCAATCCATCTTACGCTTGCGCTCAATCCTGTTTCTCTTGTGCTCCAAGATGATAGCACGGTCTACAAGGGCCTGGAAATTCTTGAAACCACAAGAAGCCAGAGAATACTACAGTCCATCATTCAGACCTTCTAAGAAACAGTTTTGCTTCTTCTCACCAGTATCCACATCTTCTGGTGCATATCAGGACAACTGAGTGAATTTAGTGACATACTCACTCACAGTCATTCCTCCTTGCTTGAGTGATAGGAATTCCTTTCTTTTGAATTTGATTGATCCTTGGGGGACATGATGAGCACGAAAAGTAATCTTGAACTCCTACCGGTTGATGCTATCAGGTTCTTCATGAACAGCGACATAGGCATGCCACCAATCTACGGCAGGTCCCATCAGTTGGTGTGAAGCGAACAAAACCTTTTCCCTGGTGTTGCACTGAGCGACTAAAAGTTTCTTCTTGATGACCTTGAGCCAGTCATCAGCGTCCATTGGTTCAATAGCATAGGAGACGGTAGGTAGCTTAGTCCTTTGAAACTCTGCGAGCTTGTCACGGGGTTGCTGTGACGGTGCAGGAGCGGCGGCGAGGTGATTCTGCTGCATTTGGGCCATTGTGTGGGCCAATCCTTGAAAAATCTGAGTTTGCACTGCCAGAAACTGCTTGAGGGAAGGCTGCAGCGGTGGAGGGGAATTGTCATTGCCTTGTCCATAATAAGCATTGCCATTAGTGTTGGCACAGTTCCTTAGGTTCACCATCTAACATAGGTGCAAGAAGATGAGGAAACAAGGAAATAGATAGAACAACAGAAGCAAGAACGGACAGAAAAAGGACAAAGATAGACTCCTAAACTAACTAATATATTAATATCATGATGCATCCATGAAGAAGCTCTTCACAATACATCACCCACTCAAACAAAGATCCAAATCATTACAAAGCACACCACCAACTCAACTCCTAACTAACACGCTATTCTAACAACTCAAAATATCTAAAGGGTAACCTCCTAAACAAACTCATAACTCTATCGACATCTCAGGGTGCTGGTGCTAGACGACGACGGCTTGAAGGCGGCGTGGGGAGCGTGGAGTCTCTTCCTTAGACTCGCAGTCAAAAGAAGAAGTCTCCCAACAATCCGGGTGATGACGCTTCTTGTTGCGTAGTTCACTCTGCGCCTAAGCTAGCTTGCCTCTGAGTGTAATGGTTGAACTGAGTGAAGATCAGGTCGTCGTTGTGGTGGTGACAAAGGACCAGAAGGGCTTGGCGTGCGGCGTCACGAATTCCAGCCTCGAAGATAGCTCTCGGTGAGATGACTTAGTGGATGCTCGTCACTTTGTAGGCTCCATGCTCTGGTAGTGAGTCGTAGATCACCACTTCAACTATCCACTCAGGTGGAGCATCGACAAACTCAGTCTTTACTCCTGCATACTCAGGTTCCTTCTCAGATCCTAGACTATGAAGTATCTCCCAAAGCTTGGCCGGCAACTATCCTGCGCGGCATCCATCGGAGTGGTAGACACGGCTCCAACACTGAACACGGGGCGGCGTCGGTCTTGCAAAAGCCATAGCATGGGTCGGGGTCAACGGTCCAGTAGGGAGACGACCACCAATGCACTTGCGTGCAATCATGACGGGTCCAGGCCATATATAAAATTTTGAAAAGGACAAAGAGACTCAGTGACAGGGTTTAAACAGAAATAAGCCAAGAAAACCACAGAAAAACCAAGGCAGAGTTTTTCGAAAATAGTTTTCTTAACAAAAATAATCCTTAAGACTTGACCACTCTAGCTAGGCTCGCATCATACGGTCAACATGGCTCTGATACTACCTCTGTCACACCCAGTTTTATAAAGGGGCAAAACCAGATGCAAACCACATATACGCCAGGATCAAGTTTCATACATGCAGTGACTTCATCAGTGTATCACACACGGTGCCATTATTACAACGTTTAACTTAAACAAAATAGATAGACCTCAAAGTCTTTAACTAAAGCATACAAACTAAACAAAGCGAAGCTCACATCTTCCACAGGCAATTGACCCAGGGAACCACCAGCCTAGAAATCTTCATCCTCATCGAGGTAGAAGTCTGGCTCTCCTTCAATGTCTCCATTATCTGAGCAGCTACGAATGTGGGAGCGCGAAAATTGCCTAAATTGGAGATAGAACAACAAAGGTAGGGTAAAAACAAGTTTTAGGATTAATTTGAAAATAAAAGGACCTATTTTAAATAAAACCGAAAGGTTAGGGGCCTTTTGTAAAAAAAAAGGGACCTAAGTGTAATTTTGGAAGAGTTCAGGGGCGAATTATTTTTGTGTTAGAAAAGATTGAAATGCTGACTGGGCTAGGTTAGCTGACGTGGCATTCCACGTAGGCAAATCTGCTAAGATGGCTGGCTGACTTGGCGGCTGAGGTGGCACTAGGCTGACTGGGATTAAGGGTGACACGTGGCAATTTATGATTGGTGGGTGAAGGGGTAAGTTGATGGTCTAATCTCAGCGCACAGAATTGGATCGGATGGCTGAGGTTTGCTCACAATGGGTTTCGGCCGGCGGTGGTAGTCAGGACGACGAAGGGAGCACGGGACGGCGGCAATCTTGCCGGAGCTCGACGAAAACCTCCTTGCCGGGTACGGGGAGCGACGGCGAGTGGTGGACGACGATGAGGGGCATAAGAGGAACTCAATTGACGGTTCACCTCGGGTGGTGTGGCTCGGGAAAGTGGTGGGCGACAGAAGAGGTGGCAGAGCTCCTTGGTTCATGTCAGCGACGAAGTTCCAGCGGTAAAGAGGCGACGGCGAGAGGTGGAAAAGACTCCACGTGAGCTTGCAGTGCTGAAGATGCGCTCGAATGCGGTGGAGAGGCGACGAACGCAGCGGACGGCGAGCTCAGTGCTTTGGCGGCAATGGCGTCGGCGGTGTCACGAGTTCTAGGGTTTCTGTGCTCGAATTTTTGGGGAAAATAGAGGGGAGGAGAAGATATATAGAGGGGCATGCACGCATGAAGAATCCCGTCGGTTGGGGGGTCGTTGGGATAGCATTTGGAGGCGGCGATGGCCGGTGGAGTCCAAGATGGTGACGGGCAGCTGTGGCACGAGGAACACGTTGATGGTGGGCCCGACGCATCAGTGGAAGGGGAGGAGCGGCTGAGCGGCTGGGCTGGCGCGGAGAATGGGCCGACACGGAGACAGGCCGGGAGGTGGCCTAAGTGGGAGAGCGAGGTCAGGAGAAAGAGAGAGGAGTGGTCGGCTGGGCCGAAAGCAACGGGCCGGGAAAAGGAAAAGAAAAGGAAAAATGGCCTAAGAAGGAATTTCTGGATTTTCTTTTATGATTTGAATTGATTTCTTTCACAATTTTTAAATGGCGCTTCGCAGGGTTTTTCAAAAGGGAATTTCCCACACAATAAAAACCTTAATGCACCAACTCCAACATAAATGTGACAAATAATTCCTAAATCAATTATTTGCTCCATAAATTAATATTTTTCTCTATGGTTTCAAGAGCTAATATAAATACCTCTAACAAAAGTCATTACTATTTCAAAAATGTGAAAATTAGGATGTTACACATTCTGCCTGACATTACGTGAAAAATGGACAAGGGTGATGGGTCATAACCGTCATGGGTAACAGGTCCCGCACCTGTCACCCCGAACCTGTCACTGATGACATGTAATAAGTGACGGGTAAGGACCCATCACCAATAAGGTCATTGGTGACAGGTCAAAACTTGACCCGTCACTTATTAAGGTCAATAGTGATGGGTCACAACTGTGATCCGTCACATATAACTTGTTTGTGACTCGTCACTTATGACTGATATACAGTTTTCGCACTTTTTGAACACGAAAAAAGTCAAAAAAAATATTTTTCACTCAAGCCAATCCAACTCAGACCAATCACCACTCACCACGTGTCTCTACCTATTTTTTAAGCTATTTTTAGAATGTGCGTCCCGTGGGAATCGAACTCGCGACGGCCCCTCGCGCGCATAGCTGCCTAACCATCTCAACCTCGCGTGCGTCCTGAAGGGATTCGGATAAAAGATCCTTTTAACTATTTTGCTGAGGGTCATAAGTGACGGGTCACAGTTCACTTAGACATAAAAACCAGTTGACTCGGAGTGCCTTCGGTTAAATGGCCATAACTTTTGCATACGGACTCCGATTTTGACGTTTTTTTTTGACTCTACAGACATCTACAGAAAAATTTACATCTGTTTCTCCCCTGCTTTATTGGGTTCGGCGAATTTTTTGAGGTTTAAAATGGCTTGGAAGATTGAGTTCTCGCCTCCGGAAGTTTCTGCACCGTTTTCAGAACGAGTGTTTGTGTCCATAGCCGTTACCCCTTACATCAAACTTGAGCAAAAATATAAAATGGTTCATATTTTAGTGCTTTTGAAGTGAGAAAAATAAGAGAAAAATAAAATAAAAATAAAAAAATTTGCAATGTTTGGATCATTTTCTGTATTTCTGAATAACGTCATTAGTGACGGGTCATAACTTGACCCGCCACTTATAACAGGCCTATGAGACTCGCCACCGATGAGTTAGTCATTGGTGACGGGTCAAAACTTAACCCGTCACCAATGACTGGCCTACGATAACCTATGAGTGATAAGTCGTCATTGGTGACGGGTCAAGTTTTCACCCGTCACCAATGACTGGCATTAGTGACGGGTCACAACTACGACCCGTCACTTTTATCATAAGTGACGGGTCATATTACGATCTGTCACTTATGTAGTATCTCCTTTATCTGTTTTTCACGTAGTGTGATGCAAGTCATGAATGGACTAATCTCCAACTCTAGGATTTCAAATCTATCGGAGATTACAATCATGATGTCCATAAAATATGTTCCAAGTTGCGTTTTTGTGAAAACGAACATATAGAAGCAGAGATAGAGAAAATTTTATCTACTATGCTTCCCGTTGATAGGATCTTACAGCAATAGTATCGTACAAGAGAATACCACGTTTATTCTGACTTAATACATGTATTACTTAGGCTGAAAAATGTGATAAAATCTTTTTAAGGATTCATCATCAGCGTCCAATAGGCGCTGCTCCTTTACCTGAAGTACATTCTAATGTTTAGAATAACAATAAGTTTGATGGCTCTTCTAGAAGCCAACCAACAAACCTTAATGGTGAACGCGGACGCAACAAGAAGCAGAAGTCACATGCACCGAAAAAGGGGAAGGGTATTTCTAAACCCAAATTTGATAAATCTAATGTTTGTCGCAAATATGGCTGTTACAAGCACACTATTAAGACATGTCACACCCCGAGACATTTAATTGATCTGTATCTATAATATGTGGGACGCAACCGACCTGCTCCAAGACAGATATGAAGCGCACTTCAATATTCAAACTGACACCACCAAAGAGGCTAGTTGTTCACAACAATTTTCACAACAACCAAGTAACAACCAGACTCTTCAGCTACCAGAAGATCCCATAAGCATGGAAAATATGATCATCAAATTTGCTTCACAAGACATGTTTTGAAACCTTATTTAGTCTCCTAATTCTGAAGATACTATGTTATACACGTCTATTACTTGTTGTAATAATAATTTGCAATCATTGTATATTGTTTGTCATAATATTGTATCAGCACTTATGATACTAAATAAAGTTTGTATGTATTCTATATATTTGACCAAGAATTTATTATTAAATTATTCAATTCCATATATATATTTCTACGGGAGTCAATCCGATGAAGGAGGAAATATGCCTTGTGGACAGTTGGACTACAAATTCTATACTTAAAGAACAAAGTATTTTCAAACTCTTACGAAGAGATAAGGAAATGTTTTGACAATCCCTAGACACGATGCAGAGATTGCTGGATCCAGTCGTGCCATAATTACTCTCCCTATGGGTACTCAAGTTATAATCGAGGATACTTTATTGTATCCTGATTCAACTCATACCTTACTAAGTTATAGAGATATCCATCAAAATGGTTTCCATATTGAAACCATGATGACAACAAGAGGAATGTCTCCTCTTAACGAAAAACAACGGATACGGCAAACAAGTACTTGAGAAAATTCCCTCTTTATCGTTATGATTGTACTACATATATATCAAACCCGTAACAAATGTTGCGTATAAGGTAATTTTTCAAAATATCAATGCATTCCAAACTTGGCATGATCACTTTGGTCATCTCGGCATAGGGATGATGTGAAAAATTACCAGCAATTTCATTGGTCATGATTTAAGTGATGCTAAATTCTCTCAATCTTCGGATTTTATGTGCACTGCATGTGCCATAGAAAAGGTAATTTTAAGGCCATCTTACCTTAAAATTCAAGCAGAACCACTTAAATTCCTTGAGCTCATTCAAGGTGATGTATGTGGTCATATCCAACCATTAAGTAGACCATTCAAGTATTTCATGGTTCTAATAGATGCATCTACATGATAGTCTCACGTGTGTCTCTTGTCCACATGAAACCATATATTTGCCAAAATAATGGCTCAAATTATTAAATTACGGGGAAATTATCCTGAGAATCAAATTCAATGAATCCAAATGGACAATACTGCATAATTCTCCTCACGTGCCTTCAATGACTAATGTATGAACTTAGGAATTCAAGTTCAGCATTTTGTCCCATATGTCCATACTCAAAATGGTTTGGCAAAATCCCTTATCAAGAGAATTAAGCTCATTGCACAACCCTTATTACAGAATTGCAATTTACCAACTTCTTATTGGGGACATGCAGTTTTACACACTGCTGACTTAATTCAATTGTAACCTACTATATATCATAGTACTTCCCCTCTACAATTAGTATGTGGAAATTCATCAAGTATTTTTCATCTGCGTAAATTCGGTTGCGCTACATAGTACCAGTCTCACCACTGCAACGTACATCAATGGGTCCACACAAGAAATTGGGGATATATGTGAGGTATCAATCTTTGTTGATCATTAAATACCTTGAGCCCCTCATAGGGGACCTATTCACAGCCCGGTATGCTGATTGTATATTCAATGAGGATCATTTTTTGCCATTAGGGGGAGATTTCAAGTACCAGAAATAATGCTAAAAAATTAATTAGAATGTCCAAGGCATTTCTGCCTCAGATCCACGTACTTAAGAATCTGAACTCCAAGTTTAGAAAATCATCAATTTGCAACATATTGCAAATAACGTATCATATGCATTTACTAACTACAAAGGTATCACAAAATCCTATAATCTTGCCAAAAATGTGCCTAAAAGAGTAGAGGTACCAATAAAAACCACTCAACTCCCTGTTCAAAATAAAAGGGGGAGAAGTACGACCACAAATGAGGATACAGCTTCTTGCAAGCGCCAAAAGAAATAGAGGAAGAAACCCTCTGAAACAGTAAGTGCAAGTCAACCTCAAGTTGACAGACACCCAATGGATAGTATACATCTAGTGGATGGGCAATATCCACAACCCATATCAATAGTGCACTCAATTAATGATGCTAGGACATCGGAATACCTCAACTCAATCGTATTGGGAAATCACGAACAATCACCAAGGGTACAAGAGATTTCCACCAACTATATAGATTCTAGAGAATCATATGACTGAAAGACTACAATTGTCCACACATACTTCTTCACTATGATTGTGAACAACCTCCAAAATTATCCAGATCTCAAGACCATGGCAGAGTGTAAACAACGCTCGAACTGGACTCCATGGAAGGATGCAATCCAAGCAGAGATAGCCTCGCTTACAAAAAGAGAGGTATTCACAAAAGTAATACATACACCTCCAAATGTCTTCCCTATGGGATTCAAATGGGTTTTCGTCCGAAAACGGAATGAGAACAACGAGGTGGTGAGATACAAAGCAAGGCTTGTAGCACAAGGGTTCATGCAGAGACACGACATTGATTTCAATGAAACATATTCTCCAATCATGAATGCAATCACATTCTGATATCTTATCTCATTGGCAGTGTAAAATCATCTATCTATGCAGTTGATGGATGTAGTGACTACATATCTATATGGGTCACTTGATTCGAACATATACATGAAGGTTCCTTATGGAATCTAAATTCTGAATCCAAACGCAAATTGCAACATATATTGTGTAAAGCTTAATAAGTCACTATATGGCTTAAATGCAGTCGGGATGAATGTGGTACAACCGACTTAGTGAGTTCCTTCTCCAAAAAGGCTACTCCAATAATGATGATTGTCCATGCGTGTTCATCAAGAAATCCTCAATGGGATTTTGTATTATCTCTGTGTATGTTGATGAACTAAACATCATTGGCAACGCATAAGATATCAATGAAGCATGTGATCATCTAAAGGCGGAATTCGAGATGAAGGATTTGGGTAAAACCAATTTTTCTTAGGTCTACAACTCGAGCACCTTCCCTCAGGAATTATAGTACACCAAGCTGTCTATATCCATAAAATATTTGAGAAATTCAATATGGACAAACCATATCCATCAAAAACCCCCATGGTTGTTCAATCTCTAGACATGGAGAAAGATCCATTTAGACCATGGGAAGATAGAGAAGAGATACTGGGACTTGAGGTTCCATATCTCAATGCCATTGGAGCGCTTATGTATCTTGTAAACCGCACCGGACCTGATATCACATTTGCAGTTAACTTACTAGCTAGGCATAGCCTGCTCCAACTAAACACCATTGGGCGGGAGTCAAGAATATCTTTCGATATCTCCAATGCACCAAAGATCTTGGTCTATTCTTTCATTTTCAAAGAAACCAAGATTCAAATATGATTGGATACACTAATGTTGGCTACTTATCACATCCCCACAACGTCATATCACATACATGCTTTGTATTCCTACATGGTAGGACAACCATTTCATGGAAATCTTCCAAACAGACTCTAGTGGCTATATTCACCAATTATTTTAAAAATAATTGCAATATATGAAGCATCACATGAATTCGTGTGGCTTTGCAGAATGATAAACCACATACAACAATCATGTGGTATTGGTTCTATTGAATCACTTACCATTATCTGTGAAGATAATGCTGCTTGTGTTGCTCGAGAAAAATGGAAAAATACACAACATACACCGGCGTATTTACAAATCTAGCACCTGTATTCGGCACGTCAAAATCCGAAAACCCGATTTTAGTCCCTCAAAATCCGAAAAGCAGCCCGAGCCCACTAATTTCAGCAATCAAGTGCCGAATACAGCATTGTTCACTGTATTCGATACCTCAGTTGCCGAAAGCTCTTTGTATTCGGCAACTAAGGTGCCAAATATGGCATACAGTCCCGTATTTGGCACCTGAGCTGCTGAAATCATGCCGATCGAGTCACGTGTTGTTCATGCTTTGGGTGCAAGCAAGTTTTGCAGCTCACTGGTAGCTAGCTAAATTAGTAGCGAGGAGAGATTTGTTCCACACATTTATTTATTCACTTGATGAAAATTGATGGGTGTAATTTTGTGAAGTAACATTAGGATTATACAAATTCGAATTTATCAAACAATAATAGTTGTGAAGTATAATTATTATATAACCCAGTACAGAGGTTACATACGATAATAAACAAACATTGGCATGTATGGTATGCCTAATGACTAACTTAATAGCGTGTCGTTGCTAAACCTAACATGTCTTAGGGAATAAAAATAGATCGGGTTATTATAGATGCTCTCTACTGAGTGCGCCTAGGATATTTGCCCTTCCTCAGGGCATCAGTGCCCTACGCCTTAGCGTGATGGGCCCTTTCCCGCTTCCTTTCCCTCTCTTCATCGCGAGCTTCAGTCGCGGCGCACTCCTCCCCTGTCTTTCTCATACGCTCCTCCTCCTGACGCTTTAGAAATAGTTCCTCCTACTGCTGCTCATACTCCCGGTGTTCGTACGCTTCCCTTATTCACCGCATTCTCATGTCGACCCACCGCTTTTGGTGCTCATTTTGCTCCATGTCCAGCCATTCTATGAAGTCACAAATAGGTGGAGGAGGCTAGATAAATGAAATAAGAGGGGAGATTAGTAAGACAATGTATGAAATCGTATGCAAAGTGTCACATAAATGATCAATGTTGCCATACCGGTGGGTACTCATACAGTCCATATCGAGGCTTGTCGTACTGGTAGTTGGCACACATGAAAAACGTAGGCCATATATGTAGGAGATGTCTTGATACTTGAGAAACCTACAAGGGTCACTAGAGAAGCACATCGGTGGTTCGACCCCCTAGGGGATGAAAATCCTCCAATGCTTCTTGGGTGGGCTTGGTGGAGATGAGGAAGACATTACAGTTGAGAGAGCTGAGGAAGGAGTGGTCTATCCATGGAAAAGGGAGGGGTTATTTATAATGTATGCGGGTTGGTGCATGGACTGAGTGCACGGGCTTGGCTAGAGGCTGGAGCATAGGATTCATTGTGAAAGCTGGAAAAGTTGTGGAATTGATGCTTTGTAGAGATTCCCTATGAAAGTTATTGCTTGGTATTGTCATTTCGTGGTTAAAGCTGAGTCGTGTGGTCACTTCTTGGCTAAAGCCTGACTCACGATAAAGGTGTTGTCATTTCATGCTTAAGACACTGTCGTGTGCTCACTTCATGTGTACAGTGTGAGTCATGACAGAGATGTTGTGCTGGCAGCCAAGTGTTGTCATTTCATGCTTAAAGCTAAGTTGTGTGGTCACTTCATGTCTAAAGCCTGGCCCACGACATAGGTGTTGTGCTGGCAGTAGAGTGTGGTTGCAGCAGTGTGTGTTTGCAATTGAGGCTGTGAACAACTATAATTGACCTACAACAAGCTTGTGGTGGAGATGAAATAGTCATTTGTATGCACTGAAGTGTATTCATGAGTACGTGAATGGGTCCGGTGGAATGCTAATTAAGTAGATTTCTAAGTAATGCTTTTTATATGTTAGAAATAATTGTGCTTGGATAGTACGTTAATATAATAAATTTACCATCACATTGATTAGACAAATAGTTCATAATATAGTAAGTTCATATAAGACACTAATCATACATCCATCAAATTGAACTAAAGAAATAGAAAGGTAAACAAAATAAATAGTTCTTCCTGGTATTTGCATAGTTCATAGTGCATAGATGTTGAATACCTACATCATCTCAAGATGACGGAGAAAAGTGGCGACGCAAATTAGTAGAAGAATACCATATGTGCCAGTCAATACTATTAGGGTAAGATGATTGTCATCTCCGAGGTAGTGATGGGAAGTTGTAAGCACAACGTAAGAAACCAGCAAAGGAGACACCACATTAGTGACGACTGCTCAACATGCGTCACTAATGTCCTATTAGTGACGGGTCCAATAAGGACGCATCACTAATGTGCCTTCTGATCGGGACCAGATATAGACCCGTCACTAATAAGTGGACATTAGTGATGGGTCGTAACATGACCCGTCATTGATGATAATAGTGACGGGTCAAGTTGTAACCCGTCACTAATGACTAGATCATCAGTGACGGGTCATCCTAGGCTAGTCATTAGAGACAGGTCAAGTTGTGATATGTCACTAATGATAAGATCATCACTGATGGGTCATCCTAGACCAAGAATTAGTGACGGGTCAAGTTATGACCCGTCACTAATGACTAGATCATTAGTGACGGATCATTACAACTTAACCCGTCACTAATGATCCACTCATCAGTAACGGGTTATCCTATGCCAGTCATTAGTGACAGATCAACTTGTAATACGTTACTAATGATCAACTCCAGTCACTATTAATGGTATTTTTTATTTTTCTTTTATTTTTCTCTTATTTTTCCTCACCTCAGCAGCACTAGAATAGGAACTATTGTATATTTCTGCTCAAGTTTGATGTAAGGTGTAGCGGCTATGGACACAAACGTGCGTTCCAAAAAAGGTGTAGAAACTCCAGGGGGCGAGAACTAAATCTTCTAGATCGAATTTGGCCTCGAAAAATTCATTAAAACTGTCATGGTCAAACAATAACGGATGTAACTTTTTTTGTAGATATCCGTAGAGTAAAAAAAAACATCAAAATCGGAGTCCGCATGCAAAAGTTATGCCCGTTTTACCAAATGCACTTCGGATCACCAATCAAATTATAACCCTCGACGAAATTTGGCAAAAGTAGTCATGAGTGACAGGTCAAGGTTATGACACATCACTAATAACCTTCGGCAAAGAAGGTTAAAAGGATAAAATATCCGGTTTCTATCACAACTATGTGATAGCAGAGGTGGTAAGGTGGCTACAAGCGTGAGGCGGAGGTCGCAGGTTTGATTCCCATGGAACATAAACTTGAAAACAGTGTGAAAAATAGCGTGGCCTGTGAGGAATATGGGGTGGGGCTGCGTTGGGATGGCTCGGGTGAATTTTTTTGACTTTTTTCGTGTCAAAAAATGCGAAAAAAGTTCATCGGTCATTAGTGACGGGTCAAGATTACAACTCATCAGTAATGTTCAGTCAATAGTGATGGGTCATGGTTACAACCTGTATCTAATGACCGAATATTAGTGACGGGTTATGGTTATGACCCGTCACTAATGACCTCATTAGTGACGGGTCACTAATGACTTATCATTAATGACACGATAAGAGTAATGGGTACGGGACCTGTCACTAATGCTAGTTATCACCTATCACTAATGACTTTTTTTCACATGGTGAAGGATGGGTACCAGCAAATCCACCATCATTTTTAGGGTCATCAATGTTCTTCGAAGATGGAGGCAACGGAGGGAGGGGTAGTTGTGTCATGAAATCGTCGTTGTCGTCGTCATCTTGAGCTATCACAATAGTAACATATCCTATTTCCTTGTTGGTTGTGCACCATCTTGATGTGGTGTGTGAACATCCTCTTACAGTGGTCCTTGAACCTTCTCTTGTATGGATGCTGGAAGAACGAGGCATTGAGGCCATAAAATCATCATCCTCATCATACTCATCAATTTCTGGATGAGTAGTAGAGGGCGCGCCTGCACCCCTTAGGTTCACTGACCATCGTCGTCTTCTACGTGAACCAAGCACCACACCCCCAACGAAGAGCATATACATCACCAAGAAGTTTGTGATCCCTTTGTTGATCAACTGTGCATCTTTCGGGAACCCCTAACGCAAAAAGAGGAGCATTCAAACCAATAGAAAAAAGATAAGTAGGGTAACCAAATAGAAAATGATGAACCTGAATATGGGATGCATACTGATCGAGCAACATCACTATCGTTGTTTGCCTCCTAGAGAAACCAAACACAGAAGGATGGTCGGCCAGTTCGCACACCCTAAGATACGTTTGACGCCGCTTGTGTAACAAGGCCCTAAGGTCATCAGTGGTTACATGTTGGAGCAGAGCGGTTAACGCAGAACAGAAGGGTCTTGCATGTAATTTTGCCACGACTTCCATTATGTTGTTCTCCTTGAAGGGATCATCCTTCCGTTCATGCACAACCTACAAGGATGCATTAAGTGCTATATTCATCATCGTAGGTGTCCATAGAAAGCCTGTACTCGAAGATCCTGCCATAGATTTAGTGATCCCTGACTGCAACATTATGGCTCTGCAACAAAGCACGACTCCCTGAATATTTATGAAACAATAAGCAAGTAGTAAATATCAGAATTAATATGTAATGATGCTTAGTAAATAACTTAAAACAAAGTTATGTGTCATAATTATCTGGCAAACATTAAAAATTAAAAGTAATTAAATTAACAATACAATGAATAAGATGACGTACCAAAAAATTACATAAATGAAAAGTAATTACATTAACAACAAATGAAAAGTAATTACATTAAATAAATGAAAATTAATTACATTAACAAGTACAAGTGCACCAAAAAATTGCACTAGCTACTCAACGACGATGACGCCGCACGCAATCCCTAGGAGTGTAAGCGTCTGGTGGGTGCGTGGCCCTCATCCCAGCAGCCTGTGCTGGCCCCTGCCTCGTGCACCCTTGATCCTCATCATCATTGTCCTGCCCTGTAGAACCCCCACAAAACATGTATCTCGCTCTGCTAACTCGGCCCTGCATGTACCATGACGAATGATTCTCATGCGGAAGTGTGGATGCTCCTAGAACGTGCTCCAATGGAGTCAGATGGGCTGAAGGCTGACCCTACTGGTACCACTATGAACCCCCAGGTGCATAGGGATATCAGGGGTACTGTCCACTGAGGAGATCGGTGAAAATGGTGGCCAGCATTGCAAAAGCCCAGTCAAAAGCATGCATGCCGCTCCAGTCAGGCGTCTGCTGCAAGCAGTCAACAACGTCCTCGTTGGTGCTGATTCAGATTTTGCTTGCCAAAAGGAAAATCTAAAAAAGTAGATATAAGTTTTCGACCTACAAAATACAAATCAACTCATCTGATTTTAGGCGGAGGTGTCCTCATAGTCTGAGGAGGCTGTGTCCACTATGGTGCCTATGTATCCAGTGTAAATTGCTTAGGCGTAGGTGCCTGCGTGCACTTCTCGACCTCAGCACTGGAACATGACACATGGTGCTCCAAAGCCGAAGGTGCCACGCGCGTCTGTGCCCAAACAGGTTCCTCACGGGCACTGGACGAGCGCCTACCATGGGAGTCACAAGGACGGGTCCATAGCTAGTTGGTCGTACCCCCTCCATCATGGGGCACAACCACCTAGACCATGTATAGTGGATAGGAAGCGGGACCCTCTTGTCCTCATGTAGTCCCGGAGAGGGTTCTGATCTCTCTGTGTTGATGACCCGCTTACTTCCCCACAAACTTGCTCCGCCTGCATATGCATCTTGTACGCCTCTTCGATCTGTAGATGATGAGGGTCATGTCAGTAATAGTGAGGTTTAACCAATGAAAATCGTTATAAGTACCGTATCACATACAACAACATGAAGAAGGCGAGCATGGTCCTCGGGGAAGGGTCTGGGATCCGGCTCTACACGTCCGCTGAGTAAGGTGGCACACGTGCACGAGCGGTACCACGAAAGGTACTCCCAGTAAGTGGTGTCACCGTATCATCCAGCAGGAACGACGACATCCACCGTGGCTAACTCTGTCCAGCTCTGTAGGTGATCGCATTCACGGATGCCCGGTCATGCATGCCTCCGCCCCTTGTGCGCTCCTCCTGTATGTGACATAACCATTTATCATTTGTTAACATGGATAGCCAAAAGATACTAATGCTATCTACAATAACACACATACTCATGCGCCCATCCGGCGTCTCGTGGGGGAGGTACTGGCACCACCTATCGGTGCCTGAACTGCCTTTGTACACGCTCAAGAGAATATACTTCCACGTTGTTCATTTACAGTAGGAAGCATCTGATCAATCATAAGTCTGTGTCACGCCAACAAGAGGATGCGATGAGCCCTTCATCCACAATTTTGGCCACTCGTGTCATATGTCATGGATCACACTCCACGAGATCAGCGCTGAGGACGTCCAGATCACTGATCACCCGGGAGTAGTTACATGGTCTTGCTATTGACTCCATCTCAGCCTGGCATCAATCCACCGATACCCCATCGTAGACAACGTCGATAAATCGGGAGGTACTCCCAACTCCATAGCTTTAAGAGGTGTATGTAGTCTTTAATAGTTCCCTTCTTCTTTGATCGCTAAGTTGCATCACATAATCCTCTGTAGGTTGCAGCCAGCACAGCAGATACCCAAATGTAAGATGTCAGCTCATAAGAATGTGACGCGAGATGACTCACTAACTGTAAGAGGTCTAGCCTCGCGCTGCTGCTTCTCTCATCGCCTCACTCTACTGCTGCTCTCCTCTCTTTGCGCTGCCGCTGCTCTCCTCTCTTTGCACTGCGCTGTTTCTCTCCTCGTTTTATAGCATGCACAGCCATCACGCGACGCAACAAAAGAAAAACAAAATAGCAGCACGCAGACGCACAGCACCGAAATCGGGCGATGTGACGTGACTGAGCGACAACAAGACGTCAACTGAGGTGCACGTGGGCTAGGCGGCTTTCAGCATCTAAGATGCCGAATACGGTACTATTCATTGTATTTGGCAGCTCAGTTGCTGAATACATGGAGATTTCGGTAAATGAGCTACCAAATATGGTGATTAGTGCCGTATTCGGCACCTCAGTTTCCGAAAAAGGTGGGACCGGCCCATTTTCGATTTTTGAGATTCCGAAATCTAGTTTTCAGTATTTTAGTTGCCGAATACAAGTGCTAGATTTGTAAATACATCAGTATGTTATCTATTTTGGTAAATACGTCAATGTATGTTATCTGTTTTTCCATTTTTGCCGTGTTGCTCAGATGTAAACAAGTTACATAAAGAGGAATATCACTAAGTATATTGCCTCTAAATTGTTTTATCCTCATAAGTTACAACAAAGTGGAGAGATAAACATCTTGCTAATTAAATCTTGTGATAATCTCACAGATTTATTCACAAAGTCCTTATTAACTACGACATTTTAAAAATATGTTCACGGTATTAGTATGCGACGACTTTGAGATTTGCAAAAATCAAGGGGTCTCCTTCTAAATTTAACATGTTCATATATCATATTGTATTTTTTTCCCTTTGTGATTTTTACTTACAAAGTTTCTCATAAAAGGTTTTTAATGAGGCAATATCTACACATGATCATATGTTATACCTCTTATTTTTCCAACTGGGGTTTTTAAAGGAGGTATATAAGACATATCTATTATTCTCTAAACTCGCTTATGAGTTTCTGATTTTTTTTCGTATGAGTTAACAAAGAGACAATAATCGATAAATATTATATCATTTTCTCCTTATTTTCTCACTGGATTTTAAAAGAGTTTTTACAGCATATCACTACTACTCTCCTCATATTTTTCCTACAGAGTTTTTGAGGAACTTTCAAGATGAAATATATAGGTGCATAGACCGGTATCAATCATGGGAGTGTTAGAAATTAAGTGATATTCGTATAACCATCGAGCAGTTACTCTAAATAGTTGTTTGATCGAATAGGTGTCCATTCAGGAGGTATGTCTCCACGAACAAATACCCCTCCAACATATATAAATATGTAATAATATCAATGAAATAAATAGTTTAAATATATATTCATCTACTTACTACTCTTTGCAATCGAATCGTTCTCAATAATTTATAGTGTTTTCCTAGATTTTCTACGAGTGAGGTGTCTCGTGTCTATGCTCCATGCACTCTCGACCCGAGCGGGGCCTACATGTCGGTGACTTGAGAGTTGGACTAATTTCCCTTGTACACGTAGCCTTTTTTCCCTGCAAACACAAAAGCGCCAGTTTGAGGTCACTGGGCGCTGCTGCGTTAGGATTCGGGACCATGCATGCATGTGTGTACTTGGGGTTGCTCCTGACGCGCGTGCTCTGCTTTTGGTGATGGAATGGTAGGGCAAACGGCGACTAGAGTGGAGCATGAACTGGGCTGCACGATGCGTCGATCGTGCGTGCATCCCTGCTTTTCCCACGGCGTTTTCGGCCCCCAAGGATCAAGGGATTTAACCTTCAAATCCACACCTTGTTTTCTTTTTCCCCGGCAGATGATGATTGGGAGCTGATTTGGTTGCTGCGCCCTTCTTTTCCCAAGAGCATGCCTGCCTTCTTTTTCACCAAGGCCAACGTTTTGTGAAAAGGAGAGGCTTTGCCTGTGAGACTAATAAAGATATTCTATGGGCTATCGTGCAGTAGTACCAAGAACGAATGAAAAGGAGCTGATGTTTTTTTTTTTTTGTGTACATCACGCACGTATTCGGAGGATGATATCCCTGGGGTGACGTGTCAACTGTTCATGAGTGTACTTACCTGCTGGTGCAGATCATGAGTGCCATCTAGCATCATTATCCATGCTTATGTATCTATGCATACTCCAAAGTTGGCTCAAGAGGGAATTGTATTGCTGAGTTGGACGTGAAGCCTTTTGCCCGAGGTTTAAGGCTGTGGTGATGAACTCCAAGGAAACAAAAAGAGATCCAAACCTATACTTGGATTCTATTAGAAATGGACAAATCTTAGCTTCTGGATCTTCAAATGACTAATCAATTCCTCTTAACCTTAATTAATTCCGCGATAACACCACAACTAATTCATCGATCCGGTCCTCTAACGGATACTTCTACCAATCCTAGATTCTCAACCAGCGCCCACACAGATATCGTGCATCCTACGGAAGTAGAAGCAGGAAACCATCACCAGCCAAAATAGGAGTCCTACAAAATGAGAAACCGTTCCCAGAGCATAAATGCCATGCAAACAAAAGGCAACCCCCTTTCTCAATTATTCAATTCCACTTTTGTCATATTTATGTACACATATTATCGCTGCTATATAAAACACAAGTTGATTCTCGTATCACATCTTAGCCTACTCTTCTCCCATCTAATAAAAATCAAATATTTTATCTACTTTTGCCATCTACCGTATTTTTCTAGCCTCCATGTCTCTTATCGGCTACGGATACGAGACTTGTTTCACTAATAAAAATAAATAAAGAAATTATGAGATAAATTAGCAGATAATCCTCTCCTAATTTTTTGGATCACATCTTAAATTAAACTACATCATCGCTCTTAATGATGCTCCTATGACACATCCATATCTCCATATCTTAAATATATGATTAATATTACCTCGTCTAATATTTATGTATTCGTAGCAACTTACTGGCACTTTGCTATATATATAGAGAGAGAAACTAGTCTGTACTCCTGGGAGTACATATTTCCACTATGATATGCCATATAAATGAATGGGATATACTCATTTGTCATTGTAAGTATACTTATATACTCATTCTAAGATGCTTCAATGTGAACTATATAAAAAAATAGAAAAGAAGTTCATCAATTTTATTAGATTTTGACAATACATTTGTATTTGTACATAAAATGTAATACACAAAAAAAATATGTGTAAACTAATAAAAAACTATACATACCACTTAGATAATTTTATATACTCACATGCTTCAAATACACACCATTTATCACAACAAGATACTTCCTATATAATGAGATATGTATGTGAGAGTACACACTCCTAGAGTACCAAATATGCTTCATATATATATATTGCAACTTTATCTTTGCTTGCCGGTTTTTGTACTTGCCACTTATGCGAAATATGTTGCATGAACTCGACTAATGGTCTCTTTGTAAAGTTCACATTTTCTTGAATCCTAAAGGTTTTTTTAAAACGAACCGACAGAAATGCCTGATGAGCCAAGGTACACATAGATCAAGAAATCACCAGAAACCACAGTGTAAGACCATGGACTAGTTCGAAGAGAAGACCCTAATCCTAAACAAATTTAGCTGCTGAATGAAATTCATGCGAAATCTCCGTGAAAATTTTCGGTTCAGAAGAGGTGTAAGATTGCATATCCCAAGGTACTAATAGGGTAGTTAGACAAATCAAATCAATCAATCATTGTCTCTCTCTTCCTTTTCTCTGGATTTTAGTACTCCACCAGATTCAGCTTAATCAAATCCCTGCATCCGTACATGCATTAATGCCTGGACACAGCACACGGCTGCCACACTTCCCAGATCCATGATCCACCCCACCCATGCAGCAATGCGATGCGATGATATCCGCCTCGGAGTCGGAGATGCACAATGCCAGGCGAGCCCAACCAGCCGAACCGCTCACCGGTTCTAGAGAGAGAAAAGGGAGGCGTGATCCGGAGACATGCCCACATGAGGACAAACCAAACTCCAGCTAAGATATCATCGTCATCACCTCGTCTGGTTTTTTTTTTTTAGAGGACACCTCGTCTGGTTCTGATCTCACTCGACTCCGCCCCCCGAGGATCCCACGCCTGTAATTCCTCCACAACTCCAGGTCCTATCTCGGTGCTACGATCTAGTGGAGTAATCCATTGCATTGCAAGATAAAGATTCCATCTTTTTTTCCCCTTCCAGGCCGGGGTAAACAGCGCTACGAGGAGAGCTGTTTTCATGTGAAATTATTGCCGTTCCAAACTGACTGCAAGTCGTAATCGTGGCTCTCTTGAATCTCTGCTCCGGAGTCGTAGGAATATAAGATCGTTGGATTTTCACTTTCTCTCTCAAGGATAGATGGAGGGGAGGAGAGGATGAGAGGATGAGAGCGAGAAGAAGATGAGAGGGGGATGGAAAGGAGAGGGAACCGAAGATGGCACAAAAATAGCTTTAAGGCGGGGCAGCCCACTAATTAGACTACTCCGGCGCACCCCCCCCCCCCCCCAACTCACTCGCCAGATTCTCTCTCACTCATCATCAGCAGCAGCTAGAGAAAGAAAGATAGAGAGAGGAGGGTAGGGATATCATGGCACGGCTGCAGCAGTAGCAGCAGCAGAGGAAACGTCCCAAACACACACACAAGAGAGAGAAGAGGAGAGAGAAGGGTGGGAAAGCTTAGAAGAAGAGAGATCCACCTCGAAGTAACCCCTCCTTCCTCTTCCTTCCCTCCTTGCTCCTGGTAGAGTGGAGTCTACTGGTGCTGCTGCCGCGACGTCGAGCTGCAAGAATTGCTCTGCTCTGAAGGTCAGGTGAGGAGAGCAGAGGAGAAGAGGACACCATGAGGGAGGAGGAGGAGCCGAGCTGGTTCGCGCGGTGCGAGGAGCAGCTGCCGCGGCCGGACGAGCTGATGCCGCTGTCGCAGACGCTCATCACGCCTGATCTCGCCGTCGCCTTCGACATCCACACAAACGGCGGTGGCGGAGCGGGCGGCGGAGGATGCGCGGGGGGAGGAGCCGGCGGCAGCGGCGGCGGCGCGGGCGGCCCCGAGATGAACGGTGGCGGCGCGTCGTCGGCCGCGGGGTCGAGCGGCGGCGGCGGCGGCGGCGGAGCCGGTGACGAGCCGGCCCGGACGCTCAAGCGGCCGCGCCTGGTGTGGACGCCGCAGCTGCACAAGCGGTTCGTCGACGCGGTGGCGCACCTCGGCATCAAGAACGCCGTGCCCAAGACAATAATGCAGCTGATGAGCGTCGACGGCCTCACGCGCGAGAACGTCGCCTCCCACCTCCAGAAGTACCGCCTGTACCTCAAGCGCATGCAGGGACTCGGCGGCGGTGGGGGCGCCGGCGGCAGCGGCGCGGGTGGGAGCCACTCCTCCGGCTCGGGTACCGACGCGGCCACCGAGCACCTCTTCGCCACGGGGCCCGTCCCCTTCCTCCCGCCCGGCCACCGCGCGCCTGCCGGCGCCGACCCTTACCCTCCCTTCGCCCCCATGGGTGCCGCGCACCACCACCACCCGCCGCAGATCGGGCACTTCCATCACCCCGCTCGCCAGCTCGGCCACTACGGCCCCGCGGGCGCCGGCTTCGACCACGGGTTCCTGAGCCGCGCCGTTGCCGGCGGTGCACCGACCGTCGGCCCGCCCGGGATGCACCACCGCATGGTTGGCGGTGCCGCCGGGATGGGGATGATGGCGCCCACCTCCTTCGCCGACGAGCTGGACCTCGGATCCCGAGGCGGCGGCGGGAGCGGCGGGAGGCGCGAGCTGACTCTGTTCCCGACGTCCGGCGACCACTGAGGCCACAGAGGCCGACGGAAACGGGCATCGGACGGCCTCCTCCGTCCTCGGGTACATAAAATTCGTTTGCCTCCTGTTCCCTCTGCTGCGCAACCGCCGCTGCTTCCCACAGATCGGCATAGAAATCGCGCAAGGTTCGCCACATCTCATAGAGTCCAAGAATTCTTGGGAATTAGCAATCCATCCATCCGTCCGTCCATACTGCTACCTAGCATCTCTTCGTTCGCCATTGTTGCTGTTGTTCTTGTATTGCTGCTATTTGTCATTTCTCCTCTCGTTCTCCCCTTGTCCTGTTCTTGTTATTGATGGCATAAAGTTAGCCTTAGAGATGATATTTAGAGGGTAAAATATTGTGACTACAGAACAATTTGCTACTTTCGCCTTCGCCATCGAAGAACAATTCAATCTTTGCGATTGTGCCGACGACCCGGGGTCAAATTGCTCTGTTCTTGAGTGATGCAACAACCATTGTTCGGGAGCTGTGACCCCCAAGAGAAGTGATGCAACCACTGTCCATTAGAGATTGCATATGTGATCAGTGATTGATATAGTCAGGGTTTAATAACCCCAAGGACCCACCATGGAGATGAATAAGTTTGAGGATTAAGTTTGACAATTCAATCTTTTTGTGGGACTCAAATCATCTGCGAGGCCAAAGAGATTCAGAGCTCAATCTGCTCTCCGTCAATTTTCTTCCTTACACCTCCTTTCAGGGAGGAAGAGTACCAAGGGTTGCATTACCTCACTTTTTGCTTCTGCCTCCTGATCAGAACATTGGAGCAACTCAAATTGGGGTTTATTGTAGCACAATTGTAGCGATCAATCATTTGTAAATCTGCGCAGCTTGAAAAGCTTCTTGTTCCTTTTGTAGCCCTGAGAAAAAGACCCCCTTCAATTATGCTAGTAAGTACAGTGATGCTTATGTTCTTGTATACATTGTACTCCGGCACTGTTCAGATCAAAATTTTCATGCTCTGCATCACTCATGCCCGTGTTTTCTTTTTCTATCCCCACACAACTGTCACCGTTAAGCAGGAGAATTCATCCATTCCAATGCTGATAAGGTACTGGGGCCTGTTGGTTTGTCCATCTGAATCTGGATTACCTAATCATCAGTGGTAACCTGCAACTTTGTTAGTATCCCACAGTTGCTTCCTAATCGATTACCAATAAACTAATAAATTAGTACGTACTACCTTGAGCGTTGTTCATCTGATCTGATCTGAGAAGATATGTATTGCAACTTGCAAGTAGATAGAGAATGTAGATAATGATAATATTTCTATTTATTGATGAAAATATTTATATATTTATATATTTTGAATGGATATTATGAGTGGACATGTCTATTAAAAACACCACTTCCTAATAGATATAACTCTTGTAGGTAACATATAATTGATCATACAGTGTTTATTCTCAATACTTCTTGATCAATTATTCCAGTTGAAAACTCCAAATATTATGACAAAATATGAAGAGAAAATAATATATTGATATGCCATTAAAACTCTTTTAAACCCAATGAAAGAATATAAGGAAAAATGATATAATATATTAATTATTGTTTCATTGTAAGCTCATATGAGAAATCTAAGTAGGAAAATTTCATTAGTGAGCTTAGAGAACAATAATTGTGATGTATGGATCATATTAAAATCACCGAAAATCTCTTGAAAAAATATGAGCAATAAGACAGATATTATCTCATTAAAAACCTTATATAAGAAACCGTATAGAAAAAACTCATAAAGAAAAAGAATGCAATATAACATGAGCATATCATTAATCAGGAATTAACTCCCCCTTAACCTTGTAAATCTCGTAGTCGTCACATACCAATTCCGTGAATACATTTTTGAAATGCGGAAGTTGGTAAGGACTTAGTGAATAAATATACGAGATTATTATATGATTTAGTTTGTAAGATTTCTATCACCCATTATGAGGATAGAATAATTTAGTGATAATATGTTTGATTATATTTCTCTTCGTGTAATATGTTTGTATCTGAACAATATATGTAGAATTATCTTCATAGATAATAGTTACTGATTCAATAGAATCAATATAACATGATAGTTGTATGTGGTTTATCATTCTGTGAAAATATACACACGTATGTGATATTTCAGAATGATAGGTAGAAGTAGCCTCTTGAATATGTTTTGATGACTCCCATGAGAATGCTATATTACCATAAAATCATTCTTTGGCTTGGTATTATGAGGATCAATTGTATAGCTAGTGTCTAAATACCCAATATGGTAATATCATGATTTTTTTTATATAAAAATATAGATTTTTGGTGTCATAAAGATATCTCTGGATATCCTATTTGACTCCCGCCTAATGACATTGTTAGAGTTGTGTTTTTTAAGCTAGCAAGTTATCTGCAAGCGCAATATCAGTTATGTTCGATTTGTAAGATACATGAGTACTTTGATGATACTAAGGTATAGAACTTTAGGTTCAATATCTTTTCATCGTCAAGCCCGAAGTATGAATGGATCTCGATTCATATTTATGGATTGAATTACTATAAGTGTTTCAATGGATATGATTGTCCAATATCATTTACATATTGGTGGACCGATGGATAAATATTTCTGAAGGAATATGCTCAAGTGGTAGACATAAGTGAAATTTGATTTTACCCAAATCATTCAGCTTAAATTCCGTCTTAAGATGATTACATACGTTGTCGTGTGTGGTTTGGAGATTATACAAAATCCAATTGAGATTTTATTATGAACACACATATGCAATCTATATAATTAGAGTAACTCTTCTGTGGAAGGAACTCATTTAATCAGTTGTACCACAATCAACTTAACTTCTTGAAGTCATAAAGTGACTTAAGTTGTACATAATATATATATTGTGATTTGTATTTAAATTCATAATATGAATTCCATTAGAGACTTATATATCCGAATCTATCCAATTCATTTGATTTGCCAATAATATTGAATATGATAACATAATTTCCATATATACCATGGGGTATACAGTATCGTAATTGATGTCGGGTCTCTGCATGAACCATTGTGCTACATGTCTTGCTATTTCACCACCTTATGGAATAAAATTCCATTTTGCTCCCACATGGAAGACATTGTGTTGTTAATCGAAATCGATTCTCCTTAATTACCACATTTGGATTTGACCAAGTTGAGCGCCGAAACACTCTGCCTATGACTTTTGGTCTGGATCCAATTGAAGGTGTACGGCCATTTTGGAAGCAAAATATAAGTCGACAATTTGTAGTCTTTCATATTGATTGATTCTATGGAATCAATCTAACTTATGACAATATTATCCTGTTTAACTCCGTGTATTTCCCAAAATAATGGAGTTAGGGTGTTCCAATGACGTAGCGCCAGAATTTGTATACACATTTATGTTGGGTATTTGGATGTTGAACATCTATAGACGTTTGGATAGTGAATATCCATAAGGTGTCTATCAACTTGATGATGATTTGTATTTACTGTCTTACAGAATATTCTCTCCCTGTTTCTGAGAATGCTTGCAAGAAGTTATATCCCTTGTGACCATACTTCTCTCTCTTATATTGGTTTGGGAGTTGAGTAGTTTTGTTAGGTATCTCCACTCTTTCTGGTATTGATGAGGACATAGCTCCTTCGGATACAAGCAACACTGCTAATAATCCTCAAATAGTATATGAGCCAATTACAAGAGCATGTGCACGATAATTAATCCACCAGGTGAACTCGTTCCTCGCAGTTTATACCTTCTTGGATGGATTACTACTAAATTCTTGTGATGTTTTATTACTTAGCAATATGAGAGAGGCATCTCAAACTCACCAGGACATAATCACTCTAGTGCCAAGTCTACTCAAACAACAAGTCGAACTCAAGTCGGACTCCAGATCCAGCTCAAAATCTCATGACAACATGTTAGTAAAATGGGCAAAACTCACGTATATGGAGTCTAATTGAGACGATCTTGGACTTGCTGGAAAGCTGATGAAGAGTCATTTCCAATGGATCTGTGCTCGACTAAATATTCCTTCTATTTTAGTAAAAGTCGAAGGAATAAAGTATTATGTAACTGTTTTGGACCTTGTTGGGTCATGTAATCATGTCGGGGTCAGAGTCCAGGTTGTGTACACCTCTTCTCAGGTCCACACAACCCTAAGATGACCTCTTCATGTCCCTCTATATATACATAGTAGTTGTCATAGTTTAGTCTTAGATTTTGCTTAGATTATTTTATTTTAGATAGTTTCACAATATTCGATTGCATCTGTCTGTTTTTACTTGTATTCTCGATTCGCTTGTAGGAGAAGCCTTTTTGGCAAGGTCAGCCGCTTTTTAGCACGGTTGATAACCACGCAGTAGTGATGTAGTGGTTATGAGGGTTCTTGATCTGTTCTGACTAGAGCCTCTGGGATCATCAACGTCAAAACTCCACCAAATCGACTTATCATATTACCTTCAGAAGATCAGGCAAACCCACATCAATTGGTATCAGAGCTTCGGTTGCCTGTTGGGTAATCTCAATTATTCCCTTTTGTTTCATCGTGTTCCATTACCTAGAGTCTAGAAAATTGCCCAACAAAAAGATTTAGATCTTAGTTTTTTCACTGTCCAAACCACTTTGTGTGTTCTGTAATTTTATTTTTAGTTTTCGCGTTGTTCAGTTTGAGTCCATCGTTGGTGTTTTTGTTACTGATTGAGTCATCGTGTTCTAGTTTCTAGCGTCGAGTCTTTGCTGTTTTAGTCATCAAGTATCTCGGCCTGCCCTTATCTACTATAGCCGAAATCGTGTCTCTAGTCGAGTCGACCATCTACTCGGGTTCGACCACTAGTCGCTTCAACCATCTACTCGAGATCGACCACTATCCAAGTCAACCATTTACTCGGGTTTTGCCACTAGTCATTTCGACCATCTAATCGGGTTCAATCACTAATCATTTCGATCACCTCCTTGGATTCGACCACCTAGTTGGATTCAACCATCCTTTCAGTTTCAACCACCTAGTCAGATAAAACTATCCACTCGATTTCACCTCCACAACTTAGTCAGAGTCTATCTATTTTTGGCTGCTCTCGGAACCCCACACACCCTTCATATCGAGCACTGTCCAACAAAATTCGAGTAGCAACTCGTTAGCCAAAACTGAGCAAGCCAAAGTTTAGAGAGAGGGTATCTTCTTATTACCTTTATACCCCTACTCTCCAGAAAAAGTTTGTGACTCATATACCTCATGGTCCTAGAAAAGGTAGTAGAAGAGTTTTGAGTTTGTGTCACATTCACACAAAAAAAAGAAAGAAGAAAGCAAGAAGCAAAGAGTGCCCAAAAAAAAGGAAAGTACAAAAAGAAAGAAAGAAAGATATTTCAGTGGCATTGCGAATTTTTTGTTCCATTATGCTTGTTCTACCATATTTTATTTGGCTTGCTTGAGCTAGTTCTAGGAACGCGTTCAGGCCAGCAACTGTGATGAGTATCATGGACTTTTATTCTGTTTTGCTAATCTGATTTCAATTATTGCTACTCCTTACTACTAAATATTGCGTGTCCAAGCTCCACCTTATGATTCAACATCAATCTCCACCACCTAGTAGTTGATAGGGATAATATATTTTTGCTGTCTCTTGTTTGCTACTAACCATGACATGTGAAGCATCGAATGCAAAAGAGTATGTTTTTAGGGAAGAACTCGCAATGTTGTTGGGTAATCATCGACAAGCTATTAATGACGACATTAATAAGAAGCTTCCAGGAACAAATACAACATTACAGCTTATCACACCCGGTTTTAACGAACAAAATCAGATACGGCTTATGTGTACCCATGATGGTCAACACATATAAAGATGTTACAGGTGAAGTAACAAAAGCAATTAAAGAATAAACATTTAACTCTTATAGCAATTGACATATATTATTTTCTATGTCGATATCTATAGCGAAACACAAACACTAATGCCCAACAACACTGCAGGCAACCGACTGGGAGACACACATCTAGAACATCACAACCTTATCTTGATAGTCTTCAACATCTTCACTCACTGAGAAGAACCACACATGTCGTATGGCATAGGAAAAATAGCAAGTGTGAACACATGACGTGCTCAACAAGTGTACAGGAGAATAACGATATGCATGCTTATATCAAGGACAAACTGACACATGGTATATTTGCATAAATACAATTAAAGAAAAGATATTCAGACTCAAAAGCATTAAGCAGTTATTAAATGAATATAACTCAAACGGTCCAATAACTATCACTCAAGGCTACCCACCTTGCAAACCATCTCCATAATCATAACCCAAACCAACTAATCATATGAGGATCCAAGTCTCTCATGACCGTGAGCACAGCTGATATATCAGATTTTACACTCTCAGAGGTTGTCCAGCATTCCCCACGAGTCAGTGAATTCCACATTCTTGTGTTGCACAAAACACTTAACACACGTCAGTGGTGTGCCACCAGAAGATCATCACATGACATTACCACTAACTAGAGCCTACTCGAGTATGCATCTGTCCACTAAGTTTCACCGCTAGGGATTACAGAATAGGGTTCAACCCAAAAGCCCCCTTTTGTGCTGACCCGACACACACTGAAAAGAATTCTAACTAATATGCCAAGCCTTACCCATATCAACCTCATGGTTGGTACGTCACTTCTTGGGTTGTCGCTCCACGAACCGGTCTTTATTTAGGTTACTTGAGCAAATACTAACCAACAACATAACTATGATCACTATCACCAACATCACTATGCTCAAGGACTAAGGCTCCATGTTGCTAACCATTAACAAATTAACCATCATCGTTGCTTATGTTCATGAATCTGGTATAAGACACTTCCCAACATCCTGAAAGCATGGCTAAGCACTTCTACCCACAAAAGACACCTAACCATAAACCACCTAGGTTCTAAGGGATAATAAGGGAAAAACTAGGGCAAACCCTAACATAGGTGACTACCTAACAGATTAACAGACAATGCAAGCAATTTGTAAAACAAAAACATTAAAAAAACATAGGTTAAAGATGATCAAGTAGTACACTTGCCTTTTACCCAATGCTGCTTAGTGTTGTCAAAACCTTGGTCTTGAAATCCCTCGAACAGATCTAAAGCGCTATCGACTAATCGCAAATTCTATCGACAAACAAAAGCAACATTGAATAAACACCAAATAAACTCCAAATTGCAAGAACAAGAGAAACAAAATGATGGACTGGGATCTTTGGTTAGCTGGACAAGAAGAACAAAACTGATTGGACCTCTTTCGAAGAAAGATAAAGAGATAAGAACTAGGGATTCATATGAAATGATAGAAAAGATTGATTGAAGCATTAACATGGGTGACCTAAAAATTAATATATTATTTTAATATCATAAACTCAAGTTTATGGTATAATGGCATGTAGATCTGACTAGGACTTCTATGTCATTGTGACAACCATAAATTTACTAATCAAAATAATATATTTATGTTGTAGGGATCTAGATGTTAATCAGGAAAAACTACTATAAAGTTGTGAGAATTGCTATCTAAAACTACCATGGTTGGATAGATCTTATTTCTAGAAAAATTTGAGTGCAAGAATCACTCAAATCGGAGCTAACACGAAGAAATTACGCTAAAACAAGTTTACGATTATCTAAAAAAGAAAATGACTTAATTTGAATAAAACAGAAATATTGGCAGCCTTTTGTAAAAATAGAGGGACCTTTTTGTAAATATAAAAAGTTTAGAGACTAAACTACAAAAAGATATGGGCTTTCATGTGAAAATAGAAAAGATCAAGGGTCTAATTATAAAATTACCAATTACTATAATTATTGGAGTTATTTTTATATTGAAAAACCTCTTTTATTGTGTAGATGCTGCTAGGCTGACATGTTAGCTACATGGCTGACATGGCCCTGAGGTGGCGGTGGACATGGATGCGCTGACTGTGTTTATGAAGAGAGACACATGGAACTTTGTGGTTGGATGGCAAAGGGGTAACTTTAGATCTAATCTCGACCTTTGATTTCAAATCATATGGTCATGGGTGATTAAGGGTGGTTAGCTAGTCGGCGGTGGAAATTGAGATGATGGGAGAGCTTGGGTACGGCGGCGCACTAGTCGGAGCGGAGCAAAAAACTCATCACCGATGTCACTTTTCGACAGCGAGTAGTGAAGAGGCACGACATGAGGGCGGCGAACTCACCTAGAGTGACAAGAGGCTCGAAGAGACGGCGAGATGAGCCGATGGTGAGAGAAGGCAGCGGTGGAGTTCATGATTAATCGACAACGATGCTCTGGTAGTCGAGGAGCATAGATGAGGGCACAAGGTTGCTCAGCGGTTGACAGTGAAGCTTCTGGATGGCTCAGCGGCGGCAGTGCAACTAAAAGCGATGAGTCGGTGAGGCGAGGCTATGGCGGGCGGTGGAACTAGGGATCTTGGCATCTCAGCGATTTAGGGCATAGAAGACAGCGATTTGTGGTGGTTTTGGGATCAGGGCGCATCCGGGGTTGGATTTTATGGAGGCGGACAGAGAGGGGGTATACAGGGTTTGGAGGCCAGGGTGGCAGCGCTCTTGTTGTTTGCTTGGACTCGTTGAAGAATCTGAGTTGAAGATGACTTGGCACGAGCCCACCTAGCGATGACACACAAAGAAAGTGACTTGGGCCATGGCGCTCGGCCCAGGAGGAGAGGAGAGGCATGCTCTCGTGTTGGGCTTGGGGTGGGAGAGAGGAGCGGCTGGGTCAGTCAGGTCCAGATGGGGGAAAGGAGAAGGAGAGGCCAGTGGGCTGGGCCAGGTCGAAAGAGAGAAAGGATTGGGTCAGACTGGGCTAAGCTTTAAAGAGTAGGGTCTTATTTTGGGAATTTCCACAAAAGAAAGAAAGCACTACAATTCAAATAAAAAGCAAATAAAGCCTATAAATTCTAGGAAAATACAACAAGCTTGAATACCTTTAGAAACCAAATTAAATATTTTGAACTTATGAAAACATTTTGGTATTTTGAAAATTAGATTTAACTCAAATGAATTCAAATAAATCCAATTGAGCTCAAATGAAATCCAATAAAATCCAAATAAAAACCAAGAGGCAAAATAAAACCTAAATGCCTATTATCAGCATGAATGCATTCAAACAATTGTATCCTAATTCAAATTTGAATTTGAATTTAGAAAATAGGCTTTTTTTTATTCTAATCATTCAACCTAAAATATTGGAAAATTTTAGAAATTTGAGAAATCTGAAAATCAGGGTGTGACAAATCTACCCCCCACCCCTAAAGGAATCTCTCCCTCGAGATTCAGGCAGATTGGAAAAGAGACAAGGAAACTTGGTCTTCAAAAATTTCTTCTCGGTTTACATATTGCTTTTTCTTTTGGGTTGCGATTTTGTGTGTGGCATGCTCTGATCATTTTTGCTGTCTTTCTGTTTTGTTAGTTGACCTTGGCGGACCTTCTAATCCTTGGAGATTTACTGAGCCTTATCTTAATTCTGAGGAAAGATACTTGTTCTTTATGGCCATTTATGAGATCAAAGTGTAACTTCTAAATATTGTCCTTCCTTTGGCACATCTTAATTACTGCATTACTTGCTGATTAGTCATTTCCAATATATGTCTTTGGGTTCCAGAACCAAAATATTGACTAGAGAGTCTACCCCCTTAAAAAGAATGGACTTCTTCGACATGCATTTCCAGTTTTTGAGATGTAGACAAACTAGAGATGGAGCAGAGAAGCATTAACTTTTCTCGAGTAGAATGAGGGGAAACAAAACTTCCATTCACATCTTAAACATATTGTACTTAAGCAACATGGTTTGATGATATGAAGAGATGACATCAGATCTACATTATCACAAGGCTCCACTCTCAACTTTTCGGTTTCTATTAAGCTTCTTTGGGCTTGACATTATCCTGTTGAGCATGACTGTCTTGAGTTCCTACTTGAAGGTAATGGTGACCTTGATGCTGAGCTAAGATCTTCATGTGGGGCTTGGGGTTGATCCAGTTCCAGACGGGGAAAACTTCTTGGGACATCTTTTGACCCAGTGCGTAAGATCTCTATAGTAGAAACACACTCCTTATTTGAAGTAGAACCCTAGGGTTTGTTACCCCATAGATTTCTAGGGTGGGGAGTCGGAATGTTGGAGTATGTGAGGGGAGCTTTTTATGTCGTATCATCTATTTCTTGATTGACGGGATTACCTTGTTGCATTAATCCAACTTGATTTTCGCACTTCTTTGAAACGTTTGGCCCTATTCAGTTGAAATTTGTTGTAGGTAATCACCCAATCACTGACGTTGAGATCCTGAGATCTACTTTGTGTCTGGGGGTTTTGAGCAGGCATCTTACTTCCATTACATGCTTGAGACTGGGTAGTCATCAGAGTGTTGATGTTGACCTGTCTTAGATACCTCGTAGGACACCAATTCACATAATGTCCTTCCTATCCACAACGGAAACATCCTTTACCTGAGGCGGGAGTAGCTGGGTTTTTCTTACCTTGAGGAGTGGTAGTGTCACGTCCCAAATTCTTAATCACGTATTTAAGAAAAATTATGCTTCTTAAGCATTATGCTTAATTTTTCTTAATGGTAATCTGGAGCGCTAATGCACTTTATTAAGAATCATTTGGATAAGAAAGAGAATTGGGGGAGAAAATAATTGAAGTTGCACTGGAAATACCCATTTTCTCTAACATGTGGGCCTCACATGTGGCCCAACACCTCACCCACTCCCTCTCTCAAGTGGGCAGCACCCTACCTGCCCTCTCTCTCTCCTCCTCACCACATCCCCACCAAGTGCAGCACACAGCAGTAGCTCCTCTTCTTTCTCCCTCTCCCACTCAAGCACTCTCTCTTGTTTCTTCCAAAATCCGAGCTCAAGTGGAGGATTCAAGGTATGCATGTGATACCATTACATTTTCTAGCTCATAAGCTACTCATCTATCCAATCCATTTTCGTTTTTGTAGATGAATCGAGTAGTTCTTGAAGTTCTTAGCATTCTTGAGCTTTTTGAAGCAAAAATAGAGTTTTGATTGAATCTAAGCTCTAGAGTCGTGTTGGCAGTTGATGAGCAAGTTCTAGTACCCTTAGACTATCACTAACATGTCCCCTTTAGCCTTAGAAAAGATCGCAACTCAACTCAACCAAAAATCCACTCGAGAACAGCTTTTCTGGGCTAACTCGGATACTCCGGGTTCAGCAGAATTTGTTCGATGAATTGTGTTCAAAATTGGTTTGGGTTTAGGGTGCGAGTTTGGTTTAGGATCTCTTGGATAAGGCATATGCACGTTTGTGTAGCACAGATTGGTAATATGAGCCAAATCACCTAAGGGAAAAATCATGAAAAACCCAAGTCTGTATCAGTCGGATTATCCGGACAAACCCAGAGACTCCGGGTAGTTATGTGATCGTGTAGCAGAGAGCTTCATTCGGAACCTCACTCGGAGTGTCCGACACATCCCAGATAGTTCGGACCAACCCGAAGGTTCCGAGTCAAGTTAGAATAGTGCTGACCGAGAGCCTTCCCTGGAGGATGGCCCAGATACTCCGGGCTAGTCAAATAAAAAGTAGTAACCGAGCGCTTCTTCCGGAGGGTCACCCGGAGGGTCCGAGCCTGGATACTCTGAACCAATCTGTGTACTTCTGATGGCTGTTATTTTCCAGTTTTCATTTAGATCATTTAGTATTGCATTGATTCGCATATCTCATACTTCTAGCATGTTGTTAAGCATTGTGGCATGCCTCATTGCATTCATTCATGCTCATCATTGCACGTGTTCTTGTTTAACAAACAAGGAGCCGGAGCGGGAGGCGACCGTGGTCGAAGACAACTCCGATCTTCCAGATTTTGACGAGAGTTGCGTGGGTAACAATAGGCAGCTACCTGAGCAGCAAGGCAAACATCTATCACATTGCACCTTTGTCAAATTGAATGAAATCTAAATATTGATAAACTATGCTTATGTATAGGTTTGCATGAGGGAGTCGATATCGGGTTTTTATGGGTAGAAACTATGTTGGTTGCATAATCCCTACCTTGAATTGTTCATCAATATCCTTGTAGCCTTGGTAATGTGGTAAATGTCTAAGAGTTGAGCGAAATGCTCAGCAATGCATAGGTCCTCGGTAGAAGACGAGCAATGGTTTACTACTCGTTCACGTATATAGTTATATGGATGTTGGTTGGAAGAGTGGTGATTATGAGATGAGATGTAGGGGGTGTTAGGGTGACGTTTGCCTCAAAGGAAAGTCCTGGGGGCAGTCCGGGAGAGGAACCCGAGCACCGTAGACCGCTTGCATCGTTTAAGGCCGATCGTCGGGGTAGTTGTCTTTAGCACTTACCTTACTCACCACATGCCGATCTAATGATAAGGAGAGCTGAATACCTTCCCAGCTGTGGCTTTGTGGGCCTGAACATCGATGGTGTGAGTGAGCGGGCTTATAAATGGTACTAGTTTGCTCTGGGAGTAGTTCTAGTACCACCGCGCTGAGCGATGCACGATCCACACAGTTGGGGCTGGTTGGGAAAGGTTATCACGAGTACCCCCTCGTGTGCACTTTAGCGGGTGGCATAAGCCGTATGGTCCTCGTGTCGTGTGGGTCCAGGAGTATCCCCCTACAGGGTGTATAAACAGTTCAAACTGCCGCGCTCTCGATCATGAGCATGCTATTGTTTCATTTGCACCCGGTCGTAGAGTTCTCGTATGTGGTTATGGTTCGGTTATTGTGGTGATGGATGAGTTGGTTCAATTTACTGAATTGTTCAAGACTTATGTTACATTTATGTTGCAGTTTCATTTATATTCAGATAGTTATTGCAGGGTAGAATGTCATATTTAGTTACGTATAGGTGCTCACATATATATGTCTAGTTTGCTTACCGCATATGTTTCACTTAACCTCATGGCTGGTCCTTGCTAACAGATCAATGCATAATCCTTGGAGTCGGAATATTATATATCTATATTGTGTAAGTCTTGTGAGTACCTTCGTACTCAGGGTGTTGCCCTTAAGTTGTTGCAGGTATTGCTGCTGCTGAGAAAGATGTTGTTTTTGGCTACTTCGTTCTTGCTGATCAGGGTGACGGGCAAGAGTTGTGCATCCTACTCTGAAGGTGGCGTGTTGAGACGGTGCCTAAGAGTATGTGGCACTGTCCTCTTTTGTTGTTCATAAGTTTATTTTTTCATTGCGTAGTTCTTTTGTGGTTAGGAGTTGAGGGGTTCGCTTTTGTTGTAAATTGTTGAAATCAGTTGCATGCTTAATACTTGTAATATAAATATTTATTACTCGCTCTTTATTAAGCTATGTTGTGATGTACATGTTGGAATGCATGTGTTCCGATCGTTAGGCACAAAACATGTGCTTGGACTACCGGAATGATATTCTGGTTAATCATCGAGGTTGTGATTATGGATAATGATCCTCTTGGTGATTAATTAGAATATTATTTGGACGGTTCCCCACAAGTAGGTGGAGTAGAACAGGGTGTTTGATAATTTGAGCACTGAACAGGTGCTTGCGGTTGAGGCCCTTATTGATTGTTGGAGTGGAATGTAAATACTTGGTGAGGAGCTTGAGTTCACACACGGGTGTAGCAAAAATTACCCTGTTAGCCCATAATTGTGATTTTGGTGATTAATGACAATATAGTCATTGGGACTAACATGTTTGTCAAGTATATGTTTTAGTAGGTCCCATGGATACAATACATAAAGAAGCCACCGCAGGTAGAACAAAGATTGACTGAATTGGAGAAGTCCAAGGAGAATTGCCCTCACCGAATGGTCCGGTGCTCTATGTATTGAATTCACGAGAGCATTCCTAACAAAAGGGGAGAGAATGCTGAAGACCTCACCGGATGATCCGGTGTCAAATGGGTAGAAGCAGCGGAGCATTGTTAACAAAGGGGATAATGCATATGGCTTCACCGGATGGTCCGGTGATCACCGAAGGATCTGCTGGACTAATTCTTGCAGAGAAGAATCCAAGCATAGAAGAGTGAAGATCAACTCACCGAAAGATTTAGTGCCTATGTTGTGATGCTTCACACCGGAGTATTTCCTGCACAAGCGTTTCCAAGAGTTGAAGATCAAAAAATACCTCACCGAATGGTCCAATAATGGGTGTTGTGTATACCATAGGCTTACACCAAAGCAATTCTTGAGGAGAGGATTACAGGTGTTGAAGATCAAAGAACAATAGACCGGAAGGTCCGGTGATGGAAAATGTACACCGAAGGATCACATCGGAGTATTTTGTGCAAAGAAGAATGAAATGGCTCGGTTGGCTCAAGATAACTCATAGGATAGTCTGATGATGGTTTGAAGGTTATGCCAGATAATCCGGTGTTCACAGAGGCATTGAGTGGGGTTCTAACAGCTAATTTCTGAATATGTACTCACCAGATGATCTAGTGTTAGTACTACTGTTCTCATCGGATCATACGGTGTTACCAGTTTTTCTGAGTCGTTGGAAAAATGGCTAGTTAGCAGTTTTGAGACATAAATACCCCTCCACTCAGTCATTTGAAGGTGTGGCATGCTGCTGGAGTCCAAATAAACACATAGACACTTAAGAAGATATCCAAACAACTATAGTGCTTAATGTGATCATCCAAGACGATTAAGCGCACAATTAGAGAGTGATTAGTGCTTAAAGGCCTAGAGAGAGTGTTGCTAGGTGATAGCTACCTAGAGAGTGGATCAAGGAGTGATCCTATCTTCTATCAAGAGGTACACCAGTACCTTGAAGTCTTGGTGACTCGTCAGCACCTTGAGTCAGAGTTGCTCAAAATTGTTGATCCTCCAACTTGATGTGGAGCAATGGCAAGACACATCTACGGGGAAACGGAAACTCTTGTCTTGGTGTCTCAAGCTCTGAAGTGATTACGGCGGAAAGCAATCGAAAGATAGGCTAGTGGTGAGACCTTGCCTTGGTGACTCATCCATCTTGAGGACTTACCTTGACGACTTGGTGGCTCAAGAGTCGTGACCGAGTGCCAACCAGGATCATATGCTTGGGGGAGCTCCAACGTGGACTAAGGTGGTGTTTATACCATTGATATCATGGGATAAAAATCCTTTGTGCCGGTTTGTCTCTCTACCTTATTTACGTTTTCATATTTACATACTTGCAATCTATCTTTGCGCATTTAGCTTCCTAGAGTAGTTTGCTAGGTTTGACTATAGGTTACAAAACTCTTTTGAGTGGTAAAGTAGGCACACTAGATAAACCTAGAGCACATTTAGATAGAAATTGAGATAGATTTATCTTATAAAGTTTTTGGAGCCATTTTGTTTTATGCTTTTAAATATCCTAATCCACCCCATCCCTCTCCCTCTTAGAACGTCATCGACCCTTCACTATTGGTATCAAAGCCTCGTGCTCTTGATATGTTTAACCACCTAGAGTTGTGACGTCCAGGATTGGGATAAATTTCCATAGTGCTCCACTCTTCGATGGCACAAATTTCCCCTATGGAAAATTCTAATGTCTTGTTTTTTGCAAGCTCGGGGTTTAGATGTTTGGAGAGTCACCGAGGAAAGGATGAGACAACATGTCACCAACAAGGAGAGGCAATTAGATGCATTGGCAAAGAGTATCATTTTATCATCTTTAAATATTGATGCATTAAATTGTGTTTATTATCTCACCAATGCACATGATATTTAGACTAGTCTCATTAAAATTCATGAAGGCACAAAGGATGTGCGTAACGAGAAATATCATGTGTTACTTACTAAGCTCAATAGCACCAAACATTTTGCACATGAAAGTGCTAATGACATGTACTCATGTTTGAATATTCTAATCAATGAGATCAATGGGCTAGGTTTGACGCCAATTGATGATGATCAAGTGGTGAGAAGAATACTTCAAACTCTTCTTCTAAAGTACAAGTAGATAGTCTCCATCATCTACGACAACAATAACATCAAGAAAATGACTCCAAGTTAAGTGCTCAGAAAGATCACCATCCATGAGATGACTATGAACATGGGGTTGGAAGTTTTTTCCCATCTGATACCAAGAATATTGCTCCCACAAGCAAACAAGTTCAATATCAGCACATGAAGGCAAGGATGAGGAGGCAAGAACAAGAGTCAAGCTCAAGCGAAGATGATGAACATGAAGATGAAGAGAGCGATGAAGATGAGAAAAAGCACCTCGAGCGATAAAGAGATGTATCCCGAAGTCGCTAAGCTCATCTCTCAAGTGGAGAAAAACATCAAGAAGATCAATACCAAGATTGATCACTAAATCTCCATGAAATACTTGGTCAAAATAATTGATCACATTAAGAAAGAGAAGAAGATCAAGAACAAGAGGGAGACAATGGGAAGAGCTAAAGTATTCACAAACATAGGAAGATGGGTGAATGACGATGAAAAATCGAGATCAAGTGATGAAAGCCTCACCATCCTCCTCTTCAAGAGAAGCTCTTCGTTAAGGTCGTCATTGCGCAATTTATCTCATAAGTGCCTTATGACCAAAGATATGGATAGCAATGTAAGTGATGATGAATCTGATAAAGATTCTCTCTCTCAAGAAAAACTCCTTTATTTGATTAATGAGCAACAAAGGGCCTTTAAGAAACAAAAGAGTTTAAAATATTCAATGCATTTAATGACATTCATCCTACATTTGTTTCTAACTATGAATAATTATTGAGCAAATTCAATTTACTAAACAAGGAGCATGAAGAGCTTAAGGCCAAATTTGAGTACATTAAATCTCAAACTAAGGTCCCTTTGAAGAAATCTACCTCACTCTTTAATTTTAATCCTAAGGTAGATTTTTTTCAGTTCTTGTGAGGATTTATTTGATTTATCTAGCTCATTCCTTTGCAATAAGACATGCATTAATAATGTTGTTATAGAACCATATAGTGAACACATTGCATAAGAGAATGATAAGCTTAAGCAAGAAGTGAAGAAGTTCAAGAAGGACTTAGTAAGATTAAAGGGTAAAGAACGTATCCAACCTCCTCAAGATAATTGCTACCATGGTGAAGAAACTTGTGGATTGGTCAACCGTGACATGCTTCAATTACCATCAAGAATGCCACAAGTCCTTCCAATACAAGCAAGTCAAGAATTAGACCAATGAGAAGAAAAATATAATAAACCTCTCCAACAAGATCTCCAATCTCTAAACCAAACCCAACTACAAGGTCAAGACCAAGAGTAACCACTACAAACTCAAGAAGAAAGAAAATAGCAAGATGGTTGTGCTTATGGTTGGGAGAAAGGATCGAAGGTGGGATCAACCCATTTGGGTGTCTAAGGAAGTCATCACCTATATGAAGGGGTCCCAATCGGTTTGGGTTTCAAAGAAGACTTAAAGCCCAATGTAGCTATGAGGTTTTTGAATACTTGGCTTACAAGATGGAGTGAAGATTCAAACAAAGAAGCCAAATACACAATATTGGGCATATTGATGAAGATCATGATCATCATATACCTAAATCTTCATCCAAAGGTAAAAGAGGTAACGGAGCTAGATGCAAAATCTTTCAATTATTATAGCTCATTTTCCTTGTCTAGGTTTGCATGTCCATATTTCAATCTATAGCAATACCTAGTGTAGGCTTTCATATGGTAGTTTGCTTGTGTTTCTCACTTTCATATGAGCAACCTATATGGTAATTAGTTATAGGTTCCATTCATGGCACTATTTTTATAATTAGTAATGATCCAATCTATAGGGTATCCTCCCCATTTTTATCAAAAACAAGTGCATATCTCTCACAGGTATTCAACATTTATATGCGTATATTTAGGGGGAGTATATCCTATAGGTTATGATTTTAAAACTAACATGCATTGCTAGATGTATCTTTTGTAGTCTCATGGAGCAATCAACACGTCTCTAGAGGCATGTAGTGCTTAAAGGCTTCAATTGGTATCATTTGTTTCTATATTTAAGCTACCTCCATGCATGATATGACTTAAAATACATATCTATACTTATTGTCTAGATGTGCATATATTGCTACATTCCTACAAGTGGTATCCGTAAGTGGGTCTCATTATATGTATGCACACATATAGGGGGTTTATATTATATCATGTGAGTTTCATGAATTATGATCCTTGTTTGTCTTTTTTAATTGATATCAATGTCTCCTACCTTTATAATTGGTATATCTTTTCAATTGATATCATTTCATTTTATCATAATTTATGAAACTCTCTTACATGTATTCTAACACTGTTTCTTGAGTTCAATATGTGTTTGTAGGTCTTTTTTTGAGATTGTTGACAAAGGGGGAGAAGTTTGAAGACCAAAAGCAAGAGGCATGCCTAGTGGAGAACAAGCAAGATGCCAAGGATGACAAAGGGGGACTTATCTACATTTGATATCAAAAGCATGCAATGAAGAAGCTCTTGCATGGGTCAATCAAGGGAGATAGTGGCAATGAAGAAAAAAGGAGCCACAACCAAAGGAGGACTAAGTAATAAGAACATACATCCAAGCAATGTGGTAATGTTTAATGCTCTCTACAATTGGTATTATTAATTATTTGCCACTTCCTTTTTTGTGTTGTCATCAATCACCAAAAAGGGGAAGATTGTAGCGAAAATGACTCAATTAGCCTATGATTGTGATTTTGGTAATTAATGCTAACATAATCATTGGGACTAACATGTTTGTAAAGTATATGCTTTAGTAGGTCTCATAGATGCAATACATAAAGAATTCACTGTAGCCGGAACAAAGATTGACTGAATTACAGAAGTCCTAGGAGAATTGCTCTTACCGGATGGTCCGGTGCTCTGTGTGTTGAACTCACCGGAGCATTTCTAACAAAAGGGGAGAGAATACTGAAGACCTCACCGGATGGTCTGGTGTCAAATAGGCAGAAAAAGCAAAGCATTATTGATAAAGGGGAGAATGCAGATGGCTTCACCAAATGGTCCAGTAATCACCGGAAGATCACGTCGGACTAATTCTAGCATAGAAGAATCCAATCACAGAAGAGCGAAGATCAACTCACCGAAAGGTCTGGTGCCTATATTGTACACACCGGATGCTTCACACCGGAGTATTTCCTACAAAAGCATTTCCAAGAGTTGAAGATCGAAGAATACCTCATCGGATGGTCTGGTAATCGGTGCTTTGTATATTATAGGCTTACACCGGAGCAATTTTTGCAGAGAGGGTTGTATGTGTTGAAGATCGGAGAACAATAGACCGGAAGGTCCGGTGATGGGAAGTGTGTCATCAAAGGATCAAACCGGAGTATTTTGTGCAAAGAAGAATGAAGTGGCTCGGTTGGCTCAAGATAACTCACCGGATAGTCCGGTAATGGTTTGAAGGTTACGCCAAATAGTCCGATGTTCATAGAGGCTTTGAGTGCGGTTCTAGCGGCTAGTTTCTGAAGATATACTCACCGGATGATCCAGAAATAGTGCTACTGTTCTCACCGGATCATCTAGTGTTAACGGATTTTCTAAGCCATTGGGAAAACGGTTAGTTAGTGGGTTTGAGGCCATAAATACCCCTACACTCAATTATTTGAAGGTGTGGCATGTTGCTAGAGTCCAAAGAAACACATAGACACTTGAGAAAACATCCAAGCTACCATAATGCTTAATGTGATCATCTAAGATGATTAAGCACACAATTAGAAGCTATTAGTGCTTATAGGCTTAGAGAGAGTGTTGCTAGGTGATAGCTACCTATAGAGTGGATCAAGGAGTGATCCTAGCTTGTACCAAGAGTTATGCCGGCACCTTGGAGTCTTGGTGACTCGCTGGCACCTTGAGCCGGAGTTGCTCAAGATTGTTGACCCTCCGACTTAGTGTGGAGCGGTGGCAAGACAAGTGTACGAGGACACAGAGACTCTTGCCTTGGTAGTTCAAGCTTCGAAGTGATCACAGCAGCAAGCAATCAGAAGACAAGCTAGTGGTGAGATCTTGCCTTAGTAGCTTGGTGTCTCATCCAGCTTGAGACATTGCCTTGGTGGCTTGGTGGCTCAAGAGTCATGATCGAGTGCCGACCAGGAGCATATCCTTGGTGTAGCTCCAACGTAGACTAGTGGTGGAGTTTATGCCATTGATACTATGAGATAAAACCTTCTTGTGCTGAGTTTGTCTCTCTACCTTATTTACATTTCTGTATTTACATACTTGCAATCTACCTTTGTGCATTTATCTTTCTAGAGTAGTTTGCAAGATTTTGTTATATGTTGCAAATCTTATGAAGAGTCATTTCCAATGGATCTGTGCTCGACCAAATATTCCTTATAGTTTAGTTAGAGTTTAAAGAACAAGGTGTTGGGTCACTATTTTGGATATTGTTAGGTCGTAATCATATCAGGGTCGGAATCCAGGTTGTGTACGCCTCTTCTCGGGTCCACACAACCCTAGGGCGACCTCTTCATGTCCCTCTATATATACATAGTAGCTGTCGTAGTTTAGATTTAGGTTTTACTTAGATTATTCTATTTTGGATAATTTCACCGTTTATCGGTTTGTAGAACCCCAAACTCAAGCACTTCATTGGTAATCAGCAAAATTCAGATTGCATTTACCTGTTCTTGCTTGTGTTCTAGATTCGCTTCAAAAAAAATTCTTCTTCGCAAGGTCAACCACGTCTTAGTATGGTTGATAACCACGAAGTAGTGGTGTAGTGGTTACGAGAATTCTCGATCTATTCTGGTCGGAGCCTTTGGATCATCTACGTCGAAACTCCATCAAATTGACTTATCATATTACATTTAGAAGATCGGGCAAGCCCACATTAGGCACATTAATAGCAGGAATCAAATTTGATGACACCTTTATGATGAGTAAATGCATCTAGTAAATTATTTGAAATATGTTGCAATTACAAGATGTTCTGAATAAGGATTCAGATTTTTGGTACGTGGACATGAGGACTGAATATGAATGTGTGTGATATTCTCTTATGATTCCAGACATTTTTTGTGATATTAATATCCCCCTAAAACCTTGAATTGTCCTCAAAATGTTTTGAGCATATTGGCAATGAATAATTCCCATGTGAGAAACTCGAGGTATTATATGATTGATGCATAATTATAACTCATATGGACCCCAATGCCCTTTGATGTATGTTGCACGATGGTGATATCGGTACGTGCATAATATAACTAATTCGCAAATGGTAAATACTTGGTTGAGATCAAATTTCCGCATATTAACTGCAACGGATGGAGCCATATGATTGCAATTGGAGGAATTTGGTTTAATGATGTGGTGTGTAAAGACACATATCACCAACTAGATGTTAGCAAATTGTAATTCTTTGATTCGTCATGCAAATGATTTTATTATCTTGATAAGAGATTCAGCTAGACCATTATGAATGTGCACATAGGATACTTAATACAGTAATGTCCAAAATCAAACAATAATTGAAAGAATGTTAAGGAACGACATGATCTGTGTGAATGGATTTATAACTGCATCCAGAATATTTTGCTCTAATTTTAGTTATTTAAGCAATATGTTTGGCAAAAGTACGGTGTCTTGTGTATAAGGGATATATGTGAGACTATTTTTAAGATGCATGAACAAGCATTATAGATTAGATGGTCCATAAAATTGATGAATAGAGCTACATGTATGTTCTTGAATGCATTAAGAAAATTGGTGGCGCATTATAGATTAGATGATCATAAAATTGATGCTCGAGCTAGCTCAATTTGACGCTAAGATAAGGAGACGACTTAGGCTCGTCTTATTTAGCTTTCTACCTGAGCTCCTTTCCAAACTTATCTAGTTCACAAGTCTTGGGCTTTATTTTTAATCCTAAATGGCCGTGACAGTCAAGGATTTGTTGACGAGGGGTCCTGGTGTGCTTGGGAAGAGAGAATCGAAGGGAGTGGCAGCATTTATTTCCTTCGACAGGGCATGTTGCAGCTTAGGTATGGCTAGGCATTTAAGTGATGTGACCACGAGAGCGACCAGCGGCGCGTTTAATGAGAAAAATCTAAGCGCCAAGCCGATCGAGGCCCAACTCCTTAGGCCATCTCTAACAGCTACCTTAAATTTTCATCTTCAAAAATACTATTACAGCATCCTCTATCACTATTACAGCGTCCCTTATTTTTTCATCTCCAGCAGCTACCCTATTTCCTATCTTTTACTCCCCTTTTTCTCTCTCTGGGCCCGTCGGTCAGCCTCTGTGAACAGTGTGATGCAGTACTACTACAGTGTTGCTACAGTACCCGGCGCGTTTTTCTGCTCCGGTCCCACTGTCAGTCCCTGTGAACAGTATTGCTACAGTAATGCGCGCAGTGTGTGTATTACGCCCAGTAATACGCGCAGTGTGCTACAGCTTAGGCCGCAGGCGACAGCTCGGTGTGTGGATTTTGTTCAGGTGGGAGCGGCCTTGTCCTGTCCCCTCCTACCTGGGGACATGCTGTCATGGAGTGAGCAGTGGTAGCAGCATGGTTCTAGACTATTGTTGCTCTTCGCTTCTCTTCTCTTCCCTGTCTACCTGGTCTTCGGATTATAGAGGGGAATGCGAGCTCCACTCTGTTCTCTGGAGACTCCTCCGGGACGGAAGTTACTGACCATGGTCTGCCTTCTGTGATCTGTTCAAACCATCAGAGTTACTAACAGTTTGCTGCAAGGTTGGCGTAGGCAGCACGATGGCGTTACCGTAGACGCAGAACCGCATTAACTCGAGTGCACAAAATTAGTTAAGGAGACAAGAGTACATTCCGTTGTGGATCTGCCCCTTGGTTTCACATCCACTCCTCCGTTGTTGATCTGGCTCTTGGCCATTCTTTGGCACGATGAAGTTAGCGACTCAGCGCGGCCAGAAGCCTGAACTTCCATGTGGTTGGAATTTTGTACAAGCCTCTCCAAGAAAACGAGAAGAACTGATTCCATCCTTTGCACGGAAGTGTGTTTGTTGAACGCTCTCATGATTTCTCTATCACACTATGCTAACAAAAGGGAAAGTGGACCATTTTTCATCTACAGGTACGAGTAGGAGGAAACCGGACGCTGAATATTTCACTTCTTTCAAAATTCCTATGGAACCTTCCGGATGGATACCAAAAATTAAAGAAAAAAGGTAAACCCAATCAAAAGAGTTGCCACCTGTAACCTGGCAGCATCCATGGATGAGCATTGCATTATTGCCCGGGTAACAAAAAGGACAGTTGGTACTTTGCTTATTTTTATCCACCCAGTCTACTTTTGCTCCTTTTCCTGCATGCCTTTGCTCATGTGCTCTGCAGAAAGGCCAGTTCGCTAGTTCTGGAGGAAAAAGGGCGCAGCAGCAGCGAGGACAAAAGCTAGGATCTAGTAATGCGCAGCGGCATCTCGCTGCGTTGCACAGGTCCGCCCACTGCTGCTCACTGCCCAACTCGCTGATCCGGCACAGCGCAGGGGAATGGAATTATTTTAATAATATTATGTTAAATAATAGCTAGAGAAACAAAATCACAAGAATAGCTACATATTGGTATGTGAAAGTACCGACAGTGACTTAGTTGGTACTTCACAAGCCGACAGGCTACGTAATACTGGGTCCGGGGGCCTGTCGGCACGAGAAATAAGTCGGTCCAGTTGACAGCTGACAAGCCTATCAGCACGTGAAATACCGACAGGCCTGTCGGTATTCAATATGTGCTGACAGGTTACATCTGTTTTTCTGTTTTTAATAAAAATTTAGGAAATATTAATGAGGCACAACCAGAACCCAGCATACATCCTATAGAAGAAGTCACACTCGTTTGAAAATAGCAACTACGGCTACACGGAGGCTAAGGTAATAAGGCGCACGGATGTTTTGTAATAAGGCTGAGCTAACGGTATCTCAGAGTGGTTCTTCCTAATTTTGATTCAATATGATTTTATCGATATTTATTTATTTAATTGATCTAAATTTGTGTAAGTAATCTTTTTTATGAAGTAACGTTGGAAGGATACAAAATTTAATTTTGCGAATAATAGTAGTTGTGAATCACAATTACTTCCAAAATTTAATTTTGCGAATAATAGTAGTTGTGAATCACAGTTATCATAGAACTTGGTATAGAGGTTACATATGCTCATAACTATAAAGAGGTGACGATAACAAATGTTAGTATATACGCCTAAAGATTAACCTAATAACGTGTCGCTGCTAATCATAACATGCCTTAGGAAATAAAAATATGATGGGTTACAATAGACGCTCTCTACTAAGTACACCTAGTATATTTGCCCTTTCTAAGAGCATTGAGGCACTACGCCTTAGTGCAACGGGCCCTCTCCCGCTTCCTTTCCCTCTCTACTTCGCGTGCTTCAGCCGCGGCGCACTCCTTTGTGACCGTCCTAATGCGCTCCTCCTCTTGCAGCTTCATTCTTTGTTCCTCTTGATGTTGCTCGTACTCGTGGCGTTCGTAAACTTCCCTCCTCCACCGCATCTCTATGTCGACCCACTGCTTTTGGTGCTCATTTTTCTCCATATCTGGTGCCTTGTGCTTTTCTATCTCCAACTGCATGTCCCTCTTCTTCTGCTCTTAGTCTTCATTTTTTTCTTCACTCTTCATCCTCACGCTTGCATTTGTCAAGGATGTCGTGTCATAGCTCGTAAGGGCCCATCTTGCCCTTACCCTTGTCAGGCCCGAAGCCAGACCCAGAAGCCAAGAAAGGGATTGTGTTGGACTGTGTTGGAGAAGAAGTAGCTATAGATAGGTTATCCTTATATACATAAGGGGGTATGCTGTCAGGAACTGTTGAGTGTGTTAGAGGGAGAGTTATTGCGATGCTAGAGTGGTTCTTAGGTGTGAGGAATCGTCCAAATAGTATTCTAATTAATCATTAAATCTATCATTTAAACAATCACAACTACAGTTAACCAGAATACCATTTCGGTAGTCTCGATATGTGTTTTGTGCCCAAGATTGAAACACATGCCTTTTCAACATGTAACATCACAACAAACCTTAAGAAAGAGTGAGAAATTAAATTATATTACAAGCATTTAGAAGATTATCATTTACAACAATTTACACAAATACTACGCAACGACAAAATACATCTATGAACAACAACAACTAGCTGAAGTCATATGCCCTTAGGCTTCACATAAAAGCACGCCACTCGAGTAGACAGCACTACTCTTGCCCACCGCCAGAGTTGGCGGATATGAAGTAGTCAGCAACTAACCTTTCCTCGCCTGCAAACTTGAAAGAGCAGCATGAGTACAAAGGTACTCGCAAGATAATCCATATTGGATACATATAATAACTTGAATTTGCTTATTCAACTCTGCTAACTCATTTGGCAGCATCTGATAGGAACATTTGAATATTAGAGCTGTTCTAGGCACAAGCTCAATGGCGAACTCGACTTCTCAATCGGGTGGCATCCCGGGTAACTCATCCGAAAAGACATCCGGTAATCATACACCATGGGAATATGAGCAAGATCCATGGAGATGGCACCTTTCAATGCATAGAGATGGGGTCACTCTCATCAAGGCATATGGTGACCCGATCATTGAATGAATTTGCAAGAGAAATGGATCTTGGTGCACACTTGATAACCGCACCATTCTGGGTCAACCAATTCATCCCCAAGATGATATCCAAACCTATTGAGTTAATCACAATCAAGTTGACTAGAAAAGTGACTCCATTGATGAGAACTTGTGCATCACAAATGAAATCCACCAAGAATATTTTCTCACAGGGTGTTGTTATGAGATAGGGAGTGTGCATAGCTTCAACAGCAAAAGAATGGGTCGTGGCACAACTCCGCTTGACAAATGAATGAGAAGCCCTAGAATCGAAGAGTATTGTCACCGGGTGAGAATTGACGGGGAGCATGCTTAAAAGCACACCGATCTTCTTTTGGGCTTCCTTGAATATGATGATGTAGATATTCTCCTGCTTCAGAGATGGGACCTTCTGTGACCCAAGAGGTGGTGTTATAATTAGGGCATTTACCACACCACCTTGTTTTGGATAGCGACAACATTAGGCAAAGTGCCCCAACTAGCTGCAATTGAAGCATGGGCCCCCTCTTCTACATTTTGAGTTGCTTCTTTGATCCTTCATGGCTTCTTGGGAATGCTCTTGGGAAGGAGAGGAATGGGCCAAACACATAGACTGTGAAGGCGCCATGATCATTGCATGAGACAAAAGTGGCGGTTGTGCACACAATTGTTGCTCACTGTCTCCATCAGAAAAATGTTCCTCCCTCTTGCGCTTCTTCTCATCTTGATGCTTCTTTATTTTGTACTTCACCAAAATAGACTTGCTCACCATCATGTTGAAATCATCAAAATTATGTGTGGGCGCTTGCATCTTCGTGGAAAGCCCGTCCATGAACTACGCTTGCTTTCACTTGTCAGTGGAGACGAACTCCAGTGTATAATGTGCCAACTCATTGAAAACATGCACATAATCCATCACCGACTTGTCCCCTTGCTTTATATTGAGGAACTCCTGCCTCTTGATGTCCCTCACACCCTTAGAGATGTAGGAAGCACAGAAATCTGTGTGGAAATCCGCCCAAGTGACAGAGTGGCCAGGGGCTTGTATGGCGAGGTAGCTCTACCATCATGCTCAGGCGGCGGCTTAAAGTTGATTAGTGGCATATCTGACTTTCTCATGGTCACCACACTACACAAGAGCAAGTTTCTGTTCAATGGTGCGAAGCCAATCATTAGCATCACTAGGATCTTCAGTGCGGGTGAAGATAGGGGGCTCAGTATGGAGAAACTCAAAGAAACCTCCGTGTAGGCCGGCTCCAACTCCAACAGGATGGGCCATGTTCTGAGCAATAACTTTAAGAAGGTCAAACACCTCCGCCATAGAGGATGAAGGAGATGGCTCGCCATCACATGCATTCGAAGCCTCCGGATTACCTTTACAGGCACCCCAGCGGGTTCTCATCCTGTTTGAGACGACAAAGTGAAAAAGAGGCGGACGGTCAATCTCTGACTTCACAAAACGGCGTTATACAGATCCCAACAAGCGATGCACGCTAAGGCATCACATAACGGGCAGAATGCATGATAAAAAAATGTAGTGCAAGATATGCGAAAATGTAGCCTAGCTTACAACTCACAACACATTTCTCTCTCGAGCGCATCACTCCACAACAAACATCAAGACCATAGGCATTCTATAGCGAGATGCACAAGCATCGTTCGCGCATTTCATACATTGTTGCTAACGTATTCACTTCATGTACCATCGCCTTACAGGACACCTCATGTAATCGTCACATTGTTAAACGACCATATCTACCATTGTATGATGGATGTTCATACGTTATTGCTAAAATATTAACTTTCTGTACAATCGCTATACGGAACATACCAGGCCCTTGTCTCGCACTGGTTGAGCTCACGATACTTATCGCCATCGGGATGTGTTCCTTAACTTTTTCGTTGATGCAACAAGATTCATAACGACATCACAATACGGGAACAAACAACTTAAATGAAGCAATCAACCATACATTACACTTAGGGGCATAGTATAGCAATTTATACATATTAGCATGCAGAGGTAAAAAGAAACTTCAGTGGATGGCTTTAGTATATTCGACACCTTACTAACCCACGTCTTAAGTGTTTTTAGGCTACTTCATTAAACCAAGCTCTGATACAACGTTGTGAGGAACCATTCAAATAGTATTCTAATTAATCATTAAGTCGATTATCTAAACAATCACGACTACAATGATTAACCAAAATACAATTCCAATAGTCCCAACACGTGTTTTATGCCCAGATCAGAATACATGCATTTCCAATAGGTAACATCACAACAAAGCTTAAGAAAGAGCGATTAATTAAATTATATTACAAGCATTTAGAAGATTATCATTTACAATAATTTACAGAGATACTACGCAGCGGAAAAGTAACATCTATGAATAGCAACAACAACTAGATGAATCCATATGCCCTTAAGCTCCATCCAAAAGCACGTCACTCGAGTAAACGGCACTACTCTTGCCCGCCACTAGAGTCAGCGAACATGAAGTAGTCAAAATCTAACCTTTCCTCACCTGCAAACTTAAAAGAGCAGCATGAGTACGAAGGTACTCGCAATACTTAATCTATATTGGATAAATATAATAACTTGACTACAAGGATCATGCAATTGAGCCATTAGCAAGGAGTAGGCCACAAGATTAAGTAAAATCATATGTGTAAGCAACCTTAACACATAGGTGTGAGCATCTATACTAAACCACAACTATCTTTCTACCCTGTAACCAACCACTTGCACATGAAACTAAGTGGAACCATCTCATGTAAACAACTACCATTACCCATCATAACCAACATGTCATACCAAAACTCCAAAGTCGGAACTCTACGACCAATGCAGATGGACAGAAGCTTGCTCGATGACTGAGAGTGCGGCAATTCGAATTAATTTTACACCCTGCAGAGTACCCCTGGACCCACATGACATGAGACCACCGCCCACACAGCCCGTCAGCTACGAGTGATGATTCACATATCAACCGCTCATGTACCCACCCCGAACATTTCTCCCCATGCTCGATGCATGTGGAGGCCACCGAGACCCCGAGCATACTACGATTTACCAGCACTACTCGATGCCTCTACAAGCCCTTGTTCACACCCCGGGTGCATAGGTCAAATGAACGTGACGACTTACGGTACTTGGCTTACCCGTCCCATATCCGAGTATGTGGTAAGTACGGAAAAGTGCTAAAGCCAACAACACCGATGATCAGTGCTTAACCGATGCAAGCAATCTATGGAATCTAGGCTCCTCTCCTGACCTACCCCTAGCACCACCCACATCTTGTCTCATCCTCACATCTCATACCACCTAACATCATAATCATAATCATAATCAGTGTGAACATTAAGTAAGCCCTATGCTCGTGAACAACGGCTGCACCCTCGCTCGACTTCTACTGAGGAATTATGCATTGCTAAGCATTTCGAATAACTCTTAAGTTAGACATCAACAATGTTATCAAGGCTACAGGGATATGGATAATCAGTAAGTCAAGGTAGAGGTAATACAGTTCGTCAATATAGGTTCTATCCACCAAAACCCGACAATGGATCCACTACTCATGCAAACATACATAAAGCGTAATTTATCTAGTTAGCCAATACGAGATCAAAAGTGGTAGGTTGAGTATGCTTAGATGCTTGCATTGCTACTCCATGTGCTTCAATCACGTTCAGAACTAGTTCGGTGTCGATCTCGACCACGAAGAACGATGGCGCATCACTCTCTAAACAAAATATGAATGCATCAAACAAATAATCAAACGATGAAAATGTGTGCATATGATGCATGCGTGAACAATAATAGAGCGTCGTGTTTTAAAAACATCTGCCAAAGACCATCAAAAGATTAGGGTTTTAAAGTTTAAAACCTCAGACAAGGTAACCGAAGTACACACAGCATGGAATGGCTAGCGGTCAAACCAACAGGGAAATGACGGTCTGACCAGCATCCAGTAGAGAGCTTTGGCGTCTAGCAGTTTGACTGAAGGCATGGTGGTGATCAGACCATCGACCAACGATCAGACCAGCCCTATCGATAGTCTGACTCCTATATAGGGGTTTGAACTTAACTAACGGTCATACAAACCCTAACTGACGGTCAGACCGACCCTAGCGATGGTCATACCACCAGACCTTGCCGGCAGCACCTCTGCGGAGTTGCTGGTGAGGACTCTGATGAAACCTTCGATAACGAAGGGCACCAAAGTACTCCATAAGACTAGAGGAACATCTTCTATGATTGTTCAGATGACATGAATAGTCCGAACACATAAAACCCTAAGAATGAGATCTAGATCTAGGGTATACTCGGGTTTCTTGGTTCATATCCAAACGGTGGAGGACTAGAGCTAGGAAACGATGGAAAGATGTCATGGGAAGATTCACCTTGGCGTAGAGGAGCTTTCTATTGGATTGGAATCCTCTGCGGGAGTTCTGATCCACTGATTGCACTCTCGAAGAGGTTAAGGGAGCTTGGTGTCAGGACCCCGAACCCGGGTTCCCCTGTGCCTCATGTATCAGTCCCTGGATCAAGTAGCTGATACGCACAGAATTCGATAAAATGATATCAAAAATATACTTTGAATACAAATAAGTAAAATAAATACCTGAGAAGAGAAAAGATAGTCTGGTGGACAAGAATCTACAGCAGACCAGCCAGGCAGAAGAGCCTACAGCGCAGCGGAGCGAAACGACGATGCAACCCAATGCCACAGGCAACTCGAGTGCAGACGCGACCTTAGACTTCTTCTGTTCGACTTCATCTGGGTTGAGGTTGAACTCCAACTCAACAATCTGAAAGCAACAAGACTGAGTACGGAAGGTACTCAACAAGTCCTATACTACTTCAAGTGGGTTGATAGATGCATAATGAATATTTCAAAGATAAGGCTTTACGGCATAGTTTTAACCGTAAAGCAGGTTTTATGCAGATATCTAGTTATATTCTCCACCGTTAACCTTTTTGAAATAAATGTAACAAAGCTTTTGAAAACAAAGGCAAGCATCTTCTGTTGGTACTGAGTATCACCCCAAGTTCTCACGCATTAGAAGGTAACCTGATAACAAAGCTTTCAAAACGGTTTAGAAGTAAAACGGTTCAGGCATCTTCTGTTGGTACTGAGTATCACCTCAAGTCCCCAACGTATTAGAAGGTGACCTGATAGCAAAGCTGTCAAAATAGTTTTAAAACCAAAACCAAGGTAATAAGTTGTATCTGGGGGTTTTCAGTCATGGGAGGGGCTATACCTCACTCCGCAGTCCCTTTTATCACATCTGGTGTACCTCTAGTACCACACAGCTTCTGGCGGATCAAGCCAGGAACCACATCACACGGACATCTAGTCCACACACTCACTCATCAAGACACACGCACCCGGAGTCTATTCAAGTGAGGTCAATGCTTTGCATGTCCATGACCGTGGACACGGCTATTCAAATAGGTTTACACTCTGCAGAGGTTGTACAGCTTTACCCATACGATATGCTCAGCCTCCAACCGTAGCTAGCGGAGGAGCGAATCATACCGAGACTCTCCAAACACCTTTCCTGCCGGGCTTTTCCACGAGACACGCCAAGTTCCAGAGCTACATGTTCCGAAGGCCAGCCTCCATTTTTAAGCCTAAGCCGGTCCCTGAACCTCCAAACAGCGGGACAGATAGACCCCTGGCTGCTCGTTGCTCTCAGCCTCCTGGTATGATGCCCAACTCAGTCCAGTGAAGGAAAAATCAAGTCCTGCCCATACAGGACGCATGGTTGCACGGGGTGGCTAAGTATGACGGCGCAAGACTCGGTCCTTAAGCGGCCGGGCTAGGCATCTTCACGGGCAATGAATACCATCATGTAACTCACGCCCCCATGAGCATCCTCCCCGGAGGACTACTCTACCTGCCCGCGCCAAAACAGTTTTCACCCATTTTTACACATCACCTTCCATGTCCCACATGACATCAAGGATTTTCCCATAATCACGGAATTCACAACCATCAAGGAATCATGGTAAATGAGTTATCATTGATAACAGTAAATTTATCTCCGAAGAGAAGTGTTTTAAAAACGACATCTCCGAGGAGATGTATTCCATCCTAAGCATGCTAGATATCAAGATGGCGTCTATCGTTAATATATTTAACAATAGGTATTCCTAGAGTGATATGTATTCTGGATGATGACATGTATGGCATAGCAGTGTTGATAGGATTAACTATTACAAGTGGTTTGAAAGAAAATGCAATATATAGCACATGCGATAATAAGTTCGGTTTTAGTTGATCATGTGTATTATTCGAAAACATAGGTTCAGTATGATCAAGGAAATAGGACTTGCCTTCTTGAAGGGTCAATTCACGATTGGTCTTGTCTCTGAAGTTTCCCAGGATTCTTCTTCATCATTGGACCTTGCCTTCAGTTCCTTCCTTGCGTTTTTGCTTTGAACCTTGACTTCGAGTCTACGCATATTAACGACAAAAAGCGCACAATGACTAAGCAATTGAACACCAGAACAAAACCAAGAAATGCCAAAACGGAAGAAAAACAACGGAGAAAACGACGAAAGCTAAACCTAGCGGAAGACGATCGGCAACTCTAATCAATACGAAACTAACACAAAGAGAATAACGGGATAGTCCAACGAAGCTAGGCTAAGCTATTAACCTAGTTGTTTTATCAACTTAAGAGAAAACCTGAACAAATCACGATTAACTAGGTGAACTCTTATTAGATTAACTGCCGGAAGACGACAATTAGAGATTCTACGTGTAAGTGAGTGCACGTGTACAGACATGAATATATGTGTAATACTTACGTCTATATGGATGTGAGCATGTATACATATATACATAAGTATAACTCTAGGCGATTATATATGCTTAAGTGTGGAGATTAAATATTCTCATCTATAGCAACAAAACATGGTCGTTTAGCAACTAACCTTAATTACTTAGTGTTGTTTAATTTCCACACTACCTAAGTTATATTTTATTGCTATCATAAAAGCATACATGCAATTAATTAATTAGATTAATCTATCCTTTGAATCTAATTAATTAATTATCAAAAGGTTATTCAATTAATTAATTACCAATGTTAAATTATTCTATCATATTCTATTAACATGTATTTATTTATTTAACCGCTACACGGGTTAATTTATCACCTTAATTGAACTAAGATTAACTTATAACCTATCACATGAAATAACAACATATTGCAACATTGATTAAAAGATTAATCTAAAAACTACCATTTAACTCATATGATGATTAATCTGCACTTAAGCGAGATTCATATACGCAACTTAAACATGATTATATCTCAAACATATTTATGGAATTATCTAAACTCAACTTTATTTATTAAAGGAAAAAATCTAAATCTAGATCAAATGCCGCAATACAAATAATTACCAAACGAGAAAATTAAACGAACTCCAAAATTTACAAGATTTGTCATGGAGGTAGATTATGATTTTAGAGAAATATCGGCGAAAGAATCACCGAAATCAGAGTTGAAACGAATGAATTACGGACGTCGGAAGATTTACCGAAAAGGATAATTCCTGAAAAAAAAAGAGGGAGCACTATTTCACGGACTGGGTCTATGGATCTGTGAACCCGAGGGGATTTGTGAAGGGAGTCCACCGTAGACAGGATTTGTATGGACTCGGCTCATGGGTAGTGGACCGGAGTGGTGGCTCAGTGGACGGTCCACCCTGGACCGGCCTGTGGACCGGCTTGCGGGCCCACAAGGCAGTGAGGGGGAGCCTACGGATAAGGCTGGCCGGGCCATTTTGCCTGTGCGGCTCAGAGAGAGGCGGAGGAGATCGGAGTGAGGGGCGGCGGCGGCGCTGGAGGGAGAAGGGGAGCGGCCTGGGAGATAGTAGAAGCCGGCCGGAGAGGAGACGGAGGCGGCGGCGAAACTCGCCGGCGACGGCACACAGCGGAGCTGCGCGGCACGCGCCGGTGGAGATGGTGGCGCCGGAAAAGGAGGAGGAGCCGGAGATGTGAGGTCAGCGGAAAGAGGGGCGAGACCGCAGGCCGGGGTAACGGGAGATGGAGCAGCAGCGATGCACGGGATGCGCGACGCGGCACGGCGAGAGGCGCGGGTCGGAGGCGGCACGGCGCACCGGGACGGCGATGCGGGAGGCGAAGAGCGCGGCACAACAGCGCGCTCGAGACGGCGTGGCGCTACGGGACGCGCGGCAGAGCGCAGGAGGCAGAGCGCAGCGGCGACGGCGGCCGGGACGGCGCGTTGGCACGGCGCACGCTACGGCGGTGGGACGACGGAGGCGTGATGTGGGAGGCGCGGCCGAGGCGGCTACGCACACATCGGCTAGCGGCAGCTCAGTCGGACGGCGCGTCGGCTTTGCGGCCGGGCAGAACAGGAAGGCGGGCCGAGGCAGTGGCTGGGCGCCTGGGCCAGCTGATCGACGCAACGCGCATGGCGTGGCTTGGGCCGGCAGTGTGCACGATGCGGCAGTGGAAGGCGAAGGCGCACGGCGGCTGGAGGGTGCGGCGCGGTGCACAGAGGAGCGCACGGGCGGCTGAGCAAAGGGAGGAGGGGAGGAATGGGCACCGGGAGATGGGAAGAGGGAGGCTCACCGTGTATGGATGGTGTGGCATGGTGGAGTTGTGGTGGCGCCTCCGCGACGGGACAGCGCGGCTGGACGCGGGCGAGTTACCGGGACGGCGTGCGCGCCGCGCGAGCGGACGGCACGGCACACGTGGTGATGGTGACGCGTGACGGTAACATGCACGACGGTGGCCGGAGGAGACGCGCACGCGAGCTTGGATGGCGTGGCTGTGCTTGTAGGGCGTGAAGAGGAGAGGCAGAGGAGCGTACGGTTGAGCGCCAGTGTGTATGTATGCTTGTGTGCGATGGCTTGCAGGTGAAGGCATGAGGGAGGAGAGCAAATGGATGTTGCCATCCAGATGAAAATATCAGTGAGGGCATGGGGCATGGTGGTGAAAAGATTAGAGGAAGAGAGAGAGAGGAGCATGGGCCTGCCTTGGTGGCCAGCGCAGTGGAAAGATCAGAGGGAGAGAGAGCACAGAGGGAGGGGATGGGCGTGAGAAGAACAGAGAGAGAGGGAAAGATCTGAGAGAGGGAGAGATGGTGAGAGATATTTGTGTATTTGAATTGCAAAAGATGTATTTGAATTTGTAAATGAAATGTGTGATAATTCAAATAGATGTATTTGAATTGTATTTGTATTTGCAAGGATTCAAATTGAATAATTTGAATTGGTAATTGTGGATAATTCAATGGAATAATTGAATTATAGATTTTAGCTGGATTGGAAGCTCGATTTTCTTGGTTTGATTTAGATTATAAATTTGCCAAAAGGAACTAGAATAGATTCGAATTGAGAAGCATTCAATTCGAATCGCTACGCAAAGAACCATAAGAACCAATAAACCAAAATGCATATGATCAATTCAATGTAACGATTAATTTAGAAATTAACTTGGTGCTTTCTGGAATACTTAGCCCAAAATAATATATTTGAATATATATATACGAGTATATATACATCAAATATATACTTCCTTGATTTTATACTAGTTTAATAATTAGAAAAAGTTTTAATTTGGAGCGAATTTTGCTATATTTTTATATGCTAAAACTCAGGGTGTTACACTTGGGGAGGAAGAACGCACCTCCAGTGAGCAAGAAAAAGGGGGAAGACCTCGAGGAAGTCTTTGGGAAGCTCGAGGAAGGTACCTCCATCGATCTCCGGTCATCAAAGCCGTCAAGGTGGTATCTTCTTCTCTCTCTAGGGCTTGAGTGAGGGAGAGAGTGAGACAGCAAAAGAAAGAGAGAGAGTGTGATCGATCCCCTTAATGAGCGCTCTGTGTACTGGCGGTTAGACTGCAGGAAGCCCCGGTTAGACCGTAAGAGCGGTTTGGTGCTAAAAGTCTCATTCTTTTTCCTTTTTCTTATTCTTTTTCTTTTCTAATATATATGGGACTTCTCCTAATTAGCTTCTAAGCCATGTTCACTCTCAAATACTCACGAGTATGTGGGGGAAATATGTGAAGGTTCAAAATGCACAACTTTTGAAACTCAAATTGATAATAAATCGCACAAAACATAGTGCAATTATGATTAGGCATGCCTAATTACATAATTAATATTTTAGGACGTGACATTAGGGATTCGTTTCGCGCGGATGTCAAAAGAATCCACCGATAGAGAGAGAAAGATGCACAGTACTATAAAAGAAGGGATAAGATCATGGGCGAGTGTTTCCTCATCATTTTACCATGTGTAGTCAAGAAGTGTCCAAGCTATAGGATAGGATTATTAAAGCTCTGTCGTGTGGTCACTTCGTGTGTAAAGCCTGAATCATGATAGAGGTGTTGTCATTTCATGGTTAAAGATGCGTCATGTGGTCACTCCATGTCAAAAGTGTGAGGCACGACAGAGATGCTATGCTGCAGCAAGGTGTTGTCATTTCATGCTAAAAGCTAAGGCATGTCAATGAAAGTAAATTACATCACATATAAGGCTCATCGTAAGCATTCATTGCACGTATGTGGCTACAGAACATAAGGCAATATACATCGACTCGTACCCTACTCGTACGCAATCTACAATAAGTTACAATGGCATGTAGTTATTATTACCGCTTATTACTACCGCTTTCTAGCAAATGGACCCCTGAGTTGTCATTTTATACTTAAAGTGGAGTCATGTGGTCACTTCATGTCTAAAGCCTGAGTCAGGATAGAGGTGTTGTCATTTAATTTTTGATTGAAGCTCTTTCATGTGGTCACTTCGTGTCTAAAGCTTGAGTCTAGAAAAAGGTGTAGTGTGGTGCAGTCTAGCGAAAAGACTTTTCAATGATACCCCTAACAGGGCAGTGCAGTCTTAGCAACAGGATTTACAGTGTAGCCACATCTATCTAATACCGCCAGGACTTATTGTATATAAACAAAACTCAATTGAACTCTACTCACACATATCGTGACCTCGAATTGCATCGAGACAATGGCATATCCTCATCCTCTCGATGGCCCAATCAATCCACCACCTCCACACCCCTATTTAGACATCTATGGTAGAGATTTCTATAGAAACCACAATACACTTCCTTGCTTGTTTTGGCCATCATGTCGACATGGATATGATGTTGTTTTCCAAGTTTATGAGCATTTCGGTTGCCCATATGTAGCACAACCTTACCATGACGCTATCAGAGATACCGTTGTGTTCCACAAGTGACTCCCTCCACAGTTACCACTAATGGCAATAATCTATTCCTCTTTATTACCCAATTGTAAACCTCGGCGAGGTTAGTTGTCATTAATCCATAACATGAACCATCAGTATCCGCAATGAGTGCCCATTTCTCCAGTGGTTCATGTCTAATCCAATCGAAAAAACACTTAACCCTCGGTCCACCCTTCCTCTATGGCTCAAGTGATAAAGGCTCAAGGTCCTCGGGCTCCTCCTCCCTCGGTACAACTGGCTTCTTCAAAACTTCATCCATGTGCTTACCACTTAGTTTATCTAGCTCTTTTCACAGTGCAACAAACTTCCTCCTTTGATTCGGTTTGCATAGCTTCTTAAATAGATCCATCACCCTCTTGCTCCTGAATTATTTGTAGAAGTTTGCTCCAAGATACTGTATGCACCAACAGCTATGCAAATCTCGCCACACTAATACTCCGCCCGCACCACTCTGCAATGTGTTGATAGCGTTCAACAAGCATGCATGACGATCATGGAGTACACACGTTAGGCCTGTTACCAACAACACCTCTCTTAACCCACTGCAAGAACCATAGCCAACTATCCGTAGACTCGTGTTCGACGAATGCAAAAGCCAAAGGCACAACCTGGTTCTCACCATCAACCCCAATAGTTGTGAGTATCTATCTTAAGTATTTGCATACGAGGAATGTCCTATCCACGCACATCACCGCCTGGCAATGTCAGAATACCTCAATTATACAATCGAATGACTAGAACGCTCGCTGAAGGACTCGATCTCCATCCTGATTGATAAAATCATGAGTAGCAATGTAGGTGCCCTTGTTCCTACCCTGAATAACCCCTAGCAGTAAAGGTAAGTTGTGGTATGAGTCTTTATATGTGCCAAACATCTTCTCTAACACCTTCTGTTTTGCTCTCCATACCATGTCATATGAAATCTAGTACCCAAATCTAGTATTAATAACATGCATAACTCCAAAAAGAGACATACTATTCTTCTTCACAATCTATGGGTACATCACATTTGCAACATAATCAGCGCTCATGTTCCTATACGCGTGCAGAGATCGGCTTAAGTTGTAAGTACGTGGCTCAACAATAAACGCTAACCATATTATATCACACCTCGGCAAGAATCCATGAACTCGCCAAGTGCAACCTTCAGTTAAAAATTTTACATCGTATATCCGAGGATTAGATATTACCACCTTGAACTCTCTTGCCTCCGAGAAACACCATCTCTTCACTGCATACTGCAGATAGACCTTGTCATGAAACATCTAGCTTTTGGTCACCACGATAGAATCATACTCTCATGCTGACTCATGTCCATCGTTCACCATCAACTTCTCCAAACAAAATTCATCCATTCTTTCGGGATTCCTGCAACTGGGTCCACAAATGTGCAGAACTCGTCGTTATCTGCCTCCATCTTATCCACTAGTGCCTCATCCCACTCTCCCTGATCAGCGCACATCGCTGCCTGATTTTCTTCCGCGTTGTTACGTTCTTCTCTTGCAGTCTATAGCTCAACCGGTGTACTAGTATGTAGGGGTACCTCCGGAACCACACTCTCTTGCACCTCCTCATGGACAACATTTTCACTAACAACTTCTACCGTGCTAGGTCCAGCTTCTGTGGATCCAACATCGCTCACTTCTACAAGGATACAGTGGGAAAAAAAACCTTGTCTCAACCCTAGTGATACAAATTGTTGTCATTACTTTGAACATCTAACCTCCAAGAGCTCCCACTGCCAGCTGGTTTCTCGATGTCTAGGAATCAGAACCTTTATCGTCAACTGTTGATGTGTCGGACTAAGTTACAATAGATTGTACAGCCAACCTAACACTTGGGATCGTTGAATCTCTCTCGGACTATACAATTCTATGTTCACATCCTGGAAGCTACTAAAATTCACCCCACTGTTACAATACATGACATATCCAGAACCATAAAAAACCCTGAAGCCCACTATGGTCGACATACCTGATTCAACAACCATATTATACTCCCTCAGGTTAAATGATTGTAATCAACGTATAACAACTATGACCATAAAATATATTTAATTTCATCACTTGTATTCTATATAACCATCAAATATCACCGCTAACGTACTCTTTCAATTCACACTATACCATTCTAAATATATTGCCATCAAAAAAATTACTCTATTTCTATTCTAAATATCCTACTGCTATAATTTCTAACTAATTCTACTTCTTAATTACTCGTAAATTTCTAACTAATTATAACTATTTTAAAAAAGAAAAAAAACATACCGTCGCTGCTTTACTCGTCGCCCGAAGCAGCCCGCCCTCCCGCCGCCACCCGCCTCCCCGCATCGCTCACTCATCGTTGACACTCGCCGTCACTGCCCGCTATGTACGGTCAGTGTGGGAGAGAAATCACCGGTCGTAGAATATATAAAGGCATTCCAACACATGAAATGCCGACAGACCTAACGTGGCACCTGTCGATATTCCACATGTCAACATTACGCATGCCGAAGGCCATAACACGTCACATGTCGGCATTCCGAGTGCCGACAGACCATAACGCGTCACATGTCGACATTCGGAATGCCGACAAGCAACTACATGGAGCAACTATGTGCCACGTAGCTTTGCGTGGAGCAACTACGCTCCACGCAAAGCCTACGTTACACCCCGTTTAGCCGGGCTCATGACCTGTCGGTATTTCGCATGCCGATAGATCTCAGGCCCAGCGTCACGTAAGTTGTCGGTATTCGGAGTACTGATAAGTACCTTCTCGGTATTCCGCATACCGACATATACCTATTTTTACAATTTTTTAAATTTAACTATTATTTTTACAATTTTCTAATAAAATAATAATATTATTAAAAAAAACTCCATGGGAATGTGCCGCCAAAAGCTAGCGATCCGGCGCCTATCGCTGTCGTCGAGGCCCAAGGGGAATTTCTATCCGACGGCTGACGACGAAAGCTACCGGCATCTTGGCGGTGGACGGACGCGCCCCGCATCTGATGCCTTCGATGTTGACGTGTTTCAGATCTAATGGCTTCACTGGCAATTATTTTTCATCCATGCAGATATGATTTAGACGTCTTCTGTTCTTCTTTTTTTTTTTGGCCGGGTGGAGGGTAGGAAGACGTCTTCCTACCAGTACACCGCTAGATGGAGTGTACTTGTCCGTAATTTCACAAAGAAGGTTATTTCACATTGTGTTAATATTCTCGACTACTGAAATAAAAAAACGAAACCCTTTTTCTAAAAAAATAAAATTTGGCTAGGAGATCAAGTATACCGTGGTTGGTAGGAGGGAAATCCGGTGCATCCAACCAAAAATGTTTGGGCCAAGCAGGAAAACAACACAAGCTAGACCAATTTTTTTGGCCATGGTAGAAAGGATTGCAATGAGTATCAGATTGCTGAATTGGATACCTGACTTGCCCCGTTCGAAGGCAGAGAAATTGTCTAGAATAGATATATAGTAGGAGACTCTTGTGGTAAGCTTTATAATTCGATATCCATGTGCGGCCAAAAGGGGCAAAATCTCCCATCAGAATGATTATAGAGAGGGCCTAACAAAGTGACGCTAGATCAAGCAACTTGCATATGATGGGCCTAGTTTCGGTAATGACACGATCGAGTTGTCATTGCTAGGTGCGAGACTCAGGTATTAAACCAACAAGTTGCTGATGCAAAGCTTCACGGCAGATGTGCGTTTAGGGGATTCTTCTTCTTCTTTTCACCATCGAAATGGGTGTATATAGTATATAATCATGTAAAGGGAGGATGCCAACAAAAAAAATAAGCTATCAATAGTTGAGATAATAAACTTCCTATGCGTATATCTAGGTGCAAATTCTTTATTTACTCTCGAAAGTTAGTCAAATCCTTAATATGTCATGGAAAGTTTGGTACCCTCTTTGCCACTCCCTCTCAACTTTCATCCCTTTATTTGCTACTCTTGTTACTCCTTGGTGAGTCTATTAAATGGCGGGATACTAAAAAAATTGTGCCATCCTATCAGACAGATGAAAATTCCTATAAAAATACAAAGGCCTGATACTATTTCTCTCCTTGTTTTCTTCTATATTCGTTTGTGTGATGTATCAGTGACACCGGATCCGTGATCCTCGTGGTCTTTGATACAGTATTGTTTCTGGTTGCCCCAAGATTAAGGGTGCGTTTGACAGTGAGAAGCTAGAATGTTTCTGGACAAAAACAAGAGAATCTCTACCAAACGAATAGTTTGGTTTCTGGTTTTTTAAAAAATCAAAAGAAACATTTCTGTTCTTTTACTTAGCAAGTTAATTACTTAAAATAGTGTTTCTCACTAGAATCATCTTACTTCTCATATAAACCTTTAAAAATTCGAAACTACTGAACTAACTAAACGATTGTATAAATCAATTTTGATTCATCATATAAATATTTAAAGAAGAAACCGAATCTAAAACGTTTATGAGAGATTCTGAAATCTTACCAAACTAGGCGTAACAGACAACTTTTGGAACGAAACGCATCTGTATGGATATGACCAGGTCCACAAGAGCTGGTCCTGTTCTATGGTGTTATCTCCATCGACGCTGTTGTTTACGTTAAACTCCCTTAACCAACGTGTTTGGCGTGCTTTTTTTAGACTTCCCTGCCAGGGAAACTTCAGATGGACAAATTATCGTGACGTGTAATTACCGGGAAATTTCAAGGTCAACGGGACTTTATCCGGGAACAACAGCGTCACCGGGAAATTTCAAGGTTACAGTGTAATTGCCGGGAAATTCCAAGGTCAACGGGACTTTATCATTGGTACTGTGGTACGGTCTCAGCTTCAGCTTATAAACTCACGAGATAGAGGTGGACCATATATTTTGATAGGCGCAAAGTTTACCCGCACTAGGTTTTGTTCTGTTCCCGGTCGGTAAGACCGTGTTTGGAACGCGTGAGTTTCTTACGGGATTTACAAGCATATCCTTGGAGCAAGATCGTCTCAGAGAAACGCACAAGATTTTACAAGTACATCCACTGAGCAAGATCGTTTCCGAGAAAACACAAAGCACGGCACTTTCTGCGTGCGTTTAGTTGTGGAGACTGGGGCCAGCTCGTGACCCGACCGATGTACCCGATAACCCGAATCCCGGGGGACGCAACGCAAAGGTACTCCTGTGCCGGCCGGCCCGGGCTGCCTGCCGTGAGCCAGCAAACGAGTCCAGGTCCAGCACTCGAGGCCTGCAGATAAACATCGCCGATGACTGACGCGATGCCCATACCAAACTGGACTGCGGGCAAGGTGGCAGCGGGGCCCATGCAACCACGCGCGCGGGCCCGGCCCGGGGTGGTGATCGGGTTGGGTGGGCCACCACCGGCGGGGGTGGTGCCTGATGAGGCGGACGAGATCAGAATCACCGCCTGTCGGTCGCCAGGCGACGGGGCCCAGATGGCATGCGTATCTGATCTGCTCGGGTTGGCGCCTGGTGCCGAGTCGTTACTCGTTAGCTCTAGAGGGGAGATGCTTGCTGCTTCCATGGGGGAAAGGGAAGTCGGTCGAGGGGCCTCTGCCGCCTGCAGCTGTGGGCGATCCGATCATCATCATCGCGCTCTCGCTCGCTCTGTCGCTCGTTGCGGCTGCTAGTGCCTCGCCTGGACCACGGCGTCAGCGTTCAGAACAGTGATCACCCTATTTGAAACCTTATCGGTAGAAGAACCATCTATTATATTATTAATAAAAAAATTAGTGGGCTCGGTTGCTCCATTAATTAATGGAAAACCGAGCTAAAACCACATCAGGCTAACGATCACCTTACAGATCTTTTTGCCTCGTTCGTGCGCCTGCGCGCTTAACCTTAGGAAAGGCGGAGTTCAGTTGAATATATGCATTTTGAACTGTGGTTATCTTCAGTTTGCCCCAACGAAGATGACGTCGCTAGACGGCTTAGACCAGAGTCCTGACAGACGGACCTGGACGGACGCCGATTGCCGAGCCCATCAATCGACCTGGTCCATATCCAGTTCGTGCAAAACATGCTGTGGACCTAGAAACAGGCATTGGGAGTTGAGTTGATTCGGGGACGGGACAAGCACAGTGCGGCGAAAGCGAGCGTCCGTCCACGGTTCGTGCTACATGCACTGCATTGCATGGGAGGCGCCATCGTCGTCGCTCTGTTTGTTCGGCGCGCACGCGTTCGGCGTGGCGTAGAGCCCGCCCCCCTCGCGGCTCATCCGGTCGGAAACAGTGGGATCTCAGTCCACGAACCCTCTTGCGGCCTTGGTGCTTGGGATGTTGGATTGGGCCGAGCGCGACTCTGGTGTGCGCTCCGTGGGAGTTTTTTTATTTTTATATTTTCTAACATAAATAAGTAAATAAACATATACAAAATGATAATAATTTACAAGAATAAACATCTATCATTCTTTTATAGGATGGTTAGACTCTTACCATCCCTGAGATTCTTTTATAGGACGGTTAGACTCTTACCATCCCTGAGAGTAGTAAACTCCCACCCGTACATGTACAGCTCTTACCGCCCTTTGAATAGGCCATTACTGCCTCTTCCTTGGTAGCAGTACTGCTTATCTCTAATTCTCTCTCAGCTTTTCTATTTAAAATAGTATTTTTCTGTTGTTCCAAAAATCATATAACTTTTTGTATGTGTTTCATAATCTATGTGCAATATATTTTAATTAGATTCATCTAAAAAATATGTGTATAATTTAAACTAAAATTCTCTAAAAATACTACTTTTATAACTTCTAACAATTGTTAGAGTCTCAAATAAATTTTCAAAAATCTGAAAAAAAATTATCTAATATTCTTCTTATGTGATGGACTAATTTATAAAATTATTTCTAGCCCTAGGTTATATGGTGAAAAAGTAAGTTCCTTTGTAATGCTCTATTTATATGTATTTTTATCATTTCATGTGATATTCTTCTTTTAATTCAATTTGAATTCAAATAAAATTCAAACATATACAAAATGATAAAAATTCAACCCATTTGTATATGTTTGAATTTTGTTTGAATTCAAATTGAATAAATGAAATGATAAAGTATATATAAATAGAGCATTACAAAGGAACTCACTTTTTTATCATATAACCTAGGGCTAGAAATAATTTTAGAAATTATTCTATCACATAAGAAGAATATTAGTTATTTGTTTTAGATTTTTGAAAATTTATTTGAGGCCATAACAATTGTTAGAAATTATAAAAGTAGTATTTTTTTTTAGAATTTTAGTTTAAATTCTACATCGGTTTTTTAGATTAATCCAATTAAATGAGTTACACATAGATTATGAAACACGTACAAAAAGTTATATGATTTTGGAACAATAGAAGACCACTGTTTTAAATAAAGAATATGAGAGAATTAGAGACATAAACAGTACTTCTACCAATTAATGTTCATACGCGGGCCTAGCCACTCATTCAAAAGACGGTAAGGACTCACCCAAAAAGAGCTGGCATATGAAATAATTAGGGGCATGAACAGGACTCCAGTCAAGTAGTGTTCATACGGGGTTAAGCCGCTCGTATCCGATCACGATACACGTATGGGTGGGAGCTTACTGCTCTCTCCTCTCAAGTGACGTAAAGGCCGGATAATAGACATCTATTTTTACTAATTTGTTATTAAACATCTATTTATTTAATTATTTATCTTAGAAAATATATAAATAAAAAATGGAGCGTCCTCTTTATGCGAGGTGTTACTACTTCCGTGGAGTTGAAGAGGAGGATCAGGAGGTAGCCATTAGATTTGAGTTGCATCGATCGGTTAGCGTTTTGGCTCCAGTACAACGACGGTTCAACCATCTCCATTGATTGGTACCCATATGGTTCTTTTTTGGATCATGCAATGATTCCCACCACGCAGTCTTTCTTACTTACGTGATTAACAAAGCTGACTATGTACTGGTCTTTTTGAGGAATGGCAACGAACTATACAGTATGTTTAGATTGAGGAGAAGCCTGGATGAATCCAACCATTGTATCAAGATTTTTATAACCCCCGTCATCTTCCATTGCAATCATAGCCACGCAGAATGTCAGGTCTACACATTCCATTCCATCACTAAATATGTTCTATTTGGGGTCAGGGAGCTAATGATCCAATACCGATCGCCACTATAAACCAACAACGCACTTCATTAGTCTACCAGTTTCCCGTGCCTGCTTTCTAAACCAAGGTATTCCGTGCAACAGTGTTTGACCGGTAAGAAACCAATTACTGCTGGCATATGGCAACCCATCAGTGATAATACCACCAGCTAACGGTTACCGGCTCAGCACTGTTTTAGGAACCCTTGAAACTAGACTTTGGATAAGCACCACAGTTTCAGACTAGTTCACAATAATAGTTTCAACGAATTAGGACTCCTTAAACAACTACACGAAATTTTGTAATAGAAAAGGCTTGACTCCGAAATACAACACAATATAGCAAGTTCAACAAAGAGTTGTTCCAGACTTTCCAGCAAGTAGAATCTCCTAACCATGGTTGAAGGACTGGTACAGCGGTACCTGCAGAGGAACAGAATATTTTGGTCATTACTTCAGCAAAATGGCATCCTGAATTAATAGAACTATGTTTTTGTTTGAGGACTGACTGCATATGATAAGAGCATTCTTTACATGGCAAGGATACCAAAGACCATAAAGGGAAATGCCCGTGACAAGTAATACCGCTAAATCAGATCTAGACATCGGATTCAAACTTAAAAATACAAATTGCACCATTCTACTGGGGAGAAAAGTGGGTCCTGTTGGGACATGGAAAAAACAAAGTAATAGTAACAATGTAAGATTATCATTTCTTATCAGATTATTGAAGAACCTTTGAAGCACATAAGAACACATTTGCGAAGGAAAAATATGTAAAAGGGCTCCTATATCAAGCCAAGCAAAAGGGATTATAACGACTCCCCTCCAGTCACACAAAAGTGAAATTCTGTACGCTAATCAAGTTTAAGTTTGACCTACAATATCTTCATATATATAGACTTGTCGTGCGCAAATAGTATGTACAGATTCATCGAGTTACGGAAACATATTGCTTTTTGGTCTACTAAACTTTTAGCGCCAGAATATATTTTGCTGGCTATCCAAGTCAGACCGGTCAAGTGTTAATTGCGCAACTATTGAAAGATTCAAAACTTGAACACACACACGCACGCACAAATCATGTTCCAATGCTTCACCAAAGATAGAATAGTGTTGCAATTGCAGGTCTACATATTAAGCTGCACTACTCAGAAAGCACTGCAACTTACAAAGGATATGCAATGTCAGAACCCAGTGATAGGCTCACCTGAGAAATCATAGGGCCAACATTGTCATAGCAATGGGGATACATCATTGCTGGGGTTGGCCAATGTGGGTAAACAGCAGCTCCAGAAGTTGACCCCATAGATAGATCAGGTTGACCAAAGTACACAGCAGGTTGGTTTGTTGACATGCCAGCAGAATGCATATAACCAACACCATATTGCATAAACTGAGGCACAGCAAAATTGAAGGCACCTGGGCTCAAGTTGAAGTCAGGCACTGGGCTCCTAACATACCTGCAACAGCTTATATGTTACTGCTTCATCATCTCATCACTAACATCAATTGGTGGCAACAAAAATTAACTGATGAATATGCTAACCTTTTGTAATTTCTATCGTAGTCCGGGTCACTACGATCTTTTGCAGCATCCTTAAAAACAGCAACTCTGGAACGGTTGTTCATTATGCTGACTTTGTTCTCATCAACAGAAGGCTCAACATTCACTGGCTCGTCTCTGCCAGTGGAAGGAGTTACCAGATCGCTTGTAGCATAAGCGTCTGCAGAAATATAACCATGGAAGATGCGTGCCCGTGCTTTATTATATTCATCTATCCTCTCTTCAACAGTTTTCAATGCACCGTTCTTGTTTCCAGCATCAGCTGCGCCATTTTGGGATGCTTTGGGCCTTTGATATATGACAAATTTGAGCTTTTCTGCTGCCTCATGGTCATTTCTTGCTTGTTTGCTGGGAACTTCTGATAAAGCAATTGCTGGATATCTGCTTTCTGGTGTTTTTCTTGCAACTATCCTGCTGATTGAACCATCTACTAAACTATCTGTTACTAGAGTCTCTAAACCATAATGTTGTGCAACACGATGAGCAGCACAGCGGAGGTAAGAAGTTGGAAAGTTCTGGAATTCAAATTCTTGCAGCTGAGGGTTCTGCATAAATTTCTGTATATCCAGTTCCATCCGCAAAACTGAAATAAGAGAGAACTGGAATGATTATGTAGTAATGAAAGACTAAATGTGAAGAATTACCTAATGACAAAAAAAGTGTAGAAATAAAACCATGAAAAGGATTTATTTTTATCAACCAGCAAACATATTCAAACCACAAATTAATTGTCAAACATTCAATAACTAACAGAAGATTATAAGTTCTACACTATAATAACCAGCTTACTGCCCAAATTCAGTTATTTATATCAATTACACTGCTCATTAGTTACCTTGACAGGATATTTTCAGGTGAGAATTCACGCATTAAGTTATTCCATTTCCTTCTTGCAGATAACAATTTAAGGAAATGATAAAGAAAAGAATTGAACAACAACTTAACAGACATATATCAGAGTCAAAAACTCAAATTCCATGGTACAGATCCAGGTATTATGTGTTTGTTGCATAAGAAGCATTATTATGGTTTGAGTATACAAAGTGCAGTCAGATATGCACAGGCACATGTTGAGGAGCATGGATGAGGCACAGGAAGGCACAAACCTCAGATAAAAAATTTGTTTCAAGGCATGAAAGCAACCAAAAGAAAGAGGCAAAAGGACTTATACCATGTTGTTACAGTCTGGTGGGAGAGAACGGAGGGGATAGGAGTGGGGAACGGGGGGAACCATGTTTGCCTCGAGACACAGTGGTAAGGGCGCGTGGCTAGGAAGAGTGCACGCGCCAGAAGATGGCACGCAGGGGGTGGGGGAAGAAGGGACCTCTTTCCCGCCTTTCAAACCATAAGACTGTCAGGTGCATCATTAAATAGAGTCAGCCCTAAAACACAGATCTTAGAGATAAGAGTTTTTTCTAACTACCCTTAGTTAGAGGTGAGTTTCCTAACTTATTCAAACTAACTAAAGATTAGCCCCCAAACTATCTAAAGATAAGTTCCCTGGAGATAAAGTGCCTAGACTTATGTGCGACTTTAAGGGTCAAGCGGCTCTGTGTCACCTCATGTGTTTGTGCGTGTAGCCGGTCCCTGCCACTAGTATTGATGCCCCCACCATAACAACTAGGCCTACATAAATCTCACATAGTGGAGCGACCCTAAATCAAATGTTATCGTGATTGTTCTATTCCATCAATTACATAGGCTTGAAAAGAAAGGAAAGGAAGAACAGAGAACAGCTGCAAATGAAGAAGAGAGATCAGTAGGTGAAAGCATAAAATCCTCATCACCCCATTGAGATATTGAGACGAAGGTAAACAAGCACCGAGCTCCCTCCATGTGGATTTTCCATAGTTCAAAAAAAGATATCTGCAGTAATGGATTTATATGTATACAGTAAACAAGACACTGGTGATGTGTCAAGCAACAAGAAAGGCCTAATTGGAAACATATTTTCCTCGATCATGGGATCCTAAAAATTAATAACTTGTTGAGTCGGATATGAAATGTTGTCATTTAACATCAACTGTCATCTGAACAATGGGGACACAGTAGGCAGAGATTGAAGAACAGGTAGCATTTCTCAAAGAAATTTCTCAAGGGATAATTATTAACTGTCAAACTATGAAACACAAAATACTATTCAAGTTCTCTTCAGAGAAATGGCATTCTAAACGATGGTCCGACATTACAGTCCAGTTATCCGACAGTACCAAAACAATGAACATTATCCACAACCATGCTTTTCACCACTTATAAGAGAGTTAAAACAGGCTTGGACGTGATCCATTTAGCTCATCTGAAGTCATTTAGGGTGTGTTTGGTTGGTTGAACGAAATTGAATGGGATGAGATCGTCCTGGATGGACGGAAGGAATGGTTCTGGATGAGGTGGTACAAGTAGGTTATTTGGTTAGATGTAAGGGGTGGTACCGGAATGTGTTTGGTTGGATGTATTGGATGATACGAGAATGTGTTTAGTTGCTTAAAAACCATGTATTATATCCATGTATAACTTAATTATTTTATAGAAATAATAATTTTTATATTTGTTATTATCAACAAACTATGCTAATTAGTACTAATCATTACTAATCCCAGTTAATCATAACTTAAATTGTCAATAATCATCACTAAATACCCAAAATAATAATTAGTTATGGTTAATAACATCTAATTGTAACTAATGTTTAACTAAAAATCCTTAATAACCACTGATAGTCACTAAGCGTCACGAACCGCAAATGATTAGTGGAGTTGACAAAACCTGTACAGAGTCGTTCAGCCGATTTTGCCGCATGGCTCGGTACAGCATCTTCTCGATATATTTTAAGAATCTGAACCATCTCATCCTAGAAGGAATGATATGATTCAACAAACCAAACACCATGACGTGCTTAGATCCTGCACCAACTCGTACATGTATCGGTACATTCAACTAACCAAACACACCCTTATATTACCAGTACCTCAAATACTTAATTTCAGCTTATAGTTCATTGAACTACAACCTAATCTCAAGATCAGTCGATTAATTTATATGTCCCTGATTAATAGAATACTTCACATTTTTACAACTCTTCTCAATACAATGCTAGTGTATGAGGCTAAAACAACTACTAGAAAAAGCAGTGTGATTCCCCAAAATTAAAATCCTACGCAACAATAACTGGCAATATTCAGATACACTAACCCAATTTAACTAGAGCCAAACTAAAGGATTCGTTACTAAGGTTATCGCGCTCATCTGGGTGCACACCAGAAGCATAATCAGCACCAGTCATGCAAACCATCACGATACGAAAAGCTTCAGGGGCAGACATAAAAGCATAATTTAGTAATTCATAGGAATTCCCGTACTTCGCCACTATCTCACCCCCACTGCGGACCACATCAAACCAAAGAAGACTCTAATCCCCAACTCCACACCTAGAACGCACCAGGACCAGACCCTAGAGACAAAACGCACGAATCCCAGCCCAAATCCCACCCCCATCCACACGAACCCACCACAACCATCACATATGCGCATGCACTGCTCCAAGGCACCCCAAACCAGTGCCCCGCGCGAACGACACGACGAAGGAGATAAGGCGACAGGCGGCCCGAGACTCACCCATGAGGCGGTGGCGAGGGTTGTCGAGCGCCTCGACGAGGAACGAGTCCACGTGAGAGGCAACCCTCTCGTCCACCACCACCACCTCCGCCGCCCGCCCCTCGTCGGCGGCGGGGGGCGGTGACGCGGTGGCAGCGGTGGCGGGGGAGGAGGTGGAGCTCATCGTGCGCCGGTGGGGGTAGATGGGCAGCCCTAGGGTACGCGGGGGCGGCGGGGAGGGAAGGAAGCTGCCGTGGACGGACGACTCGCCTGCCCTTCGCTCGCGCCCTCCCCTTTCCCCTTCCGCGTCCCGATCCCGAAGCGGCTGCTGCTGCTGTGCGGAGAAGGCGAAGCGATGCCCGTCTGCCCGAGAAGAGAGAGGGGGGTTTCCGGCGCCAGCACGGCTCCCGATTTTTTAACGCCGCGTGGGATCTGCGGTGCGGGGCCGGGGCGAGGCGAGGCGAGACAGGATCGGGCTTGGAATCGGCTTGAGGAAGCTGGTCGTGGCCATTCGTGTAGGATCCAGCGGCCAAGATAAGGATAGTGCGTTCATATGCGGTGCGGGCCGTGGGAACACAAGTCTGACCAAGATTGTGCTTCCGTTTAGGAGTATTTGGTTCTGCGCAGCGGCGGAGCTACTGGAGACCAAACGGGGTTATGGCTGTTGCAATCCAAAACTTTCTTATCTACTTCTAAGCACATATATTAAAAATTAACTTAATTGTTTATCAGTTTGTGTATTGCATGGTTAATATTCATTAAATCTACCGTGCTTCTGTATCTATAAATTCACATATTTCTTTTCTAATATTATGTTCCTTATACATTATAGAGTACTAAATATTTACCTCTTGTCCTTTTATATCTATAAGTCCTCATGTTTCTTTCTTATACATTATAGAGTACTCTATACACTTCAAATTTGCAATTGCTCTAGTATAATAATATAGTTTTAGGGATCAAAATACGAGCAAAATCACTATTTTTCTTGCTACTTTGTTGATTTAGCATACATAAATACGTAGTGATTAACAGGACAATTTAGCCCCCGCTTACCTTTTGCTCAAGCTCCACTACTGGTTCTACAGTTGGAGTTTTACATAGCTGCATGTTAGTCTAGCTGAGTGGAAACAGATTAACCGAAGTCATATTTATTAAAAAAAAATAGTGTTTGTTTGGTTGTATCTGTCTGTACAGGTTGACTGAGTTTTTTTAGTTGATCGAATCTAAAGCTGCATAAGTGAATGTAAAAAATTAATATTATAATTGATTGCTCGTATGAAAATAATTTTGTAACACTGACGAGTGGACTCGTCTGTATGAACGGATACAGGAACCTATATTCACTGGGTCAACTTGTAGAGAGAAACTCGAATAAAGATTCACTCCTGAAGCAGACTAAAAATATATATATTTACATCCGTCAAATTAAATTAGAATAGCGAATAAAAAAACCAAATATATATTTTTTTAATTATATATCCCACCAAACAGTGGCGGACCCACAGGGTAGTCTAAGTGGGCCTGACACTACTGTAATCTGATCCAAATTTGATTTAGTATATGATCTAACCCACAGTTCGTTAAAAAAACGAAAAAAAAAAACCTAATCAGTACCTATCCAGCACTCTGACACTTGATCCGTCACTGCCACCAAATCAGACTGGGATAAATTCGGAACCCAAAAACACCCTTAACTTCTCTGTGTTCCCGATGCGGGTAGATTAGAGACCGATGGGTTTTTTTTTTCTGTTTTCTGATTTGTGTAACATGGGTACATGCTAATCACCGGTGTGAAAAGAGCCATATCGCCTCTCCATCCGTATTTTACTCTATTTCCAAATACTTCTTTTTTCGCTATGGTCTATTTTCAAATACTTATCATCTAGTCACTTAGTACGAAACAAGGAGACAAAAGATGTACTAAAAACTTAACAACATTGAACTAGTGTCTCCCATTGATAATTGCTCAACATCTATCACAGTGGTAATACCAAAATGTAGACATCAACAGATGATAACATTTGTAATATGAGTTTAATGGATACGTAAGTACTATTTTGAAACACGGAAATAGAGAAAAACTTAATCGTATTTTTATTATGATGTTTGTTTGGATAATGATAGTCGAACTTGCTTAGTACTATTTGTCACACGCAAAGAAATAGTGAAAAATATCTGAAAAAAGTATTTTCATGATGCCATGAAAATAATTGGCATATGTGTTTCATAGAATTTTATAGGCTAACCTATAGGTTAGCATTTTAGCCTGATCCAAACACCTTCCTCCTTAGATCATCTTCAACCATATTCCCTTCATTTAGTTTTCTTTCCGATTCCCTTCCCTGTTCTCATTCTCTTTATTTTCTCTCATCTCTAACAGTTTTCCTTGTAGCGGAATCGCGAAAAGAAAGAAGAGAGAATCCCGTCCTGAAGAGAATGGCCCTGGGAATCCCATCGTGAAGGAAACCGTTGAAGCGTTGAACAAAACGAAAATCTCTCCACGACGGAATTTTAATCCCCGAAGGAAAACCGTTGGGGCTAGCCTTATAACCCACCGGCTGACCTACCGATTTGCTTTCCCTCCTCCATAAGTTGCTCATTCAAACTCAACCAAAAACGCTATAGAGAAATTCATCGTGGTGAAGGTAAATCCCATAGGTGGCTACCTTAAGAACCTGTAGCCTTTTCCTCCTAGATTCCATTTTCTTCCTTCATCTATGCCAAAACCTTAATTGTGTTATCATCCCTATCACCATTAACAACAATTGTAGTCATGTTTGCATCTTCCCTGATTCTCTTTTCTTTTCTTGGCATGTTCTCTTTTTCATAGAATTGCGTTCTTTTTCCTCGAATGGTAAAATCCATCACAGTCGTCCATATATGTATCATCATCACCCGTGGTTGATCAATTTTTTAAGGCCCATGGGTTGCTAGTAGGCAGTCACCGCTGGCGTGACTAAATCCCATATTCTAACCCTCAACCTCCACAGCCAACTCCGATGGCCAAAATCCTCACCGTGTTTGTTGTACAATCATCTTCATCTAGCTACATCTTGCTTATGCCAGGTGCTCACAATTCAGTACCAAATAATGTGAGAGAGCAAAGCCATATCTCTTGAATGGCGTGATGTCTTCACACAATCCAAAAGGGCAACCATAAGCATCCAACTGGGTCCAATACATGATATCTTACACAAGCTTCCGATCAAACTTTCGTAATTTTGACTATCAACATCATTCAAAAAAAGGCACATAAAACTTCATATTCTAACAAGGTGCAAGGAACGGTGCGGGAACTGAACTTGTAATGCTAGTCACGAGCTAGCTGGACACAAATCAGTAACTAGCTAGGTCAGTTGATTGAGAACATGTGCTGCTATCCCTTGATGTGCTTCATCTCAAACCCAGCAATCCACGGGAGCATCGATCCCTTCTCCTCCTCAAAGGTGAACTCCAAGGCAGAGAGAAGAGGGATTCTTTACCTGCGCGAGTACCGCGAAGCAACGGCAAACTGAGGCTAGCTCGGTTGGTTGGGCGCGTGTGGCAGCAGCGCCCGGGGTGGGTGTGTGCGTTTGTAATCTCAAAAAAAAAAAAAAAAGTACCGCGATGCAACCAATGGATCCTGACGGCACGTACCACACAACTCGCAAGTGGAGGAGTACTAGCCGGGTTTCTCGCCACGCCGGCCAAACCTTGAGCTCGCGCGCGGGACTTCTCCGCGGACAAGCGATTCGGCCGGTTTCCTTCGTCTTCTTTTGGGTCAGGTCATTAGAATTCCGCGACAGGCGGCGGATGGACGGTGTCACGGCCACCACGCATCCACGCCGCGGGGGGTTGCGTCGGCATCCGCCGCCGCGTCGCGCAGAATCAGACGCGTACCCGTCCCCAGCGAGCGAATCGGACGAGGCGGGCTCGTGGGAGAAGTCAATTTCTGGACCAGCAGTTTTGGAGTCGACTATGGCCTCGTTCGCTCCTCACGAAAAATAGTGAGCGAAGCCTCACCGCGTTGATTGGTAGTGACTTCACCACTTGCACTCAAACACAGTATGATTCCTACTCTATAAACAGGCTGGCTCTCACTGAAATTGGTTGCATGCTCAAGCCCCTTCTGTGATGCCGCTGTAGCACAAATATATACCAATCCATGCGGCCAGAAGAAGGAAAAATTGATGATTTGCCATTTAAAACTTTGGTTTATTTGATTATAATGTCATTCAAGTCAATAAGATATGGACCGTCCGAGTTTATAGCTATGTGGTATGTGACAAATAAGTAAAAAAAACTAAGTGAAACCCATTTTTAACGGTGGCATATCATCAATTGGCCCGAAGAAGAAAACCTTTCTAACGTGTTTTGAATCTTGGATAGAGCATATAAATCCTCATGATTCAGTTTAAATTTGTAGTAGGTGCTAAATTTTCCAAAACTACCCACCTCATCCAATCATTCTCTTAAAAATCAAGTTCAAAAGAAGCCAGCATATATGCGCCATACGTTTATCCCCCCCTGCCCTCTAGTAAGTGCATTGACTAGAGCTATGAAAATCCAAGTTCACAACATAAAAAATAATTTTTTGAACTATGAACACCAACATAAAAAAAATACAGAGAAAATATTTGTAACCCACTAGTAAACTGAACATTATAATTATTTGTTGTCTGTCTCGCCAAAAACGGGAGAACTGAACTGAATGCACCCCACCCCGACCCGACCTTTGCACCTGTGATCTTTTTGTTGCTTCTACGCATGGGAAAGACGCCAGCAATGATGAAACCACTTCTCGTGCACACTGCTCCAGTGCTCCGAACTCGTCCAAGGACCAAGATAGGTAAGCTGCCTTGCATGTTCCAACCTAGCACCCACACGGATAAAGAAAGTGGAGCACGGATGTAATATTTTCAGTTAAGCCTGTTTAAGTCACTGTTTAGCACAAAGATTGTTTCGTTGTTTTCTTCCATTTGATCACGTGTAGCAATAAGATGTTTTATGGGTCTGGTTTAATTTTTTTGCAAGGCCTGTGTCCTGAAAAAAAAATGGCCATGTTAACATGCGGTAAGCCTGTAGCATTCTTTCGACGAATTGGATGTCAGGGAAGGCTTCACGTGATAACCGTAGAAGGGAGCAGTGCCTTTCATATTTGGACGGCACGCCGGCGAGATTATTGCTAATTTCTATTAATAGAACCACAAGCAGAATGGATTGATGACGATGATGTTTGCACAACATGGTACACATGGAAACTAAGCTGCAAGGAAACAAATTATCTAACATAGCTAGAAGGTCCCAACTCTGAAGAAAACTAACTGTACCTTGGCATCAGGGTCCTCTTTGGTAGATATAGAGTATTTTTTGGAGCCAGTACCTCTAGCTCTAAAAATTCATGGATTTAGAGTTAGGATACATTAAGGTTGTTTATATGAGTCATTTTGTTTTTATTTTAAATTATAAATAAAAATTTAAATCATTTTATTTCAATGTAAAAACTCCAGATTTGATATGAAGCTACTGAGTGGAGCTCGGTCAAATGGGGCTTTAGCCCAACTCAAACAAATCTTGATGAAACCCCCTATAAGTTTTAGATTTGAAAAATGCAAATGAAATAAGGTAATAATCGAGGATGCACATGAAAAGCTTTCGAAAAAAATACTCCCTCTAATTATAATACTTGACATTTTAATCAAGATCTAGTCAAACTTTTAAAACTTGGACCATCAATAACTTTCAAAATATTTGATATAAAAATATAAAAATCATACATATAGATTTATCTTAAAAAATACTTTTATAATATTATAATTTTATTAAATAATAAAAATAGTGATTATAGTTGTACGTCGAAGACCATAAAAAATAAAAAACATGATGTTTTTTTGGAGTGAGTAGTAAAATTACTTATCCAAAATCGTCACATTCACTGTAGTGCTTACCGACCCACCCAAACCTTCTCGAATAGACCTAGGGCTAGATGAAAAGCTCGAAGTTCGCGAACTAGCTCAGCTTATGTCTGGCTTGACTCGACTCGTTTAAAAAATCTAACAAGCTAAGCTAGAGTTTTTACTTGTTTAAATTAACGAGTTGGCTTGAGCTAGCTCGTAGCCAAATGAGCTACTCACGAGCCAGTGGTTTCCCTTCATGGCCAGCTTCAGTCCAGCCCACGTGCAGTTCTTCTTCCCTCCGGACCAGCCTACACCTTCCCTCTTCCCTTTTGTTCTCGGCAGCACAGCACATCCCACACAATCCTACATGCCAACCTTATCTCCTACCTCTAGCCAGCTCTCTCTCTCCTACCCGACGCCTCTAGATCTACTTTCCAGTGTCCTCCTACTCCCTCTCACCTTATCCCCTTCGCCCAGATCCCTTTTTCAAGCAACACCACACCACCGCACCCCTGCCTTCTTCCTCCCAGAGACGCACAACAAAGGGAGAGAGATGGAGAGAACAGAGGGAGAGAGCTGAGAGAGATGGAGGGTAGAGACAAAGAGAGAGTTGAAGAGGGTGGCTGGCCAGGGTGAGGACCTGTGGCGGGGACTCGCCGTGACCAGCTAGGCTCGAGCGGGGCCTAGGCTGGTGGCGCAAAGGGGTCGGGCGACATGAAAGAAGTTGGGCGGTGTGAGGAGCCTAGCAGCGTATGCAAGAGGGAGGCGACGCCTGTGGAAGGCTGGGTAGCATAGGATGGTGTGACACCTGTGAATGAAGACCGGCGGTAAGGGAGAGGGGTACGGCGGTGCTCGCCAACGGTGGCCCATCTGTTGCGGATTGGAGCTTCGCCGACGTGGTTCGGGGTTGCGACGACGACAACTTTGAGCTGTGGATGTATGTGGGGTTTTATTTTGTTTGCTGGTGGGAGAGGAGATAGACAGTGAGAGGGGAGCGGAGGGTGATGATGGCTCACCATGGTGACGTGAGGCGGCAGTGGGTTCTGGTGAGTAGACGCTCGTTGTTGGCATCCAACAGCGTGTTCGTCAGTCGCTCCGCATCGACCAGCGCAACTGTTTCGCGAGCCAAATGAGCTGGCTCAAGCTGCTAACAGGTCGAGCCGAGCTAGCTTTTCTACTCGTTTCGCTAATAAGCTGGAACGAGCCGAGTCATAACGAGCCAAGTTGGCTCATTATTCAGCCCTAAATAAACTCATGTAACCTTTCTAACAATTTCTATGCTTAGCCACGTCTGCTACACCTAACACAAGCAGGCCAGTGACCCTATACACCAGTGAAATAGTTCCAGATGTTTTAGGTAGTGTTTGGTTCACGGGAGAGTCTCGGATGAGATCGCCCTGCCCCTTTTTTTTTTGTCCATGTTGGGTGTTTGCTTCGCTGTCTGCGATCGCCTTGTCCAACTGAATATTTGGTCCGATCCTGGATAGAGCGAACCAGGTAAAAGAGGCGGACAAAGTCATTCACGTCCGTGCCTTGACGCCCGCCTGTTGTCGTGTGCTGCGCTCGCGAAGAAAAAAGCCAGCTAGAAGTTGTTGTAGGTGTGTGTTTATATTTTTATTTAAATTTTTGATTTTATTTGAGAGTAAAAAAGTGGTTCAAAAATTCTAAATATTTTTACGAGTAAATTAGAGCTCATTAGCAAACAGTTTTAATTGGTTTGATCTAAAAAGCATGAGCCAATATTTAATTACAATTTAAAAAAATCTACTCTTGTAACTTCTAGTAATTTTTAATACTCAAATAAATTAACAAAAATCTTTGAAAATTCACTAATATTATTTTCATGTGATGCACTAATTTATAAAAATATTTTTAACCCTAAGTTATTGATGAAAAGTAAGTTGCTTTGTAATACGCTATTTATATACATTTTTATTATTTCATGTGATATTATTTTTTTAATTCAATTTGAATTTAAATAAATTTAAATAGTATAAATTCATCCAAATATTTATGAAATACATATAAATATAAATAAATCATTCTATATACTTTAATCTCACTAACCAAACAGAAAACTAACTTATTATATTCGCTCTAATCCCACTAATTAAAAAAATAGCTCATAACATCTATTAAAAAAATCATACTATAAAAAAATATAGACAATCCTATTCCATTCGATTAGGTTACAAACAAACACACCAGTTCGGAGTCACGCCTCGGCGCTTTTAGCACGCCACCAGCGGCAGTCCTAGATCTGGCTGCTACCCACGCAGTTCACACTGGCAACGAATGGGCAGATCACAATGACACATGGGTCCAAATTGAACACCGTGCCCACACGTCATCGAAACATAGAGAGGCGCGTTGGGAAACTACGAGTAGGGAAGACCGGATCGCCACGTCCCGAGCACGAGCTCGTCAACCCCTGACTCCGTCCGCGCTCCCACTCCCGGCTTCCATTCCGAATTCCGATTCCTACCGCTCCTCCCGTGCTTACTGCCCGACGATGCCAAAACCCTAGCGCGAACCCCTCCTCCTCGTCCTATTCCTGGAGACGCACCAGCCATGGCGGAGCCGGCCCTCCTGGGCACCTCCCCCTTCGACCTCCGCCACTACCCGGCCCACCTCTTCGACCCGGACCTCCCCCTCGCCGGCGGTCTCCCGCTGTGCGAGTTCGACGGCGATGGCCTCGACTTCGACCTGCCCGTCGATTTCTCTGTCGACGACTTCCTCCTCCGGTCCCCTGACCGCGTTGACGACGAGTCCGGCGAGGGCTCCGCCGCTGGATCCGACCCCACCGCCTCCTCCCCCGCGTCCCCTACCACCTCCGCCGCCAACTCCGCCGTGGCCAACGGCGACCGCGAGTTGAAGCACGAGGATTCAGACGAGGGGAGGAGCGGCGGCGCCCCGAATTGGAGCCTCAAGCGGAAGCAGGCGAGTCCTGGAGCGAACTCGGATGGGGCCAAGTGCCGCCGATCTGGCTATGGCGAACTTTCCCAGATTGCATCAGCGTCGGCTTCGGCGTCACGGGCCGCCGCGGAGGACTCCAACGATAGAGGCGCTGTTGGCGAGGAAGAGGACAAGCGCCACGCGGCGCGGCTGGTGCGGAACCGCGAGAGCGCACAGCTGTCGCGGCAGAGGAAGAAGCGGTACGTCGAGGAGCTAGAACAGAAGGTGAAGTCAATGCACTCGGCGATTAATGACCTCAATTGTAAGATCTCCTTCGTCATGGCCGAGAACGCCACACTGAGGCAGCAGCTCGGTAGCGGCGGGGGGAATTGCCCGCCACCTGGGGTGGTGTATCCACCGGCGCTGTTGCCTGGCATGCATTTCCCGTGGGTTCCTGGGTATGCACCGCGGCCTCATGGTTCCCATGTTCCACTTGTGCCAATCCCGCGGTTGAAGCCACAGCAGACAGCGGCTACAGCCAAGTTATCAAAGAAACCAGAGACCAAGAAGGCTGTGGAGAACAAGAGTAAGACCAGGACCAAGAAGGTGGTAAGTGTTAGCCTTCTTGGTTTGCTGTTCGTTGCACTTGTCTTTGGAGCTTTTGTTCCGGGGTTCAATCATAGTTTTGGAATGAGAGGCAGGAGCGACAATGCGATGTTTAGAAATTTTGGTCATTCTGACGCTAGAGTGTTTAGTGTCACTAACCATGGTAAAGGACCTAAAGGCGGTTTAAACAGTAGCGAAATGATCAATAGTGATCCTGGAATGATGACGGGGAACACTGATGGAGCAAGGCAGAAGCATCGGCCTGCACATAACTCTAGTGAGAGTTTGCCTGCTTTGTTGTATGTGCCGAGGAATGGAAAGCATGTTAAGATCATCGGAAATTTGATTATTCATTCTGTGCTTGCAAGTGAGAAAGCGGTGGCACATAGGGCCTCAAAGGGTAATGTTGATCAGTCAGGTAAAGATCATAAAGAGACTAGTGTTGCAATATCTCGTTACCTGTCACTGCCTGGAAAGGATGTGCATCCACAGGAGACTTCCCCGGCAGATGGGCCACTGCCACAGTGGTTTCGTGAAGGAATGGCAGGTAAGCAGATCAATGTTTACCAATATCACATTCTTGTTTATTGTCATGAAGTTCGTTTATTAGCCAGAATGACGATTCCTCTTTTGCATTCACACATTCTCTTATAGGATATTGTAACCATGAGTGTTCTTACATTTGTCATTTAGGGTTTACAAATACACGTGAATCATCACAATACATTCATCTCCAGATGTTAAATGTAAATTTAAGAACTTAACAAAGTATAAGTACTAGTCCTAACTCCAAAAACTATGAAGTGACTTGTAGAAAAGCGTGAACACGGTAAGCATTTAGGGTTTACAAAGCATGAACGCGGTAAGCATGTTAGATGGGGAATAAAGTTATGCTACATACCAACAGAGAACAAATAGTATTACATTCCAACTATTCCAGAAATGAGAACCCTTATCTATATGTAAGGTTGCCAGCTAGTAACCAGCCAGAAAAAGGGAACTATATCCATACTCAGGGTCAGAGCCCTTTCTTTCTTTCTTTCTTTTTCTTTTTTGAAAAGTCAGGTCCTTTACTTTTAGCAATCACTGAGAGGTAGTAGTGATACTGTTGCCTTCCGATTGTGGAAATGTTCCATAGCTGTGATAACCATTTCTTTTGGAGCCTGAAGAACTTGTTTGTTGTTAATGCTTAATTTATGAAGCTCTTGTGGTCTTGTGCTTTTGTGTATGTTGATCTCTGCAATGACATTAGAAGACTTGCAGATTTGATATGACGACCTTTGTATGTTAATCTCTGCTTTTGCTCTCACCCCTTCCGGAGGCTACAACCAGTATGACAGCCAGCACAAACTATATTTACAGTGTATGCTTGCAAAGCACAGAGTCATGACATGTTGCATTAAGCCTACTTCAAATTTGCGAGTAAAGTTGCTTCATCTCAGAATAGGAGTTTTGAGTTCAAACCTGAAGTTTGCTGAATTGTGTAAAAATAATTTATTTGAACGGTTGCTTTTCCTGATAAATTGAGAGTTCTATTCCAAATGTTCAGTATATTGTAATAGAAGCAAACAAGTAATAAATCTGAACTATAGGGGATGAATCTTGTGTTCATTTTGTCTGTTTCAGTAAAATGCTTAAGTAGACGTCCAAATTTTTGTTAGCAGGCATTTCTTGTCAGAATCTATGACTCTGATCGATACTCCTTGTCCTTGAGACCCAAAGTGTCTCACTCTGTGATTCTTATGCAATGATTTTCAGGACCGATATTGAACTCGGGAATGTGCAGTGAGGTATTCCAGTTTGATATTTCTGCAGCTGGCAATTCTGGTGGCATTATACCTGCTTCTCCAACTGTGAACTCCTCGAGTGTTAATGCTACCCAGAAAATTCCAACGCCTGCTCCTGCTTATGGTGGCAAGCTGAAAAACAGGAGGATCATGTATAATGAAGCAATTCCACTCACTGGAAAAATGGTGGACAACACGAAGCCTTTTAACAGAACTTCTGAAAGCAGCAAATTGCCTAATAGTAAGGCAGCATCATCAATTGTCTCTGTGCTAGCTGATCCCAGGGAGGCTGGCAATGGGGACGGTGATCCGAGAATATCTCCGAAACCCCTCTCTAGGATATTTGTTGTTGTTCTTCTTGATGGTGTCAGATATGTCACTTACTCCTGCACACTTCCTTTCAAGAGTGCCAGCCCCCACCTTGTGAACTAAACCATGGGGCCAGTGCAGTGTTCTGGTGCTTGAGTAGCTAGGTAGTTCGCGGAATCTGACGGATGATAGATGAATACAATCATCCGGTGATGTTTGCTAACAAAGGACTAGACTTCATATACACTCGGCCTGAGGTAATTTGAATCTGTCGAAGGTTTGAAGTGGTGGCTAGCGAAATGTGGTTCTGCAAGTTCGGTTTCTAGCGCATGCAGTTTGAGCCGCTGTGACAGTCGGGTTCTTACACTGTACCTCGTGCTGTAACGTTGGTGTAATCTTGTAATACCGTTTGATTGCCGGAGCTGTAACAGTTGCTGAGGGGAGACAAGAACTCTTAAATCAATATATAAGATGCTTCCAATTTCCAAATGGATACAATTCGCCCTATGATTCTCCAATGTGTTATCTGCATAAATTTCTTTAGTTCAGTGAAAAATAGTTCAAAAATCTTTGATCCGGTTTTGCTTCGAAGTTCTTGCCATAAGCTCTTGCTGAAGAAGGCATGGCCGGGTCTCACAAGTCGCAACTTTGTTCGAAGGGAAATGCGCAAATGCCACTCCTATTTTAGCACTGCAGAGCTCCCAGTTTTACTCTGTCTACCACTGTGCCACATGATAGAAAATCAATGGCTCACATTAGATCAATCCTCACACCGTTCTCTCCCTCCCTCCCTCCCTCTTCCTCTCTCTCAATCTCTGTGTCATGGCAATGCACTCTCTCCTTTACCTTGTAGCACCTTTGCTTTCTTACCTCCAACAGACTCCCTATCCTCCGGACCATATTTTTCTCCTTTACTGGAATCACAACAGTGTTGTCTCCTTTCCATTTAGATTTTCTATTTATGCACATATTCCCCTCCTTCGCTTCTTCTGAACCTCAGCGCCATCTTCTTTTTTATTGCTCCGCTGCTCATCAGCACTTTGCTCATCTACATGGCACTGTAGCAGTCCTTGCCCTCATCCCCTTCCATCTTTATGCTCACTCTTTCCTCCCTCACCAGCCCCCTCCCCTTGCTTCATTGCATCAGCGATAATCAACTTTTTTTGCCACCTCTAACCCTGACTCCTTTATCCCATCAGCCCCACCACTGCCCTCCCTACCTTTAGGAAATCTCGGAGGAATGCTACTGTGTGCCAGAAAGCCACGTCGCTGCCTCGTCTAGCACCCTCTTCTTGAGCGGTTCAGATACATCCAGACTGTCTCCTGTCCTATACTTCCCATCTTCAGGTCCCTTTTCCGCACTGGCAGAACCCGTAGTTCTAACCCATACGGTCTTTCTTGGCACCTCCACTTCCCAGTTGGGCAGTTTCGATCAATGTGGCCAATGATGCCACATATATGACAGAACTCGGGAAGGAATTTGTACTCAATCAAACACCAGCGCTCATGTCCCTCCTCATCCACCTCTAGCATGACACCATGTAAGATCGGCTTACGAATATCAAGGTGCACTTTGATTCTCAGATATGGGCCGTTTGCTGAAACATCAACATCCAAACACTTGCCAACCTTGTCGCCGATCTCAACACCGGTATCACGATCCATAAGCCCCATAGGAATTCTAGTAACCCTAATCCAGATGGGGATGAAGTGAAACTCTACCTCCTCAATCAATTTGTTTCCCTCATACTCCATAACCACAAGCAGATTATGGCCATGGCCTACAAACCAAGGGCCCTCCTTCAGAGCCCATTTCTTGCCTTCCAGATCATTGAGATGCAGTAGGAACTGATCCCCTCCCATCTCCTTGCAAATCATGCCCTTCGAAGGACACCAAATGTGACCAAGTGGCTGGATGATTGCATCGGGATGCACATGTTTATTTGTGAAAACCTTTGCAACCGCATGTCAAGTGATTCGACTAGCGCCTCCATCGGATCTGCTCTTAAGTTTTATGCCAGATCTCTCCACCTTTGAAAGCTTCAGGCCTCCAAGATTAGCGTCATCCTAATCACCCATGTCTATCGCTGCCAAATGCCTCCCACTGTCGAAGCCTCTACTACTTGCTACACCCCAATGAGCATGATCTAGATAAGGGGAGCAAAGCTGAGGCGAGATTTGTTGTGGAAATTCTATGGAATTTGGTGGGAATCACGAAGAATAACAAGACTAGGTCGTAGGAAACTATAGACCAAGTAACTACCCTTGAGTCGCCCTTGGAGTGCCAAGCGGGGCTATCAGAACAGCCCTGCGAGCAATAATGAAGCTAGTTGCTTGGAACTACCGGGATTGGGCAATCGCCTGACTGTTCGGGGGCTCCAAAGCCTTGTGAAGGCAGAGGAGTCAGATGTTCTCTTTTTGTCAAAAACAAAACTTTGCAAAAAGAGAATACAACATTTTTGGTGGATGTTGAGTTTGACAAACATGGTGGTGAAAGATTGTGGAGGTCAAGGGGGGAGGGGGAATTGCTATGTTATGGCGGAAGGGGGTTAATGTGTCTTTGCGGAACTTATCACAGTTACATATTGACATGGATTTTACAGAGGAAGATGGCTTCATGTGGCGATTCACAGGGATGTATGAAGAGCCGCATACGGATAGAAAAGGGGAGACATGGTGAACCATGAAAGATCTAAAATGATAATCTGATATGACATGGCTATGTGTAGGATATTTTAATGAAATCCTTTTTGCTTAAGAGAAGGAAGGTGGTCGGCCTCAAACACAAGCTTGCATGGATAGTTTTAAGGAAGCTTTGGAACTATGTGACCTTCATGATCTGAGTTTTGAAGGGGATGTTTTTACTTGGCATAATCATAGTCATTGTGCATCGGAGTATATTCGAGAATGATTGGATAGGGCAGTAGCAAACAATGGATGGAGACAAAGGCTCCATACGATGTGGGTGAATAATGGTGACTCGTGTCATTCTGACCATTGGTCGGTGATCATATGTACCGAACAAGTACTAAGGGGGAGGTAAGCTATGAATGATGTGGGTGATTTCAAATTTTGAGGCAAAATGGCTAGTTGAGGAGAACTATGCAAGTATTGTTGAGGAGGCTTGGAATAAAGCTATGGAGGGAGGGGTGACCACAGTGAAGGAAGCGTTGGAAGTGGTCTCTATGGACCTTTCGGTTCGGAATAGAAATGTTTTGGGAGATTTAGAAAAAAAGAATAAAGCAAATTAAAAAGGAGATAGAGATGTGTTGGAGGGGATCCATTAGTGATGATAGGGTAGCTAGAGAAGCAATGTTGCGGTATAAGCTTGATCGATTAGAAGAGCATGTAGATGTGTTTTGGAGACAACATGCACATTCACGTTGGTTGGAGAATGGTGATAGAAATACTGCTTTTTTTCATGCCACCACTTCGGAGAGGAGGAGGAAAAATAGAATTAAAAAATTAAGAAAGGAAGATGGGAGTTGGGTGGAGGAGGAAGGAAAAAAGGAGACTTATTGCTGACTATTTCTTGCAGCTTTTCAGGTCCAATGCTATGGGTGATCTTGCTCAGTTGCTTGCTGCGGTTCCACCAAAAGTGACACCACAAATGAATGAGAAGCTGATCGGTGAGTTTACATCGAACGAAGTGAAGGGGGCTTTGAAATCTATAGGTGGCCTAAAGCCCTCGAGACCAGATGGAATGCCCTCGGTGTTCTATAAAAACCGTTGGGATATTGTTGGCGAGAAGGTGATCGAAGAGGTACTCCATGTGCTGAATGGTGGCAATATACCAGAGGCATGGAATGAAACAACCATAGTCCTCATACCAAAGGTAAAATCTCCAAAAACTATCAAAGAGTTACGACCTATCAGTTTGTGCAATGCGGTGTATAAAATGGTATCCAAAGTTTTGGCAATTCGTTTGAAGAAAATTTTGTCAAAAATTATCTCGCCATTAGAAAGTGCCTTTGTGCCCGGGAGGATAATATCGGAAAACATACTTTTGGCCTATGAGATGAACCATTATATGAGAAATAAGAGGAGATGAGCTGCTAGATATGCTGCAATAAAACTAGATATGAGCAAGGCATATGATCGGGTTGAATGGGGATTTCTTAGAGAGATGATGCTGAAATTGGGTACAATTGATCATGAAATGTGTGTCCACTATCGCTTATCGGATAAAAGTTAATGGGGAATAGACGGAGACTATTATTTCGGACAGAGGGATACGTCAAGGTGATCCCTTATCACCATATCTCTTTTTGATTTGTGCAGAAGGCTTCTCATCATTGTTGATGCAAGCTGAAACTGTTGGACAAATTGGTGGAGTAAAGGTTTGACCAAGTGCACCAAGTGTGTCTGTAGCAAACATGCCCCTAGCGAGATTATAGCAGAACATCTTAGGGCATGTATGTAATTTTGGTGATTAATGATAACATAGTCAATGAGATTAACATGTTTATCAAGTATATACCTTAGTAGGTCTCATTGAGCGTTTGTCATTTCTAATGGCGCTTGATAATTGCTATGTATTTTGAAAATACCCGACGTAAAAGTTCTTTAATTTAACCTCCGCTTATGCATTGTGGGTGAATCCTCTTAGAAAGGTTTCCTCTCGTTTTGTAATCGCATCACAAAATTCCTAGAATTTTTGAAGCTTAAGTCATTTCGTTTGGACTAATAGAAAGGGGAGAGAAGGAATAGAATTTCTACAAAAAATACTTGCCTCTCTTGTATATGGGAACCACCTAGCTTGTTGGCCCCACCACCTTCATCTCCCTCTCTCAAGTGCTGCAGCAGCCCTTCTCTCTCTCTCACTCTCACCCACGTGCTCACTGAACCTCTCCTCCCCAAACCGAGCAGCAAGAGTGCTGGTGCTCTGCTCACTCTCTCCCTCTCAAGCTCTCTCTTCTCTTCCTCAAATCTGCCCTCAAGAAGAAGAAGTGCGGTATGCATGTCACACCGCCGCGACCCCTAGCTCTGTAACTTCCCCTTCATCCAATTCATTCTCACATGCACGAAGATTTTAGGGAGTTGCGATCCCTAGCTCTCACCTTGTTTTTCTGAAATTTCAGCAGGCCTTCTTCATCTTCTCAAGCTTTTCCTCTCCAATTTTTTCCCTTCATCGACGGTCCCCAATCGTGGCAAAGACCCTTTGGTAAGTCTCTAGGGTTCCCATGGTGGAAACACATGTTTTGGAATGGTTGATTTAGAGTTTTGTTGGCTGCAATCGAAAATGGCGATGCATGTTTGTTCGAGGCAAGAAAGCTATAAGAAAATTTTGGATGAGCAATAGCTATTATTCGTGCTTTTGGAGTGAGTAAAATAGGTTTAGAACCCATGTTTTAGTGCCTTTATATGTTTAGGTGGCTTAGACTTTAACATGCAAGTCAAATCGGTTGAAGAATCGTTAAAAAACTCACATTCTGCAGGAACACGGAGACTCCGGGTCACAACCCAGAGGTTCCAGGTGATCCTAACAAAAAATATCCAATGACCCCCACCCGGAGACTCCAGAACCCGAAGGGTCCGAGTTCAACCCGGAGGTTCCAGGTGATACTAACAAAAAAAAAAAAAAAAAATACCTGAGGACCCTCATCCGAAAATTCCGGAACCCAGAGCGTCCAGGTTCAACCCGGAACCTCCGAATTCTACTGTTCATCAGATATTTTTCTTTCTTCGTTTCCTTTGCTAATAGCTTGTAAATTTCATATTTAATTCATACGAACTCTAAAAATCATGGGACTAGTTGTGTTAGCTTCTTATGAGTACGAACTATTTGTTAAAAATGTTGAAACTCCAGACATACTTTTTGACAATTAATTGATTATTTAAATGTATTTTGGCTTAATTAAATCACAATTAATTAATGTGATGTCCTAAAGTATGAAATCACTTGGAAAATTCATGTTATAATCAGTGATATCTAAAAAATATATAATTTAGTTTTAAAGTGCTGTTTAAATTGTGAAGATCATTTAATCTTAATAACTAGCTTAATTATGATCCTTTTTTAATAGACCTTAAATAAATCTTTTATAACATGAGCTTTCTCATTTCAATTCATATGATTCTTGTTGCATCATGTTCTTTACTCGGTACCTCATCTCCTGTTATATTTTCATGGCATTCGGTGCATGTATCATATCATTTCATCACGTCAATTGTGATGCACCATTCTTTCTTTTAGCGATCGACGAATCAGATAGCGACGAGGGTATTCTTGAGATGGAACCTGATTGTGATATTGTGTGTGAAGAACTTGAGCAAGGTAAGCATCTAAGCATATTGTAAATTATACTTTGGATCATGTTATGGCTAATTGATAAATTATGCTCTATGTATGTTATGCATATTTAATTAGTCGATGTTGAGAAATCGGGTAGCACCTATTTGTTGCATTTCTCCCGATCTTGTATTGATGATCTCAATCATTGTAGTCGAGGTATAATCATGATAATGTCTAACTTAAAAGTTATATGAGATGCTTAGCAATGCATATGTCCTCGGTAGAAGTTGAGCGGTGGAATGTCTCATCGCTCGCGAGTATAGGACTTAATTACTTTCACCCTGAAAACAATGATAGGTTGATGAGTGGTGAGAATAAGACAAGATGTGGGCGATCCTAGGTGTAGGTCAGGAGAGAAACCCTGATGCCATAGACCGTTTGTATCGTTTAAGCACCGTCCGTTGGTGCAGTTGGCTTTGACACTTTTCCGTACTAACAACATATCCGTATATGGGACGGGTGAGCCTAGTACCGTAAGTTGCTATGTTCATTTGACTCATGCGTCGTGATGTGAGTGAGAAGGCTTGTAGAGGCACTTGAGGTTGGGTTGATAAGTCGTCGTACGCACGGGATCTAGGTGGCCTCCACCTGAGATTGTTGACAAAGGGGGATAATTGATGACCAAAGCAAAGAGGCATAATGATTGAAAAAGGGGGATAATTGTAGCTTTTACACGGGTCGATCAAGGGAGATAGTGGTGATGGACCATTGTAGCCACGAGAGGGGACAAAGTGAATGTAGGAGCATGCATCAAAGCAAAGAGGTAAGGTATTTGGCCATTTACAATTGGTATCATTTTTTATTTGCTTCTTGCTTTGGTTGTGTTGTAATTAATCAACAAAAAGGGAGAGATTGTAGCAAACATGCCCTTAGCAAGATTGTAGTGAAGCATCTTAGGGCATGTATGTGATTTTGGTGATTAATGATAACATAGTCAGTGAGACTAATATGTTTATCAAGTATATACCTTAGTAGGTCTAATAGATGCAATACATGAAGAAGCCACCGCAGCTGAGACAAAGACTGATAAAATTGGAAGAAGTCTTAGAGAAATTGTTCTCACCGGATGGTCAGGTGCTCAGAGTGTACACACTAGATGCTTACACTGGATCATTTCTTCCAGAGAAGGTTGAAGCTATTGAAGATTGTAGATCAACTCACTGGATGTTCCAGTGTTGAAGGTGTATACACTGGATAGTTTCACCAGAGCATTTTACACAAAGAAACCGGGACAAAGAGAGGAATAAATTAGACTTATTCCATAATATTTTATGTGATCAAATATGATGGATTTCTATATTATAATATAGAGCTCTTCATCTTTCCTTAGAGCTCAAGATTATCAAAATTAGAGTTCTAAGCAAAAAGTTATACCCAAAATACATAATGTTGTTCTGCTGAAATTTACCTCATCGGATAATCCAGTGCTCACAACAAAAATAGTCTGGTGCTACACCGGATAGTCTGGTACTCACAAAGTAAAATTGCTTGGTGTTCATAGAAAGTTTAGAGCAGAGTCTAATGCCTCACCAGATTATTCGATGTTCACAAAATGAACATATCAGACTATTATTTACAGAGGGCTCCAAAATGAACACATACACATAGGATGATTCGGTGCATGTGTCTGATATTCAGAGAGTCATCACAGGATAATTCGGTGTTCACACATGAGTCTAAGAGGGTTCCAACGGCTAGTTTCTTCTGCTATACTCACCGGATGATCCGGTGTTAGTACTACTGTTATCACCGGATTATTCGGTGTTCATAGTTTTTCTGGGCCGTTGGGGCAACAGCTAATTGGCGGGTTTCAGGCTATAAATACCTCCACTCAGTCATTTGAAGGTGTGACATGCTGCTGGAGTCCAAGGAATCTCATAGACACTCACGAAGACATCCAAGCCACCAAAGTGTTTAAAGTGATCATTCAAGATGATTAAACACAAGATTAGAGAGTGATAAGTACTTACAGGCCTAGAGAGAGTTGTAGCTAGGTGCTTCGACTTTGAGAGGGGGTCAAGGAGTTATCCTAATTTATACCAAGAGGTACGCCAGCACCTTGGAGTCTTGATGACTCGCTGGCAAGTTTGTTGATGCTCTGACTTGGTGTGGAGCGGTGGCAAGGCGATTGTGAGGGGACGCAAAGACCCTTATCTTTGTGGTGCAAGCTCCGAAATGATCACGGCGACAAGTGATTGGAAGAGAGGCTAGTTGTGAGACTTTACCTTGGTGGCTTGGTGGCTCGGTGGCTCATCCAGCTTGAGACCTTGCCTTGGTGGCTTGGTGGCTTAAGAGTCATGACTAGGTGTCGATCAGAAGCATATCCTTGGTAGAGCTTCAACATGGACTATGGGTGAAGTTTATGCCATCGATACCACTTGATAAAAATTTCTTGTGCCGAGTTTGCTCTCTCTACCTTATTTATGTTTCGCATTTACATACTTGCAACCTACGTTTGTGCATTTATCTTCATAGAATAGTTTGCTAGGTTGACTATAGGTTACAAAACTATTTTGAGCGATAGAGTAGACACATTAGATAAATCTAAAGCACATTTAGATATAATTTGATATAGATTTATCTTATAAAGTTTTTAAAGCCAATTAGGTTTTAAGTGTCCTAATTCACCCCCTCTTAGGACATCACCGACCCCTACAATGTCCCATCTGTTTTTCGCAGATGATTCACTAATTTTGATTCATGCAAAAGAGGGGGATGCACATCAACTACAGCGAATTCTAAGTATTTATGAGGAGTGTTCAAGATAGATGATAAACAAGGACAAGTTAGCTATAATGTTTAGCACAAATGTTGGGGAATCAAGTAGAGAAAGGGTCAAACAAGTCTTACATATTTCAATAGATACTCTTAATGATAAGTACCTAGGTTTGCCAGCCCATGTGGATAAATCTAGATTGAATACCTTCTCTTATACCAAGGATAGAATTTGGCAAAGAATTCAAGGGTGGAAGGAAAAGGTAAAGAAATTCTAATTAAAGTTGTAGCTCAAGCAATCCCCACCTACACTATGGCTTGTTTTGATCTCACAAAAGAGCTATGCAATCAAATTAGTCTTATGATATGCCGCTACTGGTGGAGCCAACAAGAGAAAGAAAATAAATTGCATTGGCTGAGTTGGGAGAAGTTGCTGAAATCAAAGCAAGAAGGTGGACTAGGGTTTTGTGATATTCACGGGTTCAATCTTGCCATGTTAGCGAAGCAAGGGTGGAGACTTTTGGAGAATCCTAATTCATTATGTGCCCAAGTCCTCAACGCCAAATATTTCAGTGGTGTTTCCCTTCTTGAAGTAACACCACTCCATGGGATGTTGTACACACGGAGGAGCATCTTGAGAGGAGTATCTCCGTTAAAGAAGGGATTATTGTGGAGAGTTGGCAATGGAAATTTGATTAGAGTTTGGTCTGATCCTTGGATTCCGAAAGGTAATATGAGGAGACCAACCACACCAAGGGGATATAGCTTTATCACTCGTGTTTCAGACCTAATTGACCCAGTTACGGAGATATGGGATTGTGTTTTAGTGAATGATATATTTTGGCCTCAAGATGCTGATAGAATCCTACGTATTCCAGTGAATGTTGACACAGGGGACTGGTCGGCCTTGCATTATGATAGTTGGGGCTTGTTTACTGTGAGATCAGCATATCATGTCTTCTATGATGATGTGGCTAACTAAGGAGGTGGGAGGAGTTCATGCTCTAACCAAGGGCCGAGTCCAAGTGATCATTGGTGGAAGCTATGGAAATTACAATGTCGAGGCAAGATCAAGCATTTTCTTTGGCGACTTGCACATGATACCTTAGCCCTGTGTTAGAATCTAAAAAGAAGAGGTATGGAGGTAGACCCTTGGTGTTTTGTTTGCAGGAGATTAGATGAGGATGGGGGTCACATTTTCTTTAAATGCAAGTTTGTTAGGGCCTTGTAGAGAGAGCTTCTAATGGAGGATGATAGAGTGAAGCTTGAGGAGTGTCGTTCTACTTTGGAAGTTGTGCAGCTAATTGTTTCCATGGAACTTGAGAAGATGATCCAAGTAATAACTCTGCTTTGGATTTGGTGAGGTGAACGCAACGACATTAGAGAGTGTGAGCAAAGAAAAAGTACTAAAAGGCTAGCTCATATTGTGTGCAAAATGGCTTTAGATTACACACAAGTCCTCATGAAGAAAAAGGAGTAGACACAATGACAACATCCTCTGTGGAAACGACCTAAAAATGATGTTATCAGGATAAACAATGATGTTGCTTTTGCAAAGGCTAGCCATTCGGGCGGCTGGGGTTTCTATGCATGTGATCATAATAGGACGGTTGTGTTAGCGGGAGCTGGAGTGATCACAACGACCATGGATACTTTTCACGTTGAATTGATAGCTGCTACAAAACGAGTACATGATGCAATTGAAAGGGGTATGACAAATATTGTTTTGGAGACGAATGCCATCATGGTTAAGCAAGCAATTGAAGGATATATGTATAACCTATCGACGATCGGCAATGTTATATGCGAGCTTCAATATCTACCGTCGTCGAAGACACCCCTTCGTTGTCGTCCGGTCCAGATATGCTCCACTTCGGTGTAGATGCAGCCGACGCCACCCCATTTCTTCACATGGCTGGGGACGTCGCCACCCCCCATCACCGGTGCTGCTGTTGCCCCCTCCTTTGTCCACCACTGCCCCTCTTCTCTCTCACTCGAGCTGTTCCAAGCCTGACCTAGACGGTCGCCTCTCTCCCTTATCCCTTCGCCTGGCATGTGGGTCCCGCCCATTTGCTGAGACGAGCCAGTTCATGAGCCAAGCGGCCAGTAAACCAAGCCAAGCCCAAAATGAGCTGAGCTGCCAGTCGATTGAACCGAACCGAGCCCAGAAATCATTATATTCCGCCCTTTTCTTTTTTTGAATTAACCACCGACAAAACTTCCAAAGCCCGTTTCCCCTCCATTCTAGTTCTGTTTTCGACGATTCTTCCACCGATATTCATCTAAATTCGAAATCTACCCAACCATGTTAGTTTCATAATTTCTGTAATTTAATTAGTTTTTAATATAATTAATTAAATGCTTGTTTGTGTATGCGGTTTTACCATTTGTTGCGTGCGTTAGAGGAAGGAGCGTTCGAGGAGGATCCAGAGTTAGAAGAAGGAGCGGACAAGGACTTCAATGAAGGCAAGTCCTACACCATTGATCATGTTGAATCTAAGTTTTTAAACACATCTAGTAGGGCCATTATTTCAAACAATAGTAATATGTATGCTTAAGTTAATAACTTAAATTTTAAAATGCTAATATAGTTATGATCTAACTTGTTTATGCCATGCCTTGTTGTTGTTACCTTTATTCTGCTGAAACTCTAGAGGTCCGTAATAAAAACTATATTGATTGTTTGGATGAATGTTTGTTTACTAGCATGCTTAGAATTACTTTGCTCAAATGAATGAATCATGATAGTTACATGTGCTAATCAGGACTTCTCAAAAAGTGTGAAATGATGTGTGCTTGATGTGTGTGTAATGAGAAATGTGTTATTAGAAACCCTAAAGCTTGATTTGATAGTGGGGAATTACCTTGCAGCAAGGTTTGCCTTCATGGTGTTCTTGCTGGAAGACACTTGCCTTGATCATATAAGGACCAGCTCGATGTGATATCCAACCTAGTATTCAATCGTACCACATGTCCTATATGTGGTAGGACTTGACCCAACTCCTTCAACTTAGTTTAATACCCACTCAGAGGCCGGTAGTGGTAATGAGGACTAGGAGAAGACTCGAGTTGTACGTAACCCGGTCTAACTGGTGATGCTGTTAAGGCTATGTCATAGCCTTGGGATTGCTAAGTGGTTCTTCCCGTGATTTATTCTAAGGCCCCGGGTATCTTAGTGCCCTGTGGGTAGATATAGTGGCTATGTTGTGAAGATGTTGCGTCTCGTTATGACAGTTCTACCAGTTGTTAAGGTTGGAGTCTGTTCATAACAAAAACCGACAATGAACCCGAAGCCGGACTTGAAATTCTCATCCACTTCGCTTTTTCCTTCGCTCTCACGTCCACACCAAAAAATGGCTATGTCCCACTCACTCTCTCTCCTAGTCTTTATCCGATCCACACTAGGCCCCCTCCCCCTCTCTCTCCTAGTGCCCCATGCCGCCGGCCTCCTCGCCTCTACCACCATCGATGGACCTTTCAGATATAGGAGTTAAGAGGCTGTCTCGACGAAGCAACTAGCTTCACCAACTCTGGCACCATCGATCTCCCCGACACATCGAGGGTCGAGGCGCTTGGACCCTGTGCCGGAGATGTCTCCATAGCTGACGCCTCCGCTCAGGTCTCCTTCTCCAACATCAGCTACATCGACATCTCTGCACCTAGCCTGCCTTCCTTTGAGGTGTCACCACCTGTGGCTCACCACATATGGTGCACGACGATGAACGTGACGATGGGCGGGATCTGACAACAACACGCGTCTAGGCGGCCCCTTGGCATCGCAGCGGCACCCACTCCCCCTCTCTCTCCTAGTGTGTTGTGCGTGGGTGGGCATTTTAGTGCTATGGTGGTGGCCTTTGTGCCATAACATTTCTATGTGCAGGGCGTCATGGTGGCAGGATCCATGGCGGCGAGCACATTGAGGTCCTGGGCACCACGATGGTGAGATCCAGGAGCAGCACGACGAGGTCTGATGGCGGCATGGTGGGATCAATTTCTTTTCTTTTCTTTTTCTTTCCCGAAAAAGACTTCACTGCCAGTTCTAAACGACTAGTAGTGATGTCAACCCGACTTTTACTACCCGTAACCCACTACCGGTTCCAAAACCGGCAGTGATCGATGGTTCTATAGTAGTGTATGTGATGTACCATGTTATTATACTCTAATTGATGTATGTCTGTGATGACTACTTTTATTGGAAAGTTATGCGTATCAGCTACAGATCTAGGGACTAGTACGAGTTGCATTAGATGACCTAAAGGAGGGGCTTGACAATGACGAAGAACGGTGCGCCAGTGGGAGTTAGGGGAGGGGGCTTTCTTCGATGGTATTATCTATCTCCGTGTTTAGAGAGAGGTCGGCAGGCGGCAGGCCAACCCCGCGGAGGAGGCAAGTGCAAGGGCGGGGTGGCGAGGACACCGCTGCCCGCGAGCGATGGAGGTCCGTCAGATGGGTCGGTGCTGAAGCGAGGAAGCTCCGAAACAGAGTAGTTAGCATGATGATGGACGGTGGGCACGAATCTGACGACGGGAGAGCCGCTGGAGACAATAGGATGGGAAGGGGGAGTGTTGCTCTATTTTCATGTGGAGAAGAAGGGAGAGGAATGAAGAAGACGAGTTGAAATCTGTTTGATCGCAAATGAATGAAGGACTTTCATTGACTTAAAAACACCTATTTTAGGTCTCAGACCAGAGACGGATCCACCACTGGGGTCAAGCCCTCTACACTAGAGCAGACTTGGGAGCCCCAAGACCCTTCAATTTTTGGGCATAAAAGAGAAAGGAGAAGAGAAGAAGATAATGATTAGGAAGAAGAAGAGTTAAAATAGTGGAGAGAGAGGAGGAAAAAAAGAAAAACGCCCTCTATATTTCATATCGGTGGATTGGTCACTATGTGTGACATAGAGCAAGGTCTTTAAAAAACTTCATCTTTGAGCATTTGTTCGCTCTGTCATCCATGTATCTAAAATATAAAGTTACGAATGCGTTTGGTGTTCTGCCCGGTCTATTTCCTGCCTCCTACTCCCACCTAATTTAAAACCGGGTAAAACCACCTGAGAAAACTGCAATCTGTTTCCTGCCTCCTACTCCCACCTAATTTATAACCGGGTAAAACCACCTGAGAAAACCGGAAAAAAAACCGAACCCGTACGCAAGACCGTATGCAAGACCGGGCTGGCTCTTATGCAAGACCGGGCAGCACCCTTCCCCCACGCAGATCCTCCGCGCCGCTCACATAGATGCCCTGACCGGCGGCGCACGCGATGGGCGCGCCGCTCCCGCCCCTCCCCCCCCCCCCCCGCCGCTCACTCTGTTCCCCTCGCCGGAGGTCCAACCCATCCTCCTCCCCGCTCCCGCCCCTCCCCCCCGCCGCTCACTCCGTTCCCCTTGCCGGAGGTCCAACCCATCCTCCTCCCTGGTCCTCCTCACCGTGCTCCCCTCTCTGGCGGCCCAACCCATCCTCCTCCCCTGTCCTCCTCACTGTGCTCCCCTCTCCAGCGGCCCAACCCACCCTCTCCGGCGGCCCAACCCACCCTCCTCCTTGAACCCTCTTCCCCCCGCCATTCGCACGGGATCTGGCCCCACGCAGGTGACTATGTATGGCAACGCATCCGTTGTGGCGAGATATGTGGGGAAATTGCCGCCGCCTTCCAACCGAGGTGGTTCCGTATGGCTGCCGAGTTGATTCCGTTTCTTGCATTTCCTTTTTTGTTGATTTTCCTCTGATAACAGTGATTCCGTATTTTGCATATCCTTTTTTGATGCTTTGCCAGCTGATGACAGTATAAATCTTACCATTTTGGTGTTCCGAGGATGAACGAGGAAGGACGCCGAGGGGGTAGGCACCTTAACTAGGAGGACGGAAGGGATGCCGAGGAGTGCACTTCATCGAGGAGGATGAAGAGGGACTAGCGATTGTGTGGTAAGTCTGTATGCAAACATTTTGTTCTTGACGCAATGGTTTTAGTGACCCGGTTTGGTAAGCCTGATTACTTTGTCACAATGACCTGTAGTCCACATTGGGAGGAGATAACAAGTCAACTATTTCCGGGACAGACACCACAAGATAGACCAGAATTGGTTGCGAGAGTATACCGGGCTAAGCTGCGTGATTTACACGATTTTTTGATCAAGAAGAGTCACTTGGGTGAGGTCACATCATATGCACATGTTACAGAGTTTCAGAAGAGGGGTTTGCCACATGAGCACTTCTTATTGATTATGGCCCCTAACAGTAAGTTAAGCAGTCCTGATGATTACAACAAGGTTATTTCAGGAGAGATTCCTGATCCTATCAAATACCCTGTATTGCATGCTCTGGTTATCAAGCACATGCTACATGGATCATATGGTGCTCTCAACAAAAATTGCCCCTGCATGATAGACGGACATTGCCGTTTTCGTTATCCTCGACAATTCTGTTCGGCTACACAGCAAGGAAAAGACTCTTATCCTATATATAGGAGAAGGGAAGATGGCCGTCGAGTGGCGACCAGGGGTGCTGTATTGGATAATAGATGGGTGGTTCCGTACAACCCCACACTGGTTATGCGGTATAACTGCCATATTAATGTCGAAGTTTGCTCAAGCATCAAGGCAGTTAAGTACCTATACAAATATGTCTATAAAGGTCATGACCGTGCATCCTTCTCAGTCGATCCACAAGATCAAAATGGTACAATAATCAATGAGATTCGACAATACAGGGATGCAAGGTTCATAACTCCCCCCGAGGCCGTGTATCGGATATTTGGTTTCCCTTTGTATGCCGTATCTCCTTCTGTTTTGCAACTTCAACTACATCTGCCAAACATGCAACTTGTGTCATATAGAGCTACTGATAACCTGAATGATGTGGTGAACCGGGAGAAATCTAAGAGGTCGATGCTTACTGAGTATTTCAAGATGAACCTGGTGGATAGCAAGGCACGTAAATTGTTATACAAAGAGTTCCCGGAGCACTTCCGGTGGATCAAGTCCGATAAGCGCTGGCAAGCAAGGGTAAAGAGGCCGCAGGTTGGGAGAATTGTGTATGCAAACCCTGCTGAAGGGGAGAGGTACTATTTACATGTGCTCCTCAACCATGTGAGAGGCGCAACTTCATATGAGAACCTTCGTACTGTACATGGGAAAACCTGTTCCACCTTCAGAGATGCGTGCGAGATGATAGGGCTCGTAGAGACTGATAGATCCCTCGATGAATGCTTGGCTGAGTCTACTACATTCCACATGCCTTGTGCACTGAGAAGGTTGTTTACGACAATTATTGTATTCTGCGAGGCGACAAATATCCGTGGCTTATGGGAAAATCATTTTGAAGCAATGTCCCAAGATTATCGTTGTACACACAATGATGCAGCAATGGTTGAGCAACTGGTGCTTAGGGATATTAGAAACGTGGTTCATTCAATGGGAAAGGATGTAAGGAATTATGGTCTTCCGGAGGTTGACGACTCAGGTGATGTCCTTGCGTAGTGTTTTACGTTTTTTTCGCTTATTTTGTCAATAGTCATGATTTATTGGTAAATACATTACAGTTGATCTCCATGATGAATTATGGTTTGCAGATAACACCTTAACTTGTCGAGTAAAGTATTATGATTTACATAATACATATAACAATTTTCCTTGGTTACCGTACAAATAATTAGGCTCAATTATATTGCTAAAATATGGTGATGTGAATAAACCATAACAAAATGGCAGTTCTCTTATAGTTATGTCAGTGCTTATTTATCTTACACTGTATTGTAAATATTTTGTTATGTTAACTAACGGTTCAGTTAATATTTTATTATTATATTGTTCATACAGCTGATTATTATAGCGATCAATCGAGAGAAGTATTAGAGGAATTGTCGGTGGGCGTAGACGTAGAACATCTGAATCTTATTAATACACTGAACATAGAGCAGTGATCGAGGTTTGATGAAATAATAGATCACGTAATCAACTCTAAGAGCCAGGTATTCTTTGTTGACGGTCCAGGTGGCACGGGAAAGACATATTTGTACAAGGCATTGCTTGCAAAGGTTCGTTCGATGGGTCTGATAGCCATTGCAACTGCAATGTCTGGTATTGCAGCGTCCATCATGCCTGGTGGTCTCACCGCCCATTCCAGGTTCAAGATCCCCATAAAGCTTTCCGACAATAACATGTGTAATTTCACCAAACAGAGCGGTACCGCTGAGTTGCTTCGCAGGTCACACTTGATAATCTGGGACGAAGTTGCCATGACCAAACATCAAGCTATTGAAACACTCGATAGGTCTCTCCAGGATATAATGGGATGCTCGCAGCTCTTTGGTGGAAAGGTCATGGTATTTGGAGGAGACTTTAGGCAGGTCCTTCCAGTGGTGACACGTGGTACGAGGGCACAGATCACTGATGCTACACTACAAAGGTCTTATATATGGGAGAAGATACGTAAGATACAGCTAACCCGGAATATGAGGGCACAGTCTGACCCATGGTTCTCCGAATACCTCCTTAGGATTAGCAACGGAACAGAAGAGACAATTGGTGATGATTATGTGCGTCTCTCAAATGATATCGTGGTTGGTTACAGTTTTGCAGAAGAATCAATTGACAAACTCATTGAATTTGTATACCCAGATCTCCAGAACAATTCTACGTCAGCGGACTACATGAGTGCACGTGCTATCCTCTCAACTAAGAATGAGCATGTGGATGAGCTGAATGCAATTATGATAGATAGGTTTCCAGGCAAGGAGACGGTATACTACAACTTTGATTCCGTCGACGATGATTCACGAAACAACTATCCGATTGACTTTCTGAACTCAATCACACCAAATGGATTGCCACCACATTTGCTTAAACTCAAAAGCAACTGTCCAGTCATCCTGCTTCGGAATCTTGATCCTCACAACGGTCTCTGCAATGGAACAAGGCTAATGGTTAGAGCTTGCCAACGTAATGCCATTGATGCAGAGATTGTTGGCGGGCAACATCCTGGAAAGAGGGTGTTCATTCCTAGGATCCCTTTGTCCCCCTCAGAGGACATTTCACTCCCTTTCAGATTCAAGAGGAAACAATTTCCAATCCACCTTAGCTTTGCAATGACTATAAACAAAGCTCAAGGACAAACCATTCCTAATGTTGGTATTTATCTACCCGAGCCTGTGTTTTCTCATGGACAGCTGTATGTTGCATTATCGAGGAGTGTATCACGTCAGTCAACATGAATTCTAGCTAAGCCAAATAAAGATATAGATGCCATAGGGAGAAGCACCAAGAATATTGTGTACAGAGATGTATTGGAATGGTGTTCTTCGGTTTCATGATCGGTATCTTGCTTCTAACCTCACTATAATTGATTCGTTTGTGAATTGCAAATGTAATAATTAATTGTGCTGTAGGAACACTTCTGGTTTCTTCGTTTTCGAGTGCAAGCGCACATAGAATGGAGAAAAGGCCAGAACCTACAATTCATAGAGTAAGTCTTCTCCAACGCACAACGGTGCACAATTCGCATGGATCCTTGTTATTGACATGAAATGCACATGCAGGATGGGAACGGCAGTCAACTAAGGAAGCAATTTTTTGGTAAACCTACTGAAATATAACAGGAAAGAACGTGAAGACGACATCCCCTCCTTGGACGAAAAATTGTCAAGAGCATTAGGCATTCGATGTTTCCAAAGATAAAATACTTGTGATATTATATTTGCACGTGACTATCTATTCAACCATATATTACTTGATGTATTGTTTATTTTTATTTTTGATGCTCTAAAACCATATATAAGTAACTGTGGATGTAAAAAATTGCGCGTGACTATTTATTTTTATTCTTGATACTCTAAAAACATATTAGACACCGTAGTTAAAAAAAACACGCGTGAGTTTGGTATCCAGCACCCAATCCTACCTGTTCTGATCGAATCTAACGCATCTAGCTCCCCACACCCCCAATGCGTCGTATTTTCTGTCTGCCTCAACCTGGCTCCATCCCACCCACAGAAATTGGTCAACACAGATTAACCAACCCCGCTATCGCACCCCATCCTACCCACCCCCGCATGTGAAAAAGCTGTTGCCGGCCCCGATCTCCATCTCCGCCGCCTGCTTGCCTCGTCGCGCACCTTGGCCCTGGCTTTCGCCGCCTCCAACACCGTTGTCCTTGGCCCGCAGTGCGCCTGCCTCCGGCTACATCGGACGCCTCCAGCCCTCGGCGCCATCGGCATCGACCGCCTCCGGCCCCGACGTCCTCGGCCCGCATCTTGCCCACCTCCGGCCCCGGCGTCCTCAGCCCGCAGTTTGCCCGCCTCCGGCCCCAAAGTCCGATGCTCGCAGCACGCCTGCCTCCGGCTACATCGGCCACCTCCAGCCCCCAGCGCCCTCGGCATCGACCGCCTCCAGCCCCGGCGTCCTCGGCCCGCAGCTCGCCCGCCTCCGGCTACATCGGCCGCCTCGAGCCCCCGTGCCCCCGACATCGACCGCCTCTAGCCCCTGGTGTTCCTCGGCCCGCAGCTCACCCGCGTCCGGCCCCGACGTCCTCGGCCCGCGGCGCACCAGCCTCCGCCTACATCCCCACGCCCACTGAATTTGGGGTACTCCTTCTTCACAGGTAGGCATCCCTGCCGGCTTTACCGCCATCAATGGCCGGTCCCCACACCGCGATAGGGAGGGCGCAATTTACACTGGATCCGCCATCGAGGTGAGTTAAAAAGGAATGTGTATATATGACAAATCTCTACATACCAAAATTATCTATTGTTACCAATTCCACTTGTTTTGTTTCTAACAATCCTTATATAAACCATCGAGGAGGAGGGCAGAGGGAGGTTCGGTCTTCAGCTGAGGAGGAGAGAAGAGGGAGGATCGGGGGTCGGCTGAGGAAATCAGGTTTGTTTTGTTCAGCCATTTCTGTAGACGAACATTTGGATTTCTCCGAGGGATATGCATGTCTCAGTTTATGCTTCTATGCTGCCAAGTGATACATTTTGATTATGTAGATAGTACATTACTAAAATGCTCATATTTCGATCTGCAAGCATGATTCACACGATTTGATGTTTCTAGATTATGCCTTGTATATTTGGCGTTCTGATTATGTTGAGTTACGGAATATGGATCGTAGCAGTTAGTAATGTACTGTCATTACTGTGGATTTGTCTATATGATGTTGCTGCTTGTAGGTCAGTAAACGTTGGAAATTCATATAGATAGAAGTTTCTACTTCTTAAGTATTTTTTGTGACCTTTCATTTAGTTGCTTATCTACTGTTCTGGTGCACTCTAAAACTGCAGCAAGAAGAAAAAGAGAGGAGGACAGGCAGTTGGTCATGATAAAGTTAACCGAGGATTGCGCCAGTTTAGTATGAAAGGTGAGGAAGCAGCATAATGCAAATGCAAAATACGGGTCCTTGTATAGTGATTGGTACAGTAGTATACCAAAATGCAAACTATCATAGGTTTCTTGACGTATACTGTTTGTTCCTTTGCAGTTTGTGAGAAGGTTGAAAGTAAAGGGAGACCAATATTTAATGAGGTTAGTGATTTGTTATTTCTATTAGAGATCACATGGGTTTACTTTTCTTGTTGTGATGCAAGGCATGTATTAGAGATCACATGGGTTTACTTTGATGAACTAGGAAACAACAAATTTACATATTTGAGTCCCTGATTCCTTAGCATGTATGAGTTTGCTATTTCTTGATCTTCGAAGATTTGATCCATTATTTGCTGGTTTTAAAGAATATGGTGATATATGTGATATATTTCTGCTCTTTTATATATATAGTTGAATGCCCGTGCGTTGCAACGGGTGTCGCAAATTTAGACACGACAACATGAGCATGAAGGTAGAACTATAGTACAAGACCCATAATCAGAAAGGATGTGGCAACAATGTTCTAAAGAGATGGTTCCAATAGGTACATGATATAGGAATAAACCTTCAAATCATAACATTGTATGTGATGCTGCATGATAGAAAGTACAACAAACGATAAAAACTATATTAGCACTCAAAACTGCTAGAGCATCACTCAATCGAGGTATTAAAATATTTGAATGAAGCTGCATAAACCCTTCAAGTCATATGGTTGGAAAATCACACACCCACTTAGACTAAGAAAAGAGAACAACAATGTATATTTTATTGGTTCTTGAAAACCCAAAAGAGAACAAACCATGTAGAAAAAATATGAACTAAAGAGTTTTTTTATTTTAGCCCATCCAACTATCCAGATACCAAGGCATTGCAATACCACTATAATATATTGTCAAAATAGTGTTTCTACAAACTAACCTTCGCCATAGTGTGTAGTTGCCAAAACACTAATCAAACTGGAAGCAAACCAATCCAAGGAAAATAGGAAATAAAGATTTATTGCAGGTCATCCACAGGGCAGTAAGATCACAATCTCCATAACAATAAGAAAGTTACCTCTTTCTTGTTCTTGCTACAACATCCCCTTTGCCACACTTCAATTATTTCAAAAGAAACCTAAAAAGGCAGAAGGAAAACGTTCAAGCATAAACAAAACGAACACCAGATCAAGCAAGAACCAGTAAGGTACTACAACTCCTCATGGAAAAAAACACAAGTTACTACAACATCAATCGTAGAGCAGGAAAAGAAATATGGGTTAAACAAGCGGTATTAGCAGTTAGAAAGTACTTGAGAAAAGAGAAAAGTTGTGAGCATATACCCTTCTCCAAAGCTACAATGACAAGCATCTTGCAAAGATCCACTTGATTCTTCAAGTTTTCCTCCAACCTCCTCTCACCCCATGCCTGTACAATTGCATTGTTTGCATGCAATAAGGAACAAACAATTTATATCAGCTAAGTGGAATTCAGAGAGATTGATTCCAATTTGTAAAACTAGATCAGAATAGGCAGACTCATGAACAATTTTAACCTATCAAAGTATTGCAAGAACACACAAAATAAATACAGACATCTCCAAAAAGTAAGTCAGGGACTTACAAAAGCTTTAAATGTGAGCCTGAGAGCTGTCATTTCATATATGCAACATCCTGCGAAAAAAATCAATGAGTATTAAATCACAAGAATGCTATATTAGTGCAGAGACATGATTTATGACACTATAGTGATACACACCTAGAGACCAAATATCGGACTTGGTACCATATGGTATATCTGCAAAAAGTTCTTGGCACATATGACTTGATGTTCCTACCACCTTTGTTAGAGTAATACAGTAATAAGCAACACCATCAAATACATGGAAGAAAACTCAAAATTTCAAGTCTACTTACAGAAGACGCAAGATCATCTGAATATATTAATCATGTGTATAATGTTCTATCAATCCGAACAATAAACCTATTAAGTTTTCTGCTTATAATTACTTTTGTTGCTCACAATAATCCCCGTCCCTCTGTTTCTCATTTGGATTCCAGTCCATAAATTGGGAAATTAAATTTCTATATTAATCACCATGTTTTGTCACTATATATTTTTTCTGAATTCAGATACGAGTTGAGATGGATATGTCTAGATAGTTGTTGCAAAAATGTTTAGACTTTGGATTTCTCCTTTTCTTAATCTGGGTTTGGCTCACTTCTCTAATCAATATTCTTACATGCAGATTTTATTGAAGAAAACTCTGAAAGAGTGGCTTCAAGAAATTCATAAAAGTACATTACTCTGATCTATATATTTTTTAGTTTTACTTTTTATATTAGTTTTAATATTCTGTTCTGTATTGGTATGTTTGTCATATTTTGTTTTCTTAATACCAATTCGATGTGTGCTTTTGTGCTACTTAGCCTGCAGTAAGTGAGTTTTCTTTGGGTCTTAATTTTAGACTGCAATCTAAAGTTTTATCATGTGTTCTTCATTTTGAATTTTAAGTTAAGCGGTGTAGGCTTGCCGATAGTCTTGTTAGTATTTAAACTCTGGATCTTTGACAATCTGAGGGTGTTATGTAGTTGTTAGGTTCAACAGTCTTTTAATCATTCGGTTGAGTGCTTATTGGTTCAGTTTGCCTTGGCTAAGGACATGTATTACCTGCTGTAAGTTTGTTCAGAAAAATTTTCAGCACAATTTTTGTACCTTCGTTAGTCTGCTATTTAATTCTCTATGACATTGAGATTGTTCCCAGTGATGATTTCCTTCAAAATATGTGTATAATTTTCTATCAATCCGAACAATAAACCTATAAAGTTTCCTGCTCATAATTACTTTTGTTGCTCACAATAATCTCTGTCCCTTTGTTTCTCATTTGGATTCCAGTCCATAAATTGGGAAATTTAAATTTCTATATTAATCACCCTGTTTTGTCACTATATATTTTTCTGAATTCAGATATGAGTTCAGATAGATATGTCTAGATAGTTGTTGCAAAAATGTTTAGACTTTGGAGTTCTCCCTTTCTTAATCTGGGTTTGGCTCACTTCTTCAATCAATATTCTTACATGCAGATTTTATTGAAGAAAACTCTGAAAGAGTGACTTCAAGAAATTCATAAAAGTACATTACTCTGATCTATATATTTTTTAGTTTTACTTTTAATATTACTTTTAATATTCTGTTCTATATTGGTATGTTTGTTAACCTATTTACCTGTTCTGCCTCTTGAAGGTGTTGTGCTGCAATCCATGATATTAGATGTTAGCCTTGTGATTCATGTTTGCCTTGTGATTACCAAACAGACATATTTATTATTACAAGTTTAGCAATACAAAGCAGTCTATTTATTTGAATCCCTAACGTTTGCCTTTGTGAATAACAAACCAATGGAGCCTCCTCCTCTGTTTTCTGTATTATGAGTAAGTACGATCATCACTCTCTGTAGCGGTTGTATTTTGAGATTGTTTCATTCTTCTCTCTTGCTCGGTTATTGTTGGTGTGTAGATTAGTTCAGACGTCCTAGCCTAGGGAATCAATGTTAAGTGTCCCATTGTTCTTATTTGCTATTGCAGAAGATATAATCATGTACAACAGATATGGAATACACTACCAAAACAATTTATCTGTGATGCATAATATTTTTTTAATTTTATTACTGGGTTAGGACGCCTCTTTTGTATTTCACAAAGTTATTGCAGATAGGACTCCAATTTTGTTATTCTTTTAAGGTAGTGTTCTTAGGATTGGTGTTTCCAAGTTCTATTTGACAAAACCATGTGATTTGACTTAAAAAAAAATCTCTACAGGCTTTTGTCAATGTGCACAACGCTACCTTTTTATAGACTTAGGACATGTATTCCTCATGATGTGCTCCCATTTTCTGTCTTTGTATTTCAGTTTTGCAACCAAAACCCAACGGACAAGTTTCAGATGCCAGCACACTATGATTCTTCAAAAAAGTGCTTGAATATTTGTTGATTCCGTATTTAGCAGTTATCACTCTGTCATAGATTGATACATGCAAGAATTTGAACTGCACATGACTACTCGGCATGTTGTTCCAGAATCTAACAAATTGATAAAAGGACCAAATTTGCTTACATTTAATATATATATATATATATATATATATATACATATACATATATGAAGTTATGTCTTATATTTAATCGCCGGTTTTCCTTCTCTATTGTTGTAGTGCATATTAGGTATTCTTTCTTTGTGATGCAAATTGATGATGCCATAAAAATATCATATTGACACAGCTAGCTATGGCACACTATTTTTTACATTGTAATAATAAACCTTCAACATGCATGTGTGTACAGATGGATTCTTTTGAGGATCAGAAAGAATCAACTGGTATAAGCCCCGATGTTCAGATATTGGAAGGGACCAATAACACATTGAGTTCTACACTATCAAAATTTAAATCATGACATAACAAACCAAAGAAGGCGCATACAACTAGAGTTGCCCCACAAGGTACATATTTTCACTATGTTTATTATTTTTTCTCTTTAGCTATATTAGTCTCTTATTCATCTGTTTTGTTACAGATTATATTTGTACTGAAGAAGATATTGCCATTGTCGAATCCATCAAATCATCACCTGATAATAGAATACTTGTGGACATCGACGATGCATTCGTAGACAAGTTCCATTTCGAATGCCTTCTACAGCCTAATGAATTCTTAAATGATGAAGTAAGTACACCTGCATAAATCAGTTATATAACATGACCCTATAATTTAATCGTAATTTATAACTTGTAACTACAGGTCATAAGCGCATATATCCATTGTATAAGGGCTAAAGAGCATCTACATTATAGGGCTGGTGGAAAAGTTTTCCTAGAGAATACTTACATTTCTAGTATTCTAAAGCGTGATGGCAAGCTTACGATGGACAAAATAGATCCTAGCCATGACACCATCAAAAAAAAGGTGGATAATTATCTGGAGCATGATATGGTAACAATCAACACCATATTTATCAATTTTATATTTATATATTAACATATCTATATCTAATACTTATGCCAAATGTTTGCTTTAGGTATTCATTCCAATTAACATCTCACGATACCATTGGTATCTAGCAGTTGTGAACGCCAAAAGATGTGAGATACATGTCCTCGATTCGCTAGGGCCTACAATGGATCGCAACGACCTCACTCTTACTGTAAGAATTTACAAGTTCGATACTTTTTTTTCATTAAATTTAAGAAGACTTTTTTTATATTACCTATGATGCTACAATTTATATTTAACAGATAAGTGGATTGGATAAACAAATAAATATTACATCGCAGTTAAAAGAGCTTAAAGACCACAAGTGGCAGGACCTCAGGGTTGGAACATGGCCTATTATAGAGATATTCTCATATGCGATGCACACTGACGGGTACACTAAAGCATTGTTGCTTGCTGAAATAATTACCTTTCATTGTTTGATTAAATTAAATAAGTAACTCTATAAAGTTTCTGCAATACTGTAGTGTCTCTTGTGGTTTATTCATGCTAAACTTCATGAAGTATTGGACAGGAGATACACTATCTCATAGTGTGACTCGGGTATTTTAAGCATGATCATAAAGGTTTGCGACATGTTTAAATATTATATTATATTCAGGTAACCGATTAATTTTAATTGCAATTTTGTAGTGTGATATGACGAATTTCAGACTAAAACTAGCAGCAATTTTGTTGGACTCGAATCTAAACACCAGGAAAGCGTGTTCATATTCCAAACATGACAGCAAAGAAGAAAAAAATTCAAATGATGTTGTGATTGTAGAGAGTCCTGCCAAGCGTGGCAAATTTTCGAAGACATCACATCAAATTGAAGATCAATCGTCACTATATGTTCTTCCTATTGCCATCATACCGACAAATGCATCTGAGTTAGTAGGCGAGCTTTGCAAATTTATCATGTCTATAGACCATGCTGAGACTTTAGAGTACGTCTATTTAATTCCATATAATATGTATTGCATATATACATTATTCTAATATATTATTGAACCTAATGCAATATATTGCTTCATAGGAAAGAATGGATTCGGAGCTCTAAGCCTCAACTGATTAGCTTAAGCCTAAAAAAGGTCCAAGAAATAATGGATATGCAAAAGCCTATGGACAAGGATTGTTTCAATATGGGTGTGAGGATGTTCGCTTGTGACGAGATCAACCTGTTAATGGACGAACAATATCACTACATGGACCTACAGTTCTGGGTACAATATATTATATTCATGTAATAATTCTGTTTGCACATAATCTTACGAGCTCTCTTTATTATCATAGTTGTTGTGTGACTTTGGATGACATCTGAAATATCGAAGGAAGCTTGATGTCCATTTGTTGGCAAAAAAGTTTGATACGTGGCTTGGGATGGAGTATAATATTTCACAGTGCAAGTTGGTACGGTTAAGTTGGTATGTTTTGTTTCGTTGTTTATCTGTGTCGTGGTTTAGTTTCTCCTAATAGTAGTAACTATTATTTGCAGATTCTATTGCCGACATATCAGCATGGACATTTCATACTATTTGCATTCGACATAGTGGCTAGAAGTGTATCGATATTAGACCCACTGCCTATACCGGATTGGTTTAAAGGATATGAACCCATATGCTTCTATCTGTTGAAAACTCTTAAAATTTCCAATAAATTGAATCTAGCTCAGGAAGTAGCAAACCCCTCGTGGATTGACGACATATGTGATTGGCGTCGTATACTACCAATTTATGTTCCAAAGACAAAAGATTGGTAAATTTCTTACAACATTGGTTCTATCAATTAGATTATTCATATAGATGTAACAATTTTTTCTGCAGGTTTGACTCGGGTTTTTTTGTTATTAACTTCATGCGCGCGTGGAATAGTAAACAACTACAACCACCGATTTGCACTGTGAGTGTTCTCAACAGCATTATGGTTTACATTAAGCAATTGGTCATCTGGTTATGCACTTCTTCTGACAATTACAATGAAATATAATGCGTTGACAGGATGTGCACGAACTAAGGAAGAAGTTTCTGGTTGACCTGCTGAAATACAATGGGAATGAATCTAAAGACAACATCCCTGAAGTTGTACGAGAATTTGTTAAACGTATTAGATAGTGTATTATTTCGGAATGAGATATAATAAGTTGTATTATTATTTTTGCTTATGACTATTGTACTGTTTACTGTTTATTTTGCTTATTATGACTATTGTACCGTTTACACATTGTTTTATTTTTAAATACGTGGCTTTCATGCAATGTAATGGATGTGGAGTACATCTACGTACGCGTATAAAAATTGCAAGTGCGTGTCGCACGTGCATAGTTACTAGTCATCCTTAGGGAAAAAAAAAAACTGGTTCACTCAATGATTTGATTTGGATCTTCAATCTCCTAGTGAAAGATTTTGAATTTCCACTTCGCATAAATTTGAAATTAGCCGTTAGGCGTAGAAACTCTTCCAACAAATGAACGCAGCTCCGTATAAATGGACCCCGGAAAAACCTCTCGCAGGCTGTCCAAAACCCACTCTTATCCGCAGGGGCGCGCACGCGATCTCCCTTCTCCAATCCGCCCCATCCGCCATGCTGGCTGCCGCCGGCACCGCCTCGGGTCTCGGGTTCGCACCCTTCTCCCTACTTCCTTCCCGCCCCCTGCGCCCAAACCCTAGCCGCGGCCTCCTCCTCGCAGCGACCGCCTCCTTCCCGCGGTCGCGCCGGTGCGGGTGCGGCGCCGTGGTGCGCTGCGCGAAGCGCACGGGGAAGCGGCGGTACCCGTCGGAGAAGAAGCTGCTGGAGCGGCGCCACAAGGAGCTGCTCCGCCAGGCCGCCCCCGAGGAGGGCAGCGAGGGGCGGGAGTCCGGGTACTGGCGGCTCTCCAAACTCGCCGTTCCCGCCCGCGACGACCCAGGCAAGGACTTCGCCGGCGTCTCCCTGCCGCTCCTCCAGGCCATCGCCAAAGCCATCAAGTTCCCGGTACGCCAATCGACCACTTTTTGGAATAGATGGTACAGTGATAATCGATGCAGTGCAATTGCGAGGTTTTAAGTGAATCGATGACTGCTTGCTTAAACAGAGGTCTAGTGCGTTGAATCGTAGGCTTACTGCACTCCGATACGTCAGTGCTCTGGATGATAAAACCATACATGCTGGTAGAAAATATAACTTGGCTTGGTGAGTGCCATTTAGTTAACATGGCCCTCACTTCTCTTGGCATTTGCACAATCCCTGAGTTGCCGGTGACCTCCTTTTTTGATCTGTTAGACTGCAGTTTTTTGTGGTAATGTAACTTGTTTCGTTTGGGCTTTAGGAATAGGTCTGGAATTAAGCCAGGGTTAGCACGACCCTCGCTCCTCTTGGCCACTTGCACAATCCCTATGTTGCCAGTAAGCTCCTTTCGTAATAGGTTTGACTGTAGTTTGTTGATCATGATTTATCAATGTAGCCAGCCAGATGAATTGCATGTTTTCAAGTTCCAACAACATTTCCGAGCTGCATTCCGAATCATGCGCAGGACCCATGTGGTAAGTTAACTGGCGGTATGAGTGTTGTACTATAAGTACAGTTGTACTATCCAGATCATCCAAATGGCCAACTGCCTGGGGCAATGTTAGATGCTAGGCTGCAAGCCTTACTGATACGCCTTCGAGCATAAGTTGATCTTAATAACCCAATTGTACGCCTTTTTCTTCACCTACCCATGTTGTATCTCATCACCCTGTAATTGTCTCTGCTCTCGCATTTTTCATAGTACTTTTTGTTCATCTTTTATGCTGCCGATGTTGCTGTTGAGACTTTTCATATGATTATATGCCTCTAATTTTATTCTGCTGTGCTTCAGGTTGCTTCTATGCTGCCTGAAGAGGCCTTCTCTGTTATCCGCAAGTCATTTGATGCACGAAAGGTTCTTCATGGAATGACATCAGTTCTATCTTAATTAATATTTGTTGTCCTGCCATGAGACTCAGTTGAAATCACATGCTTGATGTAGAAACTGCAGATGTAATGCAGATGAACTGCATTACATAAGTTAAAATAGCCATGGAATTAAGAAGAAAGCATTTAGTAAGATTCACTACATTTCCAGTTAATGTTGTCCTCGTTTTTTCATTAAGCCCCCAATCATTCTACACAGCCTCATAACGACAATTTATGGAGCACCAGGATCCTTTATATGGTTTCAGGGGGGAAAAAACTGAGGTTCTGCAATAGCTATAATATTTTGTTCAGATTTGTGGTCTTCTATGCTTAACCTCTTCTCTTGATCGTCTTGCTTCATTGTTAATTATTTTGGTATATCTTTTGTTCACAGCCAGAACCATTTGAAGTGCTTATCTTTTTCTTGTAACCACAACATTTGATCTATTTTGTTGTCTGATAACTTAGGCTTACACTTTTGATGTACTCAGTTGACTCTACATTGATGTTATTTTTGTTGTGTCAACTTCCTTCTACATTGAATGAAACTGTAATAATGTGAAATCTGCTTATTGCAATCAACTGGTTTATCAATGTAGTCATCCAGTTCAAGATATATTTGCTGGTATCTGGAATTTATCATAATAATTTCTGATACACAGTGCTGTCATAAGCACCTGTAACTGTAATAATTTGTTGCTTCTACTGGTGCTGGGAAAAATTATTCATAACATTGAATGCTGTTTGGTTCATCTCTTTATCTGCATTTCTCAATGTGACTAAAGAAAACATGTTTTACTTCTACAGGTTTTGAAAGAACCTCAGTTTGTTTATACTGTTGATATAGATGTTAAGAAGCTTCTGGATATGGAGCCGAGGACATGGGATTTTATTGCTAGGTTGGAGCCCAAACTTGGAGCTATAGAATACATGCCTGACGAGAAGTTAGCAGCTGATCTGATTAGCATTCTCAATGTTAACAAGAAAGGTTCTGATGATGAACTGGGAGTCAGCGATATTATTAATAATGGTTCGTCCTGTCCTTCACGAAAGAAACCAAGGGTGGCAGTTATAGGAAGCGGACCATCTGGCTTGTTTGCTTCCCTTGTGCTAGGCGAACTTGGTGCAGAAGTTACCTTATTGGAGCGTGGTCAGCCTGTTGAACAAAGAGGGCGTGCCATTGGTGCACTAGCAGTAAGACGAATCCTCCAATCAGAGAGCAACTTTTGCTTCGGCGAGGTATTTCATTGATTCTTATTTTGCTACTAAGACATCACAAAGTGATCAGAGAGGTGCCTCTGTTGCATTCAAATAGGTTATTTGTTGATTAAGTATAATTAACGATGGCTATATAGTGGTAGAGTATTACATGGTTGTGGTGGTCGGGGTCATGGACTCATGGGTTCAAGTGCCCTCTCCCCTTAAAAAGATCTTTTTTCTAAAGATGGCCATCTATCTTTTTAATAACACAAACATAAGCAATCATTTCATGTGGTAACTCCTAGGGTCAGGCTCTGTTTGGTCAGATAATCTCATAGAATTAAATCAGGATTTTGCATGTTTTAGATACATAGGTCTTTGAAGATGTTGTTTAGTTTGGTTTTGTACATTAAATTTTACTAGGATATTTTTTTTCCTTGGATTTGTATTCGAAATAGCTGGTGAGTACAACATTCATCCCATTAGTATGAGTCGTTTATCCTAATTATATAACCTGAAAAAAATGTACAGAGATACATTTAGACTTTATATGTGTCTGAATCACTTGAGGATATTCTCAATGAAATGAATGAAGAAAATATTCTGTAATAATCTTCATATAGCCTTTCTCATTTTGTTGCATATATATTTATAGCAGAACAGTTATATACTTATAGTTAATAAGATAATTCATACTGAAAATTACGTGCAAATTGTGGACTCCTTTCTTCATTAATTGAGTTGTGCTTTTTTTAGCATTACTGCGAATTTTAATTGGCTTGTTTAGTCTGATGAATGATGATCGTTACAAGTAAGAATTATGGCATGAGCTAGGCACCAGAAAATATTTCGAAATATCAATCACCCATTTGGCAATTGGAAGGAGATCAAAGAACTTATGTCATGTTCATGTTCCTTCAAGACTTGAATCCATCCATTTGTGATCTTCTGTTCTTAATCATAGCAGGGTGGTGCAGGTACGTGGAGTGATGGGAAGCTTGTGACCCGGATAGGAAGAAACACTGATGGTGTTCAGGCTGTGAGAATCTTCCTGTCCTACCTCATTTTGTGTTTTGTGTAAAGGTTCATGCTTAGATATTCATTTTCTCAACAGTGCATTACATTTTCATCGTGCTCAGGCGTGACAATCTTCCTGCTCTATCTTAACCACAAATATTACTTGGTGTAAAAGTTCACCATCAGATATTCTATTTGTTGAAGAGAGCATCACTCTTTTCTAAATGAAATAGCTTCGGACAGAGACAATAGTTTTTCCTGATCAGAATTCTTTTTGAATTTATTGATGCACCTTCTGGGACTACAAATGGTGGCATTAGCATCTGACAGCTACCAGGCCACCATGTTCTAGATTCCTATGGTAACTAGTAAGCTAATGGCATACTGTTCATGGACAGTATGACTGGGTTCAGTCTGATTTTAGCGGAAGCCTTTTAGAGTGGATACTGCAATTTTTTCCTTCAGAGATCTGCCTCTTGATTGAAGGATTTTGTGCTCAGAATTCAAGTCTTGGATTCTGTTTTTAAATCCCTGGACCTGATTTATCGTATAATTTCTACAGCCACTGTGAACCTCATTATCGTCTAAAATAGAAGATTTTTCATAAAATAATATCCTACTCCAACGTTGACTATTTTGTGTGTTTAATATATTGACCATAGGATCTTGAATTTCAGGTTATGAAAACATTAGTTCACTTTGGAGCCCCTTCAAACATTTTAGTTGATGGGAAACCTCACTTGGGTACCGATAAACTTGTTCCCCTGCTGCGCAATTTCAGGCACCACTTAAGAGAATTGGGTGTAAGTTTGAACATATCCGTCTTTATTAAGCCTTGTATTTTCATTGGTTCTGCAAGATCCCATGTATTGATGTATTCTGTTCCATTCTTTTTTACAGGTTACCATAAGATTTAATGCTAGAGTAGATGACCTTATAGTTGAAGATGGGCAGGTGAAAGGAATTGTGGTTTCTGAGTCAGGACTACAGCCAGGTGCTGTCAAGGAGAAACTATCATTTGATGCAGTTGTATTGGCAGTTGGTCACTCAGCTCGTGACACATATAGTATGCTTCAACAGCATAATGTAGATATAAGCCCAAAAAGTTTTGCTGTAAGTTTTCTTATGCTATTTAAAGCGAATCCTAGTTGATATTACTTGCACTGATCGTGTCAAGTGGTCACATGGCAGATAAATTATTGTGAGGAATATAAGGCCATGTTTTGAACAATGCAAAAGTGCCTCAGGTGGCACATGCAACCTATATCAACACCATTCATTGTGCACTAGGATGTATTGTGCATCGCGATGTGTGCTATAACTCAAAATTCAAATTTTAAATGGTGTAGCACACATCCCAATTCATAATTGGGTGCTATAACTCAAAATTCCAATTTTAAATGGTGTAGCACACATCCCGATTCATAATTGGGTGCATGTGGCACCTGGGGCACAAACCATGTTCTCCTTTTTGAGGAAGTGCTCACATCCCTATGTTTTGGTTGGACATTAGAGGTACATAAGAGGCATATTAGTCTCTGGCCCAAACAAAGACATTAATATTAAAAAAATGTTTTCTTGGCCAATTGAATCAAATAAATTATATAACTTGGATAGAGAAAACCAGTTAATGCTGCAATTACAAAATAATAAGCCCCTGAATCTTTCACCATCGCATATGAATGTTTCATATGTTGTCTTGCTATCCCATGAAGGCACGGACATAACTTTCAGAGGTTAGGGTGATGATAATATAATTTTGTTCACGTACACTAGCTCCCTTAGAAATGTCTAATCTGGTTACATTTTATTTGACCAAACTGGGCCGTAAGTTGGACTTGAACTCTATAATTACTGAACTGCAGCGTAGTTGGACATAGCCCCCTTCTCTTAGCATTATGCTTAATTCTGTGTGCTTTGTGCTTGTTGCTCACTTTATCTTTGCAACTACTAAATTATAAATTTCTTCCCCCTTAGCTTTAACACAGGCTATTCTTACAGGTTGGATTAAGAATTGAGCATCCCCAAGAATTGATAAACAGTATCCAAGTAAGACCTATTTCTTTGTTCAGATTGAATCCCCAGATGACAGTTGTCTAGTCTGATTAGCTTTATTACATGTATGATATTTGATTTCAATAATTTTGTGTTCCACCATTCCATGAAATCATAAATGGCAATTCTCAAAAGGGCAAAAGATGAAACCGACTACATGAGTTCTAGGGTGTTAATATGTTTGAGAGCAATCTGTTTGTAACCAGTGAAACAATAGAAAAACTGTCTTTTGTTCCGAGGTCCTTCACCCAGTTTTGTGATAGAATAGCAGCTTGAGAAGAAGCCGAGAAAGATCTGTTTTGGTGTTTAAGAACTTGGATTCACCTTTTTAAACTGAGACGCCAAAGTAGCCAGTGTAATATTCTAAGGACCGTGTTGTGTAGTAGAGGAATGGATGCATTTACAAATAGAGTTTATGCTAAGGACCATGTGCTAAGAGCAATTGTTCCTTACAGTTATAGGCAAGACATTGAAACATGTCATGGGCCTGTCCTGCTGGGTTGCAGTCTTGCAGACAAGGGTGGGCCTATGCCCAGGCTGGCCCAACCTTTGATTCCTTGTCAAGCTTTCTGTAGTTGATGGTACTACACTCCGTTGGTGTATGAATATATTGTAAATCATGATTTAAATGCTCAATTATTTGCCAGCTTGTTATAGCATCTATGGATTGAAGGTTGTAGTATCCTACTGTATTTTCTTGATGTGCTGATAATCGTCGATGTGGTGCATGCTGTTGCTGCTGTCACAAATTGCAGTACTCTGAATTGGCTGCTGAAGTACAGAAAGGACGTGGGCGGATACCTGTAGCAGATTACAAGATAGTGAAGTCTGTTGGTGAAGGAGATGCAGAGAATGATCTAGACGCAACCGAACAAAGTCGCAGTTGTTACTCGTTTTGCATGTGTCCTGGTGGACAGGTAAGTCACTCTTTTGTTGTTGTAATCACCCTCTCTCTCTTTTGTTTGATATACTATTGAGTGTTGCAATGCTATTCTCTTCAGAAGTTTGAGATATGCCTGCAGGTAGTTCTAACTAGCACAAATCCATCAGAATTGTGCATCAATGGCATGTCATTCTCACGGCGTGCATCGAAGTGGGCAAACTCGGCTCTTGTGGTTACTGTATCATCTCATGATTTCAAATCATTTCAGTCCCATGGTCCTCTTGCAGGTGTTGAATTCCAGGTACTTGTTACAGGAAAATACTCTAAGATAACAATAGAAGCACTCTAATTATTGCAGCACCATGCATAATGCCTACTTAAATTGAGATATTCTGTATGTTCAGTATGCTACATGTTAGATCAGTCACAGAGGGTCGGAGGGTTTGGTATATTCACGGGAGGCAAGAAGAATGTAACAAACACAACAAAAAAGACAAAGAGATGAGTAGTCAGGAAGACGGTCCGCAGAGACGCTCCAAAGGAATCCCATCCTTGAGAGCAGTGGAGGATTGGATATTGACCAAATATGTGGCAGTGGAGACCGTCTCAGTCAAAAATGAGATCGAACAGAAGAGGCAATCATAAGCGCATGAGCTGTCTCAAGAAGACGATGCTTGTGCTCAGTAGCACCATTTTGAGCATGAGCTCCAGGCCAGGAGAACTGCGACAACGTTCTTTGTTCAGCAAGAAAGGAACGAAGATGTCCAGAAATAAATTCGCTAGCAGAGTCAGCACAAAAAACACGAATATGAGTGTCAAATTGAGTGTGAATCATAGTGGCAAATCGCTTATATATAGATAACACCTTGCTACGAGAAGATAAAATAAATCCAATTGTGGTGAGAGAAATCATCTATAAAGACAATGTAGTATCTACGACTCTTTCCGAACGAAATGGGCCGGACCCTATACATCTGAGTGAACAATATTAAAAGGACATTGAGACACTAATTCACTATGAGGATAAAGAAGCTGAATCTGTTTACCAAGCTTACAACCCTGACAATCTAAGGATGCATCCCCTGAGACAGACCCAAAAAGACCACGACAAACTAACGAAGACAGGCGCGATCCACAAACATGACCTAGACGATGATGCCACTAGGGATGAAAACGGAAACGATATATATCGGTTTTCCGGGGCTCGTTTTTGAAGAGTTCCAATCGTAGCAGCCGGAAATGATATACCGAAGAAATGGAAATGGTATTACATCCTGGAAATGGAAGTGGAAATGATTTTGGGCTCTTCCGATCGTTTCCGGGTTTTTCCGTATTTAGCCGGTAATTATCGTATTTTAAGCCCGGTAATTACCGTTTTCCACCCTCATATCTGAAGGCCCACATCCACAAGCAGCCCAACCCATATAAATCTATGTCAAGTTTAAACTATTATGTGTCTATGTTAAGTCTGAACTAAAAACTATATGTAATATGTCTATCTCGTTGGATGTTAGCATGTTGCGATGTTCTGGTGTCTGGTTGTATACTTCAGTACTTGTGTGTTTGTTTGGCCTATCATAAGTCGAACATGTATAGTATTATTACTTAAGTTAAACATTTGATATTATCCTCATAGTGTGTTTGTTTGTAATCATCGATCAATTGACTTGATCCTATACATGCTGCATGGGCGTGATTGCGAGTAGCGTTACGCCGGTGTTTATCGTTCTATAATTTTGATTCCCGATTGATACCGGCTTGTTCCCGTAATATCGACGCCGTATTCGTTTCCGGCACTATCGTTTTCGATTTCGCTTTCGAGAAAAAATGTGAAAGTGGAAATGGTGAAAGCTTCTTCCGATCGTTTTCATCCCTAGATGCCACTGCTAGAAGGGGCCAGTAGTCGAGGAAGCAGAAAGACTGACGACGGTAGCGAAAGGAAGACGAAGCCAGTCAAGGTCTATAGACATTGAGAATCATGGTGCTGGGGGCTAGTACCAACCAGAGCATCCGTGCTGACATGAGCTGCATGGTGAGTTAGGGAATATGAGCAACAGAAGGAACACTAAAAGAATAACTGTTAAGAGTGCCCCGACCAACAACAGAAAGAGAAGTACTATCAGTAGTAACGATCTGAATAAGAGAAACAAGAGGATGAAGCGAAGATAAGCTGAAAGAATCAGAAGTCATATGAAAAGATGCTTCCGAATCAAGAATCCAAGGTGAAGTATCTGACTGCATAGAAGGTGGTCTCTCAGTGACAGAAGAGAGTAGTAAGACCGGCAAAACTTGTCGGTGTAGAGCCAGAGGTAGCAGCTAGATGACGAAGCAATATCACAATCTACTGCTAAGTGTCAATCGAAGAGGTAGTCGAGAAGGTAGCCGAGGTAAAAGTACTAGAGGAACTTCGAAGATGCTTCTTTCGGTAGTAGTTCGTCTCGATATAGTCCTCCTTGCTATAGTAGGTGCAGTGAGGCGGCCACCACCACTTGAAGAGGGTGCATAGGTGGCGGAGGCGCACGAGGACCAGACAACGGTGTAGTCAAAGACGTAGGCGCAATAGTTGGACGAGCAGCCAATATCGAAGGAAGTGGCAAGAGTCAAGAACCACACAGATGAGTCTCCTCTGAGCGCAGCTCTATAAGAGCCTCCATAAGCATGACACCAGAATGTCGAGCAAGCAACTGAGCCCTATGATGTTTAAACTCTGGACGAAGGCAAGTTAGGAACTCGTAGAGGCATTGAAAGTCACACTTAGCATGCAGATCCAAGCAACATTAACAAGAGTGGCAACCAACAACAGAAAGAGAGCCTAACTGATGCCACACATCCAACATATGAGCATAGAATCCATCAACTGTGGCATCATCCTTCTGAAGAGATTGCTTTCGACGAACAACAGACAGATAGAGAGTATCCCTAGGCGGCTCATAGATCTGACGAAGTTGAGTTTACATCTGAAAGGCAGGAGAGAACCTAACATTCTTAGAAGAAAACATGTGCTCCACACTAGCAATCATAGTAGATATCGCACGAGCATCCATCCATCCACTGAGCACAGTCAGACAGCTGATCACGATACAACTCCAAAGCTTCTTGATAGGCGGAGACGACCTTCTCATAAGCAGCTGGGGCGATGTCAATAGTTGCCTTGTCTCCTTTGTCAACAGTCGATTGTACGGGCTCCGTTGGAAGCTCTAGGGAAGGCGGACAAGGAATGTTGCCATAGAGAACACTCCAAAGACGAAGGCTGCGCATGTGAACGTGCATATGCTGCATGAAGTCCCGGTAGTTGGCACCATCAAGGATCACCGAGCACCAAAGAACTGAAACGATGCTCGACAATATCGTGAAGAAGTGATGAACGACGGCGAGAGTGCAAAAGAGAAGCGGAGGTCGACGCAAGAGCGCAAAGAAAGCGGCGTGCTGCTGCAAAATTTTTTTTGCACTTTTTTTGGCTTTTTTTTTTTTACCTACAAGCGAGCACCGAGGAATTGAAACGGTGCTTGACGACATCGTGAAGTCCCTAGCGGGTCATGACAGAAAGTCCCTAGCGGAGAAGGTAGAAGCGGCCGGCGGCTAGGCAGGCCTGCGATGGGAGGCGTCAGCATGGGAACCTGGACGGAGGTCAGCAGACCAGTGGGTAGAGGAGCACGTGAGGCCGGATTTGGTGCGGGGCGCGCTTGAGCTCACCGCGGGGCGAAGGCAGACTGGCCGGAGTCGGGAAGATCCAGGAGGAGGCGGACGGCTCTATGCGGGGCGACTCTAGTTTGAGGCATGGCGCGGTAAGAGCCAGCGACACAAGAGGCGGGTCGGCGATGCAGAAAGCGAGCATAAGCCGGCGTCGTGGCGGCGCCGGACTGGTGAGCAGAAGCAGGCAAGAACCTGTCGGGGAGAAGCAGCTCGTTGTGCGTGGAGGGTTGGGGAGGGGGGAGCCGACGGGAAGTCGACGAGAAATATAGATCTTAATGGGACGAGTTGCTGCGTCCCAAAAAGGAAAACCTAAACCTAGCTGTGATACTATATTTAGAATAGCAACTTATATTCCCTGGAGGTCTTGAGCTAGTATATATACACATACACATGTGGCAATATGTGAGAAACCCCTTATAGACTGGGATATTACACAGAGAGATATATATCTAACAAGGACTATAGTTAATTTTAGTGTTAAATAAGCAAACACTGATCTAGCTTAATCTTACTAAGCTATATAAGAATGTGTTATCAAATTGGGCTTCTCTCTATTCTTTTGAAAGCTCCGCCATCGGTTACATGTTTCAATTAATTATATTATTTTACAACCTGGGAACATCTCTAGTAGAAAATGACCTTAAGTGAGGCTGCAAGGACTCCAACTAGATATTCACATGTGACATCAGTCGGGGCGATCTTACCGGTCATTCCATCACTACGCAGAAATGCTTGTAGCAATCATGCATGTGAATTGGGTATGAAAAACATGATACTATATACTATTGTTGCATATCTTGTGCGCAGTTTTATCTTATTTTTAATTAAAAAGATGAATTTGAATTGTTAGCCGTTCTGAAAGGCTGTCAAAGGAACGATTCTAGAGAGTTAGATAAGCTAATTTTCTCTGTTATAACCAGGTGATTGCAGTTTCTGTATCTAATCTAAAATAATATACTTTAGTGGGTTGAATAAATATAGAATATTTTCTATAAATAATATGAGAGGTCGATCGATATATTGCAACATTTCCTTATCAGCTTATGCTTGGATTGATTGATGCATGCAATTCAATTAGGTCCTGAGTTTACGATTTAGCAGACACTGTTTAAAGTAAGTAATTGCTGCTCACTTCTACGCGTTAGGCCTGATGGGGCCTACACTTGGGAGACAGTGCTGAAGTATGAGTATATTTCCCAACTTTCATCATCGGCTTAAGCGTTTGGATGAACTGGTTGACGCATTCAACTCAATAGTAGTTAATAAAATAATATTGAGGCTTAAATCAGTTTCATGTATGTTAAAACTTAATATGGATGTGTACTAGTACATAATTTAGTTACTTATAATTGTGGCATGGTGTGTCTTACTTTTTGCTATAACTTTTTTTCATCATTTGTAGTGCATTTCAGTGACAATTTCCCCCTTTGTTATGCTCACAAAAAAAAATTGTACACTAAAAAACAGAGAGAATTTGAAAGAAGAGCAGCTATGATGGGTGGAGGGAATTTTGTTGTCCCTGCACAGTGTGTGACAGATTTTATCAGCAACAGATTGTCAGGTACTAATGGTATACATATATTTTGTCCGGTTGTAATGAACTAATGATAGAGTTTTTTCTTTGAATAACATGGTTATTCGTTCCAGTTACAACTCTCCCACTATCAAGCTACAGGTTAGGAGTTCGGCCATCCAAACTCCATGAGCTATTCCCTCCTTACATAACTGAAGCTTTACAACAATCAATAATAATGATTGACAAAGAGGTTTGGAATATCTTATTTTAATTTTTATGATTTTAAGTTCCACCTTCCCTGACCCATTTGCAATGCAATATTTTCAGATGCCGGGATTTGTTTCTAAGGAGGCCCTACTTCATGGTGTTGAGGTATTCAAATTGTCATGCAATAGATTATTAACTTTTCTAATCTTTCATATAATTCTTCACTTGACAAACTTCTAAACGCCAAGTAGTTCAACATTAGAAGTGTACTGTTGTTTTGATAACAACCTGTAATCAGTAGCCTATATCTCTTGTTGATAAGTGTTATTCCCTCCAGCTCATGTTGCTTATTGCATTTTAATGTCTGTTTCCAGACTAGAACAAGCTCGCCCTTGCAAATTTCACGACATGGAGAGACATACGAAAGCACATCATTGCGAGGATTATATCCAATTGGGGAAGGTGCTGGCTATGCTGGGGGCATCTTAAGTGCTGCTGTGGATGGTATGTATTGTGGTTTTGCTTTAGCCAAACAGCTCTCTCTATTCCGTGGTGATATGGAGTCATCTCTCGGCAAAGCGCAAAAACAAACAGGTTTTGTAAAATATTGAATGTCGGTGCCTAGTTTTTTATAGGCACAAAATGTTCGGGAAAAAAAAAATTCTCACCTTCCTAATTTTTTGTCACATAGAACAGCTGTGATAAGTGAACTCGTCAAATAATTTGAGCCTGGTTGATCCGTTGATGTAGAACAGGAGAGCAAGCAGTGATGCCATATGTGAACGTTCTGGTATAGATAAAGCAATGTAACAGTTAATTTGATCATCCACCTAGCGTATTTTAGAACATTTTGTTAAAAGTTATATTTGAAAGAAAAATATTTTGATGGACTTTCTTTACTTCTACCAAGCACACCTACATTTTTTAGTTTATTTGTACATTGCTGCTAGTACACTTTGAGAAGGTTTCCCTAAATGAAGAGGTCGGTGACATCCTACGAGGCGGTGAATTAGGAAGGACATTTAGAACTATTTCGTTTTAAAAACAATATAAGATAAATTTATATTAATTTCTATCAAAATGTGTTCTAATTTTATCTAGTGTGTCTACTTTATCAATCAAAGTAAATCTAGTGTGTCTACTCTATCGATTAAAGTACAGAGAAAAAACTTAGCACAAGGAATTTTTTTTAGTATCGATGGTATGAATGTTATCCCTAGTTTATATTGTAACTGCATAAAAGATATACTCCCAGTCGGTATCCAGTCATGGCTCTTGAGTCATTAAGTCACTTGCTATCGTGATCACTTCGGAGCTTGAGTCACTAAGACAATGGTCTTTGTGTCCTTGCATAATCGTTTTATCGTCGCTTCACATCAAGTTGGAGGGTTAACAAGCTTGTCGACGAGTCACTAAGACTCCAAGAGTTGGTGTACCACTTGGTACAAGGTTGAATCACTCATTTGATTCACTCTCTAGGCAACAATCACCTAGCAACACACTATCTAGGTGCATAAACACTGCTCATTCTCTAATGGTGTGCTTAATCACATTGGATGATTACTTTAAGCACTTGGCTTAGATGTTTTTTCAGGTGTACATGAACTTCTTTGGACACAACATATTTAAATGATCGAGTGGGTGGGTATTTATAGCCTCAAACTCATGTACTAGTTGTTAACTCAACGACTCAGAAAAGTAGTTAATACCGGATGATTCGATGAGAACAATAGTACTAACACTGGATCATCCAGTGAGTATACTCTTACAAACTAGCTGTTGGAACCCCATTCAAGCCTCTGTGAACACCGGATACTCCAGTATATACTTTATCTCCATCACCGGATAATATTCTGAGCCATTCGAGCCTTTCCTTCTTCTCTATATAAATTGCTCTGGTGTATGCATCAGATACACATCACTTCATCACCAGACTATCCGGTGAGTTGATTTTAGCCAACTGAGCCAATGTAATCTCTTTGGAAATAATGCTCTGGTGTTACATAGCCTTCATCACCGAACCTTCCGATGCCTTGAACTTCGTTCTGCTTTTTTGCATTGTTCATTTTTCGGTGTATTGTTCGGTGTTCATTTCATTCACACTGGATCATCCGTTGGGTTGAACTTTCGATCTTCAGCGGCTGCTGTCGGTGATCTGGGAACCAGGGGTTCTCGAGTACGAGGCCAGGACAACACAATGCCACATGGTGCCATCCCTCGAGGACCATCTCTCCGAGGGCCGAGAAAAGACAGTTCCGGGAGGGGTGCTCAGGGCCAAGAACAGTTGGTCCCCGAGTACCAAGAGTTCCCCGAGGACCCGAGAAGAGCCAGTTCCGGGAGGGGTGCTCGGGGCCAAGAACGGTTGGCCCCCGAGTACCTGGAGTTCCCCAAAGGCCCGAGAAGAGCCAGTTCTGGGAGGGGTGCTCGGGGTCATGGACAGTTGGCCCCCGAGTACCCGGAGTTCCTCGAGGACCCGAGGAGAGACGAATTCGGGAGAGGGTGCTCGGGGCCAAGAACAGTTGGTCCCCGAGTACCCAGAGTTCCCCGAGGACCTGAGAAGGCCCTTGCCGGTGGACCCCACGAGGGCTCCACGGTGAGGTGTCAATCGGTGGGAAGCCCGATGCTGCATTTAAGAGGGAGCGTGGCCGGTCACATCCAACCACTCCCCCCCCCCACGCCTGTCGTACTGAGTACGTCAGTCCCTGCCACCGCTTGGCAGGAAGGCGTGGGGATATTTAATGAGATGGGTCCCATCGCACGTCACCTTGGGGGCCTATAAAGGAAACAGCTTGAAGATATCGTCGCTGGGCTCGAGATGTATCGCCTGCCACCCTGCCGCGTCAGATCGTGTTAGATCTGCTCTGACCGAACGGGCATGCGAGGATATTCAGCGCTGGCCGATGGCCCCCCTGCGCCTGTTAAAGTTGGGGCGTAATGAGCGACGGGGCCGGCCGAAGGGCGTATTTTCAACCCCTGTAACATCAAATTGTAGACCCATGATGGCTGTTTTCCATTTATGGCTTATGGAAACTTATGCCCTCGTTCGGGGCACGCCGAGCCTCCCCTGATAGGATAAAAGGGGGGGGGGAGCATTTCGGAGAAGCCAAGTAAAGGTCGAAGAGGTGAACAAGTTTTAGCAAGTCAGAAGGTTGAAGCAAAGCCGACGCTCAAGACTTGATAGATAGACAAAAAAAACCTTGTAACACAGAGATCCAGAGAAAGGCATTTCAAGAGCATTAATAGCACATCAGACACACAGGAGCAGGGTATTATGCTCCGTGCGGCCCGAACCTGTCTAAAAATCCCTTGAGCATTTACTCCTACTAGCCGATGATCATCCGTCCCGCCTAGATCTCATACATTCGCATTAAATCCATGTACGAGGTAGATCCAAAATCAGCCCCCCCGGTCGAATCATAAAGGGGGTCCCTCAGGATCCTCGCTTGCGGTGTTCATCCACAGACAGCTGCATCCTTCTCTGGTAATAATGCTTCGGTGCATTCATCCTTCTCAATATTAGACCATCCAGTGGGTTGAGCCTTCTCTTTTTTTTTTCTCTGGAAATGCTCCGGTGCAACTCCCACTGATCACCGAACTATCCAGTGAGGCTTAACCTTCATTATTCAGCACAACACCTTCTCTGGAAGAATTGCTCCAGTGAGCACTCTGCTCAAACACAGGACCTTCTGGTAAGGTCTTCATGCCTCTCTTCTATTTGACAAATATACTCTGGTTAGTTCAAACACCTAGAGTACAGGACCATCCAGTGTAACACTTCTCACAATTTTGGCCACGTGTTACCCAAGAATTCATCCGGTGATTTCATCAACTTATACATCAGAGCATCCGGTGAACTTATCCTCTTTCTGTCTTGATAAGCAATCAAAGCTCTAGTGAGTTCAACACACAGAGCACTGGACCATCCGGTGAGGCAAATCATCCTAGAACTTCTTCAATTCAGTCCAATTTTTTCCCGGTTGCGGTGACTTCTTTGTGTATTGTATCCATGAGACCTACTAACATATATTCTTGACAAACATGTTAGTCCCATTAACTATATTGTCGTTAATCATCAAAATCAGAATCATGGTCTAATGGGGCCATTTTCGCTACACCCCAGTTACTCCCTTTTGTCATAAATACATATCGGGTTCTAACCACCTGACCAAATTAAATGTTCCAATCATGGTTCTCACCACCATGGCTGACCAACTATCCAACTACCTCAACCACAATTTCTATAACCATGATTGACCAAATCAGATCACAAAGTTGTTTCTAATCATGTGTGGCATTCGTTGCCGCTTTTGACCCTGAGCATGACTGATTAATCAGTTTTGCACTTTATAGAGGTTGTACATTTTACCCATAAGACGTGTATTTTCGTTTTGTTGAGTATCTGTTGGCTAACTAAAAACTCTTACACACTTTACAAAGTCTCTCTCAACATGTGTCTACCTGCTGAGGTTTCACTGCTGCATGAATTACACATCAACTATGTTAACCCCTTCTTGCACCATACATATACAGGTAAATTCACTATTCTGTTTCTTGTTCCACCATCTACTATACACTATATTGAGAGAAAACTAATTAATCGGCTAGGTTGCACCCATAACTTGGCTTATGGTTGTACTATAAATCTTGGTCCAATCACACCATAAACCGATCGTTAAACAATCTGAGCAAGACTACCACCAACATATACCATGCAACCCACACTATCCTCTCGCTCAAATCCCTAGTCCATATTGCTAAAAACATTATCATCAATTTTTATCTCAAGTTGCATAGTATAATTATCGCATTTCATTGGACAATTATATTTACCAAAAATTCCCAAAGTGAGACTAAGCATATCTACCCTTCCCATAAACCACCAAACCAATGCGACATCGTAGTTGAACCAGTCGGAAGGATCACTTCGAAAGCCGCCAAACAGTTCGTCATGAAGAACGTTGTGATGACAAGGTTCGATGTCACAGTCAAGATCATCATCCACAATGGTACTTAGTCTGCGAGCATGGCGTTCATCGAGTATTGCAATGGGCTAGGTATCAAGGTCTGCTTCACGTCAGTCGCTCATCCACAGAGCAACGAACAAGGAGTGGGCAAATAGTCTCATGCTACAAGGGATTGAGAGACACGTCTTCAATAGCTTATCCGCTTACTCTAAAGCCTAGGCGTCTGAGTTGCCTAATGTACTCTAGGCACTTCACACAACAATCAGCAGGGTGACAGGTAAAACACCTTTCTTCCTAGTCCATGAGGCCAAAGCCATGCTCCCCTTGTGAACTAAAGATAGAATCTCCCCGCAACAAGTTATTCGTCAACAAGGATTAACCCTTAGAAGAGAGGACTACCTTAACAACATCGAGGAAAAGATGACTCAAGTGCTAACACGATAAGCAAAATATCAACAATCCCCTCGACGCTACTATGACCACCATGTTCGAAAGAGAACCCTTCAGCCCGAGGGTTTAGTTCTATGACTTATTCAGAACCAAAGTAACTGCAACAAGCTATTCCTAAAGTGGGAGGGTCCATATACGATGGTTGAGTCTACTTGTCGTGAGTCGTTTAGGTTAGTAATGGAGGATGGCTAAGTCCTTAATAATTTTTGGAACATCGACCAACTCCAAAAGTTCTATGTGTAAGTACTAAGAGTATGTTCACATTAATAAAGCTCATATTGCCCGTAAGGTTGCATGCATCTTTTATTGTTTCTATCTCTTCCATAATTTAATGTCTGGCACTTGTAAGACGGGAACACTGGTGGTAAGCCGCTATTCGGGTACCTCTACCAAGCATGCGCACCCAGATATGCCTAGACAAAAATCACACAGGATTGGCTAAGGTAACAAAAGTTCTATGATCAAAATGGGCAATATGAACATTATTTCCTTTTCTCTTTGACTGCCTATCTGAGATTTCCTCCTAGATAACCAGTCGTAGGTTGGATGGGTACGACATACTAAGACCTAACGACAATGTATTGCGTATGTGCAGAAGCTACTTCTTTCGCAAAGGATTTTTTTTCTTCTGAATTATGACTTCGCGAAATGTGACATGGTCCCTTATCGCATCTACGAGTGCTTAGAGGCCACAATGCCCCTCACTCATATGCCGGATCTAAGGCTGGCTGATTAAGCTCTTCGAGTAGTGACAAGATCTTCCTACCCTACCCAAAGGCAACGACGAGTAGTACTAATCGTAGTATGTTGTCGAGGATCGCTCAGTATGAAGTCTCCAAAAAGGCCAAACACTTCACAAACAATTCAGATATTACTTGTTAACTAATAAAAGGTAAAGTTCGCCCATAAGTGCTGGTGACATAAAAGAAATCTTAAAGGGATGCCGAGAAGGTCGTCCTGTCTACGTACTCCTTGGCCATGCCCTCCATCGCCTCCACCAGCTGGGCAGCTTCTTCATCGGTGTCCGCGAGGAATTAGTCCTGAAGGACATTGGTGTCCACCTCCAAGAACTGGGCCTTAAGGATCGCCAGCACCTGGGCGACTACCTCTTGTGCGCTATTTTGAATGTAGAGGGTGGTGTTCTCGGTGATTGCTGTCGTCCTTCTAGGGTTGGACCGACATTCCTAACCTGCTCAAAGTAGTGTGGACCAGGTCCAAGGCAGAGTTGAGGGTCTATCGGACGGAGGTCATGTTGAGCCCTGCTTGGGCTAAGGTGTCCTGGCCTCAGATAGCACTACAACCAAGCAAAAATAACAAGTGCTAGGGAAGGGACGCCTACCCTAGGTCGGGAGAAGCTGTTGGGCCTTCTCGGCCTCCATCTCGACTAGCCTCTGGGCCTTCTTGGCTTCTAGCTTGGCCAACTACCAGGCCTTCTCAGCCTCATGCTCGACCAGCCACTCCTTCAGCTGCTGGATCTCTAGAGGAGGGCACATATCCCTAACGCGGTAAGTTGCATACCTACATGTTACCTCATGAAAAAGGAACATGTTTCTACTAACTACTATGCAGGTTGTGGTGTACCTCGAGGAGGGGATGCAAAAAGACCACCGGGTTGTGGCTTGCCTCGGATGGCACCTGTTGAACGACCTCCTGCCAAGGCACTGCAGCGATAGTTCGAGTAATGGGGCTTCGAGCTCCGACGCCATTGCGACTTTTGGTTCCCCGGTCCCTCTAGTCTCGTCCACCTATCCCTCCACTGACAAGACCTACCCCTGGCTAGAGATGTCATCCTCCAAGCTGAGGATACCCATGTTCTCGAGGACAGGTTTCAGCACGGTCGGTAATGGGTCCTCCTTAACCAGCCTGCAAGCGATGATCAAACGCGTTCCCTAATATAGAAGACATATAAAAAAGGCACACATATATCCTCTTCTTGAACCTAAGGTTGCGTTGCGCATTAACTGTGGTGAGGTTCAAACATCGCTTGGTCGTCTCGGCTTGGGGGTCGGCCTCACCGATCATGGTGTCCGACGGGACCAAGGCTTCACCAGCCGAAGTCCTCTCGCTGATGACTGCATTCCCGCGGTCCTGACCTTGCACCTACCCGTGACTCCGCGTAAGTCCTACTCCTACAAGAAGGAAGTCAAAAGGGTTAGGGGCAGATGTACCTGAGGCAAAGGCCTTGGAGGCGAAGGCACGGGCGAGGTGTCCATGTCGCTCCCTGATATATCTACACCTTGGCACCCAAGGGATCCCTCGACATGTTCTTATCGATGGGATCCTGGGTTGGCGGCGCATCCAGTAATCCTCCACCACCACTTGGGCCAAACATCACAATGACCTCGACCTCCTCTTCCTCATCTCGCGCCCCTATGGTCTCGGCGTTCGGGTCGTGTTTCCCTCGACCCAAGCGTTTCATCATATGCGTGGACCTTTGTCCTAAGTTAGGGCTACTTGGGAAAAGAAAAATAGAACTCCAATGAAACTTACTGACAAGATCTTTGCCCTTACCTCAACCTCCATCATCACGATGGTCACTGGGAGGTGTGGGCGGTACTCTGCGGGAGCCATCTCAAAGAGGAAGCTTGTCCTCTGGACCACCTCCATTGTGGAAAGATCTACAATGAGAAGTAATCATATGAAACAAAGGACTTCTCAGTTCCCCTGAGTACTAAACACTACACGGAATAACGAGTACCAATCTCACCTTCTTAGGCTAGGTCTTCCCTGGCCATGTACTATCAAGCGATTGACACCCTCGAGCGCAGAGGGCTTATCCGCCACCTGATGAAATCCTCGACAGCGTCCCACGCCGTCAAGCCCTGCATCTTTAGCTCCACTATCTTTGTGACAAAGATCTAGATCATCGCAGATATGTACGACGTGTCCATCCAAACCTGCATCGGGTACAACGCAAGACCCCATTATCCAATGTCTTCGGGTGGGGGTGGTTAGCAGTAGAACCATTTTTTATGCCACCCTGACCAAGAGTTCTTGTTGGTAAAGTTGATGTACTCTGTAGCCTTCCCTTCACAGAGGTAGAAGCTGGCGCCACCAGTGACCCTGTTTGGCAGCTTCTTCTACACATAGAAGTAGCGGAATAGGTCGAGGACGGGTCATGTGCCCGAATACGCCTCGCACAAGTGTACGAAGACATTGAGCATCACGATGGAGTTCTGGTTGAGATGGATGAGCTCAATTCCATAAAACTTGAGCACCAAGAGGAAGAAGTTGGAAGGGGGAACCGGAAGCCACAACGAAAAAGTTGATGAACACCACAACCCATTTTGTATCAGGTGCGTAAGCGACCAAGGCATGCGAGGGGTTCACCTCGTCGCGCTCCAGCGGGGCCAACATCTCATCCTAGACCTTCGACGGCACCCATATCAGGATCGTTGAGTCATCGGCGAAAGGAACATAATTGTCACATTGAGGAAATAGAGTTCGTCCACCGGAACCTGTCATCTGCCTTTATTGCAAATGTTATGTGCGGGGAGATTGTGGACAACCTAAGGTATGAGCCACGATCAATAATTCGTGCTATTGAACAAATGTTTCAGTACACAATAAACTATGCGAATGCATGGAGGGCGAAACAAAAGGCTATTGAGATGAGGTTCGGAACATATGAAGATTCATATCACAATCTACCTCGTCAATTAGCCACAATTTATGGAAGGAACCCAGACAGCTACTATGATATCAAGCATTACCCCTCGACTGATGTGGAGTACAGCGGGAAAAGAGTGTTGCAGCGTGCTTTCTTTGCATTCGCCGCAACTATCAAAGCATTTCGGTATTGTCGACCCATCATATGCCTAGATGGAACATTCCTGACTGGGAAGTACAAAGGGCAGATATTGTCTGCAATTGGGGTGGATGGTAACAACCAAATCATGCCACTAGAGTTTGCTTTCGTGGAGAGTGAGAACGGGGACAACTGGTATTGGTTCCTAGAGCGGGTCAAACATGCTATTGTTCTTGACCGACCAGATGTATGTCTAATTCATGATAGACATGTAGGATTATTGTAGGCTTTGCTGGATATGCAATATGGTAGTGTTCAATGGGGTGTAGCAGCACAGTGGCCCGACCTCAAAAGCAGGTGGTGTATGCGTCATATGGGTGCGAGCTTCTACAAACAGTTTAAAAACAAAGAGTTGATGAAGCTTTTCAAAAAGTTGTGTAGTCAAAACCAGCAACAGAAGTTCAATGCCCTATGGGCAAGACTTGATGAGCTAACTCTGAAACAAACAGCGAAGGCTGCACCTAATGGTGATGAACCGATAGCTCTTGGATCTCTTCCAACAGATACTCAGGTTCAGCTAGTAGGAGTTTCTCACAGTGGATACGTAATGAGCCAAATGAAAAATGAGCTCTGTTGTACGACAATGGTGGTGCAAGGTAGGAGTAACGACTACAAATCTTGCAGAGGTTTATAACTGGGTCATGCGAGGAATAAGGTCCCTACCACTTGTTGGAATTTTAGAAGATATTTTGCATGGAACTTGTAAATATTTTATTGATCGGTATGCAATTGCTAAAAATATAATGGAGGACAATCGTATGCTTTACGGACGGATGCTATGTGGGTATATGGAGAAGGCCACTAAGAAGGTCCACATGCATCGCTCAAATCAAGAGGGGATTACGGAGCACAGGTTCAGTGTCCTGTGCCGGGATAAGGGTCGGAGGGGGGGGGGGTGGGGAAGACGTGAGCGGCATGTTCAAAAGTGTGTGCTAAAGAGTGGGACATGCATTTGTAGTTGCCAGAAGCCACAATTACTCCACAAACCTTATACACACGTCATAGCTGCGTGTGCGGAGCACCATATGCTTCCCAGGCAATATGTTTCAAAGTATTTTATGAAATATCAAATACTGAACAACTGGAATCATAAGCTGTATGGTTACGGTATTGTTGACACTTTTACAAGTAATCCAGAGCCTGTAAGAATATATATGCTTGATTTGGAAAAGATGAAGAACGCACCTGGCCGAAGACAAACTCATCGGATTTGCAACAATATGGATGAATCCGAGGTGGGACCTAAGGTCAAGCGATGCAGTCAGTGCAATGAAACAAGTCACACGTATAAGTATTGTCCCAAAAATACACTTGGTGATGCACTTGTTGTCTAGGTGAGTATTATGACGCGTTGTGCTCGATTTGTAGCATTTGAACCTTCATTTATAGGTAAATGTCGCAATGTGTTCATATTGCATATAGTGGTATAGTGAATTTGCATTCAATGTATATTGTTCCTGCCTACATCTAGCAATGCATTAATGTACATATCTTTCAAATGCAGATATGGCGGACCCTGCGACCCCTGAGCTTCTGGACCCTGCAGTGGACAAGAGGCACCACAGCTTCTTATCCGCCGAGCACCAGACGGAGCTAGGAGTGTTTCGACCACAGGGCCCTGTAGAGCTGCTTACGATCGACGAGCGATGGAAGCATAGGTACTTCGATAATTTCATACGAAATTTCCATATCACTAATGTAATTCCATATTATTGATGTACTGCAATACATTTAGGTTGGCAGTGGCAGGACTCCTACCCCTTTGCCGTTTGGTTGAGGCTCGATCGACGGAGAACCCCCGAGGCAGTGGCGCGTCATTTCTACTTTGACTAGTCGCTGATAGCAGCCCTGGTCGACCGATGGAGGCCAGAGACACATACGTTCCATCTCTCGTGCGGTGAGATGACCCTGACCTTACAGGGCGTAGCCTACCTCTTAGGCCTACCTTGCGCGGGAGCTGCGGTTTGGGTCATCGATATGGATGCTGACTGGATAAACGTCATGCATCAGCGCTTTGGCCTGGTTGAGCGGAAGGCAGACGCACCCCCCTACGTGCCTGAGTTTTTGTCCGATGCACGAGGGCCAACGAAGAAGTGGATCCTACAGTTTCAGGTTTGGTACAATACAACCTATCATTTACTATTCGAGTAACTAGTTATGATCATTACTGACACCTGTCATATTTGCAGTCGGCGTACATACACTCCGAGGCCAACGCATACTCAGTCTCCAGGCATTTGGATACCTATCTGCTTTGGTTGTTTGGGTGGGTTATGTTCACCAGCGGTCAAGGCCACCTGGTTGTGAGGACGCTTGTGCCGTACGTCAGGTTGATAGCGGATGCTGATGTCGAGGAGGTACCGCAGTTCAGTTAGGCATCTGCTATCCTTGCTGCGACGTATCGGGCGCTTTGCGACGCGTGCACAAAGAAAGAGCCATTAGCCACTTTTGCCGGGTGTCCACTTCTTCTGCAGCTGTGGTCCTACGAGCGTTTCGCTATAGGCAGGCCAATGGTGGACCGCTCCTTGTACCCCGAGGAATGGTACGGCGAGCCGGACGAGGACACACCTACCATGACCTCGATGTGGTGCCGTCGTCGGGTACGTATTTTATATTAACACTTTCGTTCGCACGCTTGTTCTCTCTAATGATTTGTAACGATGTTTGTTACGCAGCCATACTAGGCGCTTGTTACGCAGCCACACTAGGCGCATGAGCAGCCTCGCAACGCTTACGAGCATTTTCGGGTCCAGTTCGACAGGCTACGACCGGACGACGTGGTATAGGAGCCTTACAACATCTTGGCCGTGCAAGGTCGTGCAGGTTTGGGTTTGTCGCCATTGTGTAGCCACGACGAGGATTACTGGCTTATGAAGGCACCACTTGTCTTCGACATTTATGTCGAAGAATGCTCACCGCACCACGTCATGCGGTAGTTTGGTCGTCACCAGGCATTCCCTCTCGTCCACATTCGTATCGTCCCCGTGCACATCCACAAGTACATATGCATAATTAAATTTTTTGTAACCTTCGTCTTACTGTAACTTACATTTACTATGGTTCACTTGTAGGTACACACGCAAAGACCAGCCGGGTGACAACCCCTGGGCAGATCGTTTGACCTCTTAGGTGGCAGCATGGGCCCAAGCGCTACAGGATGTCGTGGAGGAGGCGCGTCCCTTCAACGAGCGGAGCTTCAACAACTACCTACGATGGTATGTTCCACGTACACGCACACGGGTCACCTACACCCATGAGGGTGTTCGGCCCCACATCGCGTCGACTACGGAGGCATACTCGGTGCATTGGGACGAGGACGCTGCATTAGCGATACGTTTTCCTTTTAAGTCAGTAGTCCATACTCAAGGAACAAAATCGTATATTTAATTGTTTTGTTCTTGTTCGTATCCGCAGACTGATATCATTTATGATGTACATAAGGATGCAGCTGGTGCCACAGACCGCCTCTGGCAAGGCCAGCACCTCAGTGCATCGGATGTTGCGGGCTTCATCAAGCGGGTTTTCGACAAGATCACGCGCGTCTTGAAGCTTACCTCCTGCCGATCCACCACAGATGTAGCAGGAGCGCCTCCCAGGTCTAGTGGTGTCCACGTTGAGTTGTCTCAGCGGTTAGATGTGCACCGTCGTTCATCGGTGTCGGCACCCACACGACCCCTTTTACCATGTCATGCAGGCTCGGAGCAAATAGGTATGAATTTTTAATTCGCACGATATTAAAAAATATTCGTTTCTTACTAGTGCATTAATTATTAAACTTTCATTAGGTGCACCTACACAAGCCTCGACGCAGCCTTGTAGATCGAGCCCTGTGCGTCCACTCTCAGGTACTGGGCGCCCCCTTCATCCCTGTTTTCAATACATTCAGCAAATTAAGGTAATATTGTGCACATGTTACTTCGGTGATGAGGTCGGTTTGTCTTCAGCGGCCCCACGCCCGACCCCACCAGTATCGTTCGAGCCATACTACGGCACGCCAGCCTGGCCTTCTTCTGCTGCACCAGCATACTACGCAGGTACAATTGTACATTTTTTTACTACTATTTCCATTTCCACATTGTTCATATCCAACATAATTATTTGTTCGTAGGCCCCGTCAGCCAGTGCACATGAACGCCAGGAGAGTCTTCACAGTCCTCCTACTCTAGTCAGAAGGAAGAGGCTAGCCTGGACCCCACATACGACCTCGTTCGTGACTTCTTCGGGGGCACACCTGACTACGACGTCCTCCAACGGTCCCAGGTACCCAGTGCTCCCCTTCGGACACAGCCCACGTAGGATGAGGCCTCGACACCGGTGCTCCATACTAGGCTTATCAGACAGGTCAGTCCACCCGACCCCCTCACCTACTCTAGGGGCCACGTGAGGGTTAACCAGTGGCATCGGGACCACAATAGGGGGAACGGGCGACGGCAACATGGGAGGTAGCAGTAGAATTTTAGATTTGTTGTAACTTACATATGTATATTCGATTCGCAATGTACTCCTACGTATTCAGACTTACATTACTCTTTATGGTCCACTTAGCATGTCATAATTGCATTTCATATTCCAAAATGATGGTATTCTAGTTGCATTTCTTAATCCGACACGACCACACGCTACATTCTATCATCGTCATTATATCTTACAAAGCTACTTATGCAACGAGTGATACCTCGCTTACTCTGTTGGGAGTGTAACTTTAATCACGAAGTGACCACAGTACTGAACTTTAACCATGACATGATAACACATGCCTCCTTGCGCAGGCTTTAGACAAGAAGTGACAAAACTGAACAGCTTTTACCACATAATAAATGACAACATAGGTACCAATAAATGTGGAATCTCAGTCCATCATCAATGACATAACTTTCCCATTCTTCAAGATAAAATCCAATGCTCCTGCCACCATCTGAGCCTCTGCACTCACTCCTTTCTTCAAGAGCGAATCCAATGCTCCTGCCTTCCCCAACCATAAATAGCCGAACCTCCATATATTAATGCACCACTTATTTCTCAGATCTCTCAAGTGCAATATCTTTCTCAGCTCTACCAAACCCACCAAAAAAACATTGGGGGACTATCTTACCTCAAGGTATCGAACCACCAATGTGCTTTTGTGGTGACTTTTGCAGGCTCCGCGAGTCGCAGGACATCTCATACACCTATGGGCTGCGCTTCTTCATGTGTGCCAACTACGAATATGACAGGTCTCAACATACAACATATGAGTATCGACCGGTATAACAACAGATATCAGCCACATCTCTGCCGATTTTGCACCCTGTTTTACTAACCGCTCATCTTGTTCTATTTGTTCAGTCCCCTCCACCGCTCTGTGATTTTATTCAATAGCTCGATAATGAGCAAAATGAGGAACAGAAGGAGTGGGTCGACATGAATATGAGGTGGAGAAGGGAAGCGTACGCACGTCGGGAGTACGAGTAACAGCAAGAGGAACTTCGCCTCAAACGGGACGAAGAAGAGCGCATGAGGAAAGCGACGCACGACCATACCATGGCTCAGGCTCGGGAGGCTGAGAGGGCAAGGAAGCGGGAGAGAGCCTGCCGTGGTAATGCGGCAGGTCCCGATGCCCTCCGAAAGGGAAAATATCCTAGATGCACTCAGTATAGAGTATCTAATGTAACCCGATATACTTTCACTCCCTAAGGCATGTTATGATTAGGATCGACGCACTAATAAGTAGGTCTTAGTGCGAACTGTACATGCCACTTTCGTTTCCTCGCCATGTCGTCGTGGTTACAGTCTTATGTAATGTTTTCACCCTATGTTTGTCGTCGTTCGCACCGCATACCCACGTAATATGCTACGAGTGCTAATTATTGATTTTTTATTCTCTGACTATTACATAACCTACTCCAAATTTTAATTCCAAATTTTCTTAAAGTCCTATTTTATTTTTTGATGAAATACACAAAATTTAGCAATTTTCAGGAAAAATAGGTCGTTACCGCTCCCTCAGAGGGCGGTTAGCCCTCTTGCCGCCCTCTGAAGGGGCGGTTAGGCCTCCCGCCCTCCCAGGGAGCGGTTAGCTGGCCTAACTGTCCTCTCAGAGGGCTGCAGCCCTGCAGGCGTCTAGATTTGTAATTTTTTTTACGGGGAATCTATTTATTTAAATTTTTAATTCAAAAAATATAAAAATAAAAAGAACTCGAGGGAGAAGGGCAGTGCGCTGGGCTGCGTCCGCCTTCGTTCCAGTGAGGAGTGAGCGCGAGCGCAGGCTCGGGTCCAAGTGGAAGGCACGCTTGGGCTGAGAGGAAAAGCACGCGGCCCAGGGTGGTAGGGGAAATGGGGTCTTTTTTATATTTTTTAACATAAAAATTTATTTAAATGTATTTAGGATGAAAAGATTTGTAAAAATAGGCGTCTACCGCCCCTTGAGAGGGCGGTAAGCTGCGGGCCGACTACTTACCACCCTCTCATAGGGCGGGTAGGCCTTACAGCCCTCTGAAGGGGCAGTAAGCCCTTGCATGAACAGTACCGCAATGAACAGTACTCCGAATTTCAATTTTCCTCTCGTCGGTTCAAAATAGTGATGTTCTGTTGCTAAAAAATTCTAAAACTTTTTGTACTTGTTCCATAGTCTATGTGCAACCCATTTTAATTGAATTTACCCAAAAATCATGTGTAGAATTTAAACTAAAATTCTCCAAAAAAAAGGCTACTTTAATAAATTCTAACAATTGTTAGTGCTCAAATAAATTTCTAAAAATCTGGTAAAATTCACTAATATTCTTCTTATGTGATTTGATAATTTTTAAAATTATTTTCAGCCCTATATTATGTGGTAAAAAAGTGAGTTCCTTTGTAATGCACCATTTATATGTATTTTTATAATTTCATATGATATTCTTCTTTTAACTTAATTTGAATTCAAAAATATATAAACCTAGTGCTGAAAATAATTTTAGAAATTATCAGATCACATAAGAAGAATATTAGTGAATTTTACCAGATTTTTAGAAATTTATTTGAAGCACTAACAATTGTTAGAAGTTATAAAAGTAGCCTTATTTGGAGAATTTTAGTTTAAATTCTGCACATGATTTTTGGGTAAATTCAATTAAAATGCATTGCACATGGATTATGGAACAAGCACAAAAAGTTTTAGAATTTTTTAGCAACAAAACATCACTATTTTGAACCGACGAGAGGGAAATTGAAATTCGGAGTACTGTTTACTGCGGGTACTGTTTATTCAGGGGGCTTACCGCCCCTTCAGAGGGCTGTAAGCCTACTCGCTCTATAAGAGGGCGGTAAGCTGTGGGCTGACTGCTTACCGCCCTCTCAGGAGGCGGTAAGGGCTTAACCGCTCTATGAAAGGGCGGTAGGCGCCTATTTTTGCAAATCTTTTCATCTGGGATACATTTAAATAAATTTTTATGTTAAAAAATATAAAAATAAAAAAAACTCGGGAAATGGGTTCGGGTGGAGCTGGGCTGGGGTCGGCTCAGAAACAAATAAGGTGCGGCCCGCAGAGGAGGAAAGGATGGGCTGCGTGCAGTGAGGAAATGGCCCAAGCAGAAAAGGGATAGGGGAGGGAGAAGGATTTCGGCCCAAGGGAAAAATTTCTAGGTTCTCCTTTGTTTCAATCTTTTCTGGGAATGACTACTTGACAGCTAGCTATTTTTCTATGTGATTACCATCAGATTTAAACCAATGAAAAAGCGATATATCATGAAACAAATGGTTTCCTGTAAATGGAAACGTGACTGCTTTTTTGTTTGTTTTCAGCCAGTTTGTTTTTTGCAAAAATCGACAAAAAAACTATAATTTATTGTGTCAGAGTAGATGAAATGGCATCAAATGTATTTGGTACACAAAGCAATAGGATGCCACTTGATGAGGTAAAATGCATAGTAATAAAACCTTTTTCCCATCAAATGAAGTTGTAGGGACTTTGAAATGAATCATGTGTTGACTAGAATGCTGAAATAAAAGATCATATCGTGGTCTCAATTTTAGAATACACGAAAAAACAAGTATATAGAATAAATTTCAGAAAACATAGCTCTAATGTAATATAAAAATGTACTATTTGGAATAACATACCTAAGAGTCTTGCTTCTTGGAAAGATGATCAAATTGCAAGTCGACATCAATTATCTGAGCAGGATGACTAATACTATGAAATAAAGGTACAGACAAAAAACATTGATATGTGGGTACAATTTAAAAACATGCTTACCTCATTTTGTAACTCAGCTTGCTTAATGAAAGCATTATTGGTACTTTGGGAGCTAACAACAGTATGACATTGTTGTCCACAAGTGTCCTTTGTTATCATTAGGGGAGAACTATTGTGAGATTGAATGTTATTGTTGTCATTGGTCAAATTATTGTTGCAATATTCATCTTTAGGATTCAATAATTAAAATAAATTATTGGGTTCAAACAAATTCATGGAGTGTTTTTGCAGACTGGTTTGAATTTCTTATTCATTGGGTGAATAGGAGCTGCAACAAACAAACAAGAAATTGAAAATAGAAAAAAAGCCATTTAAAATATAAAAAATTATCAAATACAAAAAAGGACTAACCAGAGATTGAAGTAGAAACAGAATCAAGGTATCGTTTTGCTTGCGAAATTATTGGAGTGTCAATTTTAAAGGCTAACAAAAAAAAAAGCACAACATAAAGGAAAATACATAAAAGGACGAGCGACCCGAGAAAAATAAAAAAAATAGAAGTGAGTTGTACTAACCGGCTTTGATCAGTAGGTGAATTGTCTCCAACAACACATGCAGTTTGTACTTTTCTTTTGCTCGTTAGACAACAACTAACCTGAATTTATGTCCATGAAAGTGGTCCAGAAGTTGAGAAAGCAACACAGGCATATACAAACTTGTACAAAGAGACAGAGATGGATACACTATACAATTATCAGTATGTGAGTTCTCCCTAAAGCATGAAAAAACAAAATGATTTTGGGCCAAAAATACAAAATGATTCGCACACAAACTGACAAGTCTTCTGGGCTGCTCTCCTCCACACCTCGCTTTAACGGGTATCCAACTTGCACACAAAGCGACGAGTCTCGTTCATAACCCGATCTGGATGGAATTGGGCGTAAAACACAACGATTTTGGGCCAAAAATACAAAAACCAACCCAACAAACGAACAAAATAAACTAGCTAAAGATGAGGATACATCCCATGACGCGCGAACACGCACGGGCAAACGGGGGAGGTGCAGCCGTGAGCACCAATCACGGAGTAGATCTGACGCCCCAGAATTTGACTGAGAACACAAATTAAAATAGCTGACTGTTATTTAGAAGTTCCGTTTCTTTTATCCTTTTTCTGAATTCTGTTATCCTTTTCATCAATTATCTTCTGCATATTATTTTAATTGATTGGTTTAGGGAAAACCGAAAACACCCATAGAAGGACTAGAACCTAACTAAAAGAAACAACAATCACTAAGACAAGAATTAAATCTAGGGTGATTTTTATTCGAATTATTTATTCATTTTCTTCCGTGATATTACATTATGCAATTTCTAGAAAATGGGATGTTAAAGGACATTTGATCTAAACCGTAGCCTTTGATCTGGATCGTTATAACTCGGTTTCAGCGTGGATGGATGGCTAGATATTCTCTTTTTCTACGATTAACATGAGAATTTTCTCCGAACCTGTGATTAATATATGTATAGATAGATATATAGACTTCTCGGTGATGCTCACCATTATCTTCCAACTGGGTGTGGGTGCTATGTTGTTTTTGTGCGGTAGATGCGCAATGCCAATTCATCCTGTGCTTACCGGCATCAAGCGAAGTGCTAATAGCCGGTCTCAATCTGCGAGCGCTTTTAGGCGTCATCGAGTTACCTTCCAACATGCCGGTAGCAGTACCTTCCAACACCCGTACATATGAGAATTGTGGCATTGCATCCATTCTCCTACAGACTATGATACGCTATGCCATGTGGACGTCAAAACATAGCAATTCTAGTATTGTTCTTGTCACTGGGATACCTTTTAGCCCTTTGTTTCATCCACGTGGAAAAGTCCTCTTACTTTAATCCAGTTAGCAAAACTACCCTCTGAAAAAGCCCTGAGGTGTAATTTTCCCCGGTTTGTACGAGTCAGATTTTTCAGAGTCTATTAGAATCTACTGATCGGATGTTACAAATTAGATTTCAAAAGCTGCGATGATATTTTTTTCTTCTGAGAAGTGTAGGGAAACGTTCGTGTAATTGTGTAGGTACTGAACCAGCACATTTAAGAAAACTAAGCCCTAGTTGCAACCAGCCAGCTCCTGAAAGCTCTCAATGCTTTTGGATGCTTTCTAGCAAGGTGCTCATCTCCTCTCGGTGGATTAAGTGGGAGGCTATGACCTATGAACACTATGGATGCGCATGGTCCTCAATGCTCATGACACGCCCTGAAGCTAGCTATTGGAGTCGGGGAGAGAGGCTACTAGCAACTTAGCTAGTGCCTATACCGGATGTCCCCGGGTGGCCATTCCAGAGTGCATGTAATGTTACAGGTAGTGTCACAACTGTGTGCGTCCTTATCGAAGTCCTATCATTGCCAATATATTTGTGCCACTGTTCGTCCTGGCTCGGCGACTAGATATTTTCTTCATGGTCGCTTGCTGCTTTTTTTCCTTGTAGCACTAGCCTATCATTTTTAGATAATGGAATAAACAATTATCCCGGGCTCTCGTAGCCATTTATTATTACAATGATGCAGTCGTAGACTGTCGTAGACCGAAAGGTACAAAGATTGCTCAAAACAAATGATCACCATAGGAAACTAAACGAGAGTCTTATCAAGAACCACAAATCCGATTGCTAAACCGTGACCCATAACTGGCAAAGATTTCTGTCACTGTAGTCCCTGAAGAACCAGGCACTAGCCTAGATAGCTCCGTGTTATCTGTGAGGTTTAGGAATATTGAAGACAAAAATTAGAGAAAAGAAGGAACAGCTCACTGGCCTGCTAGTATAGACCAATGTACAAACAGAGCCCATGGTCGGGTTTGTTGGAACACATATATTTATAAGAGTCTTAACTAAAACAAACAATATTATTTCTACGAAACATTACAAAAATCTTGTGTTCGTACAAAGTCGAAAGTGTCATAGAATGATATGTTTTTCACGCTTCTTGCATCTGAAATTTAGGATGTCTGTTCAGGCGACAAAGAACACTGGTGAGGGTTGATTTTGGGGGCTCCTTTGTCATTGAACTCAGAAGAGACAGGTCCAGCGGAGGAGGCGGGTCCCGGGGTGGAGTGATGAGGTGGCGGGAGTGCCATCGGTCACGGGTGGTGGAGAACGGTTGTTGGGCCAGTGTCGTGACGAGGAAGGAAAGGATGCCAATTTAGTGCAGCGGTGGGTGACCAGTTGATCCGACGGCGGGAACATCACTAGAGATAAATGGAGGAGGGGGGCACACTAACTCGATTGAGGGGTAGAGGAGCGCGAGCGCGAGGGAGCCATCGGGAGATTGAAGACGGCTACGAGCCGTTGGATAGGCATCCAACGGCTCATAGCCGTCTCTAAACTAAAAGCAAAAAATAAGCGGTTGATATATAGCATCACCCTAGGCTTTTCTATACGGAGTTGCTATAGAGAAGCGACTGAACACAATTATATTTCAGTTGACACCTCCCAACTGTGAGATTGGGATCCGTCCTTCAAGATCACGTCTTCAATAATTTCCGACCATCTTCTTGCTTACTCCCATCACTCGCCCCTGTGTCGTTCACTCCTCTGGATCCAACGGCTCTCCTGTCGTTAGATCCGCTCTCCCGTCTATTGTTGTGCTAACCTGGCATTGCCAGTCCTCTTCTTTGTCTGCCTCGCGCTGCATGGTCCACCACCCTCTTCCCGCTCATGCTGCTGCCGTCGTCTTGCCACACCTCAGCCCACCGCTATTTCGGTAACCGCCTCGAGCCTTCGTCTAAGCCCGGTGGCCTCTCCTCACCCCAAGATACCTCTCCGCTAACCTGGCGAGGGTCGACTGAAATTTTGGGCATATTCAGTCTCTAGTAACTTGCTGAAACATAAAGGGGAAAAAAGATCCCAGGTAGTACTGAGTAAAGTACTAAGTTGGGCCACTTTTTGCACTAGAAAACGGTTCAGAAATATCTTTGCATTCATCATTGGTATCTAATTTCAACTCGAAAGAGGGCTACCGGCAATGTTTCTCAATCGCTAGAAGTGCCAAAGGGAGGCAGGCAGCGCATGATTAATGCCGAGGATCATGTAGTCCCGCAGCAAGTAGCAGTGGTGTCCGTCGCTTTTCCTCTGCCAGAAAGATACCAAAACAACAGAAAGATCACAGTCGCTGCAGTGGCGCCGCCACTGTGCGCTGAGCCGCTGAACCGCCGTGCCTGTCGCCGTCGACGCCCACGACGCCGTTGGAAGGTTTCGCGTTATTGCATAACGATAAGAAGTTTAAGGTAACTCGTTGCTTTCCTGGGTGTGATCTGGACGCACGCGCTTCCTTTGGTGCGTCAAAAATCATTACATGGACATGCATATGCGCGCAAGAACATTACATATTGATGAAATTCTTGGATCCACAAATGGGGAAGGGACAATTTCTTTTATATCATTGGAAAGTTGTCTAATCATGAAAATGCCACTGAAAACTGGGTAATACTTTAAGTGTCACTCTTCTAAAATTTTAGGCCCAAAATTACTATTTTTGACTATTTTCCCGTAGTCAAGCCGTGACGGACATGTGAAAAAACCATATTGCCCTTATGGCCCACGTGTCAATGACTTCTTCATCTATTCTCTGTCTCTTCCTCATCTGCTCTGAGAATCTACCGATCGCATCGCCCTCACTGTGCTTGCTGTCCCCAAGATCCACCCCTCCCGCTGGGGCTCGTCATTGGCATGTACCTCATCCCGGTCGGCACTGATGCGCTGCCTTCGGAGACGGCGGTGGAGTGGACCGACGACTTCTTCTCTGAGATTGGGTAGAGGATTGGCAAGCCCTGGCTGCACATGTGGATCCAGGTCACCGCCGTCATGTCCAACATGAGACTCTTTGAGGACGAGATGAGTAGCGACTCCTTACAGCTCCTCGGCATGGCCGAGCATCTCCTCCACAACAACTGTACGCCGCTGCTAAATCCACTGTGCTACTAGCCAAAACCCACAAGCCTAAGCCCAAATCCGACGCATCTGAGCCTCAAGGAGCTAAGGAGGTGGTCACGCGATGCTCCATCAACTGAATCCCGCCGAGACCGAGCTTCACTGAGTTGCGAGCCATCTTCTTTTTCGACGTCGACAAGTTTTCCAACCTCTCCAAGGTTGTGTCGCCTCTCTGCTACTCATCTGTCTTATTCAAGCTCATGGTGAGCTCCGGAGGGTCACCCAATGCCTTTTGCGTGCGCTCGTTGGCCCTCCACCCACCACCGGTGCGCTCATCCTCGCACACCAAGCTCCGTCGTGCCGCCCTTTTGCCGTCGGCCTGATTCCGGTCAGGCCCCCTAGACAGGGACCCTTCATATGGGTTCATGTGCATGTGTAGGTGTTGTTTTCGCCTTCACCCGCCGCCCCGTGCAGGTGCAACACGCTCCTCTGCAGTGCTCACCTTCACCCACCGCCCAAGCAACACCCACGCCACCAAGTAGCCACGTCGCGTTCGGGGGGGCACGTTGCAACCCTAGCGGCCGCGCAAGGGGCAACCCGCGCCTGGATCTGGCCCTCCCAGCTGCACCCGAGTGCTGCGGCCTTGCTCCCGGCCACCCCCGTGCCAAGATCGAGCCTAGATGTGTCGCCACCAATGAGCCGCAACAAACGAATGGTTGAAGGAGGCAAGGGTAGGATAGGTATTTTGAAGTTTGACTAACGGTCCACCCTAACAGAACTGATGACAGTGGCATTTTTTATCATCAAATTTAAGAATCATGGCACTTACGGAATTAGCGAATTTCCAGTGGCATATATAGGATTCCAATGACATGGAAGGGGTTATCCCAAAGGGAAAAAAGATAGAAGGAAACTTGTAGCCATTCTTGGGGCTGGGGCAAAGAATTCAGTTTAGTAACATGCTTGCACCAAACAATATTAGCAGAAAAGGTCTAGAGCCACTTTGGATCGTAGGTTTTTTATATGAATTTTAGAGTATTTTAATCCTTTTTAAATTTTCCTATAAGAGCCTCTGGGAACAAAGGAATGGATTTGTCAAATTCATATGAAATGACCTGTTCCATAGGAATTTTGGAGGATTTTCTAACCCCGGGGAAAAAATTATGTGTTAATATCTCTCATCTGATTCCCGTGTTTTTGTGTGCTCCATCCAAATAATTATTCCTGCAGTTTTCTTATGTTGTTATTCCGTAGGATTCAAGGAGCTAAGGCATTGTTCCAATCCTATGCTTTCCCTATTCCTGTGTGTAACACTCCACCTCCAAAATCCGCTTACAACTCAGTCCACCTGTGAGGTAGGCCTGCATTTACATAGCATTTCTCTTATAGTTTCATCCTCGTTTCATGTAAAATGGTTAAACCAAAAATACTATATTTGAAGTACGAAGATTTATAAACTAGGTCCAACCTATTTAAACTACCAAGATGATATTGAAACTATAACACCGTGCGTTTTAGCATTTAGAAAATAGCCAAAATCCACTTTTGTTTATTTTTAAATAATTAAGTCAGCTTAAAATCCATGAAATATATATGGGTGTATGTATATATTTGTATGTGCATATATACATATATATTATTATTGGACTACGTATTCCAAAATTCACTGGAGTCGATATCTAAATTTAAAACCTACATCAACTCGAGCAATTGCATTTTGGTTTCTTGGTGTCCTTGTTTTTCTGTGTGGTGATTTGAATTTGAATGCCTCTCAAATTCGAATCTATTTTAGTTCTTTTTGGCTGAATCCTAACCCAACTCAATCCCTACAAATTTGATATTCCAATCTAGCTCAAATTCATAATTCAAGTTATTCAATTGAATTATCCCTAAATTTGACTAAATTCAATCACCAACAAATTCAAATATTAGTTTGATATCCAGGCACATTTCAAATCAGTTTCAAATTCAAATAATTCTATTTGAATTTATACCAAGCCTGGAATAATCTTCTGACTTTTCCTTTATCTCAAATCCTATCAAAAGCAAGATTCATTCAAATTTTTGTAGATTTGTTTTCAAATGCATTTTGAATCGTTCAAGATATAATCAGTTGCATTCTAGTTTAATCTTTCGCAAATTATTTTCAGTTCAATTCAAATCTTGATTCAAGTTCAAATCTCATAATTCAAATCCTTGTTCCAAAATAATGCCAAATTCAAATTCAAATTCAAATTCAATTACCCCAACCCAATTCTAATTCAAGTTATTCAATTTGAATTATTATAAATCTAGTTTCAAATCCAAATACATTAATTTGAATTTATCATTCAAATCTTTCTCTCTCTCTCAGATCTTTCCTCTCTCTCTACTCTATGTTCATCACTATTGAGTACTGTTCATGTCAGCCACCGTTCGCATAGGCCCACCTGTCATCCCCTCCACTGCCTCAGCCTCTCTACTTTGGACAGAGCAGAGAGCTGTGTCGGTCGTCGTCTTTGTTGACGAGTGAGGCTGGCCACCGAGCTGCTTCAAGTATTGCCGATGTCGTTTTCCTTGACCCTAAGGAAGGTCACTCGCCATCTTAACTCCCCTTGCTCAATGTACTTTTTATTATGGTCACTTGCTTTACAAATAAGTGAAATGTGTTGAGGTGATTGACATGTGTGTAGTGGAAAATGATGCAGTGCTAAGAAAACCCTGAAAACTGCTTTGGCGGAGGCAAGCGGGATAGTCCTTCGAAAGTTGGAGGCTATCTCATGTGGGTATTCCTTTGGGAAAAGGATGTCTCCTAGTAAGCAAGTCCTTAGAGAATGCCTCCTAGGAAAAGATGTCCATTTGATGTATGAATGGGTAGTGTGCTCGTGTTTTGGAGAAAGTCGGTTGTATGTCATTTTTGGACTAGCCATCAACCAGTTAAAAGATGAGAAACTGGAGGGGAACAAATAGCTTTTCCTCAGGGCCAACAACCTTTATCAATCAAATCTGGTGTTTGTTTAATTAGTTTAAACCAAGCGTTACATCTAAATTCACACTGCATGTAAAACTAGCTTTGCGCTCAAACTATAGCCCTAGGGTTTTATCCTTGATCACCTCACTTATGCATCTACTCAACCTCTTAAAATAGTGTTAGGACTTATTGAGTACCTTTCGTACTTAATCTTGTTGCTTTCAGATTGTTGAGATGGAGATCGATCTCGACCCAGATGAATTTAAAGAGAAGAAGTCTAAAGTTGCGTCTGCACCCAAGTTGCCTATGGCATTAAGTTGTTCCTCTTTGTGCCACTTCATTCTGTTGTAGGATCTTCTGCTTAGTTGGTTTGTTGTGGATCCTATTCCATGAGATCATCGTTCGCTCCATTGAGGTAATTATTTTATTCGAAGTATGTATTTGATATCATTTTATTGAATTCTGTACGTATCAGCTACTTGATTCAGGGATTGATACAGGAGGCACAAAAGAACCCGAGATTGGAGTCCCTACAAAACCCACCACACCGGAGATCGAGGTCCATACAAAATCCACCACACCGTAACATTTGGGTTGCACGGGCCAAAACTAGAAACACTAATAGGTTAAGGTATTACATTCTCCCCCTTTAGGGTTGATGCCCTTGGTAGCTTACCACATATACAACAAATAAGTACACAGGATCTCCCCTCGGTGCCACGACAATGCGATGTCCCCTCCACGGGTTGACACCCATGCACAGGTGCAGCAAGAGTTGGCTTTGAATACCATATGTCACACTCCATCTCCAAAATTCGCTTACAACCTAGCCCACATGAGGGGTGGGCCCACATACATATGGCACCTCTCCTACACTTTTAGCCCAAAGTGTTAATCCGAAGATGATTTATTTAGAGCGTGAAATATTATAAGCTGGTTCCAACCTATTTAAACTATCAAGATGGTATTAAACTCACACATCGGAATACTTAGGATAAACGAGTCGAAACTGAAAACACTAATGAGCCGATGTATTACCCTATGTTTTAAGAATACTGCATTAAAAAAATCCCATAATCTGCTGAGGCAAGATGGACGCTCCCTAAACATGCTTCAAACATTAGGTGCGTCACTAAAGTTTATTAGTAACATCTTGCCATAAAAAAAGTTTATTCGTAGAATTGTAATCCAGTCAGTCTGAGTTATAGGCCGGCACTTAGCCTTTAGTAATGATCTCTCTGAGTTATTATCTTCCTACGACCAGGTTTCTATTTAGATTGATACCTTGAATGATGCTCTTGTTAGCTAGGATAGATTACTTCAGAAAGTGGTTTGTGAGGTTAAGGAACTTAAGTCTAGGATAAAGTGTTTTTTATCTGAGCTTGAGTTGCTACAAGGGCATGGCTCCTTCGGATATACACAAGATGAATTCGTTTCTCATTGTTTATATTTTCTTCGTAAAGAATAGGATATTACTAAGTTTTTGTGTTATTTTGTGTATTTTTGTTTATTAGGAACCTAGTAAAAGCACCACAACCTTATCTGGATGACATTACTTGAAGGCCAAGTCTACTCTGAGTCAAAGTTGAGCCCTAGTTGAACTCTAAATTTTACTCGAAGTCCCAGAACATCATATCAGTAAAACAGATATAACTCTCACATACAAAAACTATTTTAGGTGTTCTTAGACTTAATGGAAAGCTTATAACTATTCTTTTTAATAGATCTAGACACTACCAAATATTCCAGGGCTTTTGACATTGTATGAGGCTTTAAGGAACAATATAATCCACCAACCAATCTTCAATAGTTCGATTGGATTATAACAGCATGTACTGTGCAGGATGCTTAGGTAGATGTTTAAAGAGAGAGAACGATCAACGTGCAACGGGAAAAACAATCTTACGGTTGCTTAGTTAGTATGTCAAGATTAATAATCCGTTTAAGCACGGACGGGTTTATAACTTAGTGGCAAAATTTTATAGGTGGAGGAGTCGATGGGAGTTCGATTTTTGTTGCATACACTAAAAGGTTTTCAAAATAGATTATGCAGTGGGGAGACGCTGAAAAAAATAGTGTATTTAAGCGCCTGCAAACCGCAACACTGATCATGAAATACTAATTTCCAGTGCAAATCTCGATTGAAACGACCTGCCTGGAGCGCCCGCTTCCCCTCCCGCTCGATCTGGCTCGCTCAGGCGTCGAACGCCTCGAGTGCGATTCCATCGCGAACCCTTGCGCTGAGTTCCACGGTGGCAAAAAACGAAGGAAACCACGTATCTCCTAGTGCTGGTTTCTTAGACAGTAATTAGACGTCCAGCTAACTAAAAAATTAATACGACAAGTAAGTTAAGATGAAGAGAGGAGAAACTTATTTTTTATAGAAAAAACTAGCTCTTGAAATAATCTTAAACGAATGGAGATATTCTTCTAGCAATTCTAGACGGCTGAAGATAATTATTTATCTTAAGAGATCTGAAAAAACTAACGCACATATGCATGAATCAGAAGCTTGTTTTTTTCTAAAATAATTTCTTATTCTCTTTCATCTTAGATATCACCTAATAAATAAGATATTGAGAATACCCTAAGTTGCTATCCGTGCATTGTACGTTGCCTTATCAACAGAAGATGTAGCGGTCTCCATTCTTAAAAAAAAGGGATATCCTAATTGTACCCTCCCCCACATAAGTACTTCAACCTCAAGCAAGGTCATATTTTACACGTCCTTTCTTTTATCAGCCTTTTTTTTAATGGGACCAGGTTTATAGATAAACTGAAAGCATAGTACAACACGTCCTTAGGAACCTCGTCCTCAAATATAATCAAGGAAAACATATCAGACTCCACCGAAGCAAGCTCTAGCGACCCGAGAGAAGATCGAGATTCGCCGAAGCAAGTCTCGATGACCCGAAGACATGAAGAAACACCCAGGAGAGCTAATGCACCCCCTAAACACAGCTACTACCAACAAACCTAACACAGATGTCGGTGAGCTCAAGTAGGCTGAAGACGCCACCAGAGAGGAGGAAGACATAGGCACAATGCACTTCCCAAAGTTGCTGCAAACTCCTCACCACTAACTCCCGAATCCAGCGCTTCTCAAACCAACTCCTGCACACCAATGATGTGACAATTTCTGCCGAGGGCCTACCTCTACACGAACATACTAAACACGAAGACATACACATATGTATCGGCATCTGTAGAAGCACAGAGAAAAGAAAAAATCACGTCAACGAATCGGCAGCGATACCCGACCGAACTCCAAACGGTAGCCCCATCGCATGACTGCAATACCGATGCCACGCGCAACCGAGCCACCGAGCCCGCAGGCCTGTGGCACGCAGCAGACCTGCGTGGGATCATGTGTCCCGCCCACGCGCCAAAGCTGCCGGGCGAGATGCACTGTGCCGCGCAGCCGCAGTGACGACCCGGCCCTGCGCACAGCCACACACTCGTCCCTCCGGCGAGCTTGCCAAGGAAGGAGGAGAGAGGGGACCGAATTTTGGAGACTTTATTTGCCGCTCTCAACTGTAGCAGGGGAAGCAAAACCCAAATGGAAGACACTCTTTTGCATAAAACTTATCAGCCCGAGCTTTAGTGGTTTCCTAACGTACAATTTATGATGAAAGTGACAAAACCACTACTATAAAAACTATTTTTAGAGATGGGTCTTAACCCATTTTCACAGGCGTTTAGTCAACCCCTGCGATCGAAGGCCTACGAAATAGATGATTTTCACATGCGCAAAAGAGACCGCCTGTGATAATCGATTTACACGGGCGGTTACTTAAGATAACCACCTGTGGAAAGCTATTTCCACAGGCGGTTCTCTGAAGTAATCACTCGTGTAAATTGATTATCTATAGGTGGTTTCTTAAGTGAACTGTTTTCACAGACAGTTGTCTTAAGTAACCGCATGTAGATAGGTAGATTTTCACAGTCAGGCGACATAAGGATCCGCCTGTGGTATATATTTTATTCAAAAAATAATAAAGATCATATATTTTATTCTCTCCAGATTTCAACATATTTTCAAGGCAGATTCCAAATCACAGATTTCAACAGTATTTGAATCAACACAAGTCTAATAATTAACACAAATACAAAATGTGTTGAAAACAGATATTTTCACAAACGGTTCCTTATGTGAACCGCTTGTAGAAATAGAACTATTTTTACAGACGGTTCTAATAAGGAACCGCCTGTGCAAACAAGTTTTCACATACGGTCCACAACCTCACGGGACCCGAGCCGAGTACTCAGATGATTTGTCCTATGAACCATATATATATATATATTCTATAGGTATGCTCACTGTGGTTCATGTCTGAGCACATCCCACAAGTTGTAACTCATAGTATTTCGGGTTGTAACTAGGGGATATACGCAGTGCGAATAACAAGTTGTAACTCACAGTGTTATTTCCTTGTGTTGCAATTATGCATTTATGAATATGAAGTTGTAACTGGTCTACCTAATAAGTTGTAACTCACAGTGTCTCGAGTTGTAACTGGAGGATGTGCGTAGTGCGAATAACAAGTTGTAACTCAAAGTGTTAGCTTCTCGTGTTGCAATTATGCATTTCTGGACATGAAGTTGTAACTGTTCTACCTAACAAGTTGTAACTCATAGTGTTTCGGGTTGTAACTGGAGATGTACGTAGTGCAAATAACAACTTGTAACTCACAATGTTAGCTTCTCATGTTGCAATTATGCATTTCTGGATGTGAAATTGTAACTGATCTACCTAACAAGTTGTAACTTACAGTGTTTCAGGTTGTAACTGGGGAATGTGCGCAGCGCAAATAGCAACTGCGCATAGGCGCAGAATAGCCTCATCGTATATATATAAGCATATTTAGTACTCCTGGGAGTATGTACTCCCACATACTTATCTCATTACATAGGGAGTATCTCGTGTGATAAATTATTTATACATGGAGCATGTGAGTATATAAGATCATCCAAGTGGTATGTATAGTTTTTTTTAGTGGTTTGCACATATTTTTTTTAGTGTATTACATTTTATGTATAAATACAAAGGTATTATCAAAATCTAATAAAATTGATGGACTTCTTTTCTATTTTTTCATGTATTCTAAGATACTCTAATGTGAACTACATACCACTTAGATGATCATATATACTCACATGCTCTATGTACATATCATTTATCACACGAGATACTCCATATGTAATGAGATACGTATATGGAAGTACATACTCCCGGGAGTACCAAATATATATATATATATCTATATCTATATATATATATATATATATATATATATATATATATATAATCGTAGTCACCAAAATTTGAATTGGGAGGATATGTGCCAGATCAGTGGTTAAGCAATGAGGCGTTTTTCTTGGCTGGCTCCTTGCAATTCATGTGGCACGATGTCATCGATGCATTGTCAGGCACGAGATCGAGGCTGTCGGTGGATGAACACCGCAAGCGGGGATCCTGAGGGACCCCCTTTGAGATTCGGTCAGGGGCTGGTCCTGGATCTACCTCGTACGTGGGGTTAATGCGTGTGTATGAGACTTAGGCGGGACGAATGATTATCGACTAGTTGGAGTAAATGCACCAAGGATTTAGACAGGTTCAGGCCGCACGGAGGTGTAATACTCTACTCCTGTATGTCTAGTATGTTATTAATGCTCTTGGAATGTCTTTATCTGGATCTCTGTGTTACAAGGTTTTTTGGTCTCTTGTTGGCCTGTGTTCCAGGTCTTGTGAGCTTGTTGGCTTCAACCTTCTCTTTCTACGAAGTGCTCCCCCTTTTTATCCTACCAGGGGGGGAGGCCCTCCAGGGCGTGCCCAGAATGCGGGCACAAGTTCCCGTAAATAATAAATAGAAAATAACCATCATGGGTCTACAGTTGATGTTACAGAGGGTTGAAAATACGCCCCTCGGACGGTCCCATCTGTCTTTACGCCCCAACTTTAGCAAGTGCAGGGGGGCCCACCGGCTAGCCACTGGGTGCTCTCTCATGCCCATCCGGTCAGAGTAGATCTGACACGGTTCGATCAATGGGGCGATAGGTGATAAGCCTCGAGCCCATCGAAGATATCTTCAAGCCGTCTTCCTTTATGGGCCCCGCGAGGGGACATGCGATGGGACCTGTCGCATTTATTGTTCCCACGCCTTCCTGCCAGGCGGTGGTAGGGACTGACGTACTTAGTATGACAGGCGTGGGAGGGGGGGAGTGGTTGGATGTGACCGGCCACGCTCCCCCTTAAATGCAGCATCGGGTCTCCCATCGAACGACACCTCATCATGGAGTCCTTGCAGGGTCCACCGGCAAGGGGCTTCTCGGGTCCTCGGGGAACTCTGGGTACTCGGGGACTAACTGTTCTTGGCCCCGAGCACCACCTCCTGGATCTGACTCTTCTCAGGTCCTTGGGGAACTCTGGGTACTCGGGGACCAATTGTTCTTGGCCCCGAGCACCTCCTCCTGGATCTGGCTCTTCTCGGGTCCTCGGGGAACTCTGGGTACTCGGGGACCAGCTGTTTTTGGCCCCGAGCACCTCCTCCCGGATCTGGCTCTTCTCGGGTCCTCAGGGAATTCTGGGTACTCAGGGACCAGCTGTTCTTGGCCCCGAGCACCACCTCCCGGACCTGGCTTTTCTCGGGCCTTCGGGGAGATGGTCCCCAAGGGAGGGCGCCATGTGGCACTGCGCTGTCCTGGCCTCGGGACTCGGGAACCCCCGGTTCCCATATCACCGACAGAGGCTATTGGAAAGGAGGCGGAGGTTGAGTGTCGTGTTTGTTCACGGTATCATTTGGAGCGCGTGATTGTGGCTAGGGCTCTTCGTTCGGTGGTTTTTGTGGATCAAGTTCAAAGTGGTGACTATGGCGATGGATCAGTACCATCGGGGATATCTTCATCATCTCCGTCGCAGTTTGTTGCTAATGCGGTGAGATCTGGGAATTTTATTCCGGATCATGCATCGGAGGGCAGCCTTTTTCCTCTGATGGTGAAGGCACCGGACAATTCCTTTGATTCCGTTGTGCCCAAGCGATCACCAAGCGGAAGGCCAAAGCCATGGTCAGGTCCCCTACCAAAGCTGAGAATATCTCCTCGGCGGTCTATTGGAGATGTGTTTCCACCTCGATTTTGGGTGCGGGGAGAGCATCTCGTTGCCAACTTCGGTGGTACGATGATGACTGATTGGCATCTATGAAGTTTTCAAATTTCATAAACTAAGGCTAAAGTTGGGTCGCCAGGTGGGGCCGTGGAACCAGATAGGCTCCCCACTGATTGGGCTAGGCGCAGCCCATGTCTTTTTTCCTTACGGGGTAGACTCTAGTGTAGACCAAAACCTAAACCTAGCTGGTCGAGTATGGTGGCTGGTGATTGCTGGACTTTTGCTCGCGCTCTCTATGACGAAAACATGGCCGGCGGTGGATACGGTGTTGGCAGAAGCAAGGGGCGCCCTGGCAATGGTGGAGGCGGTCATGGAAGTAGTGATGTTTGAGGTGTTCATGGTGCCATTAGCGGTGGCGGTGCCTTGGCAGCTGGTGGCCACAGAGGCATTGGCGGAGACGGTGCGTCGTCTGCTATCGGCCAGGGTGGCCGTGGCGCTGGAAGAGGAGATGGGGGCGGGCGATCTAGACCCTCCCGTTTCTTCTTCCCCTACAGGCGCGGGTGCATCGAGGGCAGGAGGGGTGGTGGCGGTCGTGGATGTGCTGATGTGCAGCCTCTGCCCAAGTGCCATCAAACATCAACGATGGTAATCAAGGATAGGACCCCAATGACAAGGTTGGCAGTGATTTTAATTCTGATCATGGCCATAAGTGTATTATGGAGAAGAGCGAGGGTTCTGGTGTCCAAAAAAATCAGAACAATAAGGGTAAGAAATAGATCGTCTTATGATGTCAGATTTGCGAGGAGGAACATTTCACCCTGCAATGCCATCTTTTGCGTGCTCCCAAACTGACATCACTGTTCTATGGATTTGCTAATGATGGCCTTGGTTTCTTTCAAATACCCCATGATGGTTTGGCAAAAACTCACAAGAATGAAGCTGGGACTACTCTGATTCACATCAAGGAAGGTAACATTCTGACGGATCTAATTAAATCCAAATCGGCACTGTTGATTCCTGTCAAATGGTAGTGGATGGTACAAGAGCATGGTAATGGGGCATATGTTGTTCCTTTCCCTTGACATGTCGAGTTGCAGTGTTTGGTGGCCATCAAGGAGATCAGGACTATCAATGCGGAGGGGGCCATGATAATTGAAGAATGGAACCAGAAAATAGAACCATGTCAATATCTGCAGCATGTGTGGGTCAATGTGTATGGAACTCCATATAAAATACGATCTTATTTGCTGCTTTGGGCTCTGGGCTGGATTCTGGGAGTGACCCAGAAGGTAGATATGGTTCATCTTAAAAAGACAGAGGTGGTTCGCATTTGTGTGGCAATGATTGATGTCAAAAAGATCCCGGATGCCACAAATATTACTGTTGATGATGCTATCTATGAAATCTTCTTTAAGGTGGATAAGGTTCTACCATGTATTAAGTCTGGTGTTGATTCTAAGGATGGACATGACAATGAGGGAGATGCTCAGCCAGATGAGGAGGAGAATTTTCATGATGACTGTGAAAACAAGAGGCCCAAAGTAAGAAAAATCTAGGAAGCTCATCCAGTGCTTCATCCGATGTTCAACCATCTGGAGGCAATGACATGCAGGAGGAATTGCCCAATCAGGAGGATATGAATGTGAAATATAAGTCCATGGCCGATGGTATTTTGGATAAGGTTGTGGATGAGCTTCTTGTGTGTATGGCTGATAAAGTGATTGCTGAAGATACTAAAATCACAATTAATGACTCTTGCAACTCAGCTCTTATCAAAGATATCATTGATTTATCGGTGAAGGAAGCTGTTCTGGTGGCTCTTTTACCTGTGGTGACGCCGGAGGGGCCTTCTGGTGCTATGATTCCTAGTGAGGGTGTTGAAGGTCTTAGCATGGGTCTGCCGAACGCTATGTCTCCATGCGTGATCGCTCGATGGCCGCCTATGGTGTTACGAGAGATCCTCGATCGCAATGTCGCTGCTGAGGCGGGTGAATGCCTAGTTGCTGGGCTGATGTCCGTTGTTTCACACTCACCGAATATGGCGTTGAGTCATGTTTGCTAGCCGCCTAACCTGCTGTCTGATATTTGTGACTGTTCAGTGGCGCGGTGCTCGGCATTCAGGCTGGAGGACTCTTCTGAGACAATGGCGATTCAGAGCTTGAGCCAGGAGGAAACATTGCAATCGGCCTTGGCAATTGGAATGATGAATGCCACCGGTACTAATATATGCTTGCCGGTTTGTGACAGGGAACATAAGGCTCCACAGTTGCAGCCGTTGATCAAGAGCCCTGATGATGCAGTGGTGGACACAGTTATGAAGCTGCTGGTTCAAGCATCCTCTTTGATGGTGGCAGATGAAGCTTCTTTAGGACTGACTATTGATCTGATTTGCAAGGTAGCAGCTACTGGAATCTCACAATGTTCAGAGCCTCTCACATCTCCAAGGAGTAGGGATTATTTGAGGTTCATGAGTAGTCCAACAGAGCCAATATTTCAAGTGTTATTCATGGGCTTCCCAGACATGTGTTACAAAACCTCTCCAAACATAATGGTGTTCGTGCCAATATGTCGAATATGGCAATGGCGGAGGCACTACAAGCTCTTGACTCTGTGTTGGGCATTGATATGATATCTGAAATGAAGAACAAGGCAAAGGTGCAATGTGGGATTACCTCAAAGATAGATAATCTTGCAACCATTCCTAGGGGTGATAAATCGGGTAGAAGGACTAGAAAGAGGACAATAGCAACGGGAGATGAGCATATGCTGGAAACGGCAAAGATATTGGCGGCAAAGAGGAACCTAGATGATGGTATGTCTAACAACTCCTTTGTTTCAATGTCTTTACACAGTATTAGATCCAATATTAACAAATCTAGGCATGTCTATGGGTAGAAATAATAGTGATATCATGAACTATGTTATTCTATTAAAAATATAGAATTAGATCCCCTTACAATTGCTGCTAAAAAAACTAATCCTATAGGTAATAACCTTTATGCTAAGATTCACACTTCCTCTGTTCATGTTGAGGATGACGATGATATGGATGGTCTTGATGTGCACCTCAGTCACATATGTCATGATTTAACTTCGGTCCTCAATGAGGAGGGTTTGGATCAAATATGCTATGATCTAAACATGGTCCCAAGGAAGAAAAAGACCAATTCTTCAAAAAATAACGGCAAGATAAACCACCCATCCAAAAAATTGAACACCTCATCAAAATTAGTTCTTTCATGAAAGGAATCTACTGGGATAGTAGAGGTCTTGATGACTTGCCTAAACACAACTTCCTTTTAAATACCGTTAAAGAGCAACACATAGATTTCCTTACCATTATGGAGATAGGTAGAAGTGATTTTCATGCTTCAACCCTCAGACACCTATGTGGCCTTGAGTACCTATGGCATATAATGCCCCTAAGAGGCAGATTTGGTGGTATGCTAACTGGAGTCAATGCAACAATATTTGATATTGGCTCCATCGTAGAAGATGATTTTATACTAAGTTCCTTCTACAGAACAAAGAGGACGGTTTCATATGAGCTTTATTAGCTGTCTATGGACTAGCCCAAGATGACCTTAAGTCTTCTTTCCTAATAGAAATGGTTCACGTTTGTAGTGCTGAAAGCCACCCAATACTAATTGGGGGGATTTCAAAATTATGCGAAAACCGGAGGACAAGAATAATGATAATTATGATCCATGCTGGCCCCATTTATTCAATGCTGTAATTGAAATAGTTGATCTACGGGAGATCGTAATGACAAGACACCAATATACATGGGCAAATGAGCTTGACCCTCCAACATATGAAAAACTTAATAGGATTTTCATGAGTATGGAATGAGAAGCAAAATACCTGAAGATCTCAGTTGAAGCGTTGGACAGAGTAAGGTTGGACCATACTCCATCATTATTGCTCAATACAGGTGTTGCCTTACATTACGGAAAACAACCCCCATTAAAATTTGAATTGGGATGGTTAATTCGTGATGGTTTCTATGAGATGGTTGCAAATATCTGGCTAAGTGAACATCGGGGAACTAATGCCATAAAAAAATGGCAAAAGAAAATCTGATCCCTTAGACAATATTTGAGGGGTTGGGCCAAGCATTAAGCTGGAATTTTAAAGAAAGAAAAGAAATAGTTGGCCAATAAAATAGGTGACCTTGACAAAAAGGAGGAAATAAACCCATTAACACCTACTGAGGTGGCCTTTAAGCTTTACCTCAATGAGAGGCTCGCACATTTACTGCAAGAAGAAGAGCTTAAATGGTACTAGTGTGCCAAGGTGAAAGAATTGCTAGAGGGTGATAATAATACTAAGTACTTCCAACTAGTAGCCAATGGTAAACACCGAAAGCAGCGGGTGTACAAACTAGAAGACGAGAACGACAACTATATTAGGGAACCGGATCTCAAAAAGTACGTCACGAAATATTACAAGGGGTTATTTGGCAAGCCGGAGCATAATAATTTTGTGATGAACGAATCATGCATAAATTATATACCCCAAGTAAGTGAAGAAGAAAACGACATCCTTACAGCACCTTTTGGATGAAGAAGAGGTGAGGTATACGAATTTTCAGAAGGAACACAATAAAGCCCCAGGCCTTGATGGCTTCCGTGCTGAATTTTATTAGGTATTTTGGGAAGTAATCAAAGGTGACTTTATGACATTATTCTCTGATTTCCACTAGGGACAACTGGATATTTTTAGCCTTAATTTTGTGGTCATAACTCTTGCCCCAAAAATAAAGGAGGCTTTGAAGATTCAAGAGTACCACCCTATATGTTTGTTAAATGTCTCGTTTAAGATATTCACCAAAGTGGGCACAAACATGATTGGCACCATGGCGGAAAAGATAATAAAACCTTCACAAACCGCCTTCAGGACAGGACAAAATATTATGAAGGGTGTAATAATTTTACATGAAACTATCCATGAATTACATAGGAAGAAACAAAATGGAGTGATATTGAAACTTGATTTTGAGAATGCCTATGATAAAGTGAAATGGTTCTTTTTGCAACATACTCTGTGAATGAAAGGATTCTCCACATAATGGTGCAAGTGGATACAAAGCTTTGTGTCGGGAGGACATGTAGGAATTAAGGTCAATGATGAGGTTGTCCCCTATTTTCAAATGCACAAAGACTTAAGGCAGGGTGACCCCCTATCACCCATCCTTTTTAATATTATAGCAGATGTGCTTGCAATATTAGTATCAAGAGCTAAAAGAGATGGACAAATAACATATCTAGTTCCACATTTAGCAGATGATGGTCTATCTATTTTGCAATATGCGGATGACATCATCATTTTCATGGACCATAAGTTGGAAGAGGCTAAGAATATGAAACTCATTCGTAGTGTGTTTGAACAGCTCTCGAGGTTGAAAATAAACTTCCACAAAAGCGAGCTGTTCTTCTATGGTGAGACAAAAAATGTGAAGACCAATATACTAATACACACCCTTTTAAATACCTTGGCATTCTGATGCATCACCGAAAATTAAGAAATATTGATAGGAAGGGGGTTAAAAATAGTTTCGAAAGAAAATTGAGCAGTTGAAAAGGGAAGATGATGTCTCCTGGAGACCGATTAGTGCTACTTAATTCGTTCCTCAGTAGTCTTTCTATTTTCATGATGTCTTTCTTTGATATCCCAAGGGGAGTCCTCAAATGGTTGGATTATCTACGATCTAGGTTTTTCTGGCAAAGAGAAAATCACAAGAAGAAGTATAGACATGCATGTTGGGACATTCTTTGGCTACCTAAGGACCAAGGGGTTTGGGAATTACCAACCTTTCGATCAAAAATATCCGCCTTCTAAGCAAATGGCTTTTTAAGCTGCTTAATAAGGATAGGGTTTGACAACAACTGCTCAGGAATAAGTATCTTGGCTCCAAAGAGCTCACACAAGTCTAAGGACAGCAAGGAGATTCACACTTTTGGACTGGTCTTATGAAAATTAAAAATAAATTCCTCAAATGGGGGTCTTTTTAAGTATAGAATGGGAAGCAAACTCGCTTCTGGAATGATATTTGGCTGAGTAAATGCCCACTAAACCAATTTTATCCCTTGCTACACCAGGTGGTGAGACATAAACAAGCCATAGTAGCAGAGGTAATGAGAAGCACATCTCTTAATTTATCCTTCCGCGGACTGATCACTATGAACAAACTAATTGAAAGGCAACATTTGACGTTGCAACTTGTTCATATCCAGCTCTCTAATGATAGAGATATTTACAAATGGGATTTGAATGGAAAATGACAATTTACTGTTCGGTTGATGTACAAACAAATGCTAAACCAACCCATTAGCATCCCAAACAAGTGGCTTTAGCAACTCAAGCTCCCATTAAAAATAAAAGTTTTCTTATGATACATATGACGTAGGGTGATTTTGATCAAAGATAACCTGGCCAAAAGAAATTGGAAGGGCAGCCTCAATTGCTTCTTTTGTAACCATAATGAAACTATCCAACACCTTTTCTTTGATTGTTCATTAGCTAAGACTATATGGTATATTATCATAATAGCCTTAGAGATTAAGAAACTGAGGAACGTGTCACATATGATCGGTAATTGGTTACGGGAGATAGGAGCTAAGAAAAAGAGAGGAACCTTAGTTGGGATATCGGCAATATTTTGGGCTATTTGGCTCTATCGTAATGATATAGTGTTTCATAAAAAAACAAAAATATAATTTATACAGGCACTTTTCAGAGGCACTTACTAGCTAAGATTCTGAAGACTTCTACACAGGGAGGTTAAAAGGAAAGAGTTTCTGACAGTCATGTAGTTATAGATTGCAAGCTTCATGACTCTATCTTTTTTACTTTGTTTTCTCTTTCTGTACGATGTTGGTTGTGTTGGAGTGTGGCCCATTTAAACCCCATTCATGAGAATGCAAAGCAAGAAGGTTTAGTCCCGTATTGCCAGGCAAGCGGATGTAGACCAACTTAAATACTTGAGTTCTCTAGCCTCTTTGAAATAGAGAAAATGAGAAAGAGAGAGTATGCTTTGCTATATTCACACGCACGCGCGCGCGTATTCGCGTATTTTTAGCGTGAATATCTGTGTGACTTGTGACTTGCGACGCACGGCCGTGGTGTGGCGTGGCAGCACAAAATTGCAAGCCCTTTTGCTGCTCTCCCTTTTTAATTGTGATCAATGTAATAATCTATCGTTTTAATCGCGATCAATGCCTTAATTCTGAGGGTAATAGTCAATTATGGAGGTAGCACATAGTGGGCATTTTATGAGAGAAAACGGCTCCAAGAGGGCAGCAATTTCCCTAGAAATTCTAGAGACGTCCAGGCTTTTGAGAATACATCTCTCTGCTCCACATTTTCTTCTCCACCCATCCAGACCATTGTCTTGTGTGCTGTGCTGCCGGATCTCGCCGACCCTTCTCCTTGCCGTGCACAAGGTTGGAGGGTGAGCGGTATCTCCGAGCCTCTGCCATCGTGAAGCCCGCAACGAGGGACGGCAATAAGGTTTCTGGGCAGCGCACCTGCGCGACCGCTCTGCACTGCTTCATCTACGATCTGCACGGCAGCGAATCGACACATCGTCAACTTCATCCCTTCATCAACCCGATTGTGAGTTCTTGATGAAACTGATGGATTTTTTGTACTGCTGCTTGCTGCTAGGGTTAGAAGTATGTTCATCTATTATAGATTGTGAAATATGCCTTTGTATAGAATCTGGAATTAGATTTTTGCGCATATTACCAACATTCTAGAAACCTTATTGCGCTAATTCTTATTCAGCAATGGCTGGTGCTTCGGATGCAATGAAACCTGAGAGGTTTACTGGTGGCATGAACTTCCGTAGATGGCAAACTAGAGTCAAGTTTTAGCTCATGTCGTTGGGACTGTGGTGGGTAATCCATCCAGATATGCCATTCACGGTTGATCAGAATACCAACTTTGGGAGTGCAAGAGACACTGCACTCGGTTGCATCTTGACCTTGTTATCAGATCAGTTGTACGATGTGTATATGAATTACACAAACCCCACAGAGTTGTGGGATGCACTTGAGCGCAAATTTGCGGTCTCCGAATCTGGTCGCTTGCTTTATACCTGTGAGTAATTCTATGACTACAGCATGGATGCTGCGAAGTTGATAGTTGCATAGGCGCATGAGTTACAACTTCTAGTTGGGGAGATCGCAAGTTTGGGTTGTGTCCTGCCTGATAGGTTTGTGGTAGCGGGTATTATCGCCAAACTTCCTGCATCATGGAGGGATTTTGCCACTAGCCTGAAACACAAGAGGGAAGAGATCTCCACCGAGGATCTTATTATAGCCCTTGATGTGGAGGAAAAGGCAAGAGCAAAGGACATGCCGATTACATCCGCAGCAGTGGAAAATGGTGCTAATGCAAACATCATAGAGAACAAATTGTACAACAAGAACAAGGGCAAGATGCAGGATGGTGGAAAACCAAAGAAAACCACTAACTTCAAAAAGAAGAACAATGAGAAGAAATTGAAGGACAAAGCATGTTTTGTGTGTGGCAAAAATGGGCACTTTGCAAAGAACTGCCGCTACCGCAAAACTAGAGAAGATGGACAGCCAAACAAGAAGGCTGTGAATGTTACTATTGGCAACAACGACAATGAGGCCGGATCTTCTGGGTATGGTAATATACCAGTTGTATTTTCAGTATTACAATCAACAGATTGGTGGGTTGATACTGGTGCCAATATACATGTGTGTTCTGATATTTCCTTATTTTCCTCTTACCAGGGAGGGCAGTCTTCCTCCGTCCTGATGGGAAACGGATCTGCTGCTTCTGTTCTTGGTGTTGGTACGGTCGAACTGAAGCTCACTTCAGGGAAGATTGTCCATTTGAAGAACATGTAGCATGCTCCAACAATAAACAGGAACCTTATTAGTGGTTCTTTGCATTGTCGGGATGGTTATAAGTTAGTGTTCGAGTCCAATAAAGTTGTCATTTCTAAATTCGGGAACTTTGTTGGTAAAGGCCAGGTACTATTGAGTCTAATTATAATTTGAATGTTGCATCCATGAATAATATTTGCGAGACCAGCTCTTGGCACTCTCGTTTTTGTCATATTGGTTTTGACACCATTGCTCGAATGTCCAGATTAGAGTTTGTCGGTGTATCAGGAACCGAGGGTCCCTGAGTCCTGAGACCAGGCCGGCCGTCCGCCACGTGTCACTATCTCGCGAAGTCCCTCCTGCAGGATGAGGAAAATCTAAGTTCCGGGGGAAGGTGCTCGGGACCACAGCCTCTGGTTCCCGAGCACCCCAGTTCCCCGATGACCCGCAGAGTCCAAGTACCGGGAAGAAAGTGCCCGGGAAGGTGCCCGCTCGCCTCCAAGTACCATAGTCCCCCGATGGGCCAAACAACCAAGTACTCGGGAGAGAGTGCTCGGGGCTGCACGTGGCAGCCCCCGAGGACTCGGTTCCCCGAAGGTTCTACAGGAGAGCTCGGGAGAGAGTGCTCGGGGCTGCACGTGGCAGCCCCCGAGCACTCGGTTCCCCGAAGGTTCTACAGGAGGGCTCGGGAGAGAGTGCTCGGGGCTGCACGTGGCAGCCCCCGAGCACTCGGCTCCCCGAAGGATCTACAGAAGTGCTCGGGAGAAAGTGCTCGGGGCTGCACGTGGCGCCCCCGAGGACTCGGTTCCCCGAAGGATCTACAGAAGTGCTCGGGAGAGAGTGCTCGGGGATGCACGTGGTGGCCCCCGAGCACTCGGTTCCCTGAAGGATCTACAGGAGTGCTCGGGAGAGAGTGCTCGGGGCTGCACGTGGCAGCCCCCGAGGACTCGGTTCCCCGAAGGTTCGCGCAAGATCACCGGACGCCCCGACGACCCGGAAGGATCCATCGGCGAGGTGTCAGCTAGTCAAAGGTCCGAAGCTGCATTTAATGGGCATGCGCGGCCTGACATCTTGACATCCTGACATTCCCAACTGCCCACACCGCAGTGTCAGTCCCTGCCATGCTTTGGCAGAGGGGCGTGGGTCTATTAATTGCACGGGTCCCATCCCGTATCATCCGGGGTATCTCGAGATAACGTTGCCAGGATCCAAGCGTTCCGCCTGCCACCCTGCCCTAGCAGAAGAACAAGACAGGGTGGGCGCGCCAGGTGCCTCTGTGGCCGCCCGGTGGGCCCTCTCAACGGCGCCAGGACGTCCACAGTAACGGGTGGTCGGATGCGTGCCGCGTTTTTCCACCGCCCCTGTCACTTCGCCCGGACGAAATGATGACGCCTTTCTCCATGGCGTCTTGGAACTCGCGCCCCCTCTTTCCCATTTGGGGTAAGTCGAGGTCGGCGTGTGTATAAAAGGAAGGGATGGATAACACAGGAAGACACCCCCCGAGGACCGAAGAAACCAAGATAGAACCACAGGAAGACAGGCCCAAAAAAGAAGCCTGACACTCTCGAAGAACTCTCGAAGACACCCCCGAAAGACTCGGAAAAACCGAGATAGAATAACCTAGATCGATCCGAGATCGAGTAACCTGAGACGAAGAACACCACAAGCAAGCTCGAGCAGAGCTAGAGCAAGGGAGCCTCAAGCTCTCTGTTAGCTATACACCCTTGTAACCAGACACATCCTTGAAGGATTCCCTTCAAGGAAGTATATTGCATCCACACAGGAGTAGGGTATTACGCCCCCGTGCGGCCCGAACCTGTCTAAACCCCGGTGCATTTATTTCTCTTTGCACTAGGTCGATCATCCCCCACCACCGACTGTTGCATTTATTTCCGTTTCCATTTATTTCCCCGATGAACTCGTTCAGGATCATCCCCCCGGCCGAATCTTTAAAAAGGGGTCTCTCGGGATCCCTACGACAGGAGTTCATCCTCCGACAGCTGGCGCGCCAGGTAGGGGTCGAACCTACGGCCTTCTGCTTAGGAAAGCCGCGTGGCAGCCCCGTCGAGCCCCCAGCGGAAGAGGCGACGGGAGGACTCTGGGCCGGCGCCGCCGGACCCGGACTTCAGGCTCCCGGTGGCCAAATGGCAGTATCAGGGGACGACGACCGGGTAAGTTTCCTTCTTTGCTCTTTCTTGGGCGCTCCTTGCCCGAACTGAGCTTCGATTTTGATCTTTGCCTATCTCCCTCAGACGCTGTGTCCGCCGGCACCGGCAAGGCCGATGTCTCCACCATCATCCGCCCCGGGCTCTGCATGCCCGGGGTAGGTTCCGCCGGCGCCGAGGGCTCGGACGACTGCTCCGTCCTCCTCTCGGCCGCCGCTTCCGCCGTCCTCCCCGTGGCCGCCACAACCGTTGGCGCCCCCGCCGTCGCTGCATCTGCCTGCGTCGACGCGGCCGGCGTGCTTGGCTCTGGCCTCGGTGCCCGCGCCCCTTCAATCGCGGTGGCGCCCGCGGTCGGCCTGCAAGAGATATGCGAAGATCAAAATCGAAGCTCAGTTCAGGCAAGGAGCGCCCAAGAAAGAGCAAAGAAGGAAACTTACCCGGTCGTCGACCCCCGATACTGCCATTTGGCCGCTGGGAGCCTGAAGTCCGGGTCTGGCGGCGCCGGCCCAGAGTCCTCCCGTCGCCTCTTCCGCTGGGGGCTCGACGGGGCCGCCGCGCGGCTCTCGGGCACCGGGCCAGGCCCCATCTGCTCGAGTCGCGGCTCCAGGACCGGGAACGCCGCCGCTTCCGACGGCGGCGACGGGGAATCCGGCACCGAGATGAGGACTCGGGGGCGCTTCCCCCGATCCCCTGGCGCCACCACCACTACAGTGTCGGCGGCGCCCTCCTCTCTGGCGCGGCTGCTGCCCGCGGTGGACCCATCGCCATCCCGCGCCGAGCTGTTCGTAGCCTCCTCGCAGAGCAGCTTGTCCAAACCCGGGAGCTCGGAGGCCTCGGGGCTCCGGCTCCTCGGCCGGTCCACGAGCCCCTAGGCATCGAACTCCGGCAGCTGCGCCATGATCGCCACCCGATCGGGATTGGCGCGGAGCGCCATCTCCGGCCACGGGAGTTCCGCCCGGCTCATGTCTTCCACTCCGGTGATCACTCGGGCCATGCCCCTCAGCTCCGCCAGGCCCAGGTCCCAGGAGAGAGTGCTCGGGGCTGCACGTGGCAGCCCCCGAGCACTCGGTTCCCCGAAGGTTCTACAGGAGGGCTCGGGAGAGAGTGCTCGGGGCTGCACGTGGCGGCCCCCGAGCACTCGGTTCCCCGAAGGATCTACAGAAGTGCTCGGGAGAGAGTGCTCGGGGCTGCACGTGGCGGCCCCCGAGGACTCGGTTCCCCGAAGGATCTACAGAAGTGCTCGGGAGAGAGTGCTCGGGGCTGCACGTGGCGGCCCCTGAGGACTCGGTTCCCCAAAGGATCTACAGGAGTGCTCGGGAGAGAGTGCTCGGGGCTGCACGTGGTAGCCCCTGAGCACTCGGTTCCCCGAAGGATCTACAGGAGTGCTCGGGAGAGAGTGCTCAGGGCTGCACGTGGCAGCCCCCGAGGACTCGGTTCCCCGAAGGTTCGCGCAAGATCACCGGACGCCCCGACGACCCGGAAGGATCCATCGGCGAGGTGTCAGCCAGTCAAAGGTCTGAAGCTGCATTTAATGGGCATGCGCGGCCTGACATCCTGACATCCTGACATTCCCAACTGCCCACGCCGCAGTGTCAGTCCCTGCCATGCTTTGGCAGAGGGGCGTGGGTCCATTAATTGCACGGGTCCCGTCCCGTATCATCCGGGGTATCTCGGGATAACGTTGCCAGGATCCAAGCGTTCCGCCTGCCACCCTGCCCTAGCAGAAGAACAAGACAGGGTGGGCGCGCCGGGTGCCTCTGTGGCCGCCCGGTGGGCCCTCTCAACGGCGCCAGGACGTCCACAGTAACGGGTGGTCGGATGCGCGCCGCGTTTTTCCACCGCCCCTGTCACTTCGCCCGAACGGAATGATGACGCCTTTCTTCGTGGCGTCTTGGAACTCGCGCCCCCTCTTTCCCATTTGGGGTAAGTCGAGGTCGGCGTGTGTATAAAAGGAAAAGATGGATAACACAGGAAGACACCCCCCGAGGACCGAAGAAACCAAGATAGAACCACAGGAAGACAGGCCCAAAAAAGAAGCCCGACACTCTCGAAGACACCCCTGAAAGACTCGGAAAAACCGAGATAGAATAACCTAGATCGATCCGAGATCGAGTAACCTGAGATGAAGAACACCACAAGCAAGCTCGAGCAGAGCTAGAGCAAGGGAGCCTCAAGCTCTCTGTTAGCTATACACCCTTGTAACCAGACACATCCTTGAAGGATTCCCTTCAAGGAAGTATATTGCATCCACACAGGAGTAGGGTATTACGCCCCCGTGCGGCCCGAACCTGTCTAAACCCCGGTGCATTTATTTCTCTTTGCACTAGGTCGATCATCCCCCACCACCGACCGTTGCATTTATTTTCGTTTCCATTTATTTCCCCGACGAAATCGTTCAGGATCATCCCCCCGGCCGAATCTTTAAAAAGGGGTCTCTCGGGATCCCTGCGACAGGAGTTCATCCTCCGACAGAGTTAATTCCGAAATTTGATTTTGTCAAAGGATCAAAGTGCCAATCGTGTGTTCAAGCTAAACAACCTCAAAAACCTTTTAAAGGATTAGAGGAAAAGAGGAATTTGGCACCTCTAGATCTTATCCATTCTGATTTGTGTGAGATGAATGGATTGTTGACTAAAGGAGGCAAGAGATATTTCATGACCTTAATTGATGATGCAACACGCTATTGCTATGTTTATTTACTAAAAACAAAAGACGAAGCTCTAAACTACTTTAAAATTTATAAGGCCGAGGTTGACAACCAACTTGAGAGGAAAATTAAGCGATTACATGATGATCGCGGAGGAGAGTATATCTCAAATGAATTCTCTCAATTTTGTGCTGATTATGGAATTATCCATGAAGTTACACCACCATATTCACCCCAGTCGAATGGGATAGTTGAGAGGAAAAACCGGACACTTACAGACTTGGTGAATGCCATGTTAGAGAGTGCCGGTATGCCTTACGAATGGTGGGGGGAAGCTATTTTGACAGCCACTTTCGTCCTAAACAGAGTTGTGACAAAGAATAGAGATGTCACTCCGTATGAGGGATGGAAGGGGAGAAAACCCAATGTCAATTTTCTGCGTTCTTGGGGGTGTTTGGCAAAAGTCAATATACCTACGCCGAAAAAGAGAAAGCTGGGACCCAAAACAATTGATTGCGTGTTTTTGGGTTATGCTCAAAATAGCACGGCCTATAGATTTTTAGTAGTGAGATCTGATACTCCAGAAATTTGTGCTAATACAATCATGGAGTCTAGAGATGCTTCATTCTTTGAGAATATTTATCCCATAAGAGCAGCATGCAGTTCTAACTATAATAAGTATAATGAAACTCATGTAGATACTCTGAAACCTTTATACCACCTGAATCAAATAATGAGATATATGACAAGGATGACAATATAGTTGATGAGGCTCCTAGGAGGAGCAAAAGACCAAGGATTGCAAAATCCTTTGGTGATGATTTTATTGTATATCTTGTCGATGATGTGCCAAAAACTCTTTCGGAGGCTTTTGCATCTCTTGATGCAGTGTATTGGAAAGAGGCGGTCCATAGCGAGATGGACTCTATCATGTCTAATGGGACTTGGGATATTACTGATATTCCAAGCGGGTGTAAACCAGTTGGGTGTAAGTGGATCTTTAAAAAGAAATTAAGGTCTGATGGTACTGTTGAAAAGTACAAGACTAGGCTTGTGGCCAAGGGTTATACCCAAAAAGAGGGAGAGGATTTCTTTGATACTTATTCTCCTGTCGCAAAAATTACTACCATCAGAGTGCTTCTTGCTTTAGCAGCTTCCTATGGTTTTCATGTTCATCAAATGGATGTAAAAACAGCTTTCCTTTATGGAGAGTTGGAGGAAGAAATTAATATGGAGCAACCATATGGTTTTCAGATTTCTGGGCAGAAAAATAAGGTGTGCAAATTGTTAAAATCCCTGTATGGCCTTAAACAAGCACCTAAACAATGGCACGAAAAATTTGATAACACATTAACATCTGCTGGATTCAGTGTCAATGAGGCAGAAAAGTGTGTATACTATCGCTTTGGTGGGGGTCAAGGAGTAATTTTGTGATTGTATGTTGATGACATACTAATTTTTGGAACAAATACTGCTGTGATTGATGAAATCAAATCCTTCTTGTCTCGTTGTTTTGAGATGAAAGATTTGGGTCTGGCAGATGTTATTTTGAATATTAAATTGATCAAGAGTGAAGATGGGATCACTTTAAATCAATCCCACTGTGCGGAGAAGATTCTTAGCCGATTTGGCTTTGAAGACTGTAAAGTTTCTCCGACTCCATATGATGCGAGTGTGAAACTTCGAAAGAACGAAGGACAAGGAATAGATCAATTGAGATATTCACAAATAATTGGGTCCCTTATGTATTTGGCTGGTGCAACGAGACTTGACATTTCCTTTGCTGTGAGCAAATTAAGTCGGTTCTCGTCAAATCCAGGAGATGATCATTGGAAGGCACTTGAGCGAGTGTTGCGCTATTTGAGAGGCACAACAACATTTGGGATTCACTATATAGGATATCCATCTGTGTTAGAAGGATATAGTGATTCCAATTGGATCTCAGATGCAGATAAGATCAAAGCCACCAGTGGCTATGTATTTACACTTGGAGGTGGTGCAGTTTCATGAAGGTCTTGTAAACAGACCATTTTGACGAGGTCAACCATGGAAGCAGAACTTGTTACACTAGAGATAGCCACTGTTGAAGCTGAATGGCTAAGAGAGGTTCTATTGGACTTACCATTGGTTGAGAAACCAATACCACCAATCCTTATGTACTGTGATAACTAAACTGTGCTAGCCAAGGTTATGAGTACTAAGGATAATACTAAGTCCTCCAAACAAGTGAAGCGTAGACTTAAATCTGTCAGGAAAATGAGAAACTCCGGAGTAATAGCTGTGAGCTACGTGCGTACTGAGAAAAATCTGGCAGACCCTTTTACAAAGGGATTACCACGAAATGCGATTTCAGTGATGTCCAAGGACATGGGAATGAGGCCCATTTAAGTTAGTGCATCACAATGGTAACCTATCCTTTTGAGCGGAGATCTCGTGAATTAGGTAATAGGAAAAACAAATTGATGATGTAACCAAAGAGTACATTACACATGTTCAAAATAAAAGTACTCTTGACTGCATGGAAGGTTGGCGTAAAGCCTTAATATTTTTCATTGCAGAAGATATTAGCCTGCAGGATATCTTGAAGGAAAACACCTACTTGAGCCTAACTGTTTGGTCGCAGTTCATGAGAACAGGGCATTCTCTTAGAAAGCTCATGAGAAGATATGGGAGCAGACCATAAACGCTCTGTTTAGGCGAGGTTGTTTTAGCAGCCTAGTATCAGTTGCGATTTCAAGTGAAATCTGCCCACACAAAACTGTGAATTCAAGGCATAGTCCATTCATCAGTTGTGGAAAGGTGAATCTTGATATTCTAGGTGTAAGTTCAACCCGTACGGGACTTATGCTAAAAGACTGGTATATTAACATCACTATAATACAGTGATATTTTTCCTTCTTTTTCTCGCTTTGGTATTGGTGGGGGATTGTTGAAATGTGGCCCATTTAAAGCCTATTCATGAGAATGCAAAGTAAGAAGATTTAGTCCCGTATTGCCAGGCAAGCGGATGTAGACCAACTTAAATACTTGGGTTCTCTGGCCTCTTTGAAATAGAGAAAATGAGAAAGAGAGAGTATGCTTTGCTATATTCACACGCACGCGTGCGCGCGTATTCGCGTATTTTTCGCGTGAATATCCGCGTGACTTGTGACTTGCGACGCGCGGCCGTGGCGTGGCGTGGCAGCACAAAATTGCAAGTCCTTTTGCTGCTCTCCCTTTTTAATTGTGATCAATGTCATAATCTGCCGTTTTAATCGCGATCAATGCCTTAATTCTGAGGGTAATAGTCAGTTATGGAGGCAGCAATTAGTGGGAATTTTATGAGAGAAAACGGCTCCAAGAGGGCAGCCATTTCCCTATAAATCCTGGAGACGTCCAGGCTTTTGAGAATACATCTCTCTGCTCCATATTTTCTTCTCCACCCATCCAGATCACTGTCTTGTGTGCTATGCTACCGGATCTCGCCGGCCCTTCTCCTTGCCGTGCACAAGGTTGGAGGGTGAGCGGTATCTCCGAGCATATGCCGTCGTGAAGCCCGCACGAGGGATGGCAATAAGGTTTCTGGGCAGCGCACCTGCGCGACCGCTCTGCATTGCTTCATCTACGATCTGCACGGTAGCGAATCGACACATCATCAACTTCATCCCTTCATCAACCCGACTGTGAGTTTTTGATGAAACTGATGGATTTTTGGTACTGCTACTTGCTGCTAGGGTTAGAAGTATGTTCATCTATTATAGATTATGAAATATGCCTTTGTATAGAATCTGAAATTAGATTTTTGCGTATATTACCAACAGGTTGTATATACCGTAACTTTATAATAATTAACTATTGGTTATATGCATCTAACGATAAAAAAGCTAGATGCTTATCTATTTTTAAAAAACCAAATTTGAATTCTGAGCTGTACCCTCAGGTCTCCTCTTCTCGTAACCTGGAGAACTATTTCTGGTCATCAAACGGTAATTAGCCTTGCGTCCTCAATCCTCGTCAGAACTGTGACATCTGATCTGCCTACAGTGGATATTGATCAGTGGGTGGAGGTCCTCAACGGGTCACAACTCAATCCCCCGCGTCCTGTGGTGGAGCCTGAAAGCATCTCATTTCAAGAGTTTTTCCGGGGACATATATCCAACGCCATCTTAACCATTCGCCTTTATAAAAGCCGTGCGAACAAGCAGACATCTCCAATCTCCATTTCTCACACGCAAAACAAGTGCTGGGTGGCAGCCAGTGCCTAACCTGTAGCTAATCGCTCTTCGCTGACTGTGAGGCTTCTCCTCCGAAGGAGGACGAGGAGGAGAGCAATGGCTGAAGACGGAGGAGGAGAAAAGAAGGATGCGGTGGTGGCGAAGAAGGCGAAGCGGCAGGGCGGGTTCAGGACCATGCCCTTCATCCTAGGTGATTGATTCTTCACTCCTTGCTGATGTTACTCTCTTTCTGTCGATTATGAAGTACTGTTTTTTTAAAAAGGAAACCAACAGTAGAACTGCCCGTTGCATTAATTAGAAGAAAATCTGATAGACAAAAAATAAAGATTTTTTAAAAGAGATGACAGAATAATAAAAAACATATAGAGGCTGGGAACCAGCAAATCCCAAGCCCGATGTAGTAGGCCTACTCGCGCTACTAGGCGTCCTAAGTGGTGCATGCCCATAAAAGCCCAAAGAGAGAGGCTTCATCCTTGATGACTTGGACGAGGTGGGCGTGGCCTAGTCTCGATGGTTAAAAACGTGTCGGTTTCGTTTCTTACAAATCTCTCAGGAAACTAACATGATGAACGATCAAACTCCTTTGCACGGAGAGTCGATTATAGACTACTACTGACAAAGATTTGCAAGAATATATTATCCTCTTTTTCCCCACAGATTAACTAGTGTGTTTAATTGGATTCCTGGTGTTATTCCTCCGCTACTAGATTTTCTTTAGATCCCTTCTATGGTTCTTGAGCCGGGTGCCTGCAGATAGTTCCACCCCTTTTCCTTCACGGGTCAGTGGAGCCTGCCCATCAGGCAAGTTTCTGAACTTGCTGATCAGCTGATACGCAGAGGCAAGCTCTGGGGATTTGATCTTGTCCGTCAGGCTCATAAAACTACGGCTCTGATCCCTAAAACATATGCAACACCCATGATCTAGTAGAGCCCAAGAACAAGAGCAACACCAGAGCCTCTCATTGCAAATGTATTTTTTTTCAGCATGCCACCTTTCGGATTTGTGACGACGAAGGACGCTGCATGTCTGAACATATAGCATCCTTCCTTTCGGAGCAGTTTTGTTGTTTTCCCTCCGAGTCCACTGTCCACCCGGTCTATTTTGCTCGACACGACATTGGCAACTAAAAATGACGTCTTTGGTTTTACATCTCCAGATCGGTATCAAGGAACTCCTCTGTGAATAGTGGTAATCTATACTGCCAAACTGTAGCTGTCAGTGGTTCAAAGTACGAACCAATCAACCATTGGCGACCTTGACAACCAACGTGTCAATTATGTTACAACACGTATACTCAAGGTTTTTGGCGATTTTCTATGAGAAAAATTGACTTGTAGGCGCGATCAGAATCTTTCTTAAGAATTATTTAGAAACCTATTTGAAAAGCTGAACTGTAACAAAGTTTCTATGCGGTAATTAAACTCCGGAGTAACTGAAAAGACACAAGAAAATTCCTTAATTTATACATGTTGCCACCCTACAATGAGAGGTTCTTGTTTGCATACTTTTTATTGCTATAACAGTGTTGTCGGTACAAGACCAGATTCCTCGCAGACCTTGAAGCCTTACTCGGAGAGGGGGGAACTAATGAATAAAAAAATACATATGTAGTATGGTAATCGTGTTGGCTCGTTGAATTTGTCTTGGTGTCATATCAAAGTTACCAAGATTACTTTAAATAGACTTGCAAATATGCAAAATATACCTGAAAATGGCATAGCATTCTATGAGGAAATCATGTGATGCGGAAATCATGTTTTTCTTTGTATGTAAGCTGGTTATGCAGATTGTGGGAATGTTTGTTTGGGCTTTTGATTCTATATTCAGCTCTCAAAAGCTAAAGATGACACAAACAGCGTGATTTTAGGAATCAATTCTTAGAATGGAAAGCTATATGTACCATTGAAATCCACAATCTGACATAGAGGTTCTTTTATAGATTCTGAGAAATTATGTTACGAAGTTACGACTAGGGGATTACAGACATTGCACTTCCTTGACATCAAAATCATTTCAAAGGTTAGAATCAACTTCTAAGCCACAATCCAGAATCAGTTTTTGGAAAAGCCACATAAAAAACAAATAGAACTTGAGCCTATGGTAGAAAGTTGGTCAAATCCTCCTCTAGTTCCACTAGCCGAAATCATGCCAAGCTCGGGATTCTCATGTACATATCTTGTACGCTTGAGACGAAGGCCCTCTTATGGCACAACTTCAGCTTCAACTCCATCTTTATTCGTGCGGAAAAAGATAAATTACTACCAAATGACTTAGATTCTTAACCAGCTTATGAGAAAGCAAAAACTGGGATCTAGCTAAGAAGCAAGAGCTACCTCGAAACAACTTCTATCATAAGCTGGATTGTGCAAGACATCCTAAGACCTTGTTTGAATGGACCGATATATACTAGCCCATTCATGTTGGTTGGCAAGGATTTTAGTACAAATTCCTACAAGTCATATTAAACCAAGGGTAGGATTTACGCTAGAGATACGAAAATCATAGTACTCGGCGGGAAAAGGGCAACTTGACCTCTAAAACAAAAGAAAAATCTTTTTTGATCTAATTTTTTTAAAATAATTATTGTCCTAAAGCCCAGTCAATTTAGATTTTTTTAGTTTTGTTTATCTCACTATTACCATCTACAATCGAAGCATCTAACATTTCCCGCCATGCCTGTGCACAACGACAGCGAACGACTTCTGCGACCGGCTCGCGACGGTTGGGTTCAGCTCGAACCTGATCACGTACCTCACCCTGCAGATGCACCTGCCGCTTGTCGAGGCCTCCAACACGATTACCAATTTCAACGGCACCACCAACCTCACCCCGCTCATCGGTGGTCTCATCGCCGACTCCTTCGCCGGCCGCTTCTGGACCATCACGTTCGGCTCCTTCATATACCAGCTCGGCATGGTCTGCCTCACCCTGTCCGCCGCGCTCCCCTCGCTCCACCCGCCGCCTTGCGCCAAGCACGCCGCCGACTGCCAGCGCGCGTCGTCATCCCAGATCGCCGTGCTCTACGCCTCGCTGCTCTGCACGTCCATCGGCGCAGGGGGTACGCGCCCCTGCAACATGGCGTTCGGCGCCGACCAGTTCGAGCTGGACGCGCACGGGCACCGGGGTGCCAGGTCCAAGTGGAGCTTCTTCAACCTCTACTTCTTCGGCGTCGAGCTCGCGAAGCTCACTGCCGTGACCGCCGTGGTGTACATCCAGGAGAACGTCGGGTGGGGATGGGGGCTTGGCGTGCCCACTATCGCCATGCTCGCCGCGGTGATCGCCTTCGTGTCCGGGTACTCTTTGTACCTCAGGATGCCGCCCGGGGGCAGCCCCCTAGTCCGGCTGGCGCAGGTCACTACCGCAGCGTTCAAGAAGCGGAAAGCCGTCGTGCCGGACCCGAGCCTCCTGTACGAGGACAAGGAACTCGACGCCGGCATCTCCACCACCGGACGTCTTCTCCACACCAATCAGCTAAAGTAAGTAAAATAAATAGGTCTGTCTAGCTATCTGAAGACAGATTTTGGTCTCTAAAACCTATCAAATTATGAACCGATGAGCTGCTGTCACGTTGTGTAGCCGGATTTTAAACATGTCAAGATCAAAGAATTAGGATAGCAGCTTAAAAAAAGCAAACGGGTCTACAGAAAGATCCAAAAGCTACAAACAAACACAAATAAAAAAGGAGTACAATAAAGGACTGAAACCAACAGTCATTCCTAGGCTGCAACACAAACACAAAAATAGGCCTAATAAAAAGACCTAAGATTTTTCTGTCCAGGAACAACACAATAGAACAACTTGAACAAATAAGAGAAGATCTAAATTCACAATATATCAGAAACAAAAATAGCTACCATGATGTGGCATGTGAAGATTTAGTCACTTAACGCGTCACCAATAACATTCCAAGTTCAAAACAAAACTACATTACTGTCTTGATGAACTGTGACATATTACAAACTTGTAACAAATACGACTATCTATTTTGAACCATAGTTGTGCTTTTTGGATTCTGGATAGCTGACAAATCCATATTTGACAAAAAGTTTATAGGTGCTCACGTCGACAAGAATCTTCCTAGATATATAAGGGTTGGAAGAACATAAGAATTACTTCAGAACAAATTCTTCATAAATATAGCCAAATTGGTTTCCCAAAAAAAAATCTTAATTCCATCACTAACCTGATCTGCACTTCTGTCTAAAATATTATGCTTGCTGAACAACAAATTATTGACAATTTGAACTCTGAATGTTTTGAATATTGTCTTGAGAGAACTCATCCACCAACTTAGCGCCGGATCTCTACAGTTCCATACACTTGATCACAAAGCTAGGCACCACAATCAACACTATAAAGCCTAAAATCATGAGCATAAAAATTTATCAGATTATCATGCTAAAAATAGAGAAGATTTCTGATAATTTCTTAAGAGGACAAAAAAAGGAGATAGAAAAATAGTAATGATCATAGTTCACTGAACTTTCACATTATTTAATTTTGTCGAGACATATCTATAACCAATCTTAAACCTATGAAAAGGCATCTCCGCAGAGACAAATTCATCCCACATATGCGTGAAACACGGCACGATTATTTGAACTTTATAGAGTTTATGAGAGAGAAAGAGACATAGAGAAAAGCTATAAATAGAAAGATATAAAATAAATTTAGAGAGATACATATATACATAGTAACATACAGACACACATAGAGAGAGCGATTCACAGCACAGGCAAAAGCATATAAAAAACATAAGAAATGAGAACAAAAAGAGAGAAACATAGATACAAATAGATAAATAGAGAGAAAGGGATAGAGATAAAAGGAGAAACCCATAGAGAGATAAAGAGAGGTTGAGAGAGAGAGTAAAAGAGACAGGTAAATATGGAGAGGAAGAGAGAAACAAATAGATAGAGAAAGGGAGAGAGGAATATGGAGAGGAGACGTAAATAGAGAGATAGATATAGACACAAAGAAGGAAACAGAGTAAGAGAGAGAGAGATTCACATCACACACAAAAGCATATAAAAAACACAAGAAATGAGGAAAAAAGAGAGATACAAAGACAAATAAATAGAGAAGAAATAGACATAGATAAATAAAGAAGAAGATATAAACATATTGAGAGGGGAGATAAATAGAGAGATAGAGATAGAGACACAAATTAAGAAACACACATAGAGAGAGAAAGAAACATGGCACAATTAGTAGAAGTTTATAGAGTTTATGAGAGAGAAAGAGACATAGAGAAAAAGCTATAAATAGAAAGATATAAATAAATTTAGAGAGATACATATATACATAGTAACACACACACACACACACACACACACACACACACACACACACATATATATATATATATATATATATATATATATATATATATATATATATATATATATATATATATATATATATATATATATAGAGAGAGAGAGAGAGAGAGAGAGAGAGAGAGAGTCACAGCACATGAAAAAGCATATACAAAAACACAAGAAATGAGGACAAAAGAGAGATATATAGATACAAATAGATAAATAGAAAGAAAGAGATAGAAATAAAAAGAGAAACAGAGAGAGAGAGAGAGAGAGTAAAACAGAAACATGTAAATAGGGAGAGGAAGAGAGAAACAAATAGATAGATAGAGGGAGAAAGGAATATAGAGAGGGGACATAAATAGAGAGATAGATATAGATAAAAAAACAGAGTAATAGAGAGAGAGATTCACCCAAGCTAGGCACCACAATAACCACTATAAACCTAAAATCATGAGCATAAAAATTAATCAGATTATCATGCTAAAAATAGAAGAGATTTCCAATAATTTCTTAAGAGGACAAAAAAGGGAGATAGAAAAATAGTAATGATCATAGTTACTGAACTTTCAAATTATTTAATTTCTTCGAGGCGTATATATAACCAATCTTAAACCTATGAAAAGGCATCTCCATAGAGACAAATTCATCCCACATATGCGTGAAACACAACACCATTATTCGAACTTTATACAGTTTATGATAGAGAAAGAGACATAGAGAAAAGCTATAAATCGAAAGATATAAATAAATTTAGAGAGATACATATATACATAGTAACATACAGACACACATAGAGAGAGCAATTCACAGCACAGGCAAAAGCATATAAAAAACACAAGAAATGAGAAAAAAAGAGAGAAACATTGATACGAATAGATAAATAGAGAGAAAGAGATAGAGATAAAAGGAGAAACACATAGAGAGATAAAGAGAGGTTGAGAGAGAGAGAGAGAGAGAGAGAGAGAGTAAAAGATACAGGTAAATATGGAGTGGAAGAGAGAAACAAATAGATAGAGAGAGGGAGAGAGGAATATGGAGAGAGGACGTAAATAGAGAGATAGATATAGACACAAAGAAAGAAACAGAGTAATATAGAGAGATTCACATCACACACAAAAGCATATACAAAAACACAAGAAATGAGGAAAAAAGAGAGATACAAAGACAGATAAATAGAGAAGAAAGAGACATAGATAAATAGAGAGGAAAGGGACATAGATAAATAGAGAGGAAAGGGACATAGATAAATAGAGAGAGGGGAGATAAATAGAGAGATAGAGATAGAGACACAAATTAAGAAACACACATAGAGAGAGAAAGAAACATGGCACCATTAATCGAAGTTTATAGAGTTTATGAGAGAGAAAGAGACATAGAGAAAAAGCTATAAATAGAAATATATAAATAAATTTAGAGAGATACATATATACATAGTAACACACACACACACACACACACACATATATATATATATAGAGAGAGAGAGAGATTCATAGCACATGAAAAAGCATATACAAAAACACAAGAAATGAGGACAAAAGAGAGATATATAGATACAAACAGATAAATAGAAAGAAAGAGATAGAGATAAAAAGAGAAACAGAGAGAGAGAGAGAGTAAAAGAGAAACATGTAAATAGGGAGAGGAAGAGAGAAACAAATAGATAGAGAGAGGGAGAAAGGAGTATAGAGAGGGGACATAAATAGAGAGATAGATATAGATAAAAAAAAGAATAATAGAGAGAGAGAGATTCACCAAAGATAGGAACCACAATCAACACTATAAAACCTAAAATCATGAGCATAAAAATTTATCAGATTATCGTGCTAAAAATAGAGGAGATTTCCGATAATTTCTTAAGACGACAAAAAAGGGAGATAGAAAAATAGTAATGATCATAGTTCACTGAACTTTCATATTATTTAATTTCTTCGAGACGTATCTATAACCAATCTTAAACCTATGAAAATGCATCTCCATAGAGACATATTCATCTCACATATGTGTGAAACACGACACCATTGTTCGAACTTTATAGAGTTTATGAGGGAGAAATAGACATAGAGACAAACTATAAAATCGAAAGATATAAATAAATTTAGAGAGATACATATATACATAGTAACATACCGACACACATAGAGAGAGTGATTCACAGCACAGGCAAAAGCATATAAAAAACACAAGAAATGAGAACAAGAAAAGAGAAACATAGATACAAATAGATAAATAGAGAGAAAGAGATAGAGATAAAAGGAGAAACACATAGAGAGATAAAGATAGGTTGAGAGAGAGAGTAAAAGAGATAGGTAAATATGGAGAGGAAGAGAGAAACAAATAGATAGAGAAAGGGAGAGAGGAATATGGAGAAGGGACATAAATAGAGAGATAGATATAGACACAAAGAAAGAAACGGAGTAATAGAGAGAGGGAGATTCACATGACACACGAAAGCATATACAAAAACATAAGAAATGAGGATAAAAGAGAGATACAACGACATATAAATAGAGAAGAAAGAGACGTAGATAAATAGAGAGGAAGATATAGACATAGAGAGAGGGGAGATAAATAGAGAGATAGAGATACAGATACAAATTAAGAAACACACACAGAGAGAGAAAGAAACATGGCACCATTAGTCGAAGTTTATAGAGTTTATGAGAGAGAAAGAGACATAGAGAAAAAGCTATAGATAGAAAGATATAAATAAATTTAGAGAGATACATATATACATAGTAACACATACACATATATATGTATATATATATAGAGAGAGAGAGATTCACAGCATATACAAAAACACAAGAAATGAGGACAAAAGAGAGATATATAGATACAAACAGATAAATAGAAAGAAAGAGATAGAGATAAAAAAGATAAACAAAGAGAGAGAGAGAGAGAGTAAAAGAGAAACATGTAAATAGGGAGAGGAAGAGATAAACAAATAGATAGAGAGAGGGAGAAAGGAATACAGAGAGAGGACATAAATAGAGAGATAGATATAGATAAAAAAATAGAGTAATAGAGAGAGAGATTCACAGGACATGCAAAAGAATATACAAAAACAAAAGAAATGAGGACAAAAAGGGATACATAGATACAGAAAGATAAATAAAGAAGAAAGAGACATAGATAAATAATGAAACACAGAGAGAGATAAAATAGAGAGGAAGAGATAGACATAGAGAGAGGAATAAAGAGAGGGGAGATAAATAGAGAGATAGAGACACAAATTAAGAAACACATAGAAAGAGAGGGAGAGAGATAAAATAGAGAGGAAGAGATAGACATAGAGAGAGGAATAGTGAGAGGGGAGATAAGTAGAGAGATAGAGACACAAATTAAGAAACACACACACACACACACACACACACACACACACACACACACACACACACACACACACATATATATATATATATATATATATATATATAGAGAGAGAGAGAGAGAGAGAGAGAGAGAGACTAAACAATAGCAGAGAATGTGATGGATACGTGGCGACAATCAATACATTATAACCATGGTGGATGACATCTCAGAAAGATGGGAAAATAAGGCAAAGAAGGGGTTCATGTGACGTAATGTAATTCTAAAAATTGCTATAGACACCCTGAAAATCCTTCAGTTTCTAAATAATGTTTCTCTGTACGATGCGTGAAACTTCACTGTGAAATTGAAATCACTAGTCCACGGACTTCGGACTTGATTGTGCAGATTTTTGTATAGAGTGGCAATGCATTCTTTTGTTCCTCGGATGCATACAACTTCGATGTACAGAAGAAATGGCTAGTCAGCATTCTGCATTATGATGGAAGCAGAACATGTCAAAGGATACAAGGTCACCATACATATCTTACACAAAACTCTTCGGCACTTTTCAGTAGTAACAACTTGTTCCTCTGTTACAAGGTACTACTTAGGCAGAGTCTTCTCTTGGCAGATTAGTTATCGATAGTATAGCCTACTGATCATTGGTGTTAAGTGATAGTAGATAGTTACATAATTGATTTTCTGATCTTTTGAACAACATATGGCATATCTATCAAAGGATCCACAATTAGTTTTCACCTAAACCATACAATTCATTAAGAGTTCTTCCTGGCATAAAGCATAGGCAAAAGTATGGTTTGTATTGACTAAAAAATGTAGTTTCAATCAAAGGGATCCAACACAAAAAGACAACATGAAAATGGAAGCACAAACTCACCGGAGAAGGATCTGAAAAACGACTCACTCGCTTGTTGTTCCAACAGTCTCAAACCCTAACACAACATATATGAATCAAAAAAAAAAAAGCAACCCATGCATCAATTCTTCACACTAGTTGCATTTTGAGCTCACCTCAATAGCAACCTAGGTTTTATCCCAATTGCCTCGACCCTGTCTCGTGCTCCACCCATAAGAAAGAGGAACAACAAAAACAAACTAGCAAATAAATGAATCACTCAGCAAATTAGATAGATTGGGTACTAAACAACACAAATCAGCTCAATTGCACCTTCAATTGCAGAAGAAAGGGCCAGATTGGAGAGGGGGACAACGTCGATGAGAGAAGGAGACGAGTGAGTTAGAGAGAGGGAGGAGTGAGATGCTCTAGTAGGGAGAGAGAGATGCCTTTTTTCTAGCAGATTCGGGTCTCCCAGTTTCTACATGTTACGGGCAAAAAATCAAACCCGATTCTACACACAAATTAAAGCAACCTCGATCAAAAACAAATCATGAATAAAGCACATCAAAGAGCCGAAGATCAAAATCTGTCATCGGATTAATAGCAAATTTCAAAATAAATTCCTAGCGCTTTTGCCATGCAATGAAATATGATTTTATTTTGGTTGCACGCGGTTACTACTTGTTCTCGTTAGGTTCCTTGACAAGGCGGCCATAGTGATGGACGGCGACGTGCTGCCGTCCGGCCAGCCGAAGCTATGGCGGCTGTCGACGGTGCACCGCATCGAGGAGCTCAAGTCCATCATCCGCATGCTGCCGATCTGGGCAGCTGGCATCATCCTGGTGACCTCGTCGTCGCACAACCACAGCTTCGCCATACAGCAAGCCCGCACCATGGACCGCGACATCACGCCGCACTTCAAGATCCCGCCGGCCTCCATGCTCATCTTCACCAACCTCGCCATGCTGCTCACCCTGGCCTTCTACGACCGCGTGCTCGTCCGCGTGCTCCGCCGCTTCACTGGCCGACCGAACGGCATCACCCACCTCCAGCGCACGGGCGTCGGATTGACCATAGCCATGCTAGCCAATGTGATGGCCGCGATCATCGAGCGGAGGCGCAAATCCGTGGCCGCCGCGAGCGGGCTTCTCGACTCCCCCAAGGCCACCCTGCCGATGAGCGTCTTCTGGCTGGTGCCGCAGTACGCCATCCACGGCGTCGCCAACGCCTTCATGGATGTCGGCCGCATGGAGTTCCTCTACGACCAGGCGCCGGAGAGCATGCGGAGCACGGCGGCAGCGCTGTACTGGCTGACTATCTCAATGGGGAACTACCTGGGCACGCTGCTGGTGACCATTGTGCACGAGAAGACGCGGCGAAGCGGGCAATGGCTCCAGGACAACCTCAACCGAGGGAAGCTAGACAACTACTACTGGCTCGTCGTGGCTCTGGAGGTGCTCAACCTCGTCTACTACTTCGTCTGCGTCAAGTACTACACCTTTAAGCCATTGGAGACGGTCGGCGTTGAGAAGGACGTCGAGCTCTACCATGGCAATGACACCGAGGACGCCAAGAAGCAGGGTGGAAGCTTCAAGTAACTTAGAGTGTGCTTCGATCGATCTCGATCCCTATCTAGTAGAAGAATTGTGTTGGGACTGAATAATGGTACTTAGATAGCGTTGTTTTCTCTTAACTTAAAATTGCAGATTTTAAGAACTATTTACCACTGGCACATAGTGCATGGCCAATTGTTTAAGAAATGCCACCGCTATAGAAATCGTTATCTGACACTACGCAATCGGCAGTGATAGTCTAGAATTATAATTGCCGATTTCGCAATCGATAGTGATAGCCTAATATAACTGCTGGTTTGATCCAAGAACCAAAAGTGATATCACCATTATCACTACCGGTTTGATCTAAGAACCGGTAGTTATAGCTTATTTTCACTGTTTGTTCATAACATTAACCGACAGTGATAATGATGATATCTCTACTGGTTCGTGGCTCAAACCGTAGTGATAATTCCAAACAAAAAACACTTATAGTTCATACACAGTTCACCATCACATATCACATATAGTTCATATACAATTAATTATCACGTATGATTGACATGCAGTTCATTATTCACACGTGGCTTCATCATTATTTATATAGTAATTGAAAAGTAGATATTAATATCTAAAATTATATATCTTAGCGTCATTTAGGAGGAATATGTCTCTATCAACGCAGAATGCGTGCGAGTAAGTGAAATGAGCCCTCTCTAAAAATATTTTAGTGGCTAATCCTATATTTGGCAGAGGAAAATTTCACAGAGGTAGAGGAGGAGGAGGAGGGTGGCTCCAATAGTCCAAGGATAAGCACCCTAAAAACCTAATGTACCTTCCACCCACAGCCCTAGTGAAATCTATCATGCTATGATCTCTCAAAGTTTAGTAGCTAATCCTAGCAGAGGAAATTTCAGCAAGACGGAGGGAGAAAGAAGGTAACACCAAACCTATTGCACATTCGTCTCCCTCTGCCTAGGTGTAATCTATCATGATACCTCTCAATGACGGCAATCAAATCAACTTTAAAACATCATTAGTCAAACCCTTCATCAGATAAAAACAACGTAAGCTATGACACCTTATTTGCAACTATCATCATTGGCAATTGTTGCCCTTATTGACTCATGTAAAAGAGACTTATTTTAGGGGCACAAGTCATAAAATCATCAAACCTGATACCACACAACATTATGTTTAAACTTAATTCGACATGGTATCATTATTGGCAAACTGTAGCTATCTATCATAGTCATTTTCTAATATATGACCTCATATCATTTTTCCTATTTCATGGTTGACAGGATAAACATAACTAAAACTCAACTAAATTTCTATATAAGAAAAGTAGCAAAAAGTCACTACTCAACCATTCAAATTTCTATTGCGTTATATTTAGTAATCAATATTTTTCTATCACTACTCAACCATTCCCAACTAGCAAAAAGGTACAAATCAGTGCACAAGCCAAAATTCAGCATGGCATCTCCAAGAATGTTTTTTCCACCACTAATCATCTATTTTATCAATAATCTCATATCCAGTGACCATTTACATCAACACACATTCAAGTTCTTATATTTGTATGGAGTACTAGAAAAAAGTTGGGGATTACCTTACGGCGATGGCAACGGGAAGGGAGTTGAGGCATCAGTGTGGACAAGACTAGGGAGGGAGACATGTCATCGGTGTTGAGGATGCCAGGGAGGGAGCCAAGGTGTTAGTGTGGAGGTGGCTGAGACGGGAGCTGAGGTGTTAGTGTGAAGGAGGCTAGCATCAGGGTGGATGAGGTGGTGGCGTTGGCTCCAAGATGTGGAGGAGGTAGAGTAGGGTGCAGTGAGAGCCGAGGCGTCGGTGTGGTTGCTCGGGAGTGGCTAAGTGTTGAAGAAGGAAGGAGAAGGATAGTTATATAGGGCAACGATACTATCACTGTATGATTAAGTAAATAACCACCAATGATAGACTATCACTATCAGTTCACAACTACAACAGACAATTTAGTATCATTGTGTGGGGTGCGGGAATTGAGGCATCAGTGATAGTCTAATACTGTCGGATGATAACTAGAACCGGCAGTGATACTATCAACATAAATTAAAAAAAGGGTGTTCAAGCTGCAGGGCTAGGAAAACCACTTGTAAGTTCCCAACCACTGCAAGTCAATGAAACCCTTCAGTTATACAAGTCTGGGCTGAGGTTTATAAAGCATGCAAGCTGTTTCTAGATAGGTAGTGTGATACTAAAGGTAACAATGGTAGCAGTTGTGACAAGCAAGGATGCAAATTGCAAGTAGCTTGTAGTCAGACTTAGTATTAAATACAAAGCATAATACTAGATAAGTCCATTACAAATATTACATAACTTAATATTAATAACAAAGTACATATAAATAGTTCTGATCTACACAACCCTTCTGATATTTAAAATGCACGCATGATTCTTTGCCTCATGTACAGGCTAGTGTGGATCGCATTATTGAAGATGACAATGTCTTCATCAACACTATACATATGACGATGTAGATACTCTACATCTTGGTGTCGGGGGAAGATAACAAAGCAATTGTTGTTTTGGGGATCAAAGGCAATCCTAAATATGTTGATAGGTCCCAAAGCGTACTGGAGAGAAGCACCAATGATCATCCATTCGCTTCAAGTTGGATGAACCTTGTTTCGCAAGATGAAGAACAATCATTCATGAGGGCCTATAACGAGATCCTGATAATGAGCCACCATCTGGTTGACCCTAACCCTTGTTCCAATATTAGGTATCAAAATGACACAGAAGAGTAGATCTACAAAAATTAACACAAACATAAAAAAGAGAACTACAACTTAAGATAAAAAACATATATCTAACTAAGGAAAAACAAAGCACTAGGTGATGAAAAGAAAATCATATTTCTTCACATACCTCTTGCGATCAAAGTAAGGAAGAACAAATATCTCTCATCTCACTTGTTTCAGAGTGAATTCTCACTTATGACATAGAGAAAATGATAAAGGCATGAGGATTAAATAGATGTTGTAGTTGTTCCAATTGAAATTACCAACAAACAGTGATAGATGAACGCATCGATTTGCATGCCTCATGCAATGATATCACTGACAGGATAGACCGACGCCTCATTTCTCGCTCCCCCTATGATTGTAGGGTGGAGTTACCAATTGACATTTATAGTCTAGCACTGTCGGTTGGTAACTCCAACCAACAGTGATAGCTTAATTGCCGCCTCAATAACTCCTGCATGCTCCTTCATTCTTTCATGCCGTTAAAACTGCATGGTCCCCCCTCGTTCTCCACTACTTTGTCTTCCTCGAATGGCCATTAAAACTACTCACCCTCCCAGGCCTCCTCATTCCAACCACGATGTTGATCCTCCTCTTCTAATCCATCGCCCAATGTTCCTAGCTACTTGAGTTGTACTATCAACATTACCATGGTCTCTTCTCCTCCACCGCTGCCAATCGTCGCTCCTCCTACACCATCGCCACCTCCGGCCTCTCCTCTATCTCCATTGTCGTACTCGTCGGAGGAGGAGGAGGAGGAAGCAATGCCGGCCTCCTCCGATGACCACTCCTCCTCCTCCCCATACAATTATGATTGGAAGAACTTCTTGGGTTAGCAATCTTGTTTTCTCTTGGTCCTGATTATCATGAGTATGATTTATTTTTCATATAGTTTGCAACTAGATTATTAGCTAGTTGATGTAATCATATTGATTAGATATGTTAGTCAAAATAACTATGGCAGTTATGGTATAAACTAAGTGAGTATGTTACTAGTCTTCATGAAGTTTAACCTAGTTGAAACATCTCTGGTAGACCCTGAATTTTTGCTAGTCTTTTATCTACTTTTAGAAGTTGTTAAGTGTTTTCTAGTGGTCAGTCTATCTACTTAGGTTGTATTCACTAAAAAGTGAGATAATTGAATTATCCTATGACAAGACAGGAATCAGGGGAGTCTTCAAGCGCTTAGTAGGTGATAATTGAGGGAAATAATAGATTTAAAGGCGCTTCTTAAATATATCATGCAATAATTTTTTTGGGTAAGAACCGCAACTATTAGCTACCAAGATAGAACTTAATGCATATGAAGTTGAGGCTTGTAGATCTATCTTTTGTATTGTATATGTTTTCTCACAACCGTTGCAACCATCCACCACTCTTATGCAATTACAGAATAGAGCTAATTTGTTAGGGTAAATTAGTTACTCCTATTTGGTTTAATTATGTTTGGGAGAATCGCTATTAAGGACCCTCGATGTCCCTTGGTCCCCATAGTCTAGCCCCGAAGACCGCCAGGCTTTGGCCCCCTCCGAGGCCCGGGGCTCCGAGGTGGTCCCAGAGACCATGCCTTCGAAGACCCGGAGCCTTCCAAGCCTTTGAGAAGATCAACCAGCAGGGAGCCCGTAGGCCATCCCCACATGCACTGAGGTGACTAGCATTTAATGTTGGTGCAGTGGTGGCCGCCTGACACCATGGAGCAAGTGGTGGTTGCTTGAAACGCTTGTACAATACAGCGCCAAAATAGATGACCCATAGCTAGGACAACCGCCTTACCAGCCATATAGATAATTATGTTGGGTAACGGGTAGGCTACGCTAGCACAAAATAAATTTTCTCTACCGCATTCAACCAGGAAGCCATGCGAGTAGGGGATCATGAATCGTTACCACTTGACGAGCAGTGCAGCGGAAGAAGAGTTGGAGCAGACCAATCCAACGTCTTGCGCGTCAAGTAGTCGATCGTCAACCTCGTCCCGAGCACGTCCCGAGCACCTTCCGAGTACTCGCGAGTACGTCCCGAGTACTCCCGAGCACAACCCGAGTACCTCCGAGCACGTCCCGAGTACCCCCCGAGCAGGACCCGAGTACCCCCGAGCACGTCCCGAGTACCCCGAGCACGTCCCGAGTACCCCCGAGCACGTCCCGAGTACCCCGAGCACGTCCCGAGTACCCCTGAGTACGTCCCGAGTACTCCCGAGCTGATCAACACCGCAATAGTAGCAGCGCCTCTACGGTATCCACACGTACAAGGATGGAATCGCCGTACGCCGGTGTGCTAGCACCGCGCGCCCGGCTAGGGTTTTGAAGGGAGTTCGGGAATAGGAGGCGGCCAAGGTTTTTGGTGGTAAGATCTGTTTTTCGGAAAAACTCAATGCGCCTTGGCCCCTGCCTATTCTTATATAGAGCACACTAATGGGCCTTTAATCAACATTAAAGCCCATTAGCAGATCCAATCCGCAAACTCGATCGCCTCTAGGGCATATCACCAACAATCTCCCACTTGCACTAGAGTCAGTACAAGTTTTATATTCCATCCCCTTAAGTGTGTGACCCGTTAGGTTGATGTGTAAACGGCCGCTATCCGGAAACCCTTTTCTGAATTGCAAGTCAATAGCGGTACCTAGCAGGACATATTGACTCCCGAATGCACACAAAGATCATATCGGCTGAACCTTGATATACTCATGCACCAATCCCTTTACCACACGATACCAGTCAAGCTCAAGGTGAGATTTGTGCCACCCTTGTGATAGCTCGACCATTCACTCAATCAAGTAGTGGATTCACCATGATTAACTCTTTAATCACATTGGCATGGCCATGCACTTTCCAATCCAACTACCTCGAGGGGCCCAGAGATATCTCTCCCGTTATTTAGGAGGGATAAATTCCATCTTGATCACTCACATCCCACGACATGTTTCATAACACACCCGAAAGCAACCTTTATAACTACCCAGTTACGAAATAGCGTTTGGAAGCCCCTAAGTGTGTTACTACACATTCTGGAATCAATGATGATCTCAGGTCAAAGGATTCTGTAGGTACACCATTTGAGATAACAACTGATGGCACATTAAAAATAACAATCCCAGCAGTATCTCAAGGTGGGTCTATCCAACATCATGTTCTCTAACATGTGTCCACATTACTGATTTGATATCTCCATATCTATGATCCGTGAAACATGATCATCATTCAGTCAAATGTGTCAACCTATAAATCATTATTGTCCCACACAATGATATGAGATTAGGGACTATTTAGAACAACATCATAAAAACAAAGAGTTTCACAAACAAGTCACACACTTGCTGATCAATGTAAATGATAATTATTCATGGAACCAGATAACAATTATCCAAAAGTACATTAGCATAGACAGAACACATTCTCTCACATGCACTAGAGTCTATCCCGCAAGTATCTAATACCCATAGAGCTCAAGTGTGCCTCATGCTTGGGCTGTGGGAGAGGCTTCGTCAACGGATCAGCAATATTCGAATCCGTGTGCACCTTGCATATCTTTACATCACCTCTATCAATACTCTCTCGAATGAGGTGATAGCGCCGATGTATGTGCTTGGACTTCTGGTGCGACCTAGGCTCCTTGGCTTGTGCAATGACACCGCTATTGTCACAATAGAGGTCCATTGGACTGGACGCACTAGGGACCACACCCAACTCAGAAACAAATTTTCTGATCCAAACAACCTCTTTTGCAGCTTCCGAAGCTGCGATATACTCGGCCTCCGTCGTGGAATCAGCAACCGTTTCTTGCTTGGAACTCTTCCAACTCACCGCACCTCCATTAAGGCAAAACACAAAACCAGACTGCGATCTCGAATCGTCCTTGTTGGTTTGGAAGCTAGCATCGGTGTAACCATTTACAATGAGCTCCTCCTCACCTCCATAGACTTGGAACATATCCTTAGTTCTTCTCATGTACTTGAGGATACTCTTTACTATAGCCCAGTGACATTCACCTGGGTTCGATTGATATCTGCTCGTAACACTTAGAGCATATGAGACATCTAGGCGTGTACAAAACATAGCATACATGATGGACCCGATAGCAGAAGCATACGGGATCGCACTCATCCTCTCGAGCTCATCAGATGTCATAGGACATTGATTCTTGCTGAGAGTGATGCCATGTGACATTGGCAAGAAACCTTTCTTAGAATCCTGTATATTGAACCGATTCAATATCTTGTCAATGTACGTGCTCTGGCTTAATCCGATTAGCCTTCTCGACCTATCTCTATAGATCTTTATGCCCAATATGTATGCTGCCTCTCCTAAATCTTTCATTGAAAAACTCTTTTGCAATGAAGATTTGACAGCATCGAACATTGGAATATTATTTCCGATCAATAATATGTCATCCACATATAAGACCAGAAAAACACAAGTGCGCTCCCACTAGTCCTTTTGTAAACACAAGGCTCTTCTTCATTCTTGATGAAACCAAACCCTTTGATCACTTCATCAAAACGAAGATTCCAACTCCAAGAAGCTTGCTTTAGTCCATAGATGGACTTTTGCAGCTTGCAAATCTTCCCAGCATTTTTTGGATCGACAAAACCTTCAGGCTATGTCATGTACACATCCTCACTTAGGTTTCCATTAAGGAAAGCCGTTTTGACATCCATTTGCCATATCTCATAGTCGAAATATGCAGCAATTGCTAGAAGAATCCGAATAGACTTTAGCATTGCGACGGGCGAAAACGTTTCATCATAATCAACACCTTGAATTTGCCTGAAACCTTTCGCCACCAATCGTGCCTTATAGATGTGAACATTTCCATCAACGTCTATCTTTTTCTTAAAAACCCATTTACACTCGATAGTTTTCACACCATCAGGTGGATCGACCAAGTTCCAAACTTGGTTTTCTCGCATGGATTCTAACTCGGATCTCATGGCTCCAAGCCATTTTTCAGAGTCTGATCCCACCATTGCTTCCGAGTAAGTCTTAGGTTCATCATTGTCCAACAATAATATGTCGCGCTGCTCCGTGGTCAGGAACATAAACCGCTCGGGTGCACGACTGAACCTTTCCGACCGACGTGGGGCTGGTGTCTCGACAACAGGTTCTGCAACATCTTGCATACCGAGTTGTGGTTCAATAGGAGCTGAAACACTTTCAAGTGGTTCCCGAATTTCTTCGAGTTGCACCGTGCTCCCACTAACTCTCTTCGCGAGAAATTCTTTCTCAAGAAAGACACCATTCCGGGCGACAAACACTTTGCCTTCTTCCCGGTTATAGAAATAATATCCTTTGGTTTCCCTAGGATACCCCACAAGGAAGCATTTATCAGATTTGGGAGTGAGCTTATCGAATGACAAACGTTTTACATAAGCCTCACAGCCCCATATCTTAAGGAAAGACAATCTGGGATGCTTCCCGGTCCATATCTCATATGGTGTCCTCTCTACAGCCTTAGATGGAACCCTGTTTAACGTGAAAGCAGCAGTTTCTAGAGCGTATCCCCAGAAGGACAACGGAAGATCAGATTGGCTCATCATCGACCGGACCATGTCTAACAAAGTTCGGTTCCTCCGCTCAGACACCCCATTCCATTGTGGCGTACCCGGTGGAGTCAATTGTGGAACGATTCCACATTGCCTTAGATGATCACCAAATTCATGGCTCAAATATTTACCTCCATGATCTGATCACAGAAATTTAATTGTCTTGCCTATATGATTTTGTACTTCATTCTGGAACTCCTTGAACTTTTCAAAGGATTCAGACTTGTGCCTCATTAGGTAGATGTAACCATATCTACTAAAGTCATCGGTGAAAGTAATGAAATACTGTAAACCACCTCTAGCTGTAGAACTCATCGGTCCACATACATCTGTACGTACTAGGGCCAATAATTCATTTGTCCTCTCACTTCGACCAGTGAAAGGCGTCTTAGTCATCTTGCCAAGTAAACAAGACTCGCATGTATCAAATAATTCAAAATCAAATGAATGTAGAAGACCATCTTTATGGAGCTTCTGCATACGCTTCTCATTTATATGACCTAATCGACAATGCCAAACAAAAGTGGGATTCAAATCATCAAGCCGAGGCTTCTTTGTATCAATGTTATAAATAGTTATATCCTCAAGATCCAATATATATAATCCATTTACTAATGGACAATTACCATAGAGCATACCATTCAAAAATATCGAACAACACTTGTTCTTTATTATGAATTCATAACCATCTTCTTCCAAACATGAAGAAGAGATAATGTTTTTGCCCAAGGCAGGAATATAATAACAATTATTTAATTCCAAAACTAATCCTGAGGGTAGCGATAAGGAGTAAAAGCCAACGGCCAATGCAGCAACTTTTGCACCATTGCCGACGCGAGCATCCAATTCGCCTCTTGCACACTTCCTAGTCCTTTTCAGTCCCTGCAACGATTTGCAAGTATGAATCATTGATCCGGTATCAAATACCCATGAATCATCAGGACGAGTAGCAAGATTAATTTCAATAACATTTATACCTGAAGAGGAAGTCTTACTTCCCTTCTTCCTTTTGAGTTCTTCCAAGTACAATTTGCAGTTCCTCCGCCAATGACCAATCTTATGGCAGTGGTGGCAAGTGTCAAAAGCGGCAGGGCTAGCCTTGTACTTTCCAACATGTTTAGGCTTAGAACTCGAGATCTCATCCGAAGTTTTAGCCTTGCCCTTGCGCTTTCTCTTCTTGCTATCCTTTTGAACCATCATCACATGACTAGAGCTCTTCTTAATGCTTTCCTCAGCAGTTTTTAGCATCCCATACAATTCAGCCATGCTTTTCTCCATGATGTTCATATGAAAGTTCAAAATGAACGGCTCGAAGCTCGCAGAGAGCGACTGGAGAATTACATCCGTAGACAACTCAGGGCTAAGGGGAAAACCAAGTTTTTCCAGGCTCTCAATGTAACCAATCATTTTGATCACATGAGGACTGACTGGACTGCCTTCTGTTAACCTGCACGCAAACAAGGACTTTGAGGTGTTGTACCTCTCGGCCCGAGATTGGTTCTCAAACATGCCTCGGAGTCCCACAATCATATCATGGGCATCCCTGTTCTCATATTGCTTCTGAAGCTCAGAGGACATACAGGCAAGCATGAGGCAGCTAACATCCAGTGAATCGTTGGTGTGCTTCTCATAAGCCCTCCGATCCGCGGCAGGTGCATTATCAGCTGGTTCATCAGGATAGGGGATCTCTAGAACATATTCCTTTTTCTCTTGTTTGAGAACAATTCTCAGATTTCTATACCAATCGATAAAGTTTGTTCCAGAAAGCTTCTCTTTTTCAAGAATCGATCGCAAATTAAAACTGGAAGTGTTACTAGAGGCCGGTGCCATAATCTACAACAGAAAATGCAGGTTCAGCACTATGCCTATGTGAATCTTCTATTAAACAATTTAACAAAAGATACTCCACTATATGTGTTTTCCCTCTAACAACATATAGAGGATCAAGATCCATATTCAACTAAGTTCTAGTGAGCTTTGGCATCACTGCTAGAAACTTGGTGACATAGGTAAGCAACGCCTTGCTAATCACATCCCTATGTGACTCTTGTTTGTTGGGTGGCATCAAATGCCCCGGCGCCCAACACCATGCCCCAAAGCCCAAAACCGTTTTGATAGCTTTATCAAGTAAATCAATACTATGCGTGTGGATGTCTGACATCCACTCTAACTGGTTAAGATAAATGATGGCACACTGCTTTGGCAGACCTACCACACAATGATCAAAACCTTTGTAGGTGCAGCTATTGGAAGGGCATCAATTACTCTTGATTTTTCTGAGGGAAACTACTCTGTCATGAAAATCATATCCACCACATATAAAACATGAAAGAATAGTATGACAGGAACATAAAAACATCACAGGCAATCATATTAATTGTGACATAGTATGGCCCCTTCACATGGTGATCTCCATCGCCACGGTTCCTATCCTCCGGGTCATCATGCTTCAAATCTCCATGATCTTGTTCTAGTCTATTACACCTAATAGCACTAGATAAATTACATGAGAAGAAGCATCACAAGTCGACACGCAGGCCGTTATACAATAACCTGACAACCTTGGGCTGCAATTAACCATGACACGCAGGACATGAAAATTACACACATGCATCACATATCACAAGGCTATACCAGTCACAACATTCTCTGCAAAAACGAGTTAAGCGTAGAATCGAATTCTAATGTCGTGATGGGATCATGTTATTACAACAATCTATACGTGTACACGACAACGGTCCCGCTGGTCGGTCAGCGGGCGGGGGGTCGAGGGGTGAGCCGCCCCCCGCGGGTTTCAGGGCAGCGCCCTGAAAACCTCTCGGAAATACATAGATCGCATCTATGAAATCGCTATGAAAATCTCATCGGATCGATCGTATCGAGCCAATTCCGAGTCATTCATAATGCCTCAATTTCCATTAGATCAATCCCATTGATCATCGCGTGAGGTTTTTCCAGAAACGATGACAGCACACACGACCTCGATCTGTTGTTCTCCTGACCATGTCGCGATGCACGCAGTTAGCCCCGATTGTGATTCCAGCCGGTAAGGGCAAGTCGCACGCAAAACCAGGTGGGAGATCGAGCTAATCTTTTTGGCTATGTGGTTTCATCGACTGGCATCTCATCCGATCTCTAATTCACCTAACCAACCGTGCATTGATCAATCCATCATATGCTGATCAGAAAAACAATAGATCTAATCTATTTCTATCACATATCTTCTATATGTGACTGATCCAGATCGAAAACTACGCAGGATGGCTCTGATACCACTGTTGGGTAACGGGTAGGCTACGCTAGCACAAAATAAATTTTCTCTACCGCATTCAACCAGGAAGCCATGCGATTAGGGGATCATGAATCGTTACCACTTGACGAGCAGTGCAGCGGAAGAAGAGTTGGAGCAGACCAATCCAACGTTGTGCGTCAAGTAGTCGATCGTCAACCTCGTCCCGAGCACGTCCCGAGCACCTTCCGAGTACTCGCGAGTACGTCCCGAGTACTCCCGAGCACAACCCGAGTACCTCCGAGCACGTCCCGAGTACCCCCCGAGCAGGACCCGAGTACCCCCGAGCACGTCCCTAGTACCCCCGAGCACGACCTGAGCACCCCCGAGCACGTCCCGAGTACCCCGAGCATGTCCCGAGTACCCCCGAGCACGTCCCAAGTACCCCGAGAACGTCCCGAGTACCCCCGAGCACGTCCCGAGTACTCCCGAGCTGATCAGCACCGCAATAGTAGCAGCGCCTCTACGGTATCCACACGTACAAGGATGGAATCGCCGTGCGCCGGTGTGCTAGCACCGCGCGCCCGGCTAGGGTTTTGAAGGGAGTTCGGGAATAGGAGGCGGCCAGGGTTTTTGGTGGCAAGATCTGTTTTTTGGAAAAACTCAATGTGCCTTGGCCCCTGCCTATTCTTATATAGAGCACGCTAATGAGCCTTTAATCAACATTAAAGCCCATTAGCAGATCCAATCCGCAAACTCGATCGCCTCTAGGGCATATCACCAACAAATTACTGGGTTAGATCACTCTCTGGTTGTATAGTATACGACAAATACCTCTACCTACCTCCTAGGGGCACGTTTGTATATTCACACTATGTATATTAGTATAAATATAGACCCTTGGCCATCAAGCCAAGGGGGGAGATTGTCCAAACAACTTTGGTGTCTCCTTATTCTCCACCTCTTCTTCAAGCTTGAGTCATTCTTGTGACTTGGCTCTCGCCACACTTTGTTTGTGGAAGACAACTTCTTTCACCAACAGTGGTGCCGTCCGTCGGGAGAGAATAAGTGTAGAAACACTAGAAGAGGTAGGATGCCACCAAAGAAGAAGACAACCGGGGTGACAGCCCAGGCAGCCGATTTCCTGGCCACACCCGTGCGGAGGTCCACGCGATCGCCACACCCAAACTCACACTTCTCCAACGCTAGCCTCTCCATGGGCCAAAACAAGAACCCCGAGGCCAAGGCGGTTCGGACGTGACCTTGGCCATGATTGACACCAGGGACCCCGTCGGTCCAGGGGGCCCGTGGCGGCAACAAGGTGCAGACCTCAGGGCATCCTGGGGGGTTACGACTCAGGCAACGACTGCACAAGTCGCCGCACCCGACCAGCAGGCACACATAGCATCTCTCATGGACCAACTGGAGGAGCTACAAGTGGCCCTGCGGGTGACCCAACCACTTATCTACATGGTTGTTGTGGTACCCATAGCAGTCAACGCTGCGTCGGCCTAGGCTCTAGGGGCCAATGAAGGCCTTGTCATCATGACGCATCATCACCACACGATGTCCACGGTCGACCAACAGGTAGCGGGGCTTTCGGCCCATTGGTGTGAGGCCCTTCTCGTCTACTCCGACTCTCTCCTTTAGGCGGACCTACATGCCATACCCTTCTCAAACGGGTTTTGGACCCCCAAGCTACATAAATCCAAGGGTGATTTGGATTCAGAGGAGTTCCCTCGCGCATACACCCTCGCCATCAAGGCCAACGGAGGTGGGCACGCCACCATGGCTAAGTGTTTAACTCATGCTCTGGAGGGGGTAGCCCTCCAGTGGTTCTGGGCGCTTGAGCCTGGGTCCATCTATACTTGGGCCCAACTTATAGACTCCTACTGCAACAACTTCCAGAGTACCTTCGTCGAGCTAGTGACCTCGGGGAGCCTGCATGTGATTAAGCAACAGCCTGGCAAGACCCTCTGGCACTACTTCCGGAGGTTCACCCAAACCAAGGCTCAGGTAAAGAGCATTTCATAATCGTCAGCCATCAATATGGCAACCCAAGGCTTGGCCTCTGTACGTCTCTTCAATCAGCTACATCAACGCCCGGTGCACTCGGTGAGAACCCTCATGTGCAAATTCGAGGAATATGCAAGAGCAGAGGAAGAGCGGCTCCATTGGGAGGTCACGCTTCTCGCCACGTGTGGGGAACCGTCGAAATAATATTCTAATTAATCACCAGGAGGATTATTATTTATAATCACAACCTTGATGATTAAATAGAATATCATCCAGGTAGTCTCGGCACGTGTTATGTGTCCAAGATCAGAACACGTGCCTTCTAACATTTAGCATCACAACATAGCTTAAGAAAGAGCAAGTAATTAACCTTTATATTACAAGTCTTTAACATGCAACCATTTCGACAATTTACATCAAAAGATAATAACAACAACTACGCAGCGGAAACATAAACCTATACAACAAAAGAGAGTGGAACCACATACCCTTAGGCTCCACCCCAAAATCACAACCTCCGAGAGTAGAATGCACTACTCTTGCCCACCACCCTGATCGACAGGCACGAAGTAGCCAAACACCGACTCTTCCTCACCAGCAGCACCTAAAAACGTAGGCGTGAGTACGAAGGTACTCACAAGACGTAAACCATATAGAGCACACATGCATAGCTCGATTCCAAGGATTATGCATTGAGCCATTAGCAAGAAAAAGCCACATGGTTAAGTGAAACATAAGCGGTAAGTAATCTAGACATATATGTGTGAGCAACTAACTTAACCAACAAAATATAAATTTTACCCTGCCATAACCAACTGAACATACATAACTAGAACCATAAGAACATACATGTAACAAAGACCAACTCAACCATCTCCCACATATCCAACCATCAACCACAAGCGAAAACTCTACGAACGATGCAGATGGACAGAAACATGTTCATAACTGAGAGCGCGACATTTCAAAATGTTTTTACACCCTGCAGGGGATACTCCTGGACCCACACAACTTGAGGACCATACGACTTGCATGACCACACAGATCCATACAAGGGGGTACTCATGTCAACATTTCCCAATAAGCCATAACCCTTTGGATCATACATCGCTCGACGCAGAGGTACTAGAACTACTCCAGAAACAAACTAGAAGCTCTTACAAGCCTGCCCGCTCATACCGTTGATGTTCACGCCCAAATGATCATAACTACAGAGGTATTCAGCTCACCTTACCATTAGATCAGCATGTGGTGAGTAAGGTAAGTGCTAAAGCCGACTACACCGACGATCAGTGCTTAAACGACGTAAACGGTCTACGGTGTTCGGGGTCCTCTCCCAGCCTGCCCCCAGGACTTTCCTCCGGAGCAGATAACACCCCTAGCACCGCCAGCATCTCGTCTCATACTCACCACTCGTCTAACATCATCAACCCATAACCAATATTGTGATCATTATGAAAGTAAATAACGCCTATGCTCTTGAACGATGAAACAATTTACCGCTCGACTTCTACCGAATGACCTATGCATTGCTAAGAATTTTGATTTTAACTTGTAATCTAGACACCAACAACGTACTTAAGGCGATAAGGAAAGGATGAACAACAATTCAAGGTAGAAGTAATGCATTCAACATAGGATCTACCCATTTGTACCCGATCTTGACTCGACACATGCAAACATACATAAGTAAAATTTATCAATTTTAAACTTTATTCAATTGAACAAGGGTGCAATAGGCTTAGTTTCTTGCCTTGCTGCTTAGGTGGCTGCCTATAGTTACCCACGCAGCACTCGCAGAAATCCAAAAGATTGGAGTCGTCTTCAACCAGGGTCGTCTCTTGCTCCGGCTCCTTGTTCGCTAAACAAGAACACGTGAAATGATGAGCATGAATGAATGCAACAAGGTATGCCACAATGCTAAACAACATGCTAGAAGTATAAGACATGCGAATCAATGCAATACTAAATGATCTAAACAAAATATGGAAAATAACAGCCATCCGGAGTATCCGGGTTGGTTCGGAGTGTCCGGGTTTGGATCCTCCGGGTGAACCTCCGGAAGAGGCACTCGGTTACTACCTTTTCTTGTCTGACTCAGAGTATCCGGGTGAATCCGGAATATCCGGGTTCCGGAGCCTCCGGGCCATCGTCCAGTGAAGGCGCTCGGTTAGCCACTATTCTAACTTAACCCGGAACTTCCGAGCTGGTTCGGACTATCCGGGATGTGCTGAACACTCCAGGTGAGGCTCCGAGAGAGGCTCTCGGTTATTCGTTAACGCAGCTACCCGTAGTCTCCGGGCTCCCGGATTAACCAGGTGATACAGACTTGGGTTCTTCCACAACTTTTCCCCTCGGGCGATTTGACTCATTTTACAATATGTGCTACACAAATGTGTATATGCCCTATCCAAATGATTTTAAACCCATCTTGCACTATAAACCCTAACCAATTTTGAACACAATTCGACAGACAATTTCTGCTGAACCCGGAGTATCCGGGTGAGGCCGGAATATCCGTGTCAACCTAGAAAACTGCTCTCGAGTGGATTTTTTGGGTCCATTCAAGTTGCGATCTTTTCCAAGCCTAAAGGGAACATGTTAGGGATAGTCCAAGGGTATGAAACTTACTCATCAACTAGCAACATGACTCTAGAGCTCATATTCGTCCAAAACTCCATTTTTGCTCTAAAAAGCTTAAGAACACTAAGAACTTCAAGAACTACTCGATTCTTCCACAAAAAATGAAAATGAATTGGGTAGATAAGTAGCTCATGAGCTAGAGAATATAATGGTACCACATGCATACCTTGGCCTTGCTCGTAGAGAGAGAAATCCAAGGGGGAGTGAGAGAGCTTGAGAGGGGAGTGAGGGGGAGGGGGTGGCTGCAGCTGCTGGCTGCATGGTGGGGGCGTGGGGAGTGAGGGAGGAGAGAGAGGGCAGATGGGACTGCCCACATGAGTGGTTGGGATGGTGGGGCCCACATGTTAGAGAAAGGATGTATTTTCAATACAATTTCTATTCTTTTATCTCCCAATTTTCTTTCTCTTATTCAAATAATTTTAAACAAATTGCTCTAAAGTGCCAAAAAAATTTCCCTCCAATTTAATTATGATGTTAATGACACATGATTAAGCTTAACCACGAGATTACAAAATTTGGGATGTGACACCACGACACCTAGCATCGAGCACGAAAAGCTGGCCTCGCGACATCCTGAGGCGCTTCTTGGCCTTGCAATACAACAGTCCGCTTCGACGTGATAGCTCGCCTAGACTTGAAAGCAGTGGTTCCATATCGCTAAATCCATCCACTGGCAGTGTTGCATCAACTCTCCCTCAAGTGGCCTGGTAGCGCTACACCCTAGCGGCAATCCCATGTATGCGTAGGTGGTTCTGGTGGGTTGGGACAGCGGATACACTCCAGGCTCCAACACGAGAGGCGACAACTCGGGCAACACCGGTGGCTTTAGGCTCCATGGCCAGTTTCCTCTGGACTAGAAGAGCAGACAGGCTAAGGTCTCGCGCACCACTACAAAAAGGTAGATTAGTGCCGGTTGAAAAATGGCTTCATTGCTGGTTTTTTAGGTCTAGAATTGGCACAGAAAATTCTTTTCAGTACCGGTTCGTACCTCCAGCCAGCACTGAAAATATTTTCTGAGCCAAAAAAAATAAACGAGCCCAACTCTTTCGAGCTGGCTCGGCTGCCGCTGCCACCGTCGTGGTGATCCTACCGCCGCCACCATCGCAGCATACACAAATCAACTCATCTCATCATACAAACATGATTGCAGTCTTATTGCCGATGCTTCTTTCATTTGGGAGAGATTAGTACGTAATGCATTACACATACTACACCTTCTCCTTGAACAGTTTCTTCAAGAAATGGGGGGAAACAAGCTAGGACACCACATGTGGTTGCTTATGCAACAAAGAAGCAACTTGCCAGAAGCAAATAATGGCCAAGCTATAGTGAAAAAACTCATAGAACAGGACACAACTGCAAACACAAAGCCTCCACTTGAATCGCTCGCTACAACTTTACCACAAAGGGCCACGCCTAACTTATCTACAAGTGCCTCATTTCAGACCAACACTGGGGTTACAGACTAACAAACACAATGATGGCATCAAAGACCTTGTGCTACTACCTATCAATGCGTTCCTGTAGACAAGCCAAACAGAAAATCCGATCGCTACCCATCCGCCCTACCTATGCTCTGACTCCGGCCACCGGCCATCCGCCCTTTGCCGGTCCTGATGCCAACCACCCACTCAGGCCGTCCTTCCCAAGCTCAACTAGAGCCCGAGCATCCATCGAGAAAAGGATCGAAGCCAAAGGGAGCAGAGGAGCAGAGTGGATAAGAGACGAGCAGAATGATAAGTGGATGAGAGAGGAGTGGAGTGGATGAGAGACGAGTGGATGAGAGAGGCTAGAAAATATCACCGGCCAATGGACACGAGCCAGACGCGAGCAAAAGTGAATTGAAATAGAAATTCAGATCCGTTCGTATCAGTGTCGGTTCGTGTTACAAACAGATATATCAGTGCCGGTTTTGTAACACGAACTAACACTGATAGTCAGGTATCAGTGTTGGTTCTTAGTGATTTCATCATAGTTCGTACGTGGGAGTTTAAGAACCAGCATTGATGTATCTTCAGTCGCGATTACTGCTGAATTGACACTGATAAGGCGCTACTATTGACCCTTTCTGTAGTAGTGGCGGGCACCGGTGCCTATCTTCACATTGCTCTCATCAACAAGTGCCATCGACGTCTAGGGCCGCTTCGGTGGCGGTCAGCCCAGGCTCTTTCAGCGTCGACATGTACTCGTTCGGAACATCAAGCAATTCCAGATGCATACCGGGTGGCGGTGGCCGCCATGCTTTCCCAGTCAAGGGCACGTACGCAATCAACACGCCGAAGTGCCAATGGCCCAGCTGGATACTACGTTAGCTGTTAGGGCTGCTACTGCAGCGATCCCTCCTACCTCGCTGCCTGTAGCTAGCCCCAAGAACGACAAAGCGAAGGCCAAGAAGGCCCGTCCGCCACTCTGCTTCTTGTGCAAGACCAAGGGTCACTCCTCGGACCAATGCGATGCAGTTTTGTACTGCGTCATCTGAGACAAAAGTAAAGACCACTTGATAGCCAAATGTCATGTGCTCAAGCTTCCCAAACCAAATGCTACGTTATTCAACTTTGGTGCTAGCAAGTTGGGATTTTTTTCAAAACTATTCCTCTGACATAAAGGGAGGTTAGTCACATGGGACAAAAATGTAGATAACTGATGGCAGACGAGGTACAAAAAGAACTTCGACCGCTCATCCGTTCTGACTGGAACTAGAAAACTGTTTCACTAGGGATGGTGCCTTTCTTGTGGTATGGTGGACGTCGAATTTCGTTTCAAAGCCCATGGGGTTAATCTAGCTATCGGCGAGTGGAGACCGGCTAAGGTGTTGATACCTGCCTACCACCTCGACAAGGTATGGGTGCATGTCTCGAGTATCTCGTCTGTGTTCTGCCATTACCTGGGCATCTAGGCAATTGCCATGGTAATTGGTGCCCCTCAGGAAATTGACATGTACTACCTCTTGTGGAAAGGTTTGTGCATCTTTGGCAATGCTATACGTGAAAATATTACCACTCAAAACAGACATTGTCTTCGGTTTAGCGAGGCACGATATTGAGGACCCTAGTTTCCAAGCCGAAGTACCTAAATCTCCGGCTCTAAATACTATGGTAAAGATGCAGCCGTTAGGCAGCTCTCGCGAACAGGCGACATCCACACGTCTCCACCCCCACTCTCTCCAAAATCCACAAATCCACCTTCCAAATCCCCCCATTCCCTCCCAGATCAAAGTCTTCTCGTCTCCCGCTTCCCCGTCCCCAGCAGATTCAGCGCCCTCGCAATTTCGTTTCATTCAGAAGGAGTCCCAGCCTGATGTTGCGGATCCGGTTCCTCAGATCTGGGATCGCAGCGTTGCGGCATATCCAAAGAATCCAAGGCAAGATCCAGCAATTCCCGGGTAGGAGATGGTCTCGGAGACCGCGCATACTTCGGACAAGACAAGCCAGGAGGAGTTACAACAGCAAGTCTGGGGAGTTTCAGCAGTTATGGTGAGCTCCTTCCCCCCTCCTACCTCAGATCCCCTATGTGTGGATCTCTTTCGCAGGAAGTTTCTAAGTGAAAAGGCTATGGAGGAACACCATCAGCGAGAGTTATGGTTGAGTAGCATCCAAGAGAGTGAGCTTGAATTGCCAGCCCAGCGTATCCAGCCTGCAGATTTGATCTCAGAAGTTCCGGCTGCACCCTCTGGTGCTGGGATTTCATCGGGGGCATCAGCACTTCAATTCCAAGGCAAGCAAATTTTGTGGCAGGCTTCCCGCTCTCAAGCCTCTGCTCCTTCATGCCAGCTACGGTCTACTTCCCATCTCAGGCCCAATTTATTGGTTCCTCCCGGCGAGCAAAAGGAGCAGAATTTCCAGGCCGGGGAGGGATGCCCGGCTGCTTCACTTCAGTGGCGCGAAGACGTGCAGCAGTCAGCAAGTTTGCCGGCGCCTGGGCTACTCGGGGCTCGAGGGCATCGTGAGATAGACAGCATTGATGGCTGGGAAGAGGTGAAAGCCAGATTTTGGTGGAGAAAGGAGAGGAGGCTTTCAAAGCAACATTTACAACCTCACCAAACTGTGCGCGCGAGCAAGAATAGTGATCTCTATTTTAGGAGGATGAAGGGTAAGTGCTTCAATTGTCTCGCTTCTGACCACAGGGTCGGAGTTTGTAGAGATCCTCCGAAATGCTGGGTGTGTAGGCGATCTGGGCATATCGCCCCTTCTTGCCCACAAAAAAGAGAGAAGAACCTCAGTTCAGTGGGAAATGTAGAGAGCTTCAGTCAAGTGAGCACACACCAATCTCCCATCACACGTCACCGGAGTGCTGCACCTTCTTCGTATCTGCAAGTTCTAACGTCAGGTCTGAAGCAACAAGAGGCCCCCCAAGCTCAAGTAAAGATGTCTTTCCCCGGTGACCCCAAAGCACGCCCACTTCATGCTTTCAGAGCGGTCTCAGTGTCTGGGGCGATCCAGGGTGAGAGGGATCACCTCCTGAGCCGAGCGGTGGTTTGCTGGGTGGCGGGCAGCAGGCCCCGCACGGAGGAGCATCATGTCCTTGATGCTCTGATGGTTGAACTTGGCTTCCGAGTGGATGAATGCCAAATCGTCAAGCATTACCCAGAAGATTTCCTGGTCATCTTCTCCAACCCGATGCACAGGGACGCGGTTATTTCGCTCCACAGGATTCCTTACGGCGGCCGGGACTTCCGCTTCGAGAAATGGACAGAGAGGAAGTATGTTGAAGCAGACAAGATGGCTTTCCGGGTTTACCTTCGCTTAGAAGGCATGCCTGTTCATGCTTGGAGTGAAGACACTGCTGCAAAGGTGATCGACCGGGCCTGTGCCATTCATTTCGTCGAGGAGCACTCGAGGAGGCGGGAACGCACGCGCACTTTTGACCTCTGGGCTTGGTGCTCGGACCCTAATGAGATCCCGCGCATTGTTTGGCTTTCCATTGCCTCGTCGGATGCTGATCCCACTCCGACATCGGTGCCTCTTCACCATCTGCAGATTCATCGTGAAGAACCTGTGGGTCTCAAGGGGGCTCTGTCCTACAAGATTCTGGTCCACCTGGTAGTGGTGCAGGATTTGTTGTTCCTTAACCTGCCACCAGGTGCGCAACCGGACCCAAGCAGGCGTAGGGAGAGAAGGCTGGAATGGGACTACGGGGTGCCGGACGGTGGACATGAAGCCCGACAAGATCCTCCTTTCAACTGCAATGGAAACAGGTCTCTAAGAAGGGACCCCAGAGAAGATGAAGACGGTGACCAGGGGCGCCGTGGAGCTAGAAGGCACGGAAGCCAGTCCGTCTGGTCCCGGGTCTCGAACCCCTGCAGAGAGGTCCGGGATGTGGGCGTGCAGTTCTACAGAGGAGGTAGAGAAGAGAGGGGAAGGCCATCAAGGAGATCTTATGGGCGGAAGGTTTTCCTGGAGAGCCCACCATCAGACCAAAGCCCGAAAGCAAGAAAACCGAAGGAGGGGTTCTCTCCCTCATCCCAGCAAAAACATCCACCAGCTCCAACTCCTGTGCCCACCTGTAACAGAGAAAAAAGGGTCTGCTTTGCTTCTCCAGCGGCGGTTGTGATAAAAGATGGCAGCCCCTAAATGGTTATGGGATCGTTCTCCCCGGAAATCTCACCAGTGTATATCCCTCTCCAGGCTTCAAAGGATTGGGTGTTGAGTTTGAAGGATCCTCTTTGCCCACAGCAGCCCATCCCTGATCACAGCGCCGAACTCTTGTCAGCCATGACTCCTAAGGCCGAAGTTCTATAGATTTTAGCCTGCCACATGGATCCCATGATGCATGAGGCGGCTTCTAACCATATGTATGCAGGTGTCCAGAGCCCCAGGGCGCAAAGCGTCGAGTTTACTTCTCAACCGCCCGCGTCTCCGGTGCTCCAGCTGCTCACGAAGGACAACACAGATAGGGTGGAAGAAGAAAATCAGCTTCAGAAGGAGAAGGAATCGACAACAAAAGACTCGGTCATTACGCCCAGATCAGACATAGCTGAGGTACAAAACATGGTGCAATTTGTCAATTTCGTGACTAAGCCGATTGATTCCCCTTTGATCCCGGTGCCCCAGCCCCCGATTGATTTGCCGCTTGTTTCAGCAAAGCAGCTTTCAACCCATCGCCGGAGCGTGCGTCTTGCGCGCAAGACGAAATTTTCGCCCGGCAGGGGTTCCTTGCAGATGGCTCAAGAGGTCCTTGCTAAGAAGCTTGGGGAGCTCTCCCCGGGACTTTCCCATCCAGAGGATCTAATGAATTTCTATATGCAGCGCTTCGAGAAGCCCCTTACACAAGAGGTGATGGCGGCGATCAAGGCGCTGGTTCAGAATGAAGGGCATCAGCAGAGGAAGAGGGCATCCAAGGTCTCTTCGGTGTTGGGTCCTGGCGCTTCATCCGTGAATGGCTGAGGCCCTGCTATTGGGGGAGGTGGCTTCTAGTTTCTGCTAGTTCCAGTGGCGTCTCTACCTGGATGATGTTTCCTCTCAATTGTAACAGTCTTAGCCCTGTTCTTTGCCTCAGTTGTTTGATGCTTTGTATCCAGCCGACGCGCTGAGCATCAGTGTTGTTCCCTGATTTCCTTCAGGGGCCTCCTGCCGCAGTTCATGGGGGGACGTTAACAGCCCCAGGTTGTTCCATGGTATGTCTCTGTAAGGTCTCCCAGCAGCCAGACCGTTGTGAAAGAGCAGCGTCCTGCCTGTTTTCCTTTTGTTCTGGGACAGGCTCCTGTTTTGCAGAGTCCAAGCTCCCCTGTTTCCGTGCTCCAGCCAGAAAGGCTTTGTGTGGTCACTTGGTTTGTTTCCCATGGCTCAACGTGACTGTAAACTTTTTTCCTGGAATGTGAGAGGTCTAAATAGTCCAGCAAAGAGGGCATGTGTGAGGAACTTGGTGCTCTCATCTGGTGCCACAATTGTTTGGTTGCAAGAGACGAAAATTCAGTCCTGGACTCAACCTCTGATCTCGGAAACCATTGGCCAACCTTTCATCAACAATTATGTTGTTCTTCCTGCAGATGGCACCTGTGGAGGCATCCTGTTGGCTTGCTCAGACAGCTTTTTCTCGCTTTCCCTCTTGCAAACAACGAGACACACAATTTCCGCATTAGTTACGATGCTTAATGAAAACAGTGTTTGGTCTTTGACGGGGGTCTACGGGCCGCAATTGGAGGCGGACAAACTTTCCTTCCTCCAAGAGCTTGCAAATCTGAAACAGCATATGACAAAGGAATGGTTTATTGTTGGTGATTTCAACATGATATATAAAGCGGAAGATAAGAACAACGATAGACTTAATCGACATATGATGCTTGCTTTCAAGACATCTATAGATGTGATGCAGATTAAGGAGGTAAAGCTTCGCGGTCGACGTTTCACTTGGTCGAATGAACAAGCTAACCCCACAATGACGCGGATTGATCGTTTCTTCTGCTCGACAGAATGGGAAATAATGTTTCCGAATGCTGACCTGCAAGCCATGGCTACCATGAAGTCAGACCATGCTCCCCTTTTCCTTCAGGGTGAACTTTTGCAAGACACCTATAGAGGTTTTCGCTTTGAATCCTTCTGGACAACTATGCTAGGTTTCCATGAGGTAGTGCAATTGACTTGGGAAAAAGCTGTAAATACTCAGGACACCATCCTGCATTTCCATGTCAAGCTCTTGCGAGTAGCAAAGGCTATCAAACTTTGGAGAATCCGGACAATTGGCGACGTTCAGCTTCGCCTTGCTATTACCCAGGAGGTAATTCTTAAGCTCGATACGGCTCAGGAGACAAGATTACTCTCAGTAGAGGAGCTCAATTTCAGGAAATTTCTTAAAGATAAAGCTCTTGGTCTAGCGGTTATTCAAAAGACAAGAGCGAGGCAGCACTCGAGACTAACCTGGATCCGTAAAGGAGACACGAGCATGAAATTCTTCCATATTAAAGCGAGTGCGCGAAAAAAGAAACACTTCATCCAGTCTTTGCAAACGGACGCAGGAATGGTATTTGCTCAGGAACAAAAAGAAGCAGAGGTTCTCAAACACTTTGTGGAGCACCTTGGAACAATTAAGCCAAGAGAGCTTGCAATAAACTGGGAAAGCCTAGGCTACCAACCGACAGACCTCTCGGAGTTGGAAGTACCGTTTGAGGAACAAGAAATCCATGAGACTATAAAAAAGTTGCCAGCAGAAAAAGCCCCGGGACCGGACGGCTTCATTGGTCTCTTCTACAAGGCTTGCTGGAACACAATCAAAGTGGATCTCATAGCAGCAATCATGGACTTCTACAACCTTAAAACTAGAAGATTGGGTCTTTTGAATAATGCAAATATCCTCTTGCTTCCAAAGAAAATGGCGGTTGCATCTGTGGGAGATTATAGACCCATCAGTTTGATCAATAGCTTTATAAAACTCATCACGAAGATGATGGCAAACAGATTGGCCCCGAGACTAAATGATCTAGTGTCCATGAGCCAAAGTGCGTTTATCAAACGAAGATGCATCCATGAAAACTTCTTATATGTGCAAAATGTGATCAAAGAGCTCCACAGAAGGAAACAGCCGGCGCTTTTTATCAAGCTGGACATCTCAAAAGCTTTTGACTCCATACATTGGGCCTATCTTCTAGAGGTCCTGCAAACTCTAGGGTTCGGCATCAGATGGCGTAATTGGGTTGCTTCGCTGCTGGCCACTGCTACCTCCAGAGTGCTGCTTAATGGAACTCCGGGGAAAGAGTTTAAACATGCTCGGGGTCTCCGCCAAGGAGACCCCCTTTCACCAATGCTCTTCATCATGGCCATTGATCCCCTACAACGCATCATAGACTTGGCAGCTCAGAATAATTTTTTGCACCCAATTCTTCCGAGAGCGGCACGCTTGAGATGCTCGTTATATGCGGACGACACTGCTGTGTTTGCAAAACCTTGCAGGTCTGATCTGATCATGTTTTACGAGATCCTGCAAGTCTTTGCAAAGTGTTCTGGATTGGTTACAAATCTAGCAAAAATAGAGGTTTTCCCTATCAGATGTGAAGAGTTGCCTTTGGATCAGATTCTCCTTGATTTTCCAGGAAAGATGAGTTCTTTCCCTGGATCCTACCTTGGCCTTCCTCTGCACACTCGAAAACTTAGAAAGGTGGATGTTCAACCTTTGCTTGATAAGCTTGGAGCACAACTCCCGGGTTGGAAAGGAAATTTTTTCTCAAGAGCGGGAAGAGAGATTCTAGTGAAATCGGTCCTCTCTTCCCAACTAACGTACCACCTGACAGTTTTCCCTTTGCAAAAATGGTTAACAAAAAGGATTGATAGGATTCGAAGATCCTTTCTTTGGCGTGGTGGTGAGCCTGAGAGCGTCAATGGAGGCCACTGCCTAGTTAACTGGTCCACGGTTTGTCGTCCAAAAGACCTGGGAGGCCTAGGGATTTCTGATTTGGAAAGGTTTGCCACAACCCTCCGTCTCCGATGGATGTGGTTCAGGTGGAAACAAGAAGATAGGCCGTGGGCAACAATGGATGTCCCATGTGACAGAGTGGAGAAAGAGCTATTCCATGCCTCGACAAGGGTTACGGTGGGCAACGGAAGAAAGGCTTTGTTCTGGTTTTCATCTTGGTTAGAGGGGCAGGCCCCTAGAAATATTGCACCGGCATTATTCGACAAATCAAAAAGGAAAAACTTTTCTGTGTTTAAGGCCTTGACAAACCAAGTCTGGATTGCAAACCTTGGTCATCTTACAACAACGGAGGAGCTCTATCAATTTGTGCTTCTGTGGGGAAAACTTCAGAATGTCGTGCTCGACCCTGAAGTGCAAGACGCAATCTCTTGGAGATGGACAGTCGACGGTGAATACACAGCACAAAGCGCCTACAAAATCCAGTTTGAAGGTAGCAGAAGGAAGCCGGTGTTGATGCAAATTTGGAAGGCAAAAACGGAGCCCAAATGCAAAGTTTTCGCGTGGCTACTCCTACATCAAAAAGTTCTAACAGCAAACAACCTTGCAAAGAGGGGATGGCCCCATGACCCAATATGTAAGCTTTGCCGAATAGAAAATGAGACTCCGCAGCATCTCTGCAAAGATTGCCCGTTTACTCAAGAGGTGTGGAAGATGATCACCTCTTGGTTGAACCTTCAAGATTTTTCGGACATGGATGAGCATTTATCAATCAACAGATGGTGGCAATTGGTTCGTAGGAAGGTGGCACGAACTCACCGTACGTTATTCGACGGCGTTGTCATCTTTTTTTGGTGGAATATTTGGAAGGAAAGGAATCGGAGAACCTTTGAAAACAAGCAGCTATCGGTGATAGACGTGGCGTTTAGGCTCAAGGAACAGATTGATCAACATCGGATAGCTCTCGCCTCTTCCTCTTAGTGTAGGTGGTTATTTGTGCTTCCTTTAAAGGTGCTCGGTCGTGGATGAGCGGTTTCGCTGTTTGAAGCGTTCCTAGCCTCCCTTCTAGCTGTGGGGGGGGGGGGGGGCGAGTGTGGGCCTCTCTGACTTTGTTTGTTTCTTCCATGCCGTGTGTGTTGTCCTAAGACCTTTTTATTCCTTTTGGGTTTTTTCCTTCCTAATATATGATCAGCAAGCCTCTTGCCGTTCCTTTTCGAAAAAAAAAGTTTCCAAGCCGAAGTTGGGCCGACTAACACCCCCCCCCCCCCAATGAATAAATACGACGATGATGACCTCCTTGATGCTGAAGACAATCAATAGGGTCACTTTGAACAAGCTAACAAAATACCAAAAAACGGGTCATCTAACACTAATGGAAAAAAAAAACCCAAAGCTCTGATTCTATGCAGGTCGACATGACATCCACGGTACTTTCTACAACTTGGGCGAGGGGGTGGACGGCACCTCCAGTCATCGATGGCCCGATTATGACACTGCATTGCATCATGGTCACCCCCTTAAACCCTCAGCGTTTGCTACAGCCACTGGTGGCACAAGTTCGGCCTGGTGCTCGGTTTACGCCTGGCTTGACATCTGCTAGGTCGGTGCCTGGGACTCTATAGCCCAGGTCGGCATCATGTTCTTCCACGCAGACATAACCGAAAGTCCCGCTCCCTATAGCCGGCACACAGGCGACACTGTCGCCACTGCTGCAGCAATCGGGTACTGCTCCACAGGTGTGGCCTGCTACCCTGTGGCCCACGGCTTCCCCTCAGGTGGCGCTCGATGACACGTGCATTTAGTAAGCGTCACGGCTAATGGCGATCTCACGTATGTCCGGTGGGTGGCACGCAGGGGCCAGTGGCTCCCAGAATTATGGGCATCGACTCCCAGGCTGGTGGGTGGTGCGTAGATAGCCCCCAACCTGGTCGATGACGCGCTGGCGATGACGGCCCAGGCGACGTCGTCCCAGACGCAGGCAGGTGGGGCGTAGGCGATGGCATCCCAAATGACGGCGAGTGGTGCATAGTCGTTAGCAGCGCCAGGCATGGTGGGCACAGTTTTGGTTGTTGGGGGCTTTGGCCGCACAGCCAGCTGCTGAACAACCGGATGTGGCCAAGCCGTAGGGGCTGGCTGGTGACCGCGAAAGCGCTACTCGGGACAGTGCGGCCTCACCTTAGGCTGGCATGCCCATGTCCCTTGCTCGGGCTGGTGCGGCCTTGACTCAAGCTGGTGTGACCTCGGCCCAAGCCGGTGTGGCTATTTTTTTTAAAAAAAGGGCCTATTTAATTTGTCATTGCCTTGGTCTTCATTGGAACCATAAATAGGCTGATTCCACCTTTGAATCAACCGAGTAGAAAATCCAGAAATCAGGCACCAAACCTAGATTGGGAGGATCGAACCCAGTGACCCTATAGCTCAGTTTCTAGACGGTGTGACTTTCAATGGTAGCCAATGAAGCGGTCACCTCCAGGTGTTGTCTAAGGAGGATGGGGCCCTAGCGGCTGACGGGAAGGGATCCTCTAACTTCATTAACCGGTGAAGTCAGGTGACTTCAAATCGATGTGGACTATTGAATTGCAAATGGATGGATAGGATTTTATACAACAGTGTAACATGAACAGTAAAACTGACACAGCAAACCGACGTACTTACTACAGTAGTGGATCACATGCGGATGAATCGGATCCTATGCTATAGGGGGAATGCGAACAGTAAATGTAACATAGTAGCTGGAGGAATTGCTACAGTGTTGGATTGTTGTGGACCAATCGGATTTTATGATATAGTGTAATGTGAACAGTAAAATCAGCAAAGTACTGACGGGATTGCTACAGTCATCGATCCAGTTCTTTTAATATAGTATTCGAAATCATGGTAATCTTCACTATCTCATATTTTACTGTTCTTCTCTCACTTCACCATGGTGAAATCAGAGGGTTTCGATCCTGGTTGACGTGGACTCCAGGACATGGGTGATGCGATGGGCCACAACAAGGAATTTGGATGTTATGGCTAATGTGGCAGTGGTCGCTTCCAACAAACCGCCGCACTTGTCCATGAATTTTTACGGCTGTCCATTTGGTTATTTATATATGTACGTGCTGACTCCGTAAGTGGTATGTGTTACAACGGCAGGAGTATCGAGAGATTGTGATAGCAGCATGTGCGTTTTTAGAGCGGGTGGTCAAGAAGTTTTTTACCCAGTTCTGATGAGAGCCTAGGCCTTAGATTAATGCCCCCTCCTCCATAGCCCTTGTATCGGATCTTTTTACTCTTTTTTGACTTTGTCTCACACATTCTTGTTTCCTTTTCTCTTCTTCTTTTTTGTTATGTGCAACCGAGCCATGCAGAAGTTGAGAGTGAACTTTTATACTTTTGTACCATCTTGATATAATGGTGAGATTCAATGAAGTTTTTATTATAAAAATAATTTGGTTGCAAGACCAAATAATGAGAATAGGGTAGCTTCGAAAGACAGGAGCCCCAAAATAGATTATGCCTTGAAGCCTTACTCGGTGGTTGAGGAGGTGATATTATAGAATCATGTAAAAGTATTGAGGTCATACTCAATGTTTTTTATGTGATGTATGAAATTGACAGATAGAAAACAAAAGGACAACAGAATCAAGATGAATATTGTTGTGCTATTTCATCACTATTCATTCGATGTTTGTTAAATTCATGTCTTACAATGAAAATTAGTATGATCCTGAAATTTTACATGCTTGCATCACCTCCCCAACAGACATGGTTTTTCGGAGCGTTTTTTAAACTTCCAAACATGTTTGTTTGGAGGTTTACAATATTGCGCCGAATTGGTGGTTTCCACGGGACATTTAGCCATGGATCGATCCTACTGGATTCGACCAAAGTTAGCACGGGATTTCTTCACCAAGCCTAATCTGCCCAAGACGCATGTATCCAAAGCAGGAGGTTATCTATTTACTGTACCGTTTTTTTCTAACTTAAAGTAGCAGTTTTGAGCTTCTAGATCAAGACTACACTAAGGCACACACAATTTGAAAGATAATCCAATATTAAGAAAAAATGTATTTGATTAACCATAGGCACGAGCTCTGCATTTCACTTGAGGAGACAAAATAGAAAAATCGTGTTATACTTTGGGGAAAAAAAGAGAGGCAACTTTGCCATAAAACGAAATAAAGATCCAGTTCCCAAAATCAAACCAACTATCTTGCAAACTCCCATCAACATCAATGGATATTGGTAACATTTCCCGCCATGTCTGTACACGACGACAGCGAACGACTTCTGCGACCGGCTCGCGAATGTTGGGTTCAGCTTGAACCTAATCTCCTACCACACCCTCCAGCTGCATCTGCCGCTCGTCGAGGCCTCCAACACCATCACCAACTTCAATGGCACCGCCAAGTCGCCAACCTCACCCCGCTCATCGGCGGTCTCATCGCTGACTCCTGGGCCGGCCGTTTCTAGACCATCACGTTCGGCTCCATCATCTACCAGCTCGCCATGGTCTTCCTCACCCTCCCTGCTGTTGGCCCAGCTCACAAAATCACACACACTAACACCCACACGGTGTTTGGCACACGATGGAAAAGCAAGACAAAAGCTAACAGTTGAGCACTACGAAGAGGAACACACACGCACACAGAAGTTTTGCGGCACCGCACACCGGCACCCTTTTCACTTTTCTTCTGCTCCCTTAAACAAACTGATTACATGCTTAAATAATCACACTCCTAGTTCAACCTCGTTTGACCGCACGACTCGCCAAGCTAAACCAACTCCCTGCATGCAAGCCACAACCACCAGCATGCAGAGCACCATTGACCAACACAGCATGCAGTGAGCTATCTGATCCACTCTTCACGCCATGACTCCACACTTCACTTGACTCGGCCACACATCCAAGCCAACGTGCACCTGCATGCAACCACTTACATGCAGATCATGACCTTCTCTAACCAAACTAATTTACGCATGCATGTGCTGACCTGCTCTCCTACACACGCACAGACCGACTACAACTCACACAAACACGTAAACAACAAGATTAACCCAACATCCGCCGTTCTCCCGTCTCTCCGCCCGCCGCCCTGCGCCAAAAACGCCGCCGACTGCCAGCGCGCCTCGTCCTCCCAGATCGTCATGCTCTATCTGTCGCTGCTCTGCACGTCGATTGGCACCGGGGGCACGCGCCCCTGCATCATGGCGTTCGGCGCCGACCAGCTCGAGTTGGACGCGCACGGCGGGCCCCGGGGTACCAAGCCCAAGTGGAGCTTTTTCAACCTCTACTTCTTCGGCATAGAGCTCGCGAAGCTCACGGCCGTGACTGCCGTCGTTTACGTCCAGGATAACGTCGGGTGGGGGTGGGGGCTTGGCATCCCCATCATCACCATGCTCGCCGCGGTGATCGCCTTCGTGTCCGGGTACTCGCTGTACGTCAAGATGCCACCCGGCGGAAGCCTCCTGGTCCGGCTGGCACAGGTCCTAGTACAGTAGTACCGGTGGCGACGCCGATGAAATGTTTGGTAATTTTGGCAGAACGAACTAACTACCTGCTAGATTCCTTTACTAGGTGGCCATAGTGACAAACGGCGACGTGCTGCCGTCCGTCGAACCGAAGCTGTCACAGCTGTCGACTGTGCACCGTGTCGAGGACCTCAAGTCGATCATGCGCATGCTGCCCATCTGGGCGGCTGGCATCCTCCTGCTGACCTCAGGGTCGCACAACAGCAGCTTCGCCATCCAGCAGGCGCGCACCATGGACCACTACCGGATTACACGGTCTAAAAACACTCGGCATACCACGGTCGGCATACACAGTGCCGATAAACCACTGTTTACCGAGTGTTTTATATCGGGCACTCGGCAAACATATTAGCCGAGAGCCAAATACGACAGTCGGCAAAAAAAAGTGACCTAACGGTGCCAAGGCGTTAACGGCCTCTTTGCCGAGTGTCTCAGGGATACACTCGGCAAACACGAGGACACTTTGCCGAGTGTCCGTGGAATACACTCGGCAAATCACGGCACGTTTGCCGAGTGTATTGGAGGGTACTCGGCAAAGTGAGCACAGAATAGCACCCAAATAGCACAGTTTGACGACACGTGCCGCTCTTTGCCGAGTGTATTGGAGCACACTCGGCAAACTGGCATCCAAAATGCCAGATTGAACAGCTTTGCGACATGTGTCAGGTTTGCCGAGTGTTACACTCGGCATAGCCTTGTTTGCCGAGTGTAACACTCGGCAAACTGTTATTTAACAGATCAACAATTGATCCATACCAGATTCAAAACTGTCGCTGCAATTCAAAACAATTTATACATATTTCACAGATTACCACCTTCACATAAACATCGCATATTACACAAACATCACATAAACCGTCGCATCACATATGCCACAAATATCACATAAACCGTCGCATAAACATCGCAAGTGACACAAACATCACAAATTGTCGTGACAAGATAGCAAAACATAGTCCAAACAAAAAGAAAATGTTACAGGCCGTAACTGACTCCACACTTGATTACCACCTTAACCTGCATCAATCAAGGAGCAGAAACACTAAGTAAGAAGTATGCATTTGAAAGTAAACAGAAATGCTAAGTCAAGCTGAGGGGTTACAAAAGTAAGTTTTCAAAGTGAGAAGAACGAACCAAAGTGAGGTGGAGTACCAAAGTGCGAACCTCCAGCTCCAGGCGTATTCGATCCCTCTGATGGATACTGCACAAAGGAGATAGTTAGCACAACACTCTATGGTTGTAGGAATGGCAATAATTGTGATTACAAGGTTATAAACTAACTCACAGGAGTGTGTGGAGCCTGTGGAGCAAGTGGACGAGAAGGGGTTGGCATCGGTGGCGGAGTTTGGCCTATTGCAGCATAAAGGGGCATCATCATCGCATACCACTGGGATCGTTCTGCCGCCATCCTCTCCTCGAACGATCTCTCTAATTCGTGTCGGAGCCTCATTTCTTTATCCAGCTGGGCCTACAGTATGTCATCGCAATCTCATCATCGTTCCAATGCAAAGCATGTAAAGATCGTGGAGGATGAATGAAACAGAACTAACCTGGATTTCGTTCATCGCAATCCGTGTAGGCTCTGGGCGAGGGCGTATACCTGGACCTGAGCTCGTGCTCTGAGCTCTAAGCTGAGAGAGAGAGGGAGTGGTGGCCGTATCGAGTGTGCCGTCGCCAATCCAAAACCGGCCATGTTTCTTGCCTCCTCCCGCCCTCATAACCACTTCCCCATCACGATCCTGCTCGCTCGGATCAAAGTCTGGGCCATGGACCTCCTTTGCCATCGATGTGTATCCATCCAGGCGAGCCTTGGCGTTCTCGTTGGTGTACGCTGAGGCCGGGTCATTCGGGTCATAAGCAATGTGCATCGCCTTTGACTTATGGGCCAAAGCATAAGCCTTGAACTGGGAGAGAGGCTGACCATCATTTTTTGCCGACTGCAACAGAAAAGCAATAACATTCATAAAGGGGACGCCCGCACAGAAATTAAGGAGAACTGAGCTTGGGAACAACAGATGCTATTGCATACCCATCTAGCCGCGAAACCAGTCAGGCTGAGGTTGCCTTGATGGTGTGGCACGCCAGGCATCAACAATCGCCTTTCCCGGCAAGCATTGTGACTCTCCTCCCACTCGGGAGCACACCACTTGTCCACGATCACCGTCCAGCACGGAAGGTCTCCGGCGCACCACCCCGGAGGCACCTAAATAATCAAGTACATGATATATAAGAAGAAGAAATTAAGTGTTAGTAATCTAAGGAACAATAAGCTTTAATATACTTTACCTGCAGGTACTGCTCCCGGGTCAGAGATATGGTCCTAGCGTCTTTTTTTGTCACCTTCGCTCCAAGGTGTTCCGCGTGAAATTTGATCACGGCCTGGACGCGCGCCTCATAGTGCATATCCTTAATAAGCTTCTTGGCAGCTTTGTCGATGACAGCAGCTGCCCTAACCTCCAAGCCCAGCTCGCATCTAAAAAAATCCTGCATATAGACGCGACGGATCCAGTCATTAGTTAAATAATTTCCATGCGATTAGTATTGACTAATGTAGTGCGAACGAAACTTACCCACAGCTCGGCCTTCACCCGCTCGGCTCTATTAGGAAACACCCTTCCCTCCCGGTCACAGGCGTCCAGCGCGGCTGCATAGTGGGCCCATGTGTATGCCGGCTCGGTTACTCTGCCCAAAGTAACCATGCCAGGGAACTTCTCCTTGATCAAAAGTCCAAGGATGCCGTTTACATGGCGTGAGTGGTCACCCTCTCCAACCCTCAGCCAGTTCCTGCACAAGTGTAAAGGCAATTTATTAGTATGTGTTGAAATATTGAAGATACAAAGGCAAAAAAATAGTGAGAGTAGAGAGAGCCATTTACTTCTCTCCATCTGGTCGAATGAGCGGGCGTCTAGCCATTGACACCGGTTGCCTCGGGAGGCTAGAAGGACCACGCAGCCACACACGAGAAGAAGTAGAGCTAGAGCTACCCCCCTGGTCAACCTGCTCCTCCTCTACCTGCTCCTCCTCATCCCCAGACTGAGTCGCAGCCGTAGGTATAGGCGAGTCAGACTCAGACTCAGCCGCACCTAGAGGCGACTCAGTCTCCTCCTCAACAGCAGGTATAGAAGCACCTCCTCCACCCCTACCTCCGCCTCTCGGCCTTCCTGGAGGTCTTCCCTGGGGTCTCTTTCCGGACCCGTCACCTGCATCCGTGGCTTTCCCCGTCGCCTTTTTGTATAGCGATGTTAACTTCCTCATACCGCCCACCATGCTATGAGAACGAGTAAACCAATTAGTACGGATGTTACAACTTGATGTAAATAAATGAAGCATACTAAAAAAAACATGCTATGAGAAAGAATAAATCATATAGTTATTACAAATAAACATACAGTTATTAGAAATAATCATCATCATCGGGATCAGCTGGATCATAAGTCTCATCATCATTATCACGCGTGTTGAAATAATCATCCTGATGCTCGGGAGGAGGAATGGCGTCATCACTGTCATTGTCTAAATGTAACCGCTCAAGTAATTCCAAGTCCCTCGTATTCTCAACCTCATCTTCTTCATCCTCGTCAGCACCAGTTTCATTGTCTACTTCCATGCCCTGAGCTTCCGTCAAGTCGATCTCAAAATTCCCTGCGAGCCCATCTTCTTGAAAGAATTCTCCATCATATGTGTTGGGGTCTATGTTGTAATCTTCATTGTTTGGGACTGGTAGTTTACCGTGTGGCGGTACCTTGTACACAACATCCCAACCCTTAAGACGCTCAACGATTTTGCACGGGTACGAGAGATAATAAACTTGCGTGGCCTGTTGAGCCACAATATAGACATCGTCTCCTGGTAAGATGGTTGATTGTCGAATTTCGACTAGCCCAAGATTAGGGGTTCGTCTCACTACTTCTGGATCGAACCAATGGCATTTGAATATGACGGGATTCAGAGGTTTGCTCCCATCAAAATTCAGTTCGTATATTTCTTTAATTCTTCCGTAGTACTCAGCCCCATCTAAGCCTGGAGTAAAAACTCTGGTATTTGTTGTTCTACGATTGGGCCGACTCTGCTCGTGGCTTGCTATGTGGAAGCGATATCCATTCACGTCGTAAGCCTTAAATGACCTGACCCTATAAGCACAACCATCCGCAACTTGTCTCAAGTCGGCACTCATAGACTCGTGGGTTGTTCCCTACAAGTTTAAGCGGGATAGCTTGGTGTATTAGTCGCATGTAAGAAATGAAATCAAGTTGGTGTAATAGCCAAGTTAGAAAGTACTTTCTGTTTGAACCAAGAAATGAAATCGGGCATGTCATTTCCCACACCATCTCTAAGAAGGGCTGAAGCTTCCTCGAGGGTAGGTTCCATTGATTCATGCCAGAATTGCTCATTGAATTCCCTATAGCAATGAGAAGAAGCGGAGTTGGACACAAACTTGTGACTAGTTGAGAAATAATGTATTGAGCACTTACTGCATGTACGGCTCCACTTCGGATAGGTTGGTCAAGACATACAACATAATAGTGCGCCACTCTTCATGTTGCAAGGTCTTGTTAGTCGCACCACTTGCACTGCCAAGTTGCCCTCTAAAGATGCTAAGCTTTGATTCATCTTCGGAGTTTCCAGCATTGTAACGAGGGGGTGGATTATGCACACTGGGAAGATTGTCAGCATAGTATTTTGTTGTGAAGTTTGACACCTCCTCCAGGATGTATGCCTCGGCTATGGATGCTTCAATTTTGCATTTATTTTTACATATTTTTCGAAGAAGCTTTTGGAATCTCTCAATTGAGTAGCACCAACGGCCCTGCACGGGCCCCCCCCATTCGTGCCTCATACGGGAGGTGCAAAATCATATGTTGCATCGGATTAAAGAAGCCGGGTGGAAAGATCTTCTCCAACTTGCAGAGCAACACAGGCGCCAGTCTTTCCATGTCTGCTACCACGGTATCAGATAACTCTTTAGCACAAAGCTGGCGGAAGAAATTGCTCAACTCCGCAAGCACTAGCCAAACATCCTCGGGGACATAGCCTCGAATCATCACCGGCAGTAGCCGCTCAAGCCATATGTGATAGTCATGACTCTTGAGCCCGTTGATTCGCAAAGTAGCTAAATTCACTCCCCTCTTCAGATTCGCTGCATACCCATCAGGGAACATCAAGGTTTGAAACCACTCAAGTACTTCCCTCCTTTGGGCCCTTATAAGAACAAAATTGGCCTTTGGCTTCGTCCACGATTTCCCGTCTCTGGGAGGAGCCATGTCTAGCTGTGGTCTATTGCATAATCTCGTTTGATCGACTCTAGCCTTAACGTTATCCTTCGTCTTCTCAGGAATGTCCATGATTGTGCCAAAAATGGCCTCAGCGACATTCTTTTCAGTGTGCATTACATCAATGTGGAAGAAGGAGATCATCGAAGTAGGAGAGATTCCACAAGCATGGCTTGTGAGTCCAGGCGTGTTGCTCACCATATCCCAGAAATCCATCTCCTTGGGCATTGGCCTCGAGAGCGTCTAACTGAGCACGAACCGTGGCACCGGTCATCTTAGGTGGTGCTGAGCCTTCGGCAACTACATCTTTCATAAAGTTCTGCACGTCTTGTCTGAATGGATGGTCAAGAGGAAGGAATTGTCGATGCTTGTCGAAGGAAGAATATTTGCCACCCTTTGTCAACCAAATGAACATCAGAGCCGCCCTGCATACTGGGCATGGGAACTTCTCATGCACACACCAGCCACAGAATATCCCATACGCCGGTAGGTCATGCAGGGAGTACTGGTACCAAACATGCATTTTGAAGTTTGTCTTTGTAGCTCGGTCGTATGTCCAGACCCCATCCTCCCAAGCACGGACCAAATCATCCATCAGCGGCTCCATGTACACACTCATATTCTTCCCCGGGTATTCAGGCCCCGGAATTATCAGCGACAGGAATATGTTCTGTCGTTGAAAGATGACGCCGGGGGGGGGGGAGATTGAGGGGAATAACAAACATGGGCCAACAGCTGTATGAGGCACAAGTCATACCATATGGATTGAGCCCATCAGTTGCGAGCGCAATTCATACATTACGAGCCTCTAGAGCTTTTTCACGATGAATCAGATCGAACCTCTTCCATGCTTCACCATCCGATGGATGTACCAGCTTGTCAGGATTGTATCAACGCCCATCTTTGTGCCATGTCATCTGTTTAGCAGATCCCACAGTCATATACAGTCGTTGGATTCTCGGTACGAATGGAAGATACCGAAGGATCTTCACGGGGATTGCGAGCTGCCTCTTCTGACCATCACCAGAGTCTACCTCAAGATACCTAGAGGAATTGCACTTCACACAGTACTTTGCGTCCGCGTGTTCTTTCCTAAATAAGATGCATCCCTTTGGACAAGCATGTATCTGCTCATATGGCATCTTAAGTGCACGGAGGACTTTCTTCGACTCGTACATGCTCTTTGGCAGAATGTGACCTTCCGGGAGAAGACTACCAACAACTGTCAGCATTGCATCGAAGGATTCTCGGCTGCAGCTAAACTGGGACTTGATAGCCATTAGGCGTCCGATAGCATCCAGTTGAGAAACCTTGGAATGCCCGTGAAGGGGTTGCTGAGCCGTAGACAACATATCATAAAAGGCCTTTGCGGTTGACTCCGACACTTCCTCCATACGTGCTTCATTAAAATGTGCGTCATGGAAGTCATCTAGCATGTCTCCGACCCCGACATAGTCGTTGGTGCGTTGACGCACCACCTCCTCTCTGGCACGTTCGGACTCACCATGGTAGGTCCACCGGGTATAGTGTGGCATAAACCCATTCTTACAAAGGTGTTGACCCATGACCTCCTTTGTTTGTTGACGCGCGTTTGCACAAATACTGCAGGGGCACCAAGTTCCATGAGGTCCCTTAGGCCTAGCAAATGCTAATTCCAAGAACGCGTCGGTCTTCTGGATCCATTCATCGGTCAAAAAACCCTGACTAGAGCGGCCAGTGTACAGCCACTCACGATCATCCATCCTCTAACATATTGGGAAACATACACATATAATATTTTTTTATTCAGCAAGTAATATAAAAATCAAATATTTGTGTTTTACCATAAGAGGGAATCGGCATGCATCAAACTATCTAATAGGTAAAGATAGGTCCTAATCCCACCCGACGATGTGTAGATTGGGCTGTTTTCATGCTCTACTCCGATCCGAGACAGAATTTCGGCAGCACCTCCCCGCTGTTCTCCAAATACACGTCTCGGCAACAAAGCCAAGAGAATGTGTATCTGGAGAACAACGGGGAGACGCTGCCAAAACTCTGTCTCGGATCGAAGTAGAGCATTGAAACGAACCCAATCTACACATCCTCGGGCTGTCCAAAAAATGTGGACAATTCGAAACAGTTACGGTTATAGATATGCAAAGACTTGCATATTTGTAATCATAACTCTTTCAAATGGGAGACGCATAGGTTACGCGACATGCACATCCTAAAGCCTAAATTAGCCAAAATTCAAAATTTCGACGGCACCTCCTTTGTAATAAATAGCAAAACCGGCATAACAACACAGGCATACCAACACAACAACACAGGCATGACAAATATGGATGATACAACCATCTAAAGACTAATTAGATGACAACCCAGACTGAAATATGAATCAACTTTCACAACCCATTCCCCAGATAGTATTGCCACGAGGACCCCATATGCTCACAATTACATGAGTCACATATGAAGTCCTCATGGCAATACTCTCCGGAGGAGGGGTTGGCCGGAGGAGGGAGGAGCACATGATTTCAACGGCGCATGGCGTGTGGCGGTACCTTATACCCGGGCGTCGGAGGGGGGCGGCGCGGGGTGGCGCTGGCCGGCGCGGGGGAGGCGGCGTCGGGCAACGCGCGACAGCGGCGGCGGAGGGCCGAGGCGGCGGCGGAGGGGGGGCGGCGGCGCTGGGCCGCGGGCTGAGGCGGCGGCGGGCCGAGGCGGCGGAGGGGCGCGGCGACGAAGGGGCGGCGGCCCTCCATCTTCAATCTTGAAGCACGACTGAATTCTAACTCCAAGTTCATAACAATATCATCCTTAAACCATACTGTAGTAGTACCGGAATCGATGTGTGGTGGCCTTTGGTTGGTTGTTATTATGAGAAAGAAAAGAGAACAAAAGGAAACCAAAAAGAAAATAAAGAAAAAAAATAGTTTGCCGAGTGTTTCATATCGCGCACTCGGCAAACATTTATGTTTGCCGAGTGTCCGTTAGATGACACTCGGCAAAAGGGAGACTCGCCGTCAGCCGCCGACGGAGGGACACGTGACGCGTTGTTTGCCGAGTGCCCGAATTCGCCGAGTGTTTTTTCTCTATTTTGCCGAGTGCTATTATTTGCCAAGTGTTTTTTAGGTATTTATCGAGTGCTTAGTTGTTTACCGAGTGCTTTAGTCGGGCACTCGGCGTAAGTGGTTGTTTGCCGAGTGCCCAATATAATGCACTCGGTATACACATAGGCACTCGGTATATACATAGTTTCCGGTAGTGGACTCCACATCACGCCGCATTTCAAGATCCCGCCGGCCTCCATACTCATCTTCACCAACCTCGCGATGCTGCTCACCCTCACCTTCTACGACCGCGTGCTCGTCCCCGTGCTCCGCCGCTTCACTGGCCGGCCGAACGGCATCACCCACCTCCAGCGCACGGGCGTCGGCATGACCCTCGCCATGCTGGCCAACGCGGTTGCCGCGGTCGTCGAGCGGAGGCGCAGGTCTGTTGCCGCTGCGAGCGGGCTGCTGGACGACCCCAAGGCCACCGTGCCAATGAGCGTCTTCTGGTTGGTGCCGCAGTACGCCATCCACGGTGTGGCCGACGCCTTCATGGACGTCGGCCGCACGGAGTTCCTCTATGACCAGGCTCCGGAGAGCCTGCGGAGCACTGCGGCGGCGCTATACTGGCAGACCAATTCAATGGGGAGCTACCTCGGCACGCTGCTGGTGACCATCGTGCACGACAAGACGCGGCGGAACGGCCAGTGGCTCCAGGACAACCTCAACCGAAGGAAGCTGGGCAACTACTACTGGCTCGTCGTGGCGCTGCAGGTGCTCAATCTCGTTTACTACTTCGTCTGCGTCAAGTACTACACCTTCAAGCCATTGGAGACGGTCTGGGGCCACAAGGAGGTCGAGCTCTTCCATGGCAATGGGAATGGCGACGAGGACGCCAAGGACACAAGCTTCAAGTAGCTTAGAGTGTGCTTCGATCTCGATCTCCAGCTACAAGGGCCGGGTTGGGATCGATGGAATAGCTGTACTTAGATGACGTTGTCTTTTTTTCATACCATAAAATTGCCGAGATTTAACGAACTCTGTAGTACTAGCACATAGTGTATGGGTAATTGTTCAAGGATGTATATGTCCATGTCTTCAAAAAGATTCTACTCTTGAGTCTTGATTTGGATATGTGCCTTAGAAATCGTTTAGGGTCAAGGATGATATCGATCCAAACATTTAGGATTCAGTTCACGGTTAATTTAAACAAATTTGCTAAGATGACTTAAATCTGACAAAATTAGGAGAAATGTTAAGGAGAGAGGCAGAGGTGTGAGTGGTGGGGTTGATCTCGACAATTGGATTTTAGACCCAAAATGTTTCAGAATGGGTGACTTAGTGATTTGCAAATTTTAAGTCATCTTAGAACTAGACATATTTAATTTAAATCCTTAAAATTCATAGAGAAATCCTCAGGGACGAGACGGCCTGCGTGAGGCTGAGGCCCAGGCCCAGATACGAGCGACCAATGCTCACCCGCACAGAGGCACCCATCTGGAATTTTCTTTTATATAGGACGTGACTACACTCCGACCGTGCATGCGTTAGTTATCCAGCGGGAAAAGCTCACCCAAATTAGAAAAAACAATGACAATCAGCGCTCTCCACTTCCAACCTCCGCGCTTCGTTATGTAACTTAGCACGCCTCACATGGTCACACTTGCTTCTTGTCTCCCCCATTCCATATTCTTCTCTAGTTTTATCTATTGAAGTCAGATAATGCAAATCCTCAGAATACGCCCTTCCAATCGCATGCCAAATTAACATTATGTTAAAAAGCAAAAAATTGGTAAAAATGAAAGCAAATTGGACACATTTCAAAAGCAAAGTCAAAAGATCCGAAAAATAACAAAACCAGACAATTCCGAAGCATACCATCACGAATTCAATAGAAAATTGCAAATTTTGGAGCAAAAATCTTGGTAACTCGGAGTTTAGAATTTAAGGTTGAAAAGCAAATCAACGCAACAAAAAAAAGCGAAAAAAGCAAAATCAGTAAGTAAAAAAGGATTATTTGGGGAGGCAAATTGACTAACTCGGAAATGAAAAAAAGGCAAAATAAAGGAAATTTGTAGGCAAAAAGGGCAATTCGGGAAAGCAAATTAATTAGGATAGCCGGGGAAAAAATAAAGGCAATTTGAGGCATTTGCTAACCAAATTGGTATCAATCCATAAGCAAATTTCATCTCCACATTGATGCTCAGCACGAGAGCACCAACAGATGCTCATGACTCAGTTCAAGCACCCCGCCTTGTGGCTCTCCTGGAGTCACCAACCTCTCGCCTGCTTGGTTTGGCACTTGGAAGGATGCCCCCGGCGATGTGGGATGCCGCAGAGGTGCGCCGCGGAGGGCGCAGAGGAGGAGCCACAAAGGACATGAAAGTTGAACGTGGTGGAGCCGGCTGGATAACCGCGGTGTTGAGGGAGGCAGGGAGCATATGTGGTCAAGGAGGACATGGCTGCATCCTCTACTCTATGACCGTTGCGGTGTCTCCTACTGGTGCTCGATCCTCCATGTGTGTCGCAGCCATGGCGGCATATACACTGCTGCTTTTCTGTCCTCCACGGATTTTACGGCTACAACGACGGAGTATGTGGCTGGTGCCTAGAGTACCTCGCCTTGGTCAATGATGGGAGGTGGCTGCTCCATGGCTTCGGCCTGGAGTGGGGGCGGAGGTTATGCCTCAGAGATGCATCCAAGGCCTCGTCGTCATTGTTGCCTCAAAAGCCCCGGTGGCATCTCGGTGGATCTAAGGTGGTTGATGAGAGAGAGATAGAGAGAAGGGGAGAAAAATACTATTGTGATGTCATGTGGACCGCCTATGTGGAACGGCGCACTGCCGTCTGAACATTCGATGCGGAACGGACGGCGGATCCGACGTGCATGCATAGCCAGCACGTTCGGAATTTAGTCTTTATGTTCCGACGTGCATGCATAGCCAGCATTCGGAATTTAGTCTTTATGTTTTTTAATGTTTGTAAAATTATACGATCGTTTTAAAAAATATTAGTAATAGGTTATCGTTGTATGTTCATCTAACGAGAGTAAGATCTTGCCTGATAAACGGATAAGACCTTGTAGATTTCGAATGGCAGGGCATGTTAAATGTTTTTCCCTGAGGTCTCGCTTGACTGGCAGATTATGATCTCGCCCGCTAAACGGGTGATATTTTCTCGCTACGATGCCGGGAGGGCCCACCCAAAAGGTATCACTCGAACAGTGGGCTAGACCTTTTAGATATATAAATAGTCAGCTGTGGCTCTGCCGACGTCACAGGCTATTTTCTTCTGTTACGTCCTAAAATGCTAATCGCGTGATTAAGCCTTCATAATTATCATGGTATTATGTTTATAAGTATTCGTTTGATAACTTGAGTGTAAACATATTTTAAAAGTACTTGGAGGTAGTTTAGAGCCTTTTAGAAAAACCTTAAATGTCTCGGAGATGAAGAAGAATAGAAAAGGGGGAATAAAATTAAGTTTTCAGTGCAAGACCGCTCTCGCGGTCTGGCCAAGATTCCCTACGATCTAACCGCCAGGGGGCAGCCACGTAGGCTAGCTATGTGAGCTTTCCGCGGTCTGATCGACCCTTCCTGCGTCTAACCACCACAACATAGAGATCGACTCCACTTAAGAAAATTAGCCAACTCTCTCACACTCTCTCTCACACACACTCTCACTCTTACTAACTCATTCACCCACACCAAGAGAGAGGGAGAAACCACCTCAATGTCCACGATGACTGGAGATTGATGGATGGAACTTACTCGAGCTCTCCGAAGGCTTCCTCGAGCTCATCCCCTTCATCCTCTTCATCGGGGGAGTTCCTATATGCGTTTCTTTCACCTCAAGTCCTAAACCACCCTGGAGCCCGATCTCCAAATCGGAGCTTCCCCGAAGTGATCCCCTCCAATAAAAGGTTTCCCTATGCTAAGATGAGACGTCCCCTATCAATTTTCTATTGTTCCCGAGCCCTAATTAATCCCCATTCCATTTAGACCCAAGTCTAACTAGAGCTTAGGGCTTATCCATGGGGTATTTTTAGTTTAGCTCGGTGAATGTTATCCAAATCACTTTAAAAATACTCTACTATTCCCATAGAGTATTTTGGTACCCTTCGTCGGCAGCCTCACAAAGTGGCGCCAGCAGGGTCTCGCGATCTGACTGCCACTAGGGCCAGTCTGACCGCCGACATACCGTCGGTCTAACCGCCAGGCACCAAAACCTTCTACAGGCCGACGATTAGACCGCCACCTCCACGTCGGTCTGACCGTTAGTCCTTCAAGGTTGTATGTACTTAGGTTACCTTGCTCGGGGTTTTAAACTTTGGAACTCTAATCATTTGGTGGTCTTTTATAAATGTTTTTTTGAAACACGGCTTCTATTAATATTCAAGCATGCATCGTATGCACACTTTTTTCACAATTTGACTATTTATGCAATGCATTCTTAATTTATTTAGAGAGCGTTACGCTAGCGATCCAAGCGAGCGAAGATGACGCCAATCTACCGGAGTTCTGTGAGTGTTGCGCCGAGAGTATCAGGTAATTGCCAAAGCAGCAAGGTAAGCATCTAAGCATATTGCACCCTTTAGATTGAATTGAATGGAGTCTGAACTGATAAGTTGCCGCTTATGTATGTTTGCGTGTTTAGTGATGTCGATGTCGGGTTTATATGGGTAGAGTCTATATTGTTTTGGATTACCTCTACCTTGACTTGTTGATTATCCATATCCTTGTAGCCTTGATAACATTGTTGATGTCTAACTTATGAGTTATTCAAAATACTTAGCAATGTTTAGGTTCTCAGTAGAAGACGAGCAATGGCTCGGTCGGTGTTCACGAGATTATGGCTTACTTATTGTTTACAAAATACAACGTGAATGATGTGGGTGGTATGAGATGTGAGGATGACGCCAGATGTGGGCGGTGCTATGGGTAGATCAGGAGAGGAGTCCGGATGCCATAGACCGCTTGCATTGTTTAAGCACTGTCTGTCGGTGCTATTGGCTTTAACACTTTCTGTACAACCCATAGTCGGATAATGGATGAATGAGCTGAGTATCATATGTCGCGTTGACGCTTGCCTTGTGGCCCTATAACGCATAAGAAAATAAAGGAGAAGCAAGGTGGCGGGGAGTCGGAGGTGGCCGGGATACGCTCGCGGTAACCCTGGTGCCATATGGGTATATGCAAGTGGGTAGTTTTGGGTATGAGAAAGGTTATCTCGGGGGCCAAGAGGATGAACCCGAGTCGTGTGGGTAAAGTTGTACCCTCTGCAGGGTGTAAAAATAATTTAAATTACCACGCTTTTGTCCATCCACATCAGTCATAGAGTTTCTAGATTTGGGTTGATTGGTATGGTAGGTCGGGTGTGGTTGTTGAGGGTTATTGATTACATGAGATAGTTCATTTTACAATTATGTGTAGGTTGATGTTACAGGGTAGATATGTCTTGAATTAAGTATAGATGCTCATACATAGAAATCTAGGTTGCTTACGTATATGAATTTACTTAACCTTGTGGCCTATTCCTTGCTAATGACTTAAATGCATAATCCTTGGAGTCGTGTTATTATATGTACCCATTATGGATTAAGTCTTGCGAGTACCTTCGTACTTACGCTGCTCTTTCAGGTTTTGCCGGTGAGGATAAGCTAATGTTTGGCTACTCCACACCCGCCGATGTCGGTGACGGGAATGAGTAGTGGAAACTACTTGTGTGGCAAGGCTTTTGGGTGGAGCCTAATAGCATATGGTTTCACCTAGCTTTATTGGTTCATAGATGTTAATCTTCCGCTGCATAGTTTCTAGTTTTAGTTAGGAGGTGGTCTGTTCTTTATCATTCTAGCTTCCTTTTGATGTAAATTATTGTAAATAGTTAAATACTTAAGAACTTGCAATATAATTTAATTACTTGGTTTTTCTTAAGCTTTGTTGTGATTCTATATGTTGGAAAGGTATGTGTTCCGATCTTGAGCACAAAACACATGTTGGGACTACCGAGATGGTATTTCGGTTAATTATCGTAGTCGTGATTAAGCAAATGATCATCTTGATGATTAATTAGAATACTAGTTGGAAGATTTCTCACATCTTCCAACTCAAGCCGAGAGAGGAAGGAGAGGAGGAGAGGGAGGAGAGGAGAGGGGGAGGGGAGGAGAAATTTTGCGACAAAGCCCTACCGGAGGAAAGATGTATGTTTTTTTTCTCTATTTTTTCTACAAACTCGATAGGATAGCCACTAGTGCTATGTTTTGATATAACTTAGAGGTTAGATCTATAATTTTTTTAAGAAACCCAGTAGGATAACCACTAGACGTAGGTTGAATGTAGATCTAGGCTTAGAATTACGGTTAGACATAGTTTAGAAACTACATCCTATTTGTATGTATTTTAGTAATTAGATGTAGTATTTTAATATATGTTAGATATTAAATTTAGGATTTAGACATACTGTAGGCATAACTGAGGTAGTAGATGTAGGATTTAGAGATGTTTGATATAGCGACACAGGATATTTTTATGAATTTTGCATTATTATAGGTATAGGTTTAAGTAAATTTGTATGCTTGGTCACAATAATCTTATGGTTTTTATCGATGGTTGCTAGGTATGTCAGATCAGTAGCACTTTAGGATTTTTTTTTATGCAGATAGTGAAATATTATATGGTCTAAAAGGGGTAGTACTATTCGTATTTCAGTCAATGGACAAGGATATCTCCAGAACTATGCACAAAAGTATTAGACACTTGTACGCTTGGTTGATGCCGGGTTTCAAAATAGACCCGGAGGATCAAGAGATGACCATTAGTATTATAGGAAAACATCTAGAGGAGGTACTATAGGATGTTGTGCACAGAGGATGGCCTCCTATGATGTGAAGTGCGTGAAGAAGGATTGCCTGTGGCGGGTGCACGGCTTCAAGGGGAAGCAGGTTGACTATTAGGAGGTATCGATTGTGGTCGACCATACTTTCATGATGGACGAACTTGAGCCTAGCCACAGGAACATCACCTTAGCATTTGCCGCCAATGTGATATGCGTCCATATTATGAACAATCTGAACTACGAACCAGGGTCCATAATCAGGCAAATTGAGGAGGAGTAGAAGTACACTATCAGCTATAAAAATGCATGGAGGGTAAAGATGAAGGCAATTGAGATGAGGTTCGAGACCTATGAAGCGTCATATGACAATCTGCCACATTTTTTGCAGACCATTCCTCGAAGGAACTAGAGGACGACACTGATAAGTACGCAATGTTGTCCAAACCTAGAAAGTATGTCCTAAAGCAATAATTCTTCGCATTAGGAGCATGTATCAAAGCTTTTGACCATTGTCGGCCTATCTTGTGCATCGACGGAACTTTCCTTATCGGTATGTACAAGAGACAGATCCTGACTGCTATTGGGGTTCATGGGTACAACCAAGTTCTACCGTTGGCCTTTGCATTTGTAGAGAGTGAGAACACCAACAGTTGGTACTGATTCCTATACCATGAAGCTGGCATAATGTAGAGGACCAAATCATATACCAGGTCATTTAGCGAGTGCATTGAGAATGAGCCGAATGAGAAGTGGGTATTGCTCTATGACACAAACGGGGCTAGCTACGGTATTATGATTATAAATTTAGCATAGGTTTACATGTGGGTGATGAAAGGAGTGAGGGTTGTCGCTTGTGGGGATTGTAGAGTTCATACTTCAAGGGGCGTGCAGGTATTTTAGGGAGCACTATGGAATAGCGCTTATGGCATTGAATGATGCCCAACTGATTTATAGGATGAAAATGACTAAGTACATGAAAGATAAGATGGAGAAGGTAAAGATACACCGGTGAGTATCATGGGAACTGCACAGCACAGATACAAAGTTCTATGCGGGACAATGGAAGTAGGGGGTGCAAGCGTTAGAGAGTTATCCAAGAGTGCACCATCTTCGATGATAGGTGTGTTTGCACTTGCTACAAGCTGATGCTACTACAAAAGCCATGCTCACATGTGATTGTCACATGTGCTGTGATGGGGATGAGGACTCAGAGGTACGTCTCTGACTACTTCCAGAAGGAAGCTCTATTCAACACCTAGAACCACGAGGTCTATGGTTTCGGGATTTATAGATCTTTCACAAAGGAACCTGGGCCCGATTGTGTTTTCATCCCTGATCCTGAGAAGATGAAGCAGAAGAAGGGACGGCGCAGGACTACGTGGCTCCATAATGACATAGACGAAGAAGAAGCTGGGCGTCACGTGAAATGGTGCAGCAAGTGCAATAGAACATGACACACTTAAAAGAAATACATCGTTGGTGTCCCAAGTGTGAACCCCATGGAAGCAGGTCCTTCCGGCTCAGCTGAAAACGGGAGACGTCCTCGTGGTCGTCGATCGTCAACTTTGTCGAGTCATTGAGTTCGATTAATGTTGTAATTCATGGTGTGATTAATATTCATGTCCAGAACATTGTAGTTTACTGCTGAGGTAGTGAGATTGTGACCATGTTTCAGGTTGTAATGTGTTAAGTTAGGATTCGTTAACATATTTGTGTATGCTTTGAACAATCTATTATGTTATGTTATATGTTGGAAACTTACTTCTTACTCTATGTTTGTTTTGCTTATAAATATGTAAATAAATTATGAACATGTAGGTATGGCGCAGCTGGAGCTGCTTGACCCTCAGCTCGACGTTAGACACCATTTGTACCACATCATCGTGTAGGCTAAGGAGCTCCTCCCGCAATTATGATCCCGTGTGCTGGATGAGCTCATGAGGGTTGACATGCGCTGGATCTCGAGGTTTGTACAATTTGAATTTAACATTTTATACAGCTCGTTATCAGTATTCATCGCTAATTGTATTATATTTGCAGGTTGCGTGCTGCTGGGCTACTTCTGTTGTGTCAGCTGGTAGAGGTGGACGCATAGGAGGGGACTTGGAGGTGCCCACGTGGTTCAGCTATGACAGGACCCTGCTCGTGGCACTTGTCGCCAGGTGGCATCCCAAGACACACATGTTCCTCCTCTCGTGCAGCAAGATGGAACCCACGCTTGAGGATGTCTCGCTCCTAATGGGACTGCTGTGTGTGGGTGCCGCTGTTGGGGCTAAGGATGTGGCCGTGGTGTGGCACGATGAGCTGCTGGGACGCTTCTTTGTCGTTCAACGGAAGGGAGGTCTAGCCCTGTTTAGGGCTTTCCCAGGGACCGAGAAGCACGGCCCGATGAAGGCCTTTCTTGTTCAGTTTGTGGTACGTATACCTTGTATTATGTATTGTTTTGTCATCTCCTTTACGTTACTAGTGGATGAAGATATTTGTAATTGTTCCTTTTTTGACAGGCGAACAACATCCACCCACTAGCAGGCAATGAGGACGCGTCCCACCACTTGGAGGCGCACCTCATGTAGTTGTTGGGGTGAGTCATGTTCATCGAGACCCACAGCAACATGGTCTCGAGGAGCATGATCCCCTACGCCAGAGAGGTTGCAGACGCCGACCCGGGAAATGTCTCACGGTACAGCTAGGCATCTACTGTGATGGCTGCGATGTACCATGGCATGTGCGCTGCCTACACGAAGATCAAAAATAACACGATCCTCACCGGGTGTCCCTTGTTGACTCAGATGTAGCCATACAAGCGCTTCCATCGGCCGGCCCATTGTCAACCATAGCGCATACTAGTTCCCTGCGAATGGCATCGACGGCCTGACCATGGGGTCGTTGTGCAGATGTAGGGTAAGTGCTATGGTATTTGTGTACGTATATGTTCATCACTTATTCTTTTTTCTCTAACTTAGTTTGGTTGCACAACCGAGCTGGTCCAGCGTGTAGACACACCACGCATACCCAGACTTCGTTCACTAGTTTGATGAGCTGATGGTAAACGTCGTCCATTGGAGGCCGTACACGGAAGATGAGGTACTTTGACACGCTCCCCTTGCGCTCCCCTTGGACTTTTGGTGCTCTGATTACGGGACTAGGAGTACTGGCTCATGCGGTGCGGCCTCATCTGCGACATCTACGTCGAGCAGTACTCACTCCATCACATGATGTGGCAGTTCAGGAAGTTACAGGTGTCTCCGCTACATGTGACTAGGACGGTGTCTACCAACATACACAGGTGCGTAACATTGTAATTACATTTTCCATATGAGATGTTGCTGCACCTTTTTTTATATCTTTATGTTTTTGTAGGTTGACATGCAAAGGGGCTCATATCACTAGCATGTTTGCCTCTTTTGTGCACACGTGGGTTGCCAAAGTGGACAAAGCTATCGAGCACGTCATGGGCGTGGATCGACCACACTCTGAGGAGGCTTGCGCGGAGTACATCTCCTGGTTTGTGGCTCGGACGTTGATCCGGGTGACGTACACATCGATCGATGTTTCGCGGCACGCACCGGATGTTCGCGACACGTATCCGATGCACAGGGACCAGGTGCATTCATTTGAGGTACGAATAATAGCATGCTACTCATCATTTTCTACAATTGATGGGGTTGAGGCATACTGTACCAGGTTGAGGTTGAGGCACACGCGACCAAGGTACAGATCGAACATGGCACTGTTTACACCCTGATTTTCAATTTTTGCAAATTTCTAGAATTTTCCAAGAGTAGATTATAGGTTGAATAATTAGAATAGGAAAAGCCTATTTTTCTAAATTCAAATTCAAATTTGAATAAGGTTATTATTATTTGTTTGAATGTATCCATACTGTTAATAGGTATGTAGGGTTTATTTGGATTTTTTTGTTTGGATATTTTTTTGGCTTTGTGTGATTTGGTTTCGCTTTAGAATAGAAATAGAATAAAATAGAAAACAAAAAGGAAATCTAACCTAACCCGGGCCTACTCTCTCCCCTCTCTTCCTTCCAGCCCAACCCACCAGCTAGCCCTCTCTTCCCCCCTCACCTGCTCTTTCCTTAGCTTGGGCCGCCAGCTCGAGTCAGCCTGCTACTACCCCTTAGCTGCTTTGGCCCAACACCCGGTTGCCATCCCATGCAAGCGCCCATAGCTGAATGTGCCCCGCGTGTTTCTGCCTTCGCCAGTGCCTTCATCTCCGAGTCAATTTCGTCATCGCGCCGCCATAGTCCGACTCAAATTCGTGCCAACCCGGATGGGAACTCTTCTAGAAGCTCGCCAAAGCTTGTCCCCATGAACCCCTCTATCTTTTGCCGGCCCTATCTTCAACAAGTCAGGTTCAAATGAGGGAGTTCAACTCAGATTTGAGCCACCACGGCCATGAGTCCTACTCGAACTCGACCCCGGCCTTCCCGTGCCTCCCCACCTATATATATGTGCCCCTACACCCTCCCGAAGCATGCCACAACTTTTCCCCAACTAACCGACTCGAGTTCGACGTCGTAGTGCCTTCTCCGTGTTGCTCCACCACTCGAACCCACCGCCGCTCATAGTCAGATTTCTCTGGTGCTCTGCCACCCCTCCTGAGCTCCCACACCTCTGTTCCGCCACTCACCGTTGAAGATCCAGGGCTGCAGTGCGATTCCGGTCGTTCTCCAACGAGTCACCGCAGCCTGAGAAGCTGCCGTTGTTGCTCGGTTCGCTCGAGAGAAGAAGAAGCTGGTGAGCCGTCCAATCTGGAGCATGTGGTCCAGATTAGATCTATAACTTACCCCTTCGGTAGCCAATTAGAAACCACCACGTGTTACCTCTTTAACCTAGTCAGCGTCCACGTGTGCGCCGCGCAAGCCAACTGAGCCCAGTCAACCTTAGTTTTACAAATAGGTCCCTAGTTAGTTTAAATAATTAGATCTAGGTCCTAAATTTTGCAGTAAGCACCCTAGACTTGCAAATAATTAAGTTTAAGCCCTATCTTTTTACAGAAAACTCCCTGAACTTTAATAAAATAGATTTTAGCCCTGACCTTTTTGCAGAAAAGCCCTTGTTTAGTAAAAGCCACATAACGTTTTCTTTCTAGCTCCTTTTTCAGTGATTCTTGTGCCGTTAGATTCATTTTTCCGAGCTCTATCGTTATAGATAGGTTTATATTGTTGTTCTCTTGGTTTATGTACTATTCTTAGTGTGTTTTATTTATGTGCTTTGTCAGTAATTATGCGATTAGACGTCAACACCCGGATCAATTTGAGGAACATCAACACCAAGAGCTAGAGTACACTGAGCAGCAACAAGGAGAAGGCAAGTGTTATTGATCATATTGAACCTATATTTTTAAATGTTTTGTTTTACAAAATTGCATACAATGTCTATCAACTTGATTTGTCATCACCTATGTTAGGGTTTACCTAGATCTTCCTTTACATTCCTTGAAGCGTAAGTGGTGGTTGGTATGAGTCTTTGGGTAGATTTTCTTAGCCATGCTGTCGGGATGTTGGAAAGTATCATATACTTGACTAATGAACATATAACAATGATGGTTAATATGATGATGAATTTGATATAGCAACATGGAACCTTAGGCTTTGAGAAAATAGATAGTTATAAAGGTGATCATAGATATGTTGTTGGTTTAGTTTTACTCAATTGACCTAAATAAGGACCGGTTTATGGAGCGACAATTCAAGATATTTCGTACAAACACAAGACTGATATGGGTAGGCTTAGCTGATTAATTAGGGTTCTTCCAGTGTTGTGTGGGCCAAATAGGAGGCGTGGATGAGGGAAGATGATTCTCATAATCCACAAGGCACAAGAGGGGGCTTCTAGGTAGGAGTTAAACTTACGTAAACCCTGGCGTTGATAGCTGGAGTGATGGTGACACAGACTGGGAGGATTCTTTGTAAAGGCTTCGTAGTGATCTCCTAGCAACACACCTAGAAAATGTGTAAGGTGTTTGGCCAGCATTGCAACGTGGAGACTTTAGTCATCTGCTTGCAGGTGATGAAATCATGACTCGTGGAAAAGTTGTACAACCTCTACAGAGTGTCAAATCTGATATATCAGTCATGCTCACAGTCATGAGAGACTTGGATGCTCACATGATTAGTTGGTTATAGTTATAGTTATGGTTATGGTTATAGTTATGGTCTGGTGGTATTAAATGGTTATGGGTTATCACGTGGTTAGCTTTGGAAGGTGGTTATTGGGTATTTTGGGTTACATTCATTTAATAACTGCTTAATGCTTTTGAATTACATTACTGTTTCTTTACTTGTATTTACACAAATATACCATGTGTTAGCCTATTCTTGTTGAAAGTCTACATTTCATTATTTTCCCACACTTGCTGAGTACTCCATGTATTCACCTTTTCTATCTCCCACAATACATATGTTGCTCAGTGGAGAACTTTGAAGATTTTCAAGATGACGATCACCAACGTGTCTTCCAGGTCGGTGTGTGTGGAGTTTCTTGGTCGTTGATCCTTCCGTTCCACTGTCGTTGATTAGTTGTCATTGTTTAGATAATAAAGTTGTTTAGTTTAAGTCTTTAATGTAAAAGTTGAACAGTTATATGTTAAAGTATTGCTTTTGTTACTACACCTGTGATGTCCTGATGTGTGTTAAACTTCCTAGACATATATAAGTCGTACTTGGTTTTGTCCGTTAAAATCGAGTGTGACAGAGGTGGTATCAAAGCCATACTGACTGTAGGACCGTAAACCTAGATAGAATGGTCATGTCATAAGGTCATATTTTAAAAGGCCTATTTTGAAAAACTCATCCCATGCTTCTCTGACCTCTCATTTTCTCTCTCTACTTTCCTATTCCAATCTATTGAGCAAAATGAATTTTTAACACTCCCCCTTTCCAAAAGTTTAGCCGTTGAACCATCCCAGTTACTTCGTTTGAGAAGGATGCACTTGAAGATCAGACTTGACGCTTCTGCCTCGTATGAAGATTCTAATGACGAAATTGAAGACCCTTCGCTGCAAGGAAGAATCATCTACCACAACACTGAATACAAGAAGATCTACCTCCGTGCTACTCTCAGTTTTTAGTTTTTCAAGTTATAGGAGGAATTTCCCTTTTTCTTCAAAAACGTTAGAGTCGAGCGTTTGTTGTAATTTTTAAGGAAATTAATGATAGTGTGAGAATTATTATGGTGGTAAGTGTGTGATTGGGATCTTTTTCTTAGTGTCGGTGTGTGTTGTGCAATGCCTTAACACCTTGTCCACAGTCGCATCTTTAGTACTTACTATATATAATATATAGTATAGCTGGGGTTTTCCCTTAGGAAGATCTTTTTTCTATTCCGCTTATCTTTCCTATTTCTCTTCTCAACCAAAATCAGATGGTTAACACAAGGAGTACCAGTGGCAACAATTAGGCTGACAACAACAACAACCAAAATCCACCATCGCCTCCTCCAATGAACTTAGAACAACAGATGCCTATGCAAACTCAGATCTTTCAAGCCTTAGCTCAAACTATGGTGCAGATGCAACAGCAGCTGTCAGCTTATGTCCCTCCACCTCCCCATCAAGCATCAAGACTTGGAGAATTCAAGAGAACTCAACCCCCAGTCTTCAGTCATGCAGTGGAGCCTATGGATGCAGATGATTGGCAGAAGGATTATAGAAAGGAAGCTACAGGTTGCACAGTGCACTAACAGAGAGATGGTTCTCTATACTTCGGACCAACTCGTCGGTCAAGCTTTGGACTGGTGGGAAGCATACTATGTTGCACATGAAAACCCATCAGCTATCACCTGGGTGGAGTTCAAAATCAGTTTCCGCACTCACCATGTGTCATGAGGAGACATTCGTCTGAAGAAGAAAGTTTCCACACTCACCATACGTCATCAGGAGAAATTCGTCTGAAGAAGAAAGAATTCATGAGCCTAAAGCAGGATCAATGACAGTAAGAGAGTATGTGGCCAAGTTTACTCGGTTGTCTAGGTATGCACCAGGCGAAGTGGATACGGATGCAAAAAAGGAGGAATGCTTTTTGGAAGGTCTAAATGATGCCATTGAGTATGCCCTACTTCCCAAAGAGTTCACCAATTTTCAAGCTATGGTAAATAAAGCCCTAGTGGTTGAATACAAGCATTGTTAGCTGGATGAAAAGAAGAGGAAGATGTCATTCTAGGAACAAGGAAGCAACGCACGTCCCCGTGTGGTTCCTCAAACACCTCAACAAGGACCCATGTTGCCTTCCATCAATAAGTATGGGCCTCAATTTCAAACACTTGTTCAGCGCCCTAGCTATCAGACACCTCGCTCAACTCCACCAGCCACTCCTCAAGCCAAGAACAACCCAGCTACTTCCGCCTCAAGCAAACAAAGGATGTTTCTATTTTGGAGAGGTAGGACACTATGTGAATATGTGTCCTAAGAAGTATCCAAGACTGGTCAACATCAACACTCTGAAGCCTACTCAGTTTCAATCCCAAGCACGTAATAGAAATTAGACCCTCTATTCAGAACAATCATGGACAGCAGAATTTTGTCCGTGGGAAGGTCAACCATGTTACCACAGAAGAGGCTCAAGGTGCTCAAGTTATGATAAAACAACCTATACTTATTAGCTCTCCTGGAGGAGAACTGATGGCATAGTATATGTGTGATAGAATGAGTCTTAAATTAAGGGGTAGACTTTCTAGCCAATCTCTTGGTTATGGAACCCAAAGACAGATATTGGAAACGGCTAGTCAGCAAGTTTAATGGAGTAATTAAGGTGTGCCAAAGAAAAGATAGTACTCAGAAGTTACACTCCAATATCACAAATGGCTATCAAGAACAAGTACCATTTCCTTGGAATTAAGATAGGCCTTATTAAATCTTCAAGGATAAGAAGGTCCGCCAAGGTCAATTAACATATGAGAAGATTGTTAAAGATGAAGAAAATATCAGGAGTGCTAAAGTTACGGAATCTTAGGAGATAGTTCAGGAAGCACAAAGATGTATCAAGATCTCAAGGATTGTTGTCGGTGGTATGGAATGAAGAGAGATGTTGCAGAATATGCGATTTTGTGTGATACATGCCAAAAGATCAAAGCAGTACATCGGAGACAGCTACAACCATTGAGGATATTAGAAATGGAATATTCAGGAAAGATCTTACATACTTAGATAAATCAATCAAAATTTGTTGAGATGGATGAGAAAGCCATCAAAACAGAAGTGATCAAAGAACGCCAATACAATAAGGTCACCACCCAGAAGAAGAAAAAGTGATATGGAAAGCGAGAAAAAAAATTTAAAGACCGAGTTCACCTACGTCTTCTCTAATCCTTCCGAATCTCGAGGGCGAGATTCCATTAAGGGGGGTAGATTTGTCACACCCTGATTTTTAATTTTTGCAAATTTCTAAAATTTTCCAAGAGTAGATTATAGGTTGAATAATTAGAATAGAAAAGGCCTATTTTCTAAATTAAAATTCAAATTTGAATAAGGTTATTATTATTTGTTTGAATGCATCCATGCTGTTAATAGGCATGTAGGGTTTATTTGGATTTTATTTCAATTTGTGTGATTTGTTTTGCTTTAGAATAGAAATAGAATAAAAAGGAAAAGAAAAAGGAAATCTAAGCTAACTCGGGCCGGCTCTCTCCCCTCTCTTCCTTTTGGCCCAACCCACCAGCGGCCCTCTCTTCCCTCCCTCACCAGCTCTTTCCTCAGCTTGGGCCGCTAACCCGAGCCGGCATGTTGCCGCCCCTTAGCCGCTTTGGCCGAACACCCGGTCGCCAGCCCACGCAAGCACCCACAGCCAAACACGTCCTGTGTGTTTTCGCCTTCGCTAGCGCCTTCATCTGTGAGCCGGTTTCTTCATCGCGCCACTAGAGTCTGACTCGAATCCACGCCAACCCGGATGGGAACTCTTCTAGAAGCTCGCCAAAGCTTGTCCCCATGGACCCCTCTATCTTATGTCGGCCCTATCTCCAACAAGTCGGGTTCAAAGGAGGGAGTTCGACTTGGATTTGAGCCGCTGCCACCATGAGTCCTAATCGAATTGACCCTGGCCTTCTTGTGCCTCCCCGCCTATATATATGTTCCCATACGCCCTCCCAGAAGCACGCCACAACTTTTCCCCAACTCGTTGACTCGAGTTCGACGCCTGAAATGTCGCCTAGGGGGGGTGAATAGGCAAAATCTAAAATTCTGCAAACAAAAACAGTGGATTAAAAAAGTTCAGAGCTTCCGTACTTCTGTTCGAAACCTCCGCACTTGTCCGGAGGTTCCGAAGAAAAGTGCGGATACTCCGGACTTTTGAGAAAGTTTGAACTGGAGCAAAATCTAAGATAATGAGTGACAAGTTTATGGGTTACCAAGCATCAGTAGATGTATAACACCCTATAAGACCAAATACCTGCAGCACAAACTTTGCAGCGAGATAGATCGGGTTTAAACCCTAGAATTTTATTCAAACGAAAGATTATAAACAAATGCTAGAAATTGAACAAAGTTGACAGAGGAATTTGTTTACCGGAGTTCGGCCACTCCACAAAGAAGTGCCTACATCTCCGTTGAGGAGCTCACAAAGAGTCGGGTCTTTTCTAACCCTATCCTCACCAAAGCGACCACAAAGATCGAGCTTCGGGTTTCTTACTCAACTTGTCGGGCACCACAATCTTGGGAGCTCAACGGGCAACGCCTTGCCGTATAGGTAGAAAAACCACCAAGAGTAAAGAACTTGAAATCACTGGCTTGACGAAGAAACGAGTGCTCAAAAGGTGGCTTTGTACTTCACTAGCACTCTTGCTTAAATTCACTCAACCCTAGCAAAGAACTCAACAAGAATCACAAAAGGGGAGTGGAAAGAAGCTTTTAATGTGCTATAAGCCTTTTGTTTCAAAGCTGGTCGGAAATAAAGGGCTCAGGTGCTGTTGCATTGAAGGGTGTGGGGTTTTTATACTCCACACTCAAAAACTATCCGTTATGCTCTGAAAAGTGCAGACCCTCCGCACAAGTCTGGAACCTCCGCACTTATGCGGACCTTCCGTAGTTAGCCGTGAACACACTAAAGTGCGGACCCTCTGCACAAAAGTGCGGACCTTCAGCACAAGTGTGGATACTCCGCAGAAAAGTGCGGACCTTCTGTATTTTTCTTAAACAAAGGTTTTAGGGCTAACTTTCTAAGACTCTCATGGGTTTGTTTGGACTTTTGAGCACTATCTCTGTACAACCAAGAGATTTCATATCCCCCTTTATAGTACGGCATCCTAAACTCAAATATAAAGTATAAAAGAATTTAAAAAGCATAGGAGCCAAGCCGCTTTCCTTTATCCATTTTTGGGGGGTTCACAACGCGTCACATTTTTGTAACACCCTGATTTTCAGATTTCTCAAATTTCTAAAATTTTCCAAGATTATTGAATAGCTTCACCGGTAGAATAGGTTTAAAACCTATTTTCTTAATCAATCAGTCAATATAGATTATTATTTTGTGTGCATTGCATGCTGAGTTTTGCTAGGAGCTAGGTAAATGCATTAGAGTTCTTTTTCTTTCTCTTTGTTGTTTTGAGTGAAAAAGATTTTGAAAAAGTTTTTACAAAACTCAGTAGTGAATAAGTTAAGGATCTTAATGGTTGGAATTCAAAATCTTTGAATTCGTCATCTATTCAATCCGTGATCATACCTGATCCTTCTCTAGTTCAATTCAAATCACTTCTCTTTCTCAAATTCTATCCAAATCCAAATTCAAACTCCTTATCAACTCCTATTCTTGTTCAATATCATCTTTTTCATTTCTCTTAAATTCACTTCAAGTTCAATTCAAATTCAAACCCTATTCAAATTTCTCTGCAAAAGTTTCTTTTCTAAACCCTAGATATAACTAAAGTGTCTTTGGGCTCAATCTTGCTCAAGTCCAAACCCTTAGCAAAGTCCTCTAGATGGTCCAACAAAGGATCCATGAAATCTGTAAATTTTCGCGGAGTCCTGGACAGCCTCATCTTCGCATAACGTTTCGGAATTTAAAACGGCATCAAATGCAAATCTTGAAAATACCAAAGTTGTAGGTCTCGTCGAGAGCTTTGATTTGAACCTATGGAAGTCCTCTTTTGGATAATGGAGCTAGGAGTTATGGCCATCGAAATCAGTGCTGCTCAGATAAGTACGAGTTCAAACATTTTATCTTGTGGCGCATTTTTGGAAATCAAGATGGCATTTTCAGAAGTTCCAATGACAACAGAAGTTGTAGGTATTTTCGAGTACTACATTTTAGAATGAAGAAACGTCCAATTTCAAGTCCGGACGATGGAGATACCAAATTCGTGTTCGGTTTGGACTCCACCTCAACCAGCCACCCCTAGCCCTATAAATATGAGTTGCACGCCCTCTCCTACCTCTATTCCACGCCCGCAAGCCCTAGAAGTCACTGCTGCCATATCCGTGTGTTGCAGGAGCATCGCCGTTCACCGGAGCCATCGCCGCCCGTGATGTGCTATGCCGTCTTCTCCGCGAATCCTCCTTCTCTGACCATCAAAGCAAGGTGAGGACCCCTTCTTCTCCTCCCTTACTACTGTTTTAGCATCATACTAAGTCCCTAGCTAAGCCCTAGCCCTGGCGTGTCCCATGGAGTCTCCTACGTGACCCTAGGAGCCCATCCCCGTTTGTGCAGCGACACGACTAGGACGCCATTGCCAACCACAGCATGTCGCAGCCATCACCCGTCTCATCTCCGTTGATCGTGCTTCCTCTCAGTGGATGATCTACCCAAAACTATGCCATAGCATTGTGTTCCTGGGTTATATGAACATCTCTGTTAGAACGTTTTCTCAAATTTCATAGCCAATCTTTGGGAACGCTAGCGTCTTCGTTCCTGAATCTGTTCGCGGTCACCACCAAACCTAGAAGCAGTCATCGCTGTTTTGCCGCTACCTCGGATGACCCCTTCCAAAAACCAACCAAACCGCTGAGTTAGTCTTTCCGCGTTCTACTTCATGCTTCCCTCGTTTCACTTAAACACCACTGAAGCCGACATCGATGTTTGTGGCCACGTGCCCAACCGCTATCTTCGACGAAAACTGAACCATCACCGCTACATAGAGTCACCAGTAGTATCCTTAACCTAGAAGCGTAACCTTTGGCCTTTTTGATCCATCCTAGGTGGTCGAGACTAGATCTCCACGTATCCCTTCTTTAATCCAAGATGGTACTTGCATAGCATGCCAAGTCAGCACAACATCAGTATCCTTAGCCTAGTCAGTGAAGTCTAGTCTGCCCTACACTTCTTGAATATTGCGCAACATTGTTGTCAAGCCTGACATAGTGATCGTGCAATAATGTCTTTCCCATAAGATAGTTCCGGAAAATCAGCATTTCCTTTTCAGTCTAATCCATCTCTCGAAAGCTGTTCTCTTTTCATCTTAACTCCGATTTAGACGATTCTTGCATCTAAACATTTCTAAAATCATCCCTATCCAACTATAGTGTTTTTAAAGTGTTTTGGTGGTGTTTTGTATGTTGTTCTTAGTATTTTCCTTTGTCTTGTTTGTCAGTTGTTCTCGCGATTAGGTAATAACGTTCTGGAGCAGTTCGAAAAACTTCAAGACCAAGATTTCGACAACACTGACCAGCATTGAAAAAAGGCAAGTGTCCTTGATCATCTTGAACCTATGTTTTTAAATGTTTTTTTTTACAAAATTGTATGCAGTGTCAATATGATGGGTAGTCACCTATGTTAGGGTTTTCCCTAGATTTTCCCTTAACATCCATTGTAACCTAGATGGTTTATGGTTAGGTGTCTTTTATGGGTAGATTGCTTAGCCATGCTTTTGGGATATTGAGAAGTGTCATAATCTTGACTAATGAACAATGCAACAATGGTCGTTAATATGTTAATGGTCTAGCAACATGGAATCTTAGGCCTTGAGCAAAGTGGTTTTGATAGTTATCATGGTTATGATGTTGGTTTAGTGTTTGCTCAAGTAACCTAAGTAAGGACTGGTTCGTGGAGCAACAACCCAAGAAGTAACGTACCAACCACGAGGCTAATATGGGTAAGACGTGATATACTGATTAGAGTCTATCCAGTGTGTGTTGTGTCAGCGCAAAAGGGGGCTTCTGGCTAGAAGTTGAACTCGCGTAAAGCCTGGCGGTGAAACCTAGTGGGCAGACACATACTGGATTAGTCTCTGGTTAGTGGAAAGTGTCATACAGTGATTCTTGGTGGTACATCACTGGCGTGTGTTAAGTGTTTGCGCAACACGGCAACATAAAATTCACTGACTCGTGGGGAAAGCTGAAAAACCTCTGCAAAGTGTAAAACTGTTATAACAGCCGTGCTCACGGTTATGAGAGACTTGGATCCTCACATGATTAGTGGGTTGTGATTATGGGTTGTGGTTAGGGATTTGGTTATGGTTATGGTTATGGTTCTGGTACAGGGAGTACTAAATGGTTGTGGTTATGGTTCTGGTACTGGGAGTACTAGATGGTTGTGATTTTGGTTATAGTACAGGGAGTACTAGACGGTTTTGGTGTGCACGGTGGGGAGCCTTGTATGCTAGGTGTTGGACTGTATGGTTACATTCACTCAATAATTGCTTAGGGTTTTGAGTCCAAATATGTTTTCATTACTCGCATTTATGCAAATATACCATGTGTTAGCCTATTTTTGGTATAAGCCTGCATATCATTACTTTTTCCCACTTGCTGAGTACTCTATGTGCTCACACTTGCTATTTTCCCTACACCATGCGACATGTGTGCTGCTGCTCAGTAAGTAAAGATGTTGAAGACTATCAAGACGAGGTTATGACGTTCTAGGCGCGTGTCTCCCGGTCGGTTGCCTGCGGTGTTGTTGGATACCAATGCATCTATTCCGCTGCAGATATCTTCATAGAAGACAATATATGTCAATTGTTGTAAGAGTTTAACGTTTATTTAATAAGAGTATTGCTTTTGATACTTCACCTGTGATATCCTTATGTGTGTTGAACATTCTGGGCACACATAAGCTGTATCTGGTTTTGGCCGTTAAAACTGGGTGTGACAAATTTTCACTTGATAGAACTAATACCTGTCCTTTTTATAACTCATAAAACTCATTAGCTCTTTAATTTTTTTGTCATTATCACCAAAACCCACTTAGGGGCCTAGATGCACTTTCAACACCGTAGTGCCTTCTCTGTGTTGCTCCGATGCTCGAACCCGCCGCTGCTCATCGCCAGATTTCTCGGGTGCTCTGCTGCCCTGTTGACGTCGTGCCTAAGTCTCCCAAGCTCCCGCGCCTCTATTCTGCCGCTCACCGTTGAAGATCTAGGGCTGTAGCGCGATTTCAGCCATTCTCTAACGAGTCACAGTTGCCTAGGAAGTCGCCACTGCCGCTCGGTTCGCTCAAGAGAAGAAGAAGCAGGTGAGCCGTCCGATCTTAAGCATGTGGTCCACATTAGATCCATAACTTACCTCATTGGTAGCCAATTAGAAGCCACCACGTGCTACCTCTTTAACCCAGTCAGCGTCCACATGTGGGCCACACAAGACAACCGAGCCCAATCAGCCTTAGTTTTACAAATAGGTCCCTAGTTAGTTTAAATAATTAGATCTAGGTCCTAAATTTTGCAGTAAGCACCCTAGACTTGCAAATAATTAAGTTTAGGCCCTACCTTTTTACAGAAAACTCCCTGGACTTTAATAAATTAGATTTTAGCCCTAACCTTTTTGCAGAAAAGCCCTTATTTTAGTAAAAGCCTCATAACTTTTTTGTTCTAGCTCCTTTTTCTACGATTCTTGTGTTGTTAGATTCATTTTTCTGAGCTTTATCGTTCTGGATAGGTTTTATCTTGTTGTTCACTTGTTTTGTGTACTGTTCTTAGTGTGTTTTGTTTATATGCTTTGCTGGTAATTGTGCGATGACACACCGGATCAGTTTGAGGAACATCAACACCAAAGGCTAGAGTACACTGAGTAGCAGCAAGGAGAAGACAAGTGTCCTTGATCATATTGAACCTATGTTTTTAAATGTTTTGTTTTACAAAATTGCATGGTCAACTTGATGGGTAGTCACCTATGTTAGGGTTTAACGAGATCTTCCTTACATTCCTTGAAGCCTTAGTGGTGGTTTGTGTGATTCTTTGGGTAGATTTGATTAGTCATGCTGTCAAGATGTTGGAAAGTGTCACATACTTGACTAATGAACATATAACAATGATGATTAATATGATGATGAATTTGATAGAGCAACATGGAACCTTAGGCCTTGAGAAAATAGGTGGTTATGACGGTGATCATAGATATGTCATTGTTTTAGTCTTTGCTCAAGTGACCTAAATAATGACTGGTTCATGGAGCGACAACCCAAGATGTTACGTACAAATGTGAAACTGATATGAGTAGGCTTAGCCGATTAATTAGGATTCTCCCAGTGTTATGTGGGCCAGATTAGAGGTGTGGATGAGAGAAGATAATTCTCATAATCCAAAAGGCACAAGAGGGGGCTTCTGGGTTGGAGTTAGACTCGCATAAACCCTGATGGTGAAACCTAGAGTGATGGTGACATATATTGGGAGGATTCTGTAAAAAGGCTTCATAGTGATCTCCTAGAAACACTCCTCAAAATGTCTAAACTGCTTGACCGACACAACAACATGGAGACTTTAGTCATCTGCTTGCAGGTGATAAAATTACGACTCATAGGAAAGTTGTACAACATTTGTAGAGTGTAAAATATGATATACCAGCCATGCGCACGGTCATGAGAAATTTGGATCCTCGCATGATTAGTTGGTTATGGTTATGGTAATGGTTATGGTCTGGTGGTACTAAATGGTTATGGGTTACAAGGTGGTTAGCTTTGGATGGTGGTTATTGGGTCTTTTTAATTACATTCATTTAATAACTGCTTAATGCTTTTGAATTACATTACTGTTTATTTACTTGTATTTACACAAATATACCATGTGTTAGCATATTTTTGTTGAAAGCCTACATTCATAATTTTTCTATACTTACTGAGTACTCCATGTGCTCACCCTTGCTATCTCCCATAATACATATACTGCTTAGTGGAGGACTTTGAAGATTTTCAAGACGACGAGCTGGTGATCTAGGGGTGTGTCTTCCAGTCGATGCCTGTGCAGTTTCTTGGTCGCCGATGCTATTGTTCCACTATCATCGATTAGTTTGCCATCGTTTAGATAAGAAATTTGTTTAGTTTAAGTCTTTAATGTAAAAGTTGAACGGTTGTAAGTTAAAGTATTGCTTTTGTTACTTCCTTTGTGATGTCCTTATATGTGTTAAACTTCTTAGACACACATAAGTTGCACATGGTTTTGTCCGTTAAAACTGGGTGTGACACGCACCCTTCCTTTGCGAACCCAGGTCCTTCGAGTTCTTACGTCCCGGCTCAGTTATGACACTCATTTCATGCATAACCAATTGTTACATATGTCACATTTTATCGTTGCTAACATAGTTTCTTCATTGTTCCATGTGCAGAGATTGATGATCTTCGGGACGTAGAGGCGTAGGGTAGCTACATGAAGTTGCTTACCAGGGACGATAGTAAGGTCCCTAGGTACCCATACATCTTTAGATATAATGATGAGCTCAGTGCACTGCAGCTACCTAGCACGCCATTTACGGGGACACAACCCTCCTAAGAAAACTACACCACTCCACCGCCCGCTGCACGGCCTATGCGAACGATCGTGACTACAGACCCACTGACGTACTTAGTTGACCAGGAGAGAGCACAAAAGTGGAGGGTCCCAAGGGCGGATGCAATGAGGGGGTCGTCCCCAAGAGGGGATGTAACCTATAGACTGCACTGTTATTGGTAGTTTCATGGTCTTATGGTATTGTAGGTGTTATGGTACTACATTAATATTAGTGTAATGATATTTTTTTAATGCTACTATGTTATTGTTAGTCATAATATCTTTCATGTACTGTGTTTTAGTATTGTGATTTGATGGTGATATGCCCTAGAGACAATCATAGAGATGATTGTATCATGTCTATGTTTATGTACTTCTGAATAATGTGTTATCCTAAGAATCATTATTATTTACATTTATTAGCAAGTATGTGACTTGTTTGTGAAAATCTTAGTTTGTAACATGATGTTATTCTAAGTTGATCCCTGGTTACATATCATTGTGATGATTCATAAGGTCAGTACATGTATTGATTGATGATCATATTTCACGGATCATAGGTATAGAGATATCGAATCAATAATGTGAATATTTATGTTAGGGAACATAATGTTGGATAGACCCACCTTAAGACAGTGTGAGAATTGTTATTTATGATATGCCATTAGTTGTTATTTTAAATGGTGTACCTGCAGAATCTTTAGACCTGAGATCATAATTGATTCCCAGAATGTGTAGTGACATACTTTGGGGCTGACAAATGCTATTCTGTAAGTAGGTAGTCATAAAGGTAGTTTTTGGGTTTGTCATAAAATAGTTCATAGGGTGTGAGCGATCAAGATGGAATTTGCCCCTCCTTGATAACGGGAGAGATGTCTCTGGGGGTAGTTGGATTGAGAAAGTGTATGGTCATGCAAATATATAATTAAAGAGTTAATCACGATGAATCCACTACTTGATCGAGTGAATGTCGAGCTATCCTAAGGGTGCCACATGTCTCGCCTTAAGCTCGACTGATATCGTGAGGCAAAGGGATCGATGCATGCATATGTCAAGGTTCAACTGATATGATCTTTGTGTATATTTAGAAGTCAATATGTCCTATTAGGAACCGCTATTGATTTCGATTCAGAAATGGTTTCCGAGTCGTAGCTGTTTGTACATGAACCTAAAGGGTCAAACACTAAATGGGTTGGAACAAAACATACGTATTAGATTTGTATATGAGTTTAATTGGATTGTGATCCATGAGGAGTTAGAGTCCTAAAGGTGTCGGTGTATCAAGTAAAGGAGTATCCCGGCTAACAGGCCCCACGAAGGGTGCAAACAGCCAAGGGAACATCTCCTAAAAAATCTAATCGATCGATGAGCTACCCTGACCAGTGCAAGGCCTCCAACGACCAATCTCGCTACACCTTCACACAAACCCACGACCAGCCCCCTGGTCGCGGGACTGGATTGGACACTTGCTCGGACGTTTCTCTTCACCAGGCACCGGCCCCGACGGATAAGGTCGCGGGCGGTGCAAGGGGGCGTTGTCCCATCCTGTAGCATTAAAGGCTACGGAGTGAGACTCTATAGGCCGGTGCAGCACCGCATGACAGATGGGATGTTGTCAGCCATCCGGCAGGGAAAGTGGATGGAGATGGCGCAGAGAGGCAAGTGGACGGGAACGGCGCAGAGGCAAGTGGATGGGGATGGTGGACAGAGGCAAGTGGACAGGGACGGCACGGAGAGGCAAGCATATGGGGACGGTACAGAAGGGCACCGTTCCGTCCTGTCGCATTAAATACAGCAGGATAAGGCTCTACGGGCTAAACAAAGATGGCGCGCAGCAACACGATTTACAATGCTGTCAGAGCAAGTTGCATGTATGGTACTCCGTAATGATGATTTGAGTTAGATATTAGAATAAGCAGAGGTCGTCTGTGTAGAGCCCACATGTTAGTTCTCCATCTCCCTACTATATAAAAGGATGAGGACCCCGTTGTAACCAGGACAGATTAATTCTAGCAATCTACTAGAACACCATTGTAACCAAGTGAGATCTACTATAACACAAAACACAGGATGTAGAGTTGTTATCCTCTGGGAGACCTGAACCTGTATAACCCCCGGTGTCCCTGAATCCTTCATCTACACACATAAACACATTCACTCCCTGAAACGTCGTTCACGCACCCACCATCTGACATACCCCGGAATCACTGTCAGAGATTTACCCTCGACAAAAGGGCTTTCAAAGTGGGAGCCCATTAGCGAGCTCTATATAAGGTGAGGCGTGGGATGAGGCTAGGGAGAGCCACTCCAAAACCCTAGCCGCAACCCTTCACACAATCTTCCAAAATCCCTAGCCGTGCGTGCGGTGCTAGCACACCAGCACACGGTGATCCTGCCCAGTATGTGTGGATACCGTAGAGGCATTGCCGCTATTGTGGTGCTGATTTCCTCGGCGTAAAGATCGCGACGCTGCTGCTCAGCTCGTCGAGGACTTGTTCGGTTGGTCGACATACCTGCTTAGTGCTGGTCGCAAAGCATGATGTGACCACTCGGAACTGGTCGAGGAACACAATGTGACCACTCAGAACTGGTCGAGGAACACGACATGACCACTCAGAACTAGTCAAGAACTCGACGCACCTACTCAGAGTTGGTCGAGGAGCATGACCACCAGTGTGGAGATGGTCGTGGAGCGGATCGAGGAGCTGGTCGAGGAGCATGATGCGCATGACGTTTGATCGGTCTACTCCAACTCTTCTTTCACTATGCTGCGCATCTAGTAACAATGATCTATGATCACCTACTAACATGGTTTCCTAGGTGAATATAGTAGAAATTTTTTGTTTTAGGCTATAGCATGGCCTATATGTTCCCTTACAGTTGTTCTATTCGGACCATCGAGGTGTACCACGAGCATTCCATAACAATCAAATAAACACGTTGACAAAACGTACAATGGCATATACGATACCGCTAGTGGTGTACCGGAGTTTCGCCTAACATGCCTTAGGGAATGTAAAAAGGGCAAAGATCAATGGGACAATACACAAATTACAACACTGTCCCAACAGTGGTTCTAATCGTACTAACTTAGAGTGAACTGTGATGAGGCTCCTGAGTCCCAATAATCTCCAGCATTGTATTGTGCTGACGGACGAGGAACATCCCTATTGTGGCACAGGCAGGTGCACCACAGATCGATGCAATACAAAAGTGTCCTCCAGGTGTATTATAGGAGAACTTGGCATATTATCAACCTCCCTCTGCAAATCAAACATTTGGTCTCATAGGTGGTGCACGTAATCTTGGATATGCTACAAAATAGGAGGATCGACCCATCTCGTGTACTGGAAGTTGTCGGGGTCATCGTCGGAGGCCTATAGCAATGTGGAGGTCATAATGTATAATATTTTCTAAAAAGGATACAGACGTTAATGGTGAATAGTTCTCAGCTACCAATAGGACATTGGAAGAACCAATGAACCCTATAAATGCTCTCGTCGTACATCTAAACAACACAATCGTACCTATGGGAGCACTTGGGCCAGCACTCATTCGAGTGCTCATAAATCCTTAGGTGACTTGGAAGACAAAAATCACTCCTATCCTGCAAAGGGAAGTTGTAGAGAGGCTCATCGTACTCAGTTGAAACAAACGAACCCTCCCATATCACTGTCGGGCTCCCCAACCCCTTCTTCCTTGCCTCCTCTCACTCCTACGCTTCATTGATCATTGTGGCTTCAATGTCTAGATACATGAGCCTTTTATAGATGTGTTGTAGCAGCATACGTCATTTTACCACGACGTAATATTATCGTCAAATTTGTGTTATCCGCACACATTCAATGATGATAATAAATCATGTACTCAATTTTCAGACCTAGCCTTTTGCAGACCGTGATAATAATTGTCTTTTCTTGCTGCCTCAAAACAAGTCATCATGGATTCCTAGAGGAACCACCCTATGGGAGTGCCATAATAGCATGAGCATCCATTGTGCAAGTGTGGCGATCGAGCTCGAATGTCGACGTCCTTCGAGGTCTAGACTTTTTGTAGGAGGTTCTTTATGTGTCCAGAGATTAACGATGATTTCATGGTATGCCTCTCTCTTTGCTTTCGTCCATACCTCCTAATTATACCTTGAGTAAATCACTTCTAACTTCGGGTTTATTATCCTAAGCCTTGTTGTTTAAAGGAATAGATCGACCATGTTAGGCCATCATACTGTGGGGGATACATCAGATAGGCTGAAATAAAACATGAGTACGAGATTAGGATAGAGAAAGCACAACTACGGGAAGAGGCAAGGCATGAGCGCCAACAAGAACATCAATGCTGAGAATAAGAACTCAAGCGAGAGGCTAAGGAACTTCAGAGGCATGAGGACGAACATCATCTCCGACAGGATATTCTAAGGAGGCAAGAGGCCGAACTTCAAAGGCGTGAGGAATACCTACAAAGGTACGAAGCACTCCTGCACCAATAGGAAGAGGCTGAGCGTGTAGCGGCACATCAACGAAGGGGGAGACATCCCCGATCCATCCAGTAGATGCCTTTTCCTATCCACACCAATGTAATATTACCGTCAACTTTGTGTTACCCACACACATCCAACCGTGATAATAAAATTGACCGCTACTATTAGAATTGATCACATTACTAAATATGTGCTACATTTTCATACATACCCTTTTCAGACCTAGCCTTTTCGGAATTAGCTTTCTCATCAGTAGTCTTTTCAGAACACCTTTTTAAGACCTAGGTTTTTCAGAAGTAGGCTTTTCAGATCTAGCCTTTTCAGCTATGGCCTTTTCAGATGTAGGATTTTTAGAAGTAGGTTTTTCATAAGTAGCATTTTCAGTTGGTATGACCACACCTTACTACATAATCAACCACTTTCCAGGGACTATTTTCTCGGACTTAATCCATTCACCAGCACGATTCTGTTGTATAAATATATGATCTCATGCCCACATGTACAACCAAACTACTAGCCTCAACCTCCACAACTCCAACAAAAATGGCATATGATCCTTTCCCCTAGAAATACATACCGGATACTCGGCCTGATGGGGTTGAAGTTCCCATGTGTTGGTGTGGAGATATTTGTAGGGTGATTAAGTCCATGAGTTCTCCTACAGCTATGAAAGGAGGTTCTTCAAGTGTCGCAACGAGTACGATCCACCCCAGGGAAGCACCAATGTTGGCTCGCACCTCCCGGCAATAACTTCTTGCCAAACTATGACAAAAACAACTAAGATTTAGCACATAATATTTTGATCTTTATTGCATTTGCCGCCACCACTATGTGATTTCTTACAATGGCTGGATACTGAGTAGTCGGAAGCAGATGTGTTCCTCCTTCATACTAAGCATCGCATCCCATAACATGGAAGCCGACAAGAAGAGGGAGGCTACGCACAAGCGCATTCAGGAGAAGCAGCAGAAGATGAGGGAGGAGCATAACCGTATGATGGCGGAGGCCTGTGAGGCGGAGAGGGAGAGAAAGCGGGAGAGGGCACATCAGGCATGTGATGCAGAACCTGAAGTGGCGAGGAAGGGAAAGTACTTATGTTACACTCAGTAGGCCAGATATTGTAATTATGTTGTTTACATTCCCTAAGATATGTTAGGTTTAGAGTTGTACTCGTTTAGGTCATAATGATCGTGTACCGTATATGCCAATGCTAGTGAATATCGCATTTTCCATTAAAATTATCGTGTTCAACTTTTTGTTTCCATCAAATCTGAGTATCCAAAATATCGCACAAACATCTAATAACACTGGATGATTCAATAACAAAAAAAAATTATTATGAAAATTAAATTATTTCAGCCAAAGCAAAGTGTAGCACGTTCATGGGGTGACACCTTGCCGTCATAAGTTCAACGGGTGAGACAAAGGTGTTGCCCGTTCAACAAGGTCTCTCCCAATGAACGAGTGACACATGTCACTCACCGGTTTTTTAATTCCCAGCCAACCAGAGACCAACAGGCGAGACCTTGCTCCTGCTCGATGAACGGACGATGATAGCCTATTACTGTTATTTTTTAAAACTGCCGTGTAATCCAAATAAACCCATCTGTCAGGTGACTGACTCCTATAAGGAGGCCGGTCAGCTACAGACCCATGTAGCAGTTTTTTTTCTATTTTCCTTTTCATTTTTATTTCATGTATAATTTAATCTCTTGAATGCACATATTTCATATATTATTTAATATCAATAATTTATAATTATAATAGTTTAGTATTTTGGTACACATTTAACAATTTAAAAGATTTGAGTCAACAATTTGCAAAATCTAATATAAGATTTGTAAAGACCTAATTCAACATTATCCAAAGCCATGTTCAACAATTTGTGAAACATAATATAACAATTGTAAAGGCCTAATTCAATATTATCAAAAGCCATGTTCAATAATTCGTGAGACCTATTTTAACAATTCACAATAATATGTTCAACATTTTATATGCGGTTTGTTGAAACAGTGTATTTGAATTGTCAATCTAGTACATTCAAATTGTTGAAATTTTCAAAAAAATCAAAATATGTTCATATTGAACCTTGTTTTGTTGCATTAATTACAAGCAAGATAATGCAAACAGTTTCCAAAATGGACTTTTGATTTGAGAGAAAAATGCATTTGAAATATAAAACTACCCAAAATCCAATTCAACCACCTCACCAGCCATCCTCACGGACCAATCATGGCGCTCCACATCACTCACTGGGTAGAGCCACCCAGTCAGTCGACCGATATATAGGAAAAGTTGAGACCCCCGCTAGGGATCGGCAAATAAAGCATGTTCTGGATTGTTGCCAATGCTAGCCTGACCAAAATATTAGTCATGTTCAAGCTTTTTGACGTGTGTTTGGATGGAGACTAAAAATTAGCTTGTGCGGCTCATTTTCCATTCAGGTGCCGACGAAAACGTGGGCGCCGAAATCGTATGCCAATGAATTGGCTGGCCAGCCGATGGAAGCAAAGCTAGTGGCAGCAGCTCATATGGAAGACAGTGCTGCACGGATTCTAAAAACATATATTAACAATTTTTAAATGGTTATATCTAATAAACAGTATATCCAAATTACGATCAATTTATACTATTATATTTCTTATCATTAAATATACAAAATAATATCTCACTTGTGTATGTTTCGTTAGAAAATAACAATGACATGTGAGTCGCATATATCATGAATTGGTAAGATTGAAATTCATACAATATTTTTTCTTCGCGTTTTGGTATTGCCCGTGACTTAGTAATGACACAATCCAAATAGCATTTTTTTTTTTCACCCACAACCACGTTTTGGCGACTTCGAAATTTTGGTGGGGCCAATTAGAGCTCAAACCAAACAAGCCCATAATCCTAAAACCGAAATAACTGATTTTGTGTTTTATTAGGTTTTTGGTTCGGTTTCTAAAATGAGGCTAAACAATTTTTTGTTGGTAATTCAGTTTTAATTTCTAAAAATCAAATTAACCTACTAAACTAAGTTAATGTATGCACCATAGAAAATACTCCTTCAATCTAACCTAATAAGTCTAAGTAATAGCTATACCCAAATCTTTATGACCCCTTCCACTTTGCTTTCACCATAGCGTACAACTAGAGATGAAAACAGTTCGGATAGTTTATTGCCGATCCGGGTTGGAACCGAAAGCAAATAGTTTTTTCGGAATCGACATCAAATATTTTTGGCTCAAAATCAATGTTGGATTTTTTTTTTTTTTTGGAATTGACGTAGCAATTTCCGACAGAAACGGTATTGGCATCAAATATCTAGACTATCTGAGTTCGGATATTATCCGAACCTAGGGCTAAAACAGCATTCTAATGCTAAAAAAATTCAAAAATTTATTAAAATAATCACAAAAAATATTTATATATATATATATAATAATCACAAAATATATATATATATATATATATATGTTGTAGAGGATCCTATAATCTAACTTAAAAATTTCAACTCCAAATACGATCTATACACACAGGGTGTATAATGAAATTTGTCTTTTTTTTCTCATTGTAGTGTGTGTATAATGAAATTTGTCTTTTTTATTTCTCATTGTACATATCGTATTTTTATCTGAAATATTTTTTAGAGCTAAATCATAGCATCCTCTACATCACCAAAGTTGTTCGGAATTTTTCATGATAATTTTGATAGTGTTTGGAACTTTGAGGTCAAGAAAATGAAATATTTTTTATGTTTAAATGTGTCGCCATTAGAGGGTAGCATGTTTACTTTTTTAAACAGGATGTTTTTATCTTGATGTTAGCCAACATATGGGACGCAGATAAGGGTATGGACATGGTTGTCTATCGGTTCTCATCCTACTAGACGTTGGTGTTCGGGTGCTGTCCATACGACAGCAAGCTCACCTAAAGAAGATCCTTTCTTCTATTTTTTATATGTTATTTTTAGTCTTTTACTAACTTTATGAGTTTATGATGAACTAAGTTTAAATATATGTACTAAGTCTAAGTATTGTGTGTCTGTGTAAACTTGTATCAAACATAACGTATGAATTTGTGAAGTTGTGATGAACTAAATTGTGTTATTTTTTATCTAAGTGACTAAATGTATAAACTATATTTTCTCAGCTATTGTGTAGTAACTTTTTAGTATAAATATGCTCTTTATTTTTGTTATGATCTTTCATACAATTTGAGTAGTCTTTCATATTCTGGTAAATATTCATCGGTCGTATTCGTTTTCAATCCATATTCATTTTGTATTTGTTTCTGGCTTTATCTGTGATTATATTCATATCCAAACCTTCATATTCAAATCCATTTTCGACAAAAATATAGTTTCAAATACAATAAAGCCCTCTTCCAATCCATTCCAAGTCGTTTTCACCCTTACCTGCAAAGCACTGTCCTTTGCCCTTGCCTCTCGCCCAAGTGATCCATGTTTTCTGGCTCCTCGCTACATGGCGAATCCTCCGCCCCTCCCCTATGAAGATTTTGGTAATAACTGAAAAAATAAATAGATTAACAAGCTCAGATTCTTATATTTCAAGGGGTAAATAGGTTTTCAATTTTTGAAGATCAAATTTTTTATAAACCGAAAAAATCGAATACAAAATAACTGTATTTTCCAAATACCCACTCGCGCATCCGAGGGCCGAGGTCTACGTGCACCAAATGGCCGATGCCTACCGAGCAAGGTGACCCACCTTAGTGGCAGACCCGGTCTGATTTTGTTGAAGCCTAGGCCCATCCGCTCCTAACTCATTTCCACGGACGAATCAGTCGTTGGAGGTGGGTGCTTCTTGTAGGCCAGAGGACGGAGCCCCAACTGTGCAACTTTTTTTTAAAGACAAGTTATATATACGCACAAATACTATACGCACGCCCACATATACTAGTATGGGTGCGTTTTAGAATATATCTAAATAAGATCGAAAGATCTACCCTCAAATATCACGCCACACGTATTACCATTGAACATACTCGCATGTCCATATATTATTTTCTATCTAATATTTAATTCCAGAAGAAAGATGAACGCCCGTATCTAAGTCTGAGATTCAACCCAGGTGGGCAGAATCCTGAGTTCCTAACCAATCGTGCTCAGTTCCCGCCCAGTTGTGCGACTTGGGGAGCGTCATAGCGAGTGAGGCCAAGGCAAATTAAAAAATATATAAATAAAATAATTCAAGGCGTAGCACGCCTGCGGCCTACCAGAAACATGTACATGTATTATTACAGATCATTATCAGAAACAATTTATTTTCATTGTACTTTAATATATCTATCAATAACTTAGCCCTCAGTATATTCCCATCATATACATGTATTATTACAGATCATTATCAGAAACAACCAAATCGCTCTCCCATCAAGTCATCGACAACACACCAATTTTCAAGAAACATCGTTAGTCCTCATCTCATTGCACAGGGGATTGCCACATAAAAAATAACAAAACCGCTTTCAAATAGAGCTTGCAACTTGGATTCTAAATACAACTATGACTCAACTTTATGTGCAAATAAATGAGTCCATAGAAATATATTTATTTCCACAACTATCTCATTCAAATCGTTTTTTCCACGATGTAGCTAAGGTATTCTCGTACACCGCAGGTATTACATATCGACGTGAATTCCCATCATATGTTAATAGGCCGATCAAAAAGTGCCTCCTCAAATAACAAAACCGCTTTCAAATAGAGCTTGCAACTTGGATTCTAAATACAACTACGACTCAACTTTGAGTGCAAATAAATGAGTCCATAGAAATATATTTATTTCCACAACTATCTCATTCAAATCGTTTTGCCCACGATGCAGCTAAGATATTCTCGTACATCTGCAGGTATTACATATCGACGTGAATTCCCATCATATGTCAATAGGCCGATCAAAAAGTGCCTCCTCAATGCTTGGCCATCATGCACATGCATCATAATTAACTTGATTTAACAGCTAGCTTGGATTTAAGGCGGGTCAGAATGGTGTAACTTGGGTTTAACGCCATAATGTTTGAAAAAGGAAAAGGATACAATTGGCCATATGGGAAGCGATTCACTTCCTCAAACATCTAACTGTAACCACTCATTTTGTTTGAAATAAACCACTTGATATAATTTTTTAAATCCATTATTAGCTTGAACCTCCAAAACCTTTTTCAAATAATGGAAGTTCTATTTACTTCAAATAAAAAAATGGGACTGCTGACTGCAAGCTGAGCCTTGATATATAAAATACTACATTATACCTTAATTCAACTAACTGATTTTTTATGCACAATTTGAGGTATACAACTGTATATAATTAACTTGATTTAACAGCCAGCCATCCATTTGGATTTAACTGACACAAAAATATTGAAACCTAAAGCCACATCAAATCTAGTCAGATGAGATGACTACAGCTACCACTGAGTTTGAACAATGTGCTGCAATTCTCCATCCATACTGTTCATATTGGCTTCTTCTGAAGATTGAGGAACAGCAAAATTAATAGCACTATTTCTAAATAAAGCAATTCTTATTAGGAACATACGTGTTCACCTCATCCCCCACTCGTAGTGCCAGTACCATATCAACAAATTGATCACAAACTCGCAACCACCACAATTTAATCCCATGCATGTACCCTTGCTGCTGCACTTTGCAACAGGATGTGTTCTAAACAAAGGTGGTTGGACCTGATCTTGGTTCTGCGCTAGGAGACCAAGGAGCACACAAGAATCTAGCCGTTGCCATCTTGCTACCACGGCATGATTCTCGCTTTGTCAAGCACGTACATGATGGGTGTTGAAGCTTGAAAAGGAGGTCCTGTTGTGTACTCAAGCAAATAAAAAGGTTCCTATCTCGTTAGCTAAGCGCAGTGGTATTAGATTCATTCATTTTGATATGAGATTCTGATTAGTGGTTAAATAGTGGTTAGTGTTGAACATAATAAGGCGGAAATGTCATTAAGTTAACCACGATGGGAGCAATGATCTTGATAGAACACAAAAAAGACTCCTAATACCATACCCCAACACCTAAAAATGACCCAGCGAGGAACATAATAAGAAATAGAATCCTGAATCATTTAATCAATATTGAAAAATGCTTATGCAAGGTAAATAAACAAGCTGTGTGAAAGATCAAAACTATAGGATTGCAAGAACAAATCCTTACGGCTCAGGATGCATAGCTCTGCTCGACCAAATGTGAACAAATTGGACCTCGTAGACAGCAGCTGTGCCAAGCTCTTCCTCGATCCTAAGAAGTCGTTCCAACAAAATAAACAGCATGAGTAACTAGACAAAATTTGTGGATCCACGTTGAAGTTACATACACAGGAACAAGAATTCAAGTTGCCATTTGAAGAACCCATTATGAGAAATTATTCAGACGAAGTTACTTCTCGAGCTGAAAACAACAACTAACAAATTGAATGTCATGAAAGGCCAAAAAAAGAAAGAAAAGAAAAATCCTATAGCACACTAAATTGTCTCTGTTAGCAGCAACTGGGTAAAGTCTTACATGGTTCCCCATATGTAGAGTGTTAGTACAGTGGAAAAATCTCTATCGTCAATGCTCTTATAATGAGCAATCCTATGTATTTGACAAATGCATGAGTAAAGCAAAAAAAATCAAATTACTTGAATAAGGATCAACACTACACGGTTGCAATATTAAGTACAGAATGCACCTTCATTACAAAATCCTTGAACAAACCAAGAAAGAGTATAAGGCTACACAAACCAATACAATTTTCCTCTTTCCATAAGTTGAACATAGATAACAAGGTTCATGCATGAACCTGAAGGAATAGAGGAAAGTTAGATATAGCTATTGCTCGCCACCAATCGAATTCAAGTAACCAAGAGATTAATATAGTTTTCAACGCAGAAAGAACAGAAGACAAATAAAAATTTCAAGAGACATAAAGATCTTTTTTAGTTTGAGATCTTACCATTATCAGTTATACTCCTCATCTTTTTCTGTTGCTTCTTCACGTTCCTGTAGAACCGTCCTAGTAGCCGACACCACATCTGCATCACCTCACTATTGAGAATATAAAGCTTATTTAGATAAGGAGCTTCACGTGAGAAACAAAGTTGCATAAAAAATCAAGAGATTCATCTCAAAGCACTTCCACTACAGTTGGTAGAGTTACAATCATAGTGAATCGAAGAACAGGATAGTAAAACATTAGTTTTAAAAAATACCAATAAAAAAATTAACACACTGATACTTGTATTCCATATTAGTTGAGGCATTACCAAGAATATCACATATATAGTCAAAATGGTCCATGATACCTGCTGTTGGTAGTCGAAGTCACCAAACCAGGGGAAGCCTTCGGTCCAGAGAGAGAAGGAGCCGAAGGCGGCGAGACGCAACACGTATTTATGGGGAGATGAGTAAACTAATTGTTCTCTATCCCATCAGTTACAGTGTTAGCCTATTTATAGCCCGTACTCAACCACTCTGTGCCATAATTTACAGCATTACCCCTCTAACTGCCACATTCTCGGCATATTCGGGGGGTAAAGAATTAGCTCAAGTAAACAGAAACAGTTTTGGTACCATCGGGTACATTTGCACATTTAAAATTATACCCAGACCGCTACACAAGCTCTTAGGGCACCTTCGACCAGCCTCGGAGCTGCGTCTCGAGTAACCCTTCGGTCTCCGCCCGAAGGCCCACTAGAGGCTTCGCTTGCACTAATACTTGGCATCGCTGGTCGACCTTCGATCTCCGTCGAAGTCCCACCGGAGGCTGCACCTACACTGATACTTGGTGCCACGGGTCGACCTTCGGTCTCCATGTGAAAGCCCACGAGAGGCTTCGCCTGTACTTCCTGAAACACAACTGTATTATTCATCATTGGACAGCCACCAGGGAACTCCACCTCAGGATCCGAAGGGGCGCGTAAGATCATTCCCGAACAGTAGCCCCCTACAAGTAAGGTTTATCTTTGATGGGCCGAACCTGTGAATCAAATAATATAGTTGAACGCCGTCCCCTTTGGCCCATCAAAGACCTCTGAGGGCTCATTTTACCTTTTAGCAGATAGCCACTGCATGCTCATCATCCTTTTATTTTTTATTATTATTTAACTAATTTTATATATGTGAGGTTATGACCATTATGCCCCCAAACAACGATCAGGGCTCGATGACGCTAGGTGTCTTTGTCTCAAGCTGAATCGTCTTTTATGGCAATGGTTCAATTTTTGACCCATCTCGTTTCAACCAACGTTAACGCTTTTTCACCGCTATAAAAGTGCTCCACCAATTGCTTCAATTTTCACCGCTTGAATCTGCTAAAGTTGCAGCTCCCGTACGAAGACCCTCGCAGTCACACTTCTTTCTGAAGCCTAGTGCGGATGGCTTCGAGATGCAAGACAAGTCGCCCGAAGACCTACTGGATTGGGAAATCCAAGGTTAATGAAGAAGTCCTTGTGGGACTAGTGAAGGAGGGTTTGATAAGTGATGTTTTGAAAGTTAGGCTCCCGAAGGGCCAAGAGACTCTGGAGCCTAAACATGACGAAGCCATTGTCTTCGTCGACTACTTTCGAGCAAGGCTTCGCTTTCCTTGTGATGAAATGGTGCCCAAGTTTCTGAAGCTTTTTGAAATCTGTCTCCATCAGCTGACGCCGAATGTCATCGTTCGGCTCGACCTTTTCGCTTGGGTGGCACATTCCAAAGGAATGAAAGCATTGGCCAGGGCCTTCGTTGCAGTCCACAGGCTCCATCATCAACCGAAGCAGGTTTTCATGCGTAACGTGCAAAGTGAAGCCCACTATGGCTGCCTGAACTTCACTTTTCGTGTTGGCCTGGTCACGCTAGTCGTGGCATACAAAAACAAATAGCCGAAGGATTAGACGCAGTGGTGGTTCTACCACAAGGTGGACCGAGAGGAGTTTCTCGTGTCCAAGTGCGAAGAGGTGAAGGGGAACTGTGCCCCTGATGTTCAGCTGAAGGCCTCCCAGAACTCGGCATTTAAGGCCTTTACCAGGTGCGCGAAGCTTCTGACCACGCGCGATCTCGTCGAAGAGTTCGTGGCGTCCGGGGTGTGGCCCCTTAGACGGGGCTGGATCATCCCAAAATTTGGTGACAAGGGCTCGGAGGGACTCCACTATCCCCTTCCATAGTTATGAGGCTTCACAGGTATTCTCTTTTATCATGTTGTTAACTGCACTTAGGTTCTGTTATTTCCTTACATTGTTTACTTTGTGGCAGACTTGACGGTGGCTGAAGTGGAGACTAAGGCCACCCTTCTTCTTGGGAAATTTACTCAGGGAGAAACCCAAATTTGCGCTAATTAGGGGCTTGGTCAGTGACTTAAGCCTATTTTCGAGTCACGAGGCCTTGCCTATAAAGACAGGCCGAAGGTGACTATGCTCTCTTCAAGTCAAGGCGAAGGAGAAGGCTCCCTGAACGCTGAGGCCAGTGGAGAGTCTGCTGGTGGCAGCCAAAGGAAGGGGAAAATCGCCAACCCTTCGTAGCAAGCGGGTAAAAAGAAGAAGGTGCTTGCCCTGAAGAAAAGATCTCGTGAAATGGCCCTCGACATCTTGGGTGAGGAAATGACCCCCGAAGGCTCAATTGCCATTCGAGTTGTGCCCCTTCGACAGGAGCCTCCAAAGAGCATTCAGGATCCTCCCTCCTCGCCGAAGCCTGCCTTTTTTGCATGCGTGGACCTTGCCATGCTAATTCTTAGTGACGAGGAAGACGAACTTTCTAATCTGCGCACTACTGCCGAGATAGCGGGGGGAAGGGAAGCTGAGGGGGCCGAAGGAGTAAAAATTGTCGAAGAAGCTGGAGCTGAATCAACCTCTTCTTCTTCATCTTCGAGCTCTTCATCTAAGGATAGCTCGTCCGGAGGCCATAGGGCCACAGAGATCGAAGAGGAAAATACCTCGCCACCCTTGACGCATCATGGCGAAAAGGGGCTTATGAGTCACAGCAGCCTACTCGACGCGAAGGCTATTGACACTGAAGCCTTCAAAAGTTCTTCATTTGAGACACGCTCGGGGCAAGTCAATGACGCAACGAAGATGTTTGGCAGCTTCGTTCTCCCCGAGCTTGAGATTTCTCTAGTGCGAAAGCCCGCTGTTGAGCTCATCGATGCCTCCGATGTGGCCATGCAAAGGTATTTCGCATCACGACTTCAGCTTCTCTTTGCTTACTTGTGCTGACACCTATGAGCTATTGCACGCTATGCTCATTTCGCGCGCGTAGCGCAAGCAGGCAGAGCACTCCGAGGCCCACGTGAAGAATGCGGAGGCACAAGGGCCATGTTTTAGGCCCGGGCGGAGAAGGCCGAGGCTCATAAAAGGGAGTTTGCGCGATGAGCGAGGGAGGCAGAATTGCGCTTGCAGCAGCTTGAAAAAGAAGTGAGCTCCCTTTGCTCAGGCAAATAGAGCATGGAAGAAGAGATCACCTATCTTTGCCAGAATCTAATGGCGTCCGAAGCTCAGGTTTCAGAGCTACAAGCCCACTGCACCGCAAAAAAACTAAAATGCAGCGACTGTGGGAAGAGCTGGACGAGGCGAAGGCGCTATCCGATGACATCCTCTCTGTGCTAGGAGAACTGGAGCTGAAGGCCGTTGCAGCTTGCAAAGCAATTAACAACACCTTCAATGGAATCGGTGGTTCGGCCACTCCTCCAGCGCTTGACCTTGTCGGGTTGGGTGGACTTATTGGATGGATCTGCGAAACCAGCGGTATCCTTTTGCCCATGGTTCAGCTATACGATGACTTCTGCACCATGGTCTCAGCAAGGAGTTTAGTCCAGTCAATTGAGATGACTAGCTGTGACCATCATGCCGCACTCCAAAAAACAACCTTCTGCTATCCTTTGGATATGTCAACGTCGGCTATGTCAAGAGCATCGAAGGCCACTGCATGAGCATTCACCACCAACTATTGGTGTAAGCATGGCCGCAAACTCACCCTCCGGGAGGCGGAAATCAACCACTAACGAGTATGTATTTTTTTGGTTCTACTTTCAAGATTTTGCCACGCGTATTCATGAACGCTTTGTCCTCCAGGCAAAATCAAAAGATGATCCTTCCACCAAAGCGACAACCAAGGCGGTCGAAGAGAAAGGGAAGGTGTGAAGAATGCACGAAGTGTTGTTTTTGGTTTTGAAAGTTTGGTTACCAATCAAAACATATTGTAATATATACGCTTTTATTTATTGTCAATTGTTTTGACCGCCTTCGCTCCCTATGCAGGTCCTCGCTTCGAACACTACACAGGTAGCTGAAGATGTTGTTCTTATCACTGTGATGCGGGACAATTTTTTTATGTCTTGGTCGTGCTGGGACTCCTTTCACCGTCGCCACCTAGCTATTGATTTCGAGAGGTACTGGAGAGCGAAGCGCATGTCCTATGATTTAAGGAATGCTGGCTCCAAAGTGTTATGGAAGTCGCTTAACCCTTCGGTTTTAGAGACCCGAAGGGCTAAGCGCAAGGCCGCAGGATTGTGCGCGAAGAGTTTGAGCCTCTGCATATGTTCGTCGATCCGAAGTCTGAGCCAGAAGACGATAATCATGAATCTCTACCCCATCAGTTTCAATTTTGCTACCGCCAAGGGCCTTCGCAAATAGTACGACATGACGAAAGCATGAGCGCCTTGGCTACATCTTCGTTTACCACTTCATCTAATTATATTGGATCACCCTTGGATCCAATTATGCCTTTTCATGCCAGCCAAGGCATAGCCTTTCAATTTGGCTTTAGTCATTGGTATAAAGATTTTGTAGATCCTGACATTGATGAATTTGCTAAATAAAGTTGTTATCGATGGTCTTTCATCGATTAGGACCTTTGGCTGTATCGCGTTCAAAACGTGACCCAGAAAATGCCGTCCCCTCTCCCCCCCCCCCGGTAGGGACCTTCGGCAGAACCATTATAGAAGCGCCAAGTGGAAAACGCCCCCCCCCCATACTTTTAAGCTGTAGGGACCTTCGGTAGAACCATAAATGTGACTGCACAATTTGCAGCGATGGTTATCCAAGCTTCGACTTTTATTTCTCTGAATTTTCGTGTTCTGTATGGTGTTCGTGTTTCGGGATTAATGTTAGGTATTCTGTGCCTTCGGCGCAGGGCAGGCTTTCTTAGCCCCCGAGGGGCGCGCAGCCTTCTTTCAAAGCCTAGCAGCACTTCGGCCTTTTATTTTTTTTCTCCCGAATGTACGTTTTTCCTTCGGTGCGGGGGTAGGCACTCTTAGCCCCTGACTTTTAGTCGAGAGGTGTGCCACCTTCTTTTAGGTCGAGCAGCACTTTAGCTTTTTATTTTTTTCTCCCGAAGGTACGTTTTGCCTTCGATGCGAGGGCAGGCACTCTTAGCCCCTGACTTTCAGTCGAGAGGTGTGCTGCCTTCTTTTAGGTCGAGCAGCACTTCGACTTTTTATTTTTTCTCCTAAAGGTACATTTTGCCTTTGGTGTGGGGACATGCACTCTTAGCCCCCAACTTTCAGTCGAGAGGTGTGCCTCCTTCTTTTAGGTCGAGCAACACTTTGGCTTTTTTTTCTCCCGAAGGTACATTTTGCCTTCGGTGCAGGGGCAAGCACTCTTTGCCCCCGACTTTTAGTCAAGTGGTGCGCCACCTTCTGTTAGGTCGAGCAACACTTTGGCTTTTTTTTAGCATTACATAGATTCATGTAACTAAATCGTAATCACCTTGCCTCGTGGCGCGAAGATGCTGCAGAAAGAGATGCTTTAAAATATAGACAACTTCGAAGCGAGCGATAAGCTTTGAACTTTGCTGTGGGTTTACACCCGTCTAAAGTCGAAAGGTAAGATGTCATTCTTTGACATTTCATACCTTGATTTTTATGGCGAGTTTTTAGCTCACCTTTGTCGATTGGTATGCTTCCTTCTTGTGAAGGTTTGCAACACTTCGACGATGAATTATGCATAATTTTGACGAAAGTACACATTTTTTTTATGGGGGTGATTCCATTTATATCAGAGTTTTTACAAAGGTTGTTGCCTCATTAAAAACCTCAAGCCCTGACGAAGGGTTCCCCCTATGAGGAAAAGAGTACAGCAACCGTCCACTGTTTTGATTGAACTGCAGAAAAGAAAATTACATAAATGCTACACTGATACGTGTACCTCAACCGCCAATATGAAGACATCTTCTATGGTTACTACACGTAAAACTTGCAAAGGTTGTCGGCATTCAAAGTGTGCGGAAGCTCATCCCCTTCAATGGTGGCTAGGTGATAAGACCTGGGCCTTAACGACCTCTTCACCAAAAAAGGTCCGTCCCACTTAATTTGCAGTTTTCCCATGTTCGAAGTATTGGTGAGCCTCTGAAGTACCAAGTCTCCAGGAGCCAACTCCTTCGGGGACACTTTCTTGTCTCTCCATTTCCTATTTTCCTCCTGGTATCTAGTCAAATTTTTGATGGTCTGCATCCTCACTTCCTATAGTGCATCTTTCAATACTGATTCTTCATTCTAGACTGATTCAGCCGTGACTCTAAATGATTTATTTTTACATTCCTTCGGAGTTATCGTCTCTTCACCGAAGAGCAAATGAAATGGCATGAACCCTATTGGTCTTGTTACTTTTGTTCTCACAGACCACAAGACCTTCAACAACCCTTCCATCCACTTTCCTTTTGGTAGACCCTGCAGACACCTTGCAACACCAATTAAGACGATGTTGTTTGCCCTCTCCATAGCTCCATTTGATTGAGGGTGCTATACTGAAGCGTAATGGACTTTGATTCCCAGACCTTCACAGAATTTTGTGAATCCTTCGCTGTCAAACTGCGTGCCGTTGTCAACAGTCACGTCGCGAGGAACGTCGAAGCGACAGACGATATTTTGCCATAAGAATTTTTGGACATTTTTTGATGTTAAGTTCACCTGCGGCATCGCCTCTACCGATTTCGAGAAGTATTCAACTACGACAACGGCGTAACGCAAGTTTCCCCGGGCAACTGGTAACTGTCTGATAATGTCGATTCCCCACCGTATTAATGGCCAGATTGGTGGTATGAGTTGCATCTTTGTCGAAGGCCTATTTTAACCCTTGGCCAAGTATTGGCACTTCACGTAGCTTCGGACTATGTGCTCCGCATCAGAGACAGCCTTCGGCCAAAAGAATCCTTACCTGTATAGTTTCTCGACGGGTGCTTGAGTGCCGATGTGCGAGCCACACAGTCCTCCATGTATTTCTCGGAGCAAGTTTTGACCCTCTTCTTGGGATATGCATTGAAGCATTGGTGCACAAACTCCCATCTTGTATAATTCGGATCCCACAATTTTGTAGTTTCTGGCACGTTGCGCCATGCGCTTCTCCTCAATATTATCTTCGGGCTCGTAGTAACCATGAAGGTATTCCATTGTAGGGGACCACCAATCTTCGCTTTCAATTATAGTCACCGATTATGCTGCCTGCAAAGGGGCCTCGATTGCTGGCACCTTCACCTTCTGATAAAACACATATGGCAGTATCAGCAGATTTTGCACCGCAGCCTTTGCGAGGTCGTCGATCTCAAAGTTGTCATTCCTCGATATACTCTTGACTGTGAACCCTAGGAAATGCTTTTCCATGCTTCACACTGCTGCCATGTACTTGACCAGTTCTGGCTCCTTCACCTGGAACGTCTTTTCAATTTGGCTTGCAACCACCTTGGAGCCTGTCTTAACTAGGACCCTGCGGGCGCCCAACGCCCGTGCCTTACAAAGCCCGAGGATAACTACTTCGTACTCTGTAATATAGTTTGTCAATCAAAACTCGAGCCTGGCGGCGTATCACAACTTCACTCCCGAAGGTGAAGACACTACCGCCGCCGCGCCAGCACCTGTAGCCCCCCAGGCTCCGTCATAATACACGATCCAAACTGGGTCTAACGGTGCCTCATCTGGAGCTTCAGCATCCGACGTCCAGTCTGCCATGAACTGCGCTAAAGCCTGAGACTTTATCGTTGTTCTTGCAACAAAAGCTATCATAAATGGTGCAATCTCTGCAACCCATTTTGCAATCCTCCCTATAGCTTCACATTTTTCAAACATGTCGCGAAGGGGTAAAGAGGTGGGCACTGTTATCTTGTGAGCTGTAAAATAATGGCAAAGCTTTTGCGATGCCATTACTAGTGCATAGGCCATCTTCTCCACTTCGAAGTAAAACCTCTTCGACCCTACCAAAGCCTCCGATACATAGTATACTGAAAATTACTGCAATTTATCACCTTCTTGCCTTTCTTGCACAAGTACGACACTTACTGCCAAAGGGGATGCTGCTATGTATAGCAACAACTCAGCCTCGGGATCGGGGCTGGACAGGGCTGTGAGCTTCGTCAGATATTTCTTCAACTCGTTGAAGGCTTCCTGCTGCTCCGCGCCCCATTTGAAAGGGTTGGAGCCTTTTAGCGTTTTGAAGAAAGGTAGGCTTCGCTCGGCTGATTTTGCGATGAACCGGTTCAGAGCTTCCAATCTCCCTACTAGGCCCTATGCTTGTTTCCTGCTCAGGGGAGGTCTCCTGTCAATTATCGCTTGAATATTTTGAGGATCTACCTCGATGCCCCTTCGCGAAACCAAGAAGCCCAGTAACCTTCTTGATCGCATACCAAACGCACATTTTTCTGGGTTTAGCTTGAGACCTGCACTTCGTAGGTTTTCAAAAGTTTCTCGAAGGTCATCAAGGTGTGTGTCTTCTCTGATGCTTTTGACCACTATGTCATCGACGTATGCCGAGACATCTCGCCCCAGCTGTGATTTAAGCACTATCTGTACCAACCTGGCAAAGGTGGCACCAGCATTCCGAAGGCCGAAGGCCATTCTTACGAAACAATATATACCGAAGGAGATTCTAAAACTTGTTTTCTCCTCATCCTCTCCAAACCTGGTGGTACCCAGAATATGCATCCAAGAAACTTAATATTTCACAGCCTGTAGTGGAGTCCACCAGCTGATCAATTTGTGGCAGCGGAAAATCATCCTTCGGACAAGCTCTGTTTAGGTCTCTGAAATCTACACACATCCTCCACTTGCCATTAATTTTCTTGACTAACACCGGGTTGGCCAACCACTCAGAATGCAACACTCCGCACACCACTCCGGCATCAAGCAATTTTTGTACCTCAGACTTCGCTGCCTCTTCCCTCTCCTTTGAAGCCTTCCGAAGCTTCTACTTCTTGGGCTTCGCCTTAGGGTCTACATTTAGAGTATGTTGAATGATATCTCTTCTGACTCCTTGCAAATCCTTCGGAGACCAAGTGAAGATATCTTCGTTGTTGCGGAGAAACAATATCAATCTTTGCTCAACCTCCTCTGTGATTTCTACCCCGATGACAACTTCTTTGTTTGGCCTTGTGGTCTAGCCTTTGCCATCGTCTGTACCTACAGTTGCTCTTCGTGTTTTTTAGGATTTACAAAAGGTCCAACCACTACATGGACATTTCGCCGGCCCGGAGTATTTCCCACTTCAATTTTGCGGGCCACTTGTTGATCTCCAAGCACTGTTATGACACCTCCGGGACCAGGTATCTTCATGCACAAATATGCATGGTGCGGTATTGCTCAGAATGTATTTAGGACTCCTTGTCCGAAAATTGCATTATAGGGATAGTTGATGTCAACCACATCGAAGGTGATGTCCTCCGTTCGAAAGTTTGATCCTTCACGAAATGACACCGGGATTACTATCTTTCCCAAGGCGTTGATTGCTTTTCCTCTGAAGCCTAGCAGCAGGGACCCAGCCTGTTGAAGGTTACTTTGTTGCAAGCCCATCCTGTCTGAAGCATCGACGAAGATGATATCTGTCGATCTTCCGTCATCTATGAGTATTCTGTGCACTTCATTTCCTGAAATGTTTGCAGTAATGACAAAGGCGTCTATATGCGGGTAATCTAGAACTCTCATGTCTTCCTGTGAGAAGGTAATGGGCACATGAGACCATTTCGATGGAACAAACATAGGCCCTACACCAACATGGTTAACCCTTCACACGTACTCTTTTCATTGCCTCTTCGGTTCAGTTTCCTGATTAGATCCTCCAGTGATTGCCAATACAACATTATACGCACGGTTTACTGTGCCCACCGATCTGCTGGTTTCTGGAGGGGTTTCGATTGCTGGTCTTGGTGAAGGTGGTGGGAGTTCTCTTGGGTAAGTCGTCAGCTGACCAAAGGTCTAGTCTGGCGGAGCCGAAGGCACAAGAATATATTACTGTGTCGGTGTAGCCATTCGTTGCCATTGGTTAGCGAATGTTGTGCTTGGGTCGTGGGTCTGATTGGATTCCCATGCTTCGCCCTACCCAGAACGCGTGGCATGATGCACAATTCTTGCAGGGTTGAAGGGTTGTTTCGCTAAGCTTTCCTTCATGGCCATGACCTATGGACACTGCTTAGTTCTATGACCGACACCTTCGCCATGTAACTCACAATATAATGTGGCCGGGTCCCGCGGATCCCATCCTCGACCCACTCGGCCGCCACGGCCTCTACCACTTAGGCCTCCTCGAGCTCCCCTGCCTTGTGCTTCGGTGAACTCTTGAGCGAACTCACTTGGTCCGGAGTCTATCTGGTTGATTTCTTTTTGTTTCGATATGTATTCAAATGCTTTGGCTTTTTTGACATGTTTTGGTCTTTCTCTAGACTGGCTAGCGTTTGTGTCTCTGGTTGATGCATTTGTCTTAGGCGTTTTTTATGTTGCCATCTCACTCTTCCTTCGTAGGTGGTCCAACTCAGACCTTGTGTACTCTTCCATCATATTAAAGAGCTCCTGCACACTCTCGGCCTCTTTCATGTGAGCTTTCCCGCCAAAAGCCCCCCTCTAATGCCCTGGATAGTGGCATCGATGATGGTGTCTTCGCTCAAGCCCTTCGTCTGGTAGCGAATATGAATGAAGCGACACATATAGCTCTGCATTGTCTCCGTTGGCTGTTGCTTTAGGGTGAAGAGGTCGTTGGCGGTAACCTTCTCTGCTCGATTTCCTTGGAAATTACTATATAGGGCATTGCGCAACTGATCCCATGAATAAATGGATCCTGGAGGCAACGCGGAGTACCACGACCTCTGTATCCCTTTGACCGCTAACACAAAGGACTTCACTAGTGTCATGTCGTCTCCTCCAGCGAATTAAACCGCCGCCTCAAAACTCATAACAAACTCCTTTGAATCTGACTCTCTGTTAAACATTACTACCCTAGGCATCTTGAAGCCCGAAGGCCATGGTTGGCTTTGCAAGCCAATGGAGAACGGTGATTCTTGATCACCCGCGCATGACCTAAGCCAAAGGTCCCGCGTCGGGCCGCGCTGCAACTATTAACGGAGGAGTCATGAGGCAAGTCGGTTCATCTATGCGCTGCAACATGTCAATCTCTTCTTGCATTTTCTCCAGTGTTCTTCTAGCCTCGTCGGCTCATCGGTGATACTCTGTGGCCTTCCGACTCCCTATCAAGCTATCCAGTGTGCTCTTTTTCTGCGCAATCTACCTCTCCTATTCTTCGGCTTCTAGCCTGGCTATTTTTTCCTCTTCTGTCTTATCTTCATATTCATATTCTTTGAAGTTACCAAGGTCGTCTGACTCTTCAACAACATGTGCCATTCCTCTTTCTCCTGTCGAAGCCTCGAAGCGAGCGTGAAAGTTAGCTTCTACCCTTCGCATTGCTGTTGCTGCATCTTCTTGGAGAGCTATTTCGTGATGATCTTCATCCTCTAGGGGCACCTCATTCACATCATCGTGTCCTTGCTGGCTGCCGTTAGCTCCACCAGTCGAAGTGTTGACCGGCTCAGATAGCACCAAATGGAGTGTGTCGGCCGAAACCCCTGCTGAGATCAGCTACTTTGGCAATGTCGCTAACATACCAAGTGGCTTCATCTTCTTTTTAGGTGGCATGGCTTCAGATTGTTCGATCTCCACGGTCAGCGCCAACTGTTGGTAGTCGAAGTCACCAAACCAGGGGAAGCCTTCGGCCCAGAGAGAGAAGGAGCCAAAGGAGGCGAAATGCAACAGGTGTTTATGGGGAGATGAGTAAACTAATTATTTTCGGTCCCATCAGTTATAGTGTCAAACTATTTATAGCTCGTACTCAACCACTTCGTGCCATAATTTACAGTGTTACCCCTCTAACTGCCACATTCTCGACATATTCAGGGACATTTTGGTACCATCGAGTACATTTGCAAATTTACAATTATACCCCAGACCACTACACGGGCTCTCCGCCCGAAGGCCTACTAGAGGCTTCGCCTGCACTGATACTTGGTGCCGTGGGTCGACCTTCGATCTCCGCCCGAAATCCCGCTGGAGGCTTTGTGTGCACTGATACTTGGCACTGCGGGTCGACCTTCGGTCTCCATGCGAAGGCCCACCAGAGGCTTCACCTGTACTTCCTGAAATACAACTGTATTATTCATCATTGAATAGCCACCAGTGGACTTCGCCTCAGGATCTGAAGGGGCGCGTAAGATCATTCCCCAAAACCTACATTAAATTTCAAGAGAGCTTTTCGTATTAAAAAGATTTAAAGAACAAACTTGCATCACCACTCTCCGCGTAGTTGCGTTACTCCAATCACTATACAATCTTCAAGGCACAATATTATGGTCTCTTTATGCTAGATTTTAGCCCGAACAAGGCTCTCAACAGCAGAAGCCTGGCTCTGTAGGTGACAAGATTGCCAAAGTTTTTGCATTTAATGTGGAATAAAAGGCACTTAAAAAGCTAAAATAACTACTGTTAACTGATACAGAGTAAAAAAAACATAGAAAAACAAAAACAAATACCTGAATAACTCATTTTTTACGGCCAGGAGCTGGAAGGATGAGGCCTGAGTGTCAATATGGTGAGATTGGGGCAATGCTTGTATTCTACCTTTATTATGATTTCCTTCTTTGAGAATTGGGAAGGATCATTCTACAACCTCAAGTTTTCAGCTTCAATGTATGTCTGAAAGTAGTTAAGTTTATAAAATAATATCCTCATGCCACAGAAAAGTTTAGGAAGTATATTCAATGGCTCCATAAATCATGTATAAAGCTGGTTCTAGCTAACCAATCAAATAGTTCCCATAATAGTATAATCTTTACTCAACAATAAATTAGCTATTAGCATGCTAGTTGAAATCTCAACGTCGGCACATACAGATAGAGAAAGCTATTGCCTCCTACTATCCTATAGCTACATACAGGATCACAGGAGTACAGAAAGGTCGATCAAACAAAGACACAAGGTGCATTACATACACCCCATCAACCCTTCTTCTTAAACAGTTCTTCGTTAGTTAGTTTGATTGTTTTCGTAATTAAACCCCTTCTAAATACCACAGGTCCTCACTACGCGTACATGACACCAGCAATTACACAAACGCAAGTTGAGCATTGCAAGGACTGATAATAGAACATGTGGAACACACCGCAGCGATATTTCCACAAACACATACTGAAATATGTACATACATTACACACACATACTGACAAACGTACATACACTACACAAACACATATTGACATATGTACATGTATGTCCACGAGCGACATGGGGCGGCCGGCTATCCCGGCATCGTCTTCATCAGCATCCCTAGGGCCGGTGAGGAGGCGGCACTGGGGCGCAACGCAGCACAGGTTGAAGCGGAGGTGGAGCACGATGGGGTGTCGCGTCTTGGTGCCACCCCTACATGGTTGAACTGGAACCCCATGAGCACCTCCACCAGATCTCTTCTTGCCGTCCGTCTGGTGGTTGACCACCACCACGGTCGGCACTGGCGCTGCCGCGCCACCTAGCTCGGCCACTAGGGCCTGCAGCTCGTTGTACGCCTCGTAGAGGAGCTCTCGCGCCTCCTACGCCTCCGCGTTCGGCGGCGGGTCGCCATTGGGGTGGTTTTCCTAGGGTTTTAAAGGGGGTGGGGTGGGGAACGGAGAAGGTTTCAAGCATGCGATAGTGTGGGAAGGCGGGGATCGGGGAGGGCTCCATGATTGGAGTAACGCAACTACATGGAGGAGGAGCGAGAAAACCACGGATTGGAGCTCACCTTCTCTGGTGTCAGTGAGGCCTAGGGTTTCGCGCTCTGTCGTGTGAGGGAGGGGAGGATAGGGAGGGGAGTAGTGGAGTTGGGTGCGGCGATAGATGTGGAGAGCTGATCAGGAGAGGTAGCAGTGTGACGAGAGGGGGCGAGCGAAGAGCGCACGGGCAGACGGGGTCGCAGCCCGGTCGTGGTTGACCAGAGCGGCGCATGGGCGGAGGCACGGTTATCGATGACCAGAGTGGCTCAAGGGCGGTGACGCAGAAGAGAGTCTAGTGGAGGAGGAGAGGGCATCATCGGAGGAGAAAGACGATGGGATCGGGGGATCAAACGCATTTCTGTTCAAGATGGGATCGAGGACCGGAGAACGTGGGGTGGGGGGGAGTGAACGAATGAAGCGGAGGAGCGGAGGCATCGCATTCGGGAGTTGGGAGAGGAGCGGTACGTTCGGGGCTCGGAGAGGAGACGAAACGATAGTGGGCCCATGAGTATCGGATGAACTGACGCTTTGGGTCATCAGATTTGATGAAGCCATATAATAAAAGATCTGAGTGCTTCATTTTGAGAAAGCAGGATTTCTATAGATTAGGTGGACGGAGGAAAGGTCATTTGTGTGGGAGCAAAAGATTGCATGGACATAGAAAAGAGTCGAGAAGGATACCAGCATCCATCGCAATGGAGAATTGCTACATGCATGGATGGGAAATCAAATTCCTTTCACGCAGATCTGTATTCTTACATTAGAAAATGAATGAAAATTTTCAAGTAGGATTCAAAGCTACGATTAGTCAGTTAACATGAGACTACTCTTTCATTGAGCTATGAGGAAGAGCTACTGTAGAATAAGATGAGATTAGATCTCCTAAGTTCAACGCTCGCTCTTAACCCATTAATAATATGAGTATCAAGGTTTTTTTAACTTCTAAAATTTCTTCATAGTGGCTCCATTCCATGACTCATTTTATAACCAAGTCCAAAATGACTCTAGTTTACTTTATTTCACTTCATGGACATTGCTATCATTTAATATTCATCCATTTGTTTTTATTGATGTAAAAGATATCATTTATATCCTATCTCTTTCTACATGCATGGAAAGTAAAGAAATTCTCATTGAAACGTAGAGAAAATATACGTATAGAAAACTTTTTGAATATTTCAATTAGACAATTTTTGAAAAAAGATCAGAATTCCAGTAGACGCATACGTGACTGTTTGACGGCACATAGTTCCGCTCCCGTCCTCGCGAGGGCCGGCCGTACCGGGAAGCCCCACTCGTGCAGGCCTGGCACAGCTAGCTAGGCTGCCTGCTATTACTAGAATCCTAGCTAGCTAGCTAGTCCACCGATGATTTTCGACGCGACAAAGCCGTATGTACGACGCCGGTCGTCGCACGGGCACATGCACGCACGCACGCACAGTGGCCGCTGTTGCCGAAAGGTAAGGCTGCCCTACGACGTAGCCGTGCTGGCGCGCGTGGCACGCAGCTAGCTAGCTAGGTAGGCTGTGACGTGCACTCCATCGGAGGGATCGAGCATTTTTTTTTTCGATTTTGATCCTTTTGAAACTATTTTAGAAACTGAATAAACGGTAAAACTATTTCGGGTTTTTATTTTTGGCTTCGCCCATATATGATGGCACGGATGTAGACCGTGTTCGTACCATTATTATTAACGTGGATGTTATAGTTAGCATAGTACGTTGCGTACCACGATGGTGATGTTGGATCCGCGCTGTAGAAGGGGATCGATCCAATGTGACATATATTCTGCGTCAATGTCTTCAGCGCAGATGTTTTGTGTGCCACGCCAGGGTTCTGGCGCGGACCGCTCTATATAGCGCGCAGGGCCGAGGCCACCCACCTCGTGTCATTTTGTTCCTTTGAATAGAGTAGGAGCAACAACGGCTCTTTCTCTCCCTTCACACCCCCCTCCCCCCTCTCAAATCTGTATTTTTCGGTCGTTTTGACCATGATTTATCATCAAAATCGTCTTGTCTAGGTTAACTTCTCCATCTCTCTTTATTTTCTCATTTGATTTTACTATATTTAGGTGGGTTTGAGTAGAAACCCTAGATGTAATTTGTGGTACAAAATTATCCATTCTAGTTGATGGTTTGAAATGGTTAGAAATGCAATGTAGGTTACATATAATTGAACATATATTGAAGAACAAAATTTATTTGCATATTAGATTGAGGGTGCCCTATAGGATGATGTTGTGATGGGATGTAGTGTAGGCATAGAATAAATTGATGAATTTGTGTACTGAATTTGCTCGTTGAAGTAGCGGATAGTGAATTTGTGCGTTGAAGTTATGTGCATTGATTTTTTAGAAGATGGTAACTAAATTTAGTATATATGATTTGGTAGTGTTGAATGTAAAAAATTTGGTGCATGTAAATCATAATGGATTTGTGTTTATGTAGTTGTATGGTATGATAGACCATTTGTAGCGTAAGCAAAAGTGGACATATATCGGCAAGAAGTATCCCGATCTTAGTTGTAAGGATGCCCCGTTCTTCCCGCTCGCCCTGCCCTAACTTGTGACTGTGGTAAGTCCAATATGGTCCTTCAGACGCTATATGAAGGTACTGTTGACAACACTTACTAACTATGCAAGAATTATCTTGTGAGTGTATATTTGTTATGGGTTATTGATGGGTCTGAGATGTATGACCCTAGAAGTCTGAAAGTGAAACGGTTTACTCGGTATCCGAAGCCATATAACAAGTTCGTTTGTTGGGTGCCTCCTCCACCAAATCCATAAAAATGACGGATAAAGAGAAGTGAGAAGTGAGCAGAAGACGTGTAGCAGATCCTCCGTTGTACAATTGTAGGAAGCAAAGTGTGCTTTGTGAACCTTTTGAGGGATCTCCTTACTTTCGTTGTGAAAGGATGATAAAGGTAAAAACTAAGCAGATTGCTTTTTTACAGTTTAAATGAGGTAGAATTAAATATCATATACCAATCATGAATTTGAATACAGTGCCATAGTGCTACTTGTAACTTTAGGATTTATTGTACAGTCCTGATGGTGAATGGATAGAGGGAAAGAGGATCAAGTGAAGGGGAAAAGGGTGATAGAACTACGTCGTCCAAGGAGAGCCATGGAAGGTCAAGAGGTAGTAGGTAAGTCAGTGCAAATGGAGATAATGAAGGCACATGTTGATAATTTGCCTATGCGTCTCGCGGACAATGATGATGATAATGAGCTGATCTATGATGGGCTGGACGATTAACATTTTGGGTGAGTTGGATGGGTATGTGGTTGCGTTGGACCTTGTGATGGTTAGTGTGTGATTAGCGTACTGTGTTATAAACTATTTGTGAACTTACTTAATGTGTAATCATCATCGATTGTACTATATGAATCATATGGATTGTTTTATTTATGTGTTTGGTATGTTTATTTGAGAAATTTGAATGCGACATGACGAGAGCAACAATGACGTAAAAATGAAATAGGAAGATGGCTACTTTTTTAGAGAAGCTCCATTTTGTAATTTTTTTGGGACCACTGTTGCATTTTATCCGAGGCACCTAGTCGAAAAACACTTTCGTGCCAAACTGTTCGACGCGGAGACTGCACAATGCCGCGCCAAGCATACAGAGACCGCTGGCTGGCGACCATTGTATTGGAGCCACTACATAGGTTCAAGGTACTGTTCAAATCAAGATGACCGTGTTTCAATGATAGCATCTAAAGAGAACTCGAATGGAACACGTGAAGATGACTGATAGTCCAACTTATGAATACGGCAGAGTGTTATCAAATGGGAACATGAAGGTGATATATTTGGGGTTGTTGGAAATTACACTCATTTCTAGAGAAAACAGTCGCGAATGCCTAGCCGCCAACCACCTCACCACCCACACTTGTGCCACCACACTCAGTTACCTCATACTTCTGTGACTTCTTATCAAAGCACACATTTCCCCACTTTCGCTTGTCCACATTTTTCAACTTCTCAGCTTTGCTTAGCCTATCAACAAAGTGCTCATTTAACTTCTTGAAGGTTTAGGCCACGATTGCTATAACAAGCAAAGACCTAATTCCCTTAAGTACTTTTTTGAAAATCTCAGCCATGTTACTAGTCATCATACGATATCAGTGCCATTCGTTGTCAAATGCCCTAGCTCACTTATACTTCTCTGCCATATGACCTTCCAACCACTTACGTGGACCTTCATCAAGCAACGCAACCAACTTCTTCAACTCCTCAAAGAACAACTTCTTCTCCTCAAGCATGCAAATATGTCTCAGTTCCTCCGTCTGACCCTTTGTAGTGCCTTCTTGGTGGAAGTTGGCTACAAAGTGCCTCATGCACCACCTATGGTGCACATTGCAATGACTAGGGATGTCCTTGTCTACAGCATTCAGAATACCTTTGTGCCTGTCGGATATGATACAAACTTCACGATGTGGCCCGACTACATTAATCCTAACTAAGTGCAGGAATCATTCCCAATTCTTGTTGTCTTCCTTCTCCACTAGAGCAAAAGCAAGATGAAGCAGCTAATCCTCCCCATCTGCACCTATCGCGATCATCAAAGTGCCCTTGTGCTTCCCTATCAAGAATATGGTATCAACCGAGATGACCGACATGCAATGTATGAATGGCTCCACACACTGTCCGAAGCACCAGAATGCACGATAAAAAACATGCTTTACAACATTATCAACCATTACGAACTTCTCCTGATACGGCTCTATGTGGTACACCATGCTCGGGTTGCACTCCTTAATTGCTTCAAACAAGGTAGGAAGACGTATATATGCTTCACTTCAATCGCCATAAATCATTATCCTTGTTATCTCTCTAGCTCTCTAAGCCTTCCCATAGCTAACCTTGTAGTCGAAAAGCTCCTCCAATCTTAATCAAAGCTCTAGGAGTAATGTTAGGCTCCGCTTTTCATAGTGCTACATAGCCGATATGCAATGAATCTTGCATTCAACTGCAAATGCTTTTCCAAACATTCATCATCAGCATATGTGTGCGGATCCACAACACTAGTGACTCTTCATGTGCCGTGGTCTATCTTGCAGGCCCAGACCGTCCACGCACATCCTATTCACTCATATTGCACAGTGTATCGCACATTACAGTTAGAGTGAGCTACTTTATATGGCCGGTTGTGCTTCATGGAATATTCTTGTAGCCACATCTTTAATGATAGCATTATGGGGAATTCAATACCTTTCTGCACAAGTGATCTTCAAGAAACATCAGGTACCAAGGCCGTAGTATGACCTCCATCTACTACAACACCTTCGAGCCCACTAAGGTCCCTAAATTTAGAGACACAAGGATGACGGCTAATCACCGACTCAAAAGCACGGCAATCCTCCTCCCTTATGTCGCTGACGGGACCATCATCATCGGAGTCCTCCTCGTATTCGACCTCATAAGGGACATCGTCCTCCTGTCATGTCGCCAAATACACGAGGGTCCAATTCATCGGATACATTTGCTAGATCAAAGTCAATTCGTACCAGCTGCCTCATGGCTACACGACTTGCTTCCTCCAAATCAGCTTTGTCCTACCACCAACCGTTGATGCATTGATCGTACCAACCTCTTGTGTCAAACGCACTAAATCATTCTTCAATGCCTCCTCTTCATAGGCATCTGCAACTGCAGGTTGGGAACCACCCTCCCAGGGCAAAGGTTGGCTTGCACCTATGTCAACCTCGGTATCTAATCGCTCATCAGTCCAATACATTGCATCGATGCCTTCAAGACATGGAGACTGGTTTAAATCCAATCCATCATCGGCGTGCGTCTAAACCACCTTTTTTGCCACAACCACATCAAGAATTTTCTACTAAGATTCCTTCACCGTGTCCCAATATGCTTCTCACTCTACGTCACCTCCAAGTCAAGCATTACTTTATGACTATGGTCATGACCCATATCATACCTTCCTTGCAACTCAATAACTACACTCGGTTCATTACACCCCCACCGCCTCCTTCACTCGTTCTAACAACTCAACAAACTTGGGATAATTCTTGAAAACTACAACCTTCAATATTATACTACTGCTAAACTTAGCACTGCCATCATCACTTTGCAAAATTTCACCATCATAGTGCATATGGACTATTCTTTCCATCTATAATAGCACATCAAAACACAGCACATAAGTTGTTTGCTAAAAATAAAACACAACATTTATGATACGTCGAACAACATGTACACACTACGTATGATCATATGAAGACATAATCTCACAAAAAATCAATGCATAACAATAAACCCTCACTTTTAAAATGAACTAACACAATCATAAATCAAATCTACATTTATCTTACACATACATATAAATTTCATCACAAATTAAATAAAATTGCATTGATATACAACCCTAAATTACCAATAACGAAAAAAATTAAACAAAATTGAATCAAATTGTATATACAACCCATGTATATCGCCCTACACATAAATCCAAACTTCAAATAAAACCCAAATACGAGCGCATTTTCGTAGATTCCTACCTTTAGCGTTAGTACCAAAATCGCCCTAAATTGCTACAAATCGAGACAAAAAAAGGGGACAATTACAAATTTGCCACTGTTTTAAACCGTTATTGCAAATTTGCTACTAAAAAATTACAAAAATACCACCAGAACTATCATTCGAGTGGCATTCTTGCAAAAAATAAAAAACCAGTGACAAATTTGCAAATGCCAAAAAAAAACAAGAAGGAGCGAATGAGATTACCTTGAAGATCTAATTCGTAAGTAAATCCATAGTCAAATCATCTTAAATCCTTAGATCTTGGAAAGGGTGGAGAAAGAAAGAGAGCTATCTGTGCTACGAGTGTTTCGAATAGAGAAGAAAGAGGAGAAGAGAGTGAATTGGCCCTGCGCGGTGCTTTACGTGTAGAGGGTTCGCACCGGAGCTCCTGACGCGGCACACAAAATATTCACGTCAGAGACATTGGCGCATAATATGTGCTATGTTGGATCTCCTGTCTACAGCACGGATCTGACATCAGCAACACACCACACAGCGTGTCACACTAACCGTAATATCCGTATCGGTAATAATAGTACAAACACGATCTACATCTACACCATTATATGTAGCACGGAGTCGGAGCCAAAACCCAAAATAGTTCTCTCACTGGTCCAATTTCAAAATTAGTTTCGAAAAGGTCAAAAATCGATTAGAAAACAGAGATCGAGCAGCTCTGGCGATGTGGCTTACGTGTGATGTCACCTCCAACATGGCCGGTTTTCAACTTTAGTGATCGTCAGCCGGTTCCTATTCGCGCCTAAGTGATTCCTCATCGACGTGACGTGTGAACAGCCTTGATCGATCAACCGATCACAGGGTTGCGTGCCTGCTTGCTTGGTTGATTCATTGTTGCATCGGCCTAATTCATTTGTCTGTGGTAGCAGTTTTGGTGAAAAGGTAATACTACTAGTGGCTAGATGCTCTTCTATTCTGTACTACTAGCATGATATAGCGGTAGTAGATTAGGGCAATTTAGTGTATATGTCTTTAGAGGGTGCTAGGGCCACAACTGGACACATCATCATAAGCCAGCTTAGTAAAAATTGCTCCAGCGTTTAGGTACTTTCACGTGGGCCCCACAACCAGATAAAAAAAAGCACATTTCCCCGACCTCTGTCCTCCTCCCACATGTACATTGTACAACAAGTTCATCGCGGGAGAGATCAACGCCGGCAGGATCCCGGTCGCAGCGACTCCACCCCGGCAGTGCAAAGAGTAGGAGCATCCGGTTGGAGCGCGACTTCGACCTGGGCAGCTGCAAGGCGCCAGGGATCTCCCGAATGGGCTGCTGCACAACCTTAGTGACGGATCCAAAATTAAATTTTAAGAGAGGTTAACTTTTTCTTTCTTCTTTCTTTCCTCTTTTTTCTATCTTCTCTCGTGCCCAAAAATATAAGAGGGCTTGACGGTTCTCAACTGTTTTCGTGCCCCTAGTTGAATCTGCCCCTTCTCCGCGCCCGCCTTCGCTGGGGCCACCGTCGCTGCATCCGGAGCCCACCGATAGATGCAGGAAGGGAGGGAATACGGCCACGCCGAGTTCAAACAGTGCCGGATTAGAGACGAGGGAGGCAAGGGCGGCGAGTTCCAGCGACGCCGCGGTCGCCATTGCCGATGCCGCGGTGCGTTGGTAGTGGGGGTGAGCACATCTGGGGCGTCGGGATAGGCAAGGACAAAGGCACAGTGGCAACTGATGACGCACGCGGCAACAACGGGCAGGATGACCGCGGTGGCAGTAATGAGGAGGAAGAGGGTGAGCGCATGATTGTTTATTCACAGCACCGGGAGCTAACTTTGGCATCGGTTCTAAGCATTTTGGCATACCACCTCACTGCTCCAGTGTTGGTAGTGGTGCTAAGACCTGAAAGATCATCCTGGCATCCTCATTTTTCACGCATTGGAGCTGCCCTTAAGTGATCAGAGGGGCAGTGCAGGGAAAACTACTTAACAGGAGACATAATGAAGTGGTGCTAGAATGAATTTGGCAGCTCATAGACTTTTTTGCATACATAATTTATAACACGTTATTACATGAATTGTACTTATTCTTTATATGAGTCTATTCTAGTACTGATGGGGAATAACCCAAATATCCTAGGAATAGGCTCATGTAAAAAATCAGTCTAATCCATATAATAACATGTGTTATAAATCATATATCTCACTGTATATATATTCTCTCCTGTTGTGAAGTTTTTCCCAACAAGAGAGGTTTGCCATGATTAGTGCAAGGTCCTCCTTGAGCCCCGTGACATGAAACCACATGCATGGATCCGCATTGTCAAGGTTTGATCTTGTCGTGACAGAAAGTTCTTAGCAATTGAGCGTACTTGTTTGTACACTTTTTCCCTATCTGGCTTGGCTTAATTAGTAGTAGCACTACTATAGTTTTCACATGTATCATCCATGGTCCGGCTAGCATACATATCACTATATCAGTGGTGGTAGTAGTTAAGACACGCGAGAGTCCCCTCTTTTTTTTGGATTTTTTTTTCTCACCGCGTCTTTCTATTTTTGAAAAAAAAATTATCAAAACTTTTAGGAAAAAATTTAGCTTAAACTTTAACTAAAAATTTTGAGAAAAATTAACGATAAAATTTTTGAGAAAAAATTTAACAAATATAGTTTGTATTGAAACATACTGAGCTCCTATGACCGTCTAACTCGGATGTGGGACTTTAGCTCTAAACAGGATTTTCGCCACATGTGTGATTTGTGCAACATTAGTCAATACTCGTAATAGTAAAAGTTAGTACTCCGTATATTTTATTGTTGTTGCTGTCATCCGTTGGGTTTCTATCCGCAAGGCACTCTTGTTATCTATTGCCTGTCCGATCCTGTGGTATCGTTGATCGAGAAGCCAGTACTAACAGGGACCATGGTGAAGCGCAAAGTTGGGTGACCACGTTCATCATGTTTCTCTTTTGTTACCCTAACCTGCACATGTGTGAGTTTGCTGAGAACAGCTCTCACCGTCGTCGCTGCACGGTCAGTCTCGTCCAGCCTGAACGTGCTTGTTTCCCCAGGTACGCGAACGCGGCCGCGCGGGTGGCCCGACACGCAACTGCGAAAAGTCCACGAGGCGCGGACGTCCTCCACCGTTCCGCTGTGCCATTGCCATGCCGACCCGACCGTACCGCGCCGTGCCGTGTGATGTCAACTAAGCCCCGCCAGTGCTGCCCCCTCTGGTTGCGTGTGGCACAGTCATCACAACGTACGCGAACTGTGGCCAACACGAGCGCGCAGGACGCAAGCAGTTGATCAGTCAGTCGAACTCGGCGGAGGGCATGCAGTATGGCAGGGTAAGGCCAATGATCACTATGTACAAGTTAAAATAAATAGATAAACTATATAATCTAATTCTTAAAAATTTAGATCTTAGATTGTACTAATCTATTTTTACTAATTTATTTATACAATTCAATTTCTACAATGTAATTTTTTACCATCTATAATCTCTCTGACTGAAACATGATGTCGCCGGTCGTCCATTCGAGAGCCTGACTACGGGAGCGGACGCATTCCAACGTGTGCGGTGGACGGCTGGAGCAAGCCTGCATTTGGGTTTGGACACCCAGGTCTCGATCGGTCACGTGTACTCACGTTGGGTTCGGCCTTCGGCGACAGGGTCGACTGTCGAGACGATGCGACCCACGCGACGCGACCTCTGCACGGAAACTTTGCGCCATGGCCCATGGGCCAGCCTGGGGCGGAGGCGTGTATGCCCGTGGCGAAGGGACTGGATGCGACGCTGCGTCCATCCGTCCATCCATCCATCCATCGCCTTTTATGTTGCCGTCTGCATGCGTAGGTTTCCTTCCGTATATGTCCGTGCGATGGGAACCGTCAGGAGGAAGCGGAACCCTCTGTTTGCACCCTCATCGTCTGACGACGCAACATGCAAGTAATACACGTACTAGTATCTCTGCGAAGCCATTTGGCTCGAGTCGAGTTGCGAATATGCGGTGAGACTTATTAGCATATCTTCAGTGATTATCTATAGCTATTATTTTTTACTTCTCTCAGTATATTCTTTTTAAAAAATTATCCTTAATTTCTCATTATGTTTAAAGTTATCTTTTATTTTCTCTTCTTTAAAAAAACTAACTCTTTAAGATTTCTTTCCACAGGAACAAAATTTCTTTCTATATCTACGTAGTCTCCACCCTTACCAATTTTACTAAACATATCGTAATAATAAAAATTAGCTGCTATCTATAATAACCCTTAAAAGTTGGGTAGCGGTATGCGAACCAAGTTGGTAGGTAGGTACTGCGAGCTTTATGACCATGGACGTGACACCTCTGATAGACAGACATATGGCATGGTAGCGTCTCGGGTACCTAGGAAATTTGATACGGTTTGCTGGCAAGAGGACAGTGACGCAGCAAGCCCAGAACCACGTGTGCATGATTGTGTATCACACAAGAATCTCGATGCATTTTGAAGAATGTACTCCAGTGGAGCAAGAGTATATGAATGCTTGAGCGAGCCGAACGAGCTGGGGAAATAGAAGCGAGCCGATAGTGTCGTGCGCCCCCACTCACTGTCTGCTTCGCGTCCTTCGCTCAGAAATCGCATCCACGAGACAAGATGTGGTGCCAGCCTGCGACGACGACGCCGCAGAAATCAGAGACTCAGATGTGTGGACGGTTACAAACTCTCGAGCATCCTTCTAAAGAAAAAAGAGGCGGCACAGTATATGCAGATTGAAAGGAAAAAGAGTATTTAAACAGAAAAAAAATATTTAATTGATTATATCTGTTTGAACGGACTAAATTGATATTCTATTTGGTTCATCGAATATAAGATTATATGAGCTAATACAAGATTTAAGACTGTGATTAATTACCCATATACAAATAATTTTATGACACCCAAAAGTGAACCCACCTGTATAAACACATACAAGCTCTTTACCTTTCGGATCAAGCTGTGAAATAAAACCCAAATCGATCTTCCCTCTAGAATAAAAAAACATATTTTCTCTAAGATTATACGACTGAATACATCAAACTGGTTTCCGTCAAACTAGTTTGCCCGTACTAGTAACCAGTCAGATCCACCATCATAACTGGCACGACACAGGTCAAAAGGCTCGCACTGTCACGCGCAGGCATCCCTCTGATACCTGGTCAATCGGTTAATCCACTCTTCATTTTTATGCAGTTGCACTTTTCGCTTGAAAGTGGCTAGCTGGGTCGGTATCCTCGACCTTATGTTTGAACACATACGATACCATTGGAAACGCATACAATTGGAAGTAGATCATCCTCAGATACGACCGAGCACTGTCTTGCAGATTGCACCTCGGAGGTCGGAGCTTCTTGTCCAGATCGCCAGATCAGACTGGGCCGGGTAACGGGACCTCTCCTATCCAGCAAAACAAATACTAGATCTGTTACTTACTGTATGACTTATTGAGTTGCTATGATTCATCCTGGTACCCTGGTACTACCTCCATAAATCGGAAAGGTAATCTAGCAGTAACAAAAAAAAAGAAGAAGTACTACTTGTAGGGCCGGAGCCTTTCACGGTTCATAGAATCGGCATCTTTGTTTTCAAAATTTTAGAGTAGCTTTTCGTATCATAACTCGGCGTGTGAACGAGAGAGTTTGGGTGTGTTTGGTACGATTATAGCTTTAAGATCTAAATTAGATTTAAAATTTATATAATAAAATAAAGTAATTTAAACTTTTATTTTTAGTCAAAAAATAAAAATCAGATAACATAACTAAATATTCTCAATCCACCCACATCTTCAAATCCAAAAAAATTTAAGCTAGATTTAACCAATTCTAAAAAATCTTAGATCTGAAGCTGTGACAAACGGGGCTTAAATGGGTATGTGAGCGCTGCATGCATGATCTCGGATCAACCTTGCTGCTAGAAGAATAATGAGGTTGTCTTGCCACCACGGTCCTCTCCTCCCTAGCGCGGGTACAGTTGCAAAGTACAGTAGTCTTCGTGTAGATCTGGCACCGTTCACATGTGCGGTGTAGGGAAGGTGCACGCCCACACAAAGCAACCGCGGGCCGCTCACATCATTTTTGCATAGGCATCCTTAAAAAAACATGCTTCTTAAGTTCCAGACTACTCAATTGAGTTCAGGCAATGGATGTGAATATCCATCTCCTTCGCCGAGTGGTTTTCTCTGGCGTGATTCTCCATCTCCAGACATAGAAGGAGGTTGGTGGGTGACAGATCGACTTGGCGGAGGCGACGGGAGCAGGGACATCGTCAGCCATAGGCGTCGTAGGTTTTTTCCACGCGTTCGAGCTTCTCTCCCCTTCCTTCTCCCTCTTCTCATCTCACCCCCCGGCGTTTTAGATGTGCCTGGCCGGATCCGTCGACGGCTCGTCGGATCCACGCTTGTGTAGCGAAAATGGTCCAATTAGACTATGATTGTGATTTTGATGATTAATGATAACATAGTCAATAAGATTAACATGTTTATCAAGAATATATGTTAATATGTCACATGGATGCAATACATAAAGAAGCCACCGTAATTGAGATAAAGTTGCACTGAATTGGAGAAGTCTCAGAAAGATTTGCCTCACCGGATAGTCCGGTGCTCTAGGTGTTATACACATCAGAGCATATTTGGTAAAGGGGAGAGATGCCAAAAGACCTTACCAGAAGGTCTGGTGATCAGAGAAAATACACACCGGAGTATTTTTGTCCAGAGAAGGTTGCAGCCATTGAAGTTAAAAATCAAAGTATCGGATGGTCCGGTGATCAAAGTGTTGCACACACCGGATAATGAACAGTGCAAAGAGACACAATGAAGATCAACGCATCTGATGGTCCGGTGATGAAGGATGTGTACACCGGAGCATTATTCCAGAGAGGGTTGCATGTGCTCTGTTGGCTGAAGTAAACTCATCAGATAATTCGATGATGAAGTGATGAGCATCAGATGCTTACACCGGAGCAATTTACACCGAGAAAAAGAAAAAGCTCGGATGGCTCAGGATAACTTACCAGATAGTCCCGTGATGGAGATGATGTATACATTGGTGTATCTGGTGTTCACAAAGGATTGAGTGGGGTTCCAATCGCTAGTTTGTGAGAGTGTACTCACAGGATGATTCGGTGTTAGTACTATTATTCTTATTGGATCATCCAGTGTTAACAACTTCTCTGAGCCGTTGGGTTAACAGCTAGTGCGCGGGTTTGAGGCTATAAATACCCCCCACTCAGTTATTTGAAGGTGTGGCTTGCTGCTGGAGTCCAGAGAAGTTGATGTACACTTAAAAAGACATCCAAGCCACAAAAGTGCTTAATGTGATTATCCAAGATGATTAAGCATAAAATTAGTGAGTGATTAGTGATGATAGGTCTAGAGAGTGTTGCGAGGTGATTGTTGATTAAAGAGTGGATTAAAGAGTGATACAATCTTGTACCAAGTGGTAAGTCGGCACCTTGCAGTCTTGGTGACTCACCGGTAAGTTTGTTGACCTTCTGATTTGGTGTGGAGTGGCAGCAAAGCGATTGTGCGGAAACACAGAGACCCTTACCTTGGTGGCTCAAGCTCCAAAGTAATCACGATAGCAAGAAACCGAGGCTAGTGGTGAGACCTTGCTTTGTTGGCTTGGTAGCTCATCCAAGTGAAGGTCTTATCTTTGTGACTTGGTGGCTCAGGAGCCGTGTGGAGCTCTAACGTGGACTGGGGGTGTCATTCATACCATCGATACCATAGGAAAAAAATCCCTTGTGCTGAGTTTGCTCTCTTTATCTTATTTACGTTTTCATATTTACATTCTTGCAATTTATCTTCTTAGATTGGTTGCAAGTGTTTTAATCAGTAGAGTAGAGACACTAGATAAACTTAGAGTATATTTAGATAGAAATTGATATAATTTTATCTTGTGTTATTTTTGGACCAAAAATAGTTCTAAGTATCCTAATTCACCCTCCTCTTAGGACGTCACTGATCCCTTCAGCTTGTCCCATCCGGATCTGGTGGAGGCGGGTTACTATTGGCCACCCTCCTCCTAACGGTGTCCCAGCGTGGTTGCCCGCATCGCTCTCACTCTGGTGGTGGTCTAGTGTGGTCAGCCATCCCGGTTGCCACACCCAGTACGCATCATCCACGTTAGCCTCCCATCGCTCGGCTGTGAGTCCCTGAGTCTTTGTTGGTGATGTGCCAAGTTTTTTCTTGGATGATCATTTGCTATTGCTGTAGCGCTGGCCACCGTGTGCATCCCTGTTGTGCTCTCGGTCGGATCTGAGCCGTCTCGATGGTGCTGGCATGCTTGCACCGGTTGTGTGTGTGTGTCGATGTGTTGCACGCCCATGGCACAATTGCGGTGGCTGCCTCCGCAGCCATCGTCGTGGGTTTCAGCCGTTGACACGGTGCAGCTCGATGGAGATGTAGGCCACGGGCGATTGGCTATGCTGCTAGGCGGTGTGTTCGTTGCACTCCATGTTGGTGGGGGCACGACTCGGCGGTGTGGCGGCCTATTCTGCGTGCCTGGTGGCGCGAGGCCTTCGGTTCGTTCTAGCGTCAGTGCTGGCAGTGGTGGGCATCGGCCTGTTGCCTGTGGCGGGGTACGCTTGCGTGGCGTCATCGACGATGGCCATCGCTCCTTTCTTTGCTCCGGCTAGCGTCCGGTGGAGGTGGCAACGTGCCGGTCTCGGCTCCTAGAGTTTGCGTTGCTCCTCCACTTGCTCGGCCTCCTCCTCTTTTGTAGGTTGGGCCTATGAGGAACTTCATTATACTAGGTGGAACGTGGGACGGTGCGGCTGTGAGGTGGTGGTGTTGTGTCCGGTGGTGGCAGCACCATGCCAGTCCTGGCTCATGGCGTTTGCGTTGCCCCTTCCCTTGCTCGGCCTCCTCCTTTTCTACAAGTTTGGCCCGTGAGGAGCTTCATGATGCTGAGATGGTTGTGGGACGGCGCGGCTACTAGGTGGTGGTGTATTACCGCTTGGGTCATACCCCTTGTGCGGGCTGGCCGTGCGCGAGGGGCGGGAAGTGAGAGCCACCGATGAAAGCTTTGCCTGATTTTTGGGCGGCTTTGATGACGACGACGCCCTCGGGTGCTATTCTCCTCCTTGGAGACGTTGTTAGGGCGTCTCCCCACTCCTCTCCCTTGGAGCTCCTAGGTGAAAACCTGATTCATGCGATCGGATGGGCGTCAATGGCGACTATACGTCGTGTCCTCCCTGGAGGCGTCGCTCCGGAGGTCTAGTTCTTACGCCACAGTGGTCTTCGGCTTAATGACAGTTTGGTCGGGTTCGGTTTGAACCACCGGCTTCTGCTGTAGGTTTACCCCTACGTCCTTGATTCGCGGCAACTTTTTACTGATTTCGGTGCTTCTTAAGAGCGATTTGTCCCGATGCACGCTCCTGCGAAACAATACGCTATCGACTTGTCTGACAGATAGGTACGGCGTGGGAGCAAGACTCCACTGATCGAGTTGAGTTATAGTGGCGTGAGAGCAAGGCTCTATCGTCCGAGTTGTGAAGGAGCCAGTAATTTGGTTGGTTAGCGTGTGAGTTAAGTTATATTGGATTTGTTTGGTTGTGTTTTTTTATGAGTATCTGGTTCAAGTTAATATCGTATTATCGTCTTAAAGTTGTATGTCGATTTTCTTTTAAACCACAAAGTTATAAAATTTTCGAACCTAATTACCTTTATAAACTAAACTAATTCTCCTCTTCTATAAAAATATTATCAATGCTTTTACTGGCCAAGTTTACGTCGATCGAGTCAGTGTGTTCGGTCGTACATCCGGATACGTGTGCGTAGTACCATGCATCATCAGCAAGAGCTAAATGATCGGTGTTGCATTTGCTCATGCCCAGGGTGTTGCAATGAATGGCCTGGCCCTTGCTGCAGGAGCAGGCATCAGGGCAAACACGCGCGCCCATCGATGCTCTCAACAAGCGAGAAAGAAAATCGGGTTGACACTTGATTCATCAGCTTGCTCTGCAGCCTTAAATGCTCGCCACGCCGCAGGCGAGAGAGAGCTGGGACTGACCGAGCACCACCGTACTGACGCGTATTCATCGCCGCAGTTAACTCGGATCAAAAGTTAATCAGCTGTACCAAGGTACTGTTTCGCTAATTATATTTGTCGGTCCATTAGTGACACGGTACTGCTAGGAGAAGGTAACACAGTCTCACGAGGCTGCCAAGCTTCGGCCCTCGATTAATTATTAAACCGGATATTCCTAGCTTAATTTCTGAAGTTAGGCCACGTTTAAAGGCCGAGATTCTCGTTGTGAATGAATGAGATTTTCGTTTTTTTCAACATTACAACGATTTTTTTTCATAACAAGATTTTTAAAATTATTTTTTTAAACATGATTCTCTTCTTTCCTTTTACGATTCTCTCGACGGTTCTTTCGAGAAGAAGCTGTTAGACACGAGAAAAAAATAAAAAAAATAGAAACAGAAAAGAAATTAAGAAAAAAACAGAATTCTTTCTCCTTTTCTTTCACGATTAAAAAGAGATTATCTCGAAAAGAATTTCGAAGCTGTTAGAGATAAGAGAAAATAAAAAATAGAAACAGAAAAAAATTAAGAAAAGAACAAAATAAAGGATATATAATTAGAGATAATCTTAAAATTGAAACCGAATATACCTAGCTTAATTCCTGAAGTTAGAATTGAAACCGGATATTGTTAGCTTAATGTGAAGTTAGTTATACTAAGGGTATTTGGATGAGCCGTTTTATTTATTTTTTTAAAAATATAGACTTTAATTATTTTATTTTAATCTAAGAACTCGAAATCTGATGGGAAGCTAAAATTCTCCAAATAAGATCTTACAAGAAGAAATTACCAGGTGCCCATCACATGGCTAACAAAAACCTAAACAAGCAAGCTGGACTGCTAATTAAAACAAACACATAGGATTCCCAGCCACAAGAGTATGGCACAGCAAACAGAGATTAACGAGAAGGGAAAAAAACTGACACACAGATTGCGCCAATAACTGTAGTAGCACTTGAAACGCATTTCAGGCTGGCTCACCACATGGCACCATCGACACGACACGGCAAACTGCTAGCAACTGACTGGCCGGCACTGGCAAACGTTCGTCTTGCGATCATATGTCTACGGCGATGTCAGCCGCGGCGGCAGCGGGGGTGGCGGAGGCTGCGGCGTCGGCGCCGGCGCTGGCGAGGCCGAGCAGCATGTGGCGGACACCGCGCGCGTACTCGAGCAGGCGGTCGACGGCGGGGATGGTATCCCTGACCTCGTCCAGGGCCTCGAAGTCGCGTAGCCAGGCGTGGAAGAGCGGGAACGCGTCCGCGTCCACGAGGCGCACGCCCGTGACCTCCTCGAACACGGCCAGCCAGTAGGAGCCGCACCCCAGCACGACGTCAAGGAGGCCCACCTCGTCGCCGCCGAAGAAGCGGCGACCCTTGAACGCCCCGTCACGGAGCTCCGCCTCGATCAGCGCAAGGTTCTCGTGCACCTGCCGCACCGCCGCCTCCTGCTCCTCTCCGGTCGACGCGAACACAGCCCCCACGGCCGGCCCAAGCTGCACACATTGCAAAGGAGGAAAAAAAAACTGCACGTGTCAGCCATCTCATCACACGCACAGACACGCCGCACGTGTATGTCCTAGCACCATAGCGCAGGGAGCGCCCGGAACTTACCTTATCGTCGGCGAAGTGACACCAGAAGCGCGCGAGCGCGCGGTCTAAGGCGCTGGCGGGGAGGAGCGGGCGGCTCTCCGGCCAGGCGTCGTCGAGGTACTGGAGGATGATGACGGACTCGGGGAGCGCGCGGTCGCCGTGGACGAGCACGGGAACCTTCTTGTAGACGGGGTTGTGGCGCAGCAGCGCGTCGCTCTTGTTCCCCAGGTCTTCCTCCGCGTACTCGAACTCTAGCCCCTTGAGCCGCAGGGCCAGCTGCACGCGGTGCGTGTACGAGCTCGCCCACGACCCGAACAGCTTCAGAGGCACCGCCGCCGCACTCACATTCTCCATCTTCTCCATGGCTCCGCACGCGCCCGGAGCTCGGCTGGACCCTACGCAAGATGCTTTCTTTCTTCTTTGATGAGTAGCAGCTGATGGTGGTGTGCTCGGCCTTGTTGCGTGGTTTGGAGCTTTGGGGGGAGGCGTGGTTATATAGAGCGGGAAGCGCCGAGTCGGGGTTCACATGGAAGTGGGGTGCGCGGGTGGGGCCGAGGTGTCGTGTTGCGCCATGGGAACCCTAGGCGTGAGGGATGGGCCGGGCAGGCTTCGAGGGCAAGGCACACCGACTCGTTGTGGACTTTCTACTCGCTGGGGAAGTGTGAAGCTGTGAACTTGGCAAGCTTACTCTACTTGCAGGAGTGGTTTGTTTATCAGGGTAAAAAGGTTCTCACTGGGCGAGCTAAGCTAGAAGTCTTCACTGACCGGACGATGCCTTTTCCTCAGAGCTCTGGTTGATTTGTGTCTGCAATCTGCATTACCAAGTAGCTGAAGACAAAAAAAGAGGGACACGACGACCGAGGATCACTCTCCCTCGACTTGTTCTCCAATGTTTTGGTTTGTCGAACAATCAGGCAGGCTGTAGTAGTTTCTGATAACGAGAGTAGACATTTCACCGTGTGGTAACTGGAGTCCGAGCGCCGTGAACAAGCGACAGTGACAGTGAAACAAATCCAAGTGGTAGTTGATTTGGAAGCTTGGTCAAAGTACTTGTATGAGTTAAGTCTCGAAGCCTTGATTCATGCGCTTGACTAATCTGCATGTTCGCGACCAAGCTAGTGCGGTGCGTTTGACCGAACAGCACCCGCGTGGAGCCCAGAATAAGCCCGGCCGGCCAGTGGCAAGTCGCCTGTGCGTGCACATGCGCGCACCCATGCTCGCAAACAATTTTTTATATATATATATTTTTCTAATTTTTTTTTAAATTACATACCATTTTAAAAATAATGAAGCCTACCCACACTCGTATGTTGAACGGCTCACCCGTTAAATGGGCGATACCATATGGATCTCGGCTGGTAACGTATTTAATAATTAGGAAGAGCAAGGTCTCGCTCGTTCAACAAGCTAGACTTTTTGAGTATTTAGGCCGGCCCGATCGGTACTGTCGATATCAGTACTTCATTTGACACTCATTCAGCTGTGAGAGGAGAGGGAAGGGAGATTTGTGTGGCGAAGTCCTACTAAAAAAAGGTAATTTTTTTTATTTTTTTAACAAACCCGATAGAATAGCAACTAGTACTGGGTTTTGATATAGGTTAGATGTTAGATCTAGATTTTATTTTACATACCTGTTAGTATAGCCACTAGAAGTAGGATAAAATATAGATCTAGGTTTAGAATTAGGATTAGATATAGTTCAATAATTAGATCATGTTTATACGTATATTTTAGCAATTAGAAGTAGTATTTAGATATATTTTAGTATTAGATGTAGGATTTAGATATAGTGTAGTCATAATTGATATGATAGATGTAGGTTTTAGATGTGTTTGATGTAGCAAATCAGGAATATATTGTTGCAGTATAGATTACATGTTGGGCTACGTTTGTAATGAATTTTGCATTGTAGATGTAGTTTAACATGATTTTTTCTGTTATGTCACAATAATGTCATAGTTTTTGTCGATGGATGCTAGGTATGGCAGATATGTGGCAGTTTAGGATTTTTTACGGGGACAGTAAAATCTTATATGGTCCGGAAGGGATAATACTGTCCATATTTAAGTCAATGGACAAGGGTATATCCAGACCTATGCAGAAAAGTATCGAACACTTGTATGTCTGGTTGATATGGGGTTTCAAACTAGACCCCGAGGTTCAAGATATGACCATTAGCATTGTCGGCAATCATTACAGAGAAGATGTGTACTGGGAGGTGTTCCCGCTCTGGGAAGATGAATTGTGGAAGAGGTACCTACATAATGTTGTGCACAGAAGTTGGCCTCCTATGTTGCTTATGCAATGGAAGAATAAGGAGGCAATTGGGGAGATGTAGGGTGGAGCGTACGCGGAGGAGGAGGGTGATGAGGAAGAGTATGATAAAGATATCGATCCGGATGGTGCATATTTATCGGATTATCCTACTGAACTGACCGGTGAGGCAGACGAGGGGGAACGAAAACCTTCTTTAATTGAATAGATAGAGCGGGATGATCTTCAGGTTGATGAAACTCTTGAGTATGGCAACTCGGATGATGAGAATGATGTTTTGGTTCTCGCGGATTGGAGCAATCCAAACTTCAACAACCTACGCAGAATGAGGTGACCCAAGATGCTAGGTATCCTATTAGTCAGGCCATGAAGGATGCTGTGACTCAATGTGCGACCTCGCTTTGACGACAGTTTTATGTTGTCAAGTCAAGTAAGAAGGAATATGATATGAAGTGCGCGAATGAGGGTTGCATGTGGCGGGTGCACGACTTTAAGGGGAAGTGAGTTGACTATTGAGAGGTGTCGATTGTGGTCGAACACACTTGCATGATGGACGAACTTGAGCGCAGCCACAGGAACATCACCTTAGGCTTTGTCGCCAATGTGATGTATGCCTATATTGTGAATAACCTGAACTACGAACCAGGGTCCATAATCAGGCAAATTGAGAAGGAGTACAAGTACACTATCAGTTATAACAAGGCATGTAGGGCGAAGAGAAAGGCAATTGAGATGAGGTTCGGGACCTATGAAGTGTCGTATGAGAATTTACCACATTTGCTGCAGACTATTACTCGAAGGAACCCGAAAACGTATTACGACATTGATAAGTACACATTGCTATCCAAACCTAGCAAGTACGTTCTGAAGCGATGTTTCTTTGCAATAGGGCCATGTATCGAAGCTTTCAAACATTGTCGGCCTATCCTGTGCATTGACGACACTTTTCTTACCTGCAAGTTCACAGGATAGATCTTGACTGCTATTAGGGTTGATGAGAACAATCAAGTTCTACTGTTGGCCTTTGCATTTGTGGAGAGTGAGAACAACAATAGTTGGTATTATTTTTTATACCATGTGAGGATGATAATTGTTGGTGCTTGGGCGAACTTGTGCATTATACATGATCGGCATACTGGGATACTCAAGGCAATTCTGTATCCGCAAAATGGAACAAACGATGGCTTGATTGGACCTGTGTGGCTAGACCTACAGAGTAGGTGGTGCATGAAGCATTTGAGTGCAAACTTCTTCTGCTAATTCAAAAACAAGAACCTCATGAACATGTTCAAGAGACTGTGCGGTCATAACTAGCAGCGGAAGTTTGATGCTCTTTGGAAGGTACTAGATCAGCTGACGAAGAAGCAAACATAAGAGCGTGCAGGGAGGTCCGTGACGGGAGCGGAGGATGTACCAGTACCTCTTGAGTCCTTGCCAAATGACAATGAAGCTGGCATCATACGGAGGAGCGGGTCATGTACCAGGTCATTTAGCGAGTGGATTGAGAATGAGCCCAAGGAGAAGTGGGCTCTTCTCTACAACACAAACAGGGCTAGGTATGATATTATGACGGCAAATTTAGTAGATGTTAATAATTGGGTGATGAAAGGTGCGAGGGGGTAGCCGCTCGTGGGGATTGTAGAATTCATACTTCAAGGGACATTCAAGTATTTCAGGGACCGCTATGCAGTAGCGCACACGGTGCTAAATAATGCTAGTATAATTTCTGGGACGAAGATGACCATGCTGGATGAGCTAATGAGGATTGACGAGTGATGGATGCCGAGGTTTGTTAATTTTGAATTTACGGTTCCATACGGATTTAGACACGATATTGGTTGCTAATTGTAGTATGCTTGCAGGTTGCGTGTTGCTGGCCCTATCTTATTTGTAGGTTGCATGCTGCTGGTCTTATGGAGATGGACACATTGGCGGGGGCCTCGGAGGCAGCAACGTAGTTCAACTACGACAGGGCCCTCCTCGCGGCCCTTGTCGACAGGTGGCGTCCTGAGACGCACACATTTCACCTCTCGTGCGGCAAGATGGCGCCCACGCTCGAGGACGTCTCACTTCGATGGGCCTGCCTTGTGCTGGTGCCGCTGTTGGGGCTAGGGACGTGGGAGTGGGCTAGCGGGATGAGATGATAGGCAGCTTCTCCATCGTTCAATGGATGAATGACGTAGCCCCGTTCAGACCTTTTCCAGCGAACGAGAAGTACAACCCGATGAAGGCCTTTCTCGTTCAATTTGTGATATGTATGTCTTTTAATGGTTTCTCATCTCCTCTACATTTTTAACGGATGTAGATATTTGTACTTCTTCTTTGTTTGACAAGCGGACAACATCAACCCTCTGGTAGGCGTCGAGGACATCTCCCGACACATGGAGGCGTATCTCCTGTGGTTGTTCGGGTGGGTCATATTCACAGAGATCCACAACAACACGGTCTTGAGGAGCATGATCCCCTACGCTAGAGAAGTTGCGGACGCTGACCCGGTGGAGGTCCCGCAGTACAGCTAGGCGTCAGCTATGCTATCTGTGACGTACCGCGGCCTATGCGATGGGTGCACGAAGATCGACGACAATGCAATCCTGACAGGATGTCCTTTGCTACTTCAGATGTGGTCGTACGAGCACGTTACCATCGGTAAGCCCGTTGTGGACCTTAGCGTGTACCAGTTTGGTGCGGACAGCGTCGACGGCCCGACCATGGGTCCTCGTGGTGCAGACGTAGGTTAGGTGCAATGCTATTTGTGTACATTTATGTTGATTGCTTTATTGTATTATCTAACTTAGTTAGGTTGCACAACCAAGTTGGCCTAGCATGCAAACACATCGTGTGTACCCAGACTTCGTTTGCAGTTCGATGAGTTGACGGTGGACTGTGTGTGCTGGTGGCCGTACACGAAGGCCGAGGTACTTCGGCGTGCTCCGTTTGGACTTTCAGTGCTCTGCCTACGTGACCGGGAGTACTGGCTCATGACTCGTGGCCTCGTCTTTGATATCCGCATCGAGGAGTACTCACCTAATCGCGTGATGCGGTAGTTTGGGAAGTTCCAGCCGTGGCCGCTACCGTCGACTAGGTCGGTTCCTATCAACATACACAGGTGCGTAACATTGCAATTACATTTTCATACGACCCATGTGTACACCTTGTATTCACAAACTTATGTTTCTACATGTTGACGCGAAAGGGGCTCATTCCACTAGTGCGTTTGTGTCGCGTGTGCAGAGGTGGGTTGAAGAATGGGACACAGCTGTCTAGCACATCATGGACGAGGAGCGGCCACACTGAATGTACGAGATGTCGCCTAGAGGGGGGGGGGTGAATAGGAAATTCCTGAAATTTAAAACTTTGCAGTGGATTGAATTTTCTGGATAATCCGGGTCTGGAGGTTCCGGGTTTTGCCTGGATAGTTCGGATGAAACAGGAAATCGAAGGCTATGAAATTCTAAGTAAATCTATTTGATGCCACGTGTTACCACAGGTTCCTAAGGATGTATGATGGCTTTTTAAAGGATTACCTGCAACTAAAAACACACAAACATGTAGATCGGGGGAAATCGCCCAAAAAGAACTAGAACAACAAAGAAATCAAATGAGACACAAATTTATTTCCCGAAGTTCAGATCAAACAATCCTACTTCTCCGTTGAGGTGCTCACAAAGAGCCAGGTCTCTCTCAACCCTTATCCTCAACGAGCGACCACGAAGATCGAGCTCGGGGCTTACTCAACTTTTCTCTTTCCTTACGGAGGCGAGGATGACTTTCACAAACTTTCCGAGGCACTTCACAAGCTTGGGTACTCACCGGGTGACGCCTAGCCATTTAGGAGCTTCAAGCTCCGAGAGTAAAAAACGTGAGTTGATGGCTTCATGAAGACCTCAAGTGCTCAAACAATGGAATTTTGCTCACTAGCACTCAATCACACTTTTCCAATCCCAACTCTCAAATCCTTGCAAAATTTAATGCACTAGAGGAGTGGGAGGGCTTTAAAGTAGCTTTAAATGCTTTTGTCTCGAGTTGGTTCAGCAACAAATGAAGGAGGGGGTGAGGGAGTATTTAAACCCAGCACCAAAAACTAACCGTTACAGTATTGCACTAACCCGAAGTATTAGAGTCAAGCCGGAGACTCAAGGTTGGCACTTATTGCACAACCATGAGCCTGTCTGGAACCCAACCCAGAGCGTCCGGATGAATACAGAACCCGGAGTATCCGGGTCAACCTGGAGACTCCGGGTGAAACTATTAGGCTTTAATCGAGACTCTTTGCCGGAGTATCGTCCGGAGATTCCGGTCACCCGGAGTATCCGGGCTAACCTGGAGACTCCGAGTTGAACTCCAACCACAGACCGAGAACTCCCTGCCGGAGCATTGTCCAGAGACTCCAGTCACCTGGTGTATCCAGGCCAACCCGAAGACTCCGAGTCCCGACAACTTTTTAAAACATCCGGTGTTCGTGGGGTCATATGTGGCTCTCATCTTTGGTCAAAAAGAGTTATTTGAGCACTAAGACAAATTCAAGTCAATCTAAACGCATTCCTCTTGATAGTACGGTGCACGTATACTCAAATTCAAAAATAAAATAAATTTAAATCTATTGAGTAACTATATGCCGCTTTTCTTTTCTTTTTGAGGGACACCAACATCATTTTACTTCTTTAAAGGGACTAATACATGTCCAAAACCTTATTAAACTCATTAGTTCCTTAATCTTTTGTCATCAATTATGCAAAACCCACATAAAGGGCCTAGATGCACTTTCAACCTCCCTCTTTTTGGTGATTGATGACAATACGATTAAAGCTTACAAATGATATTTTAAATTAAAGATTTTGAATCCTAAGATATATTATGAGCTCCCCCTAAATGTGTGCATTAGATAAATTTTAATTTTGACATCAAGATTAATGCACATATTTAAAGGAATTTTGCAAGAGGCCCCCTATATCTTAGCATTCGTGGGGTGCAACAAGTGTGAGTGAATATGATAAACGTTATGCGTATGACATGGCCTATCTTAGGATTATCACAATGGCATCACATCAAGCATTACATCAAGCATCACATCACATAGCATTATCTCACACTAACGACTTAAATCCTTACAAATTTAAAGTACAACATCAAGCACACCATACATAGTCATCACAGATTATTATAATATGCTTACATGTCTAATGGAAATGAGAAAGGAAAAACGAAAAAGGAATAAACTGAGATATCTCTCCCCCTTTGGCATTAAGCACAAAAAAGAAAGAGAAAAAAGTTGGAGAACTAGTCGCTGCCCTCATACTCCTCATTTTTGTCTCCATCCCCACTTCCACTAGCATCATCATCATCTTGAGGACTTTCCTCGGCACCACCATAGTCTTCTTCCTCTTCTTTGGATTCTTCTTCCATTTCTTAAGCATGAGACGTTCCAGTGCCTCCAGCAGCAGCTTAAGCTTCATCATACCAAGCTCAAGGATTTTCAAAAACTTCTGGCTCACTCACATCTTCTTCTGACGCAACTGGAGAGCAAGGAGGCTCAATCCTCAAATTAGTATAAATAGCATTTTTCCTCTCCTCAAAATTTCTCAACTTCACATTTGTCTTGTATTTATATTCCTTTATCTTTACAACATTATGAGTGCAAACATTGAAAATAGCTTTGAGTGCGCCCTTGATAAAGGATGGTGTGCTATGAGAGGATGGTGTACACCTTGGTGCAGTCCTTTGAGTGGCTAGGAGCAGTCAAAGGAGGGGAAGGTGGCATAGCGGGAATGGATCTTAAGCTAATCAACCTCACCCTATAGGGCTCATGCTTCAGTTCTTTGAAGAAGTTCTTCTTTGTGACCTTTTCAATCATGTATATGATGTAAGGGGCATAGATACAACTCCTACTAGGTGTGTAGGATATAATATGAATTTCTTCCCATATGAAATCCACCACACTGAAAGGTTCACTTTCACTGGCCATCATAGCAAGCAGATTTTTGGTTATCCCTTGAACGGTAGTGGCATCTCCACTTTTAGAAGTTAAAGTGGCACGAAACAAGAAATTTAGGCATTTGTAGAAATCTCTCATGCCTTTGGTTGTGCCATGAGTCACTGAACCTTGATTCTCATACATAAAATCCAATTCATCAGAAGATAGTTGCTGCTCAGTATGGATTTTAGTCTTGCTTGAGTCATGGATATCAAAATCAAATAAGCGGCCAAATGTTCTATACTTGATTTGATATCTCTCTCCTTCTATCATCAATTGCATCATTTGGTTCTCCTCATGATCAAAGTGGAGTGTGGCATAGAACTGAGCTATGACCTCAATACTCCAATCGTACTTCAACCCTAAGATTCTTTTAATCCTTTTGTCTTCACATGCTGCAATGACCTCATTGAAGATAGGATCATCCTTGCCAGCCATATAGTCTCAGTCAATCAATTGCATAGGAGAGACGGGTTTTCTTCTTCTTGAGGATCACATTTTCATAAAAATCTGCCTAAAAGTCATTCCAAAAGCGATGATCCACCATACTCTTCTCATAGTCAAAGGGATCATTCTCTCTTTCTTTCTTGGCGCTGCCAGCCCTTGTCATGTAATCCACCATTCTCCTGGGCACATCAGATAAAGTGCATGTTCTGAGGGGTTGGTGAAGCTTTAAAGGTTGCACATAGACCCTTTCTTCTTATTCCTCATCACTTTCTTCTCCATGATCTCTTGATCCTAAAGACACAGCTTTGCCTTTCCCTCTATTTGCTGCCTTCTTTGTTCTCCTTCGAGGCATGGTAGTGCCAAGAGGCACATTGACGGTTTGAGCCAGTTCTTCAATCTGAATCCCGCCCGACGGGACCGACATCCTTTTAGTAGCCTTGTGGACACGCACATGGACACTACCGCTGCCACTGCCACTCCCATTTCCACTAGATTCAGCCGGCTACGGAGGAGCGTTGCTTTGAGCATACGGATCAAATCGAGCTTTCATCCTTCTTTGATAAGTTTGAGAGTCAAACTTGTCACGTCCCATCTTGATATACCCTGAGATAGAGAGTGGTTGAGATTCAAGAAAGATTGCACAAGATTTGAATTGATGAACATAGCTCAGATGAACCAAACTGGACAGCCCGGAGTATCTGTGCCAACCCGGATACTCTGGGTAACCCGACTCCATGGGAAAGATATGAGATTTGGGTCATTTGTCCAAAGCATTTCCAACACATTGAAATGCAAGACTCTAGGAGGGATATAGATCATCTTTACCAAAGGAAATCAACTCTAGAGAAGGACATTAAGAGATCAGGAAAAGAAGGTCTTTAGAGTTACCTTTAGGTCCAATCGATGATTCCGCAGATGATCTGGAGGGAGGTCTGAATAATCCGGCCAAAGCAGAGGCCCAAAAGATGAAGAACTTGAAAGAATCCCTGATGGAATCTCTTAGTCACTGGAGGGGAGATCACCACGGGGAGAGGATGAAGGAAGAGGTAAAAAGATGAAGTGAAGTGGTAACACTTCGGCTTAAGGCAAAAAGACTGACTTACCCGAAGTATCCAGGTGGACCCGAAGAGTCCGGATTGGAGTAAAACTTCAAACCGAGAGGGTCTTCCTGGAGGGAAACCCGGATCCTTCGGGTTGAGTGACAGAATCTGGAGGATCTGGGTTAACCTAGAGACACCGGGTTCTGTCAACTTGACAGATGTGACCAGGGAGCTGATGACCTCCAGAATCTAGATACTCCGGGCTAGGTCAGATTATCCGGGTTTTGTAGCTGGCAGGAAGATTTTTGAGCTGAAAAATTGATGAAGGTTTTTGGGAAAAGGATTGTTGGACATATAAGATATTTTTACCACTTGTGATCAGCCAACAAGCAACAATACATAGCTATGATCACAAGTAGTAAATTATGTTCATAAGATTGAAGAATCAAATATTTTCAAAAAATAGCACTCAAAAGAAATTTTTGCAAAGCTCTAGCTATTAAAGCTATAAAGCTAAAACAATCAATTGCATGCATTATATCAAGCCTCATTGCGAGAATCTAAAATATTTAGCTCACTTCTCAACTCACAAAACCTTTGCTCGTTTAGTGGCTTGGTGAGGATATCAGCTAGTTGTTTTTCGGTTTTCACATGACAAATATCAATATCCCCTTTGGTTGAGTGGTCTCTCAAGATATTGTGATGAATGCCTATATGTTTTGTTCTTGAGTGTTGTACGGGATTGTTGGCTATTTTACGGTACTCTCATTGTCACACAAAAGTGGGACTTTAGTAATGTTGTAGCCATAATCTCTCAAGGTTTGCCTCATCCAAAGTAGTTGCGCACAACAAGCGCCCGCAGCAACATACTCGGCTTTGACGGTGGATAGGGCTACAGAATTTTGTTTCTTTGATGACCAAGACACCAGGGACTTACCCAAGAATTGGCAAGTCCTGGATGTCCTATCCACTTTGCAACCAGCATAATCAGAATCCGAATAGCCGATGAGTTCAAAAGATGAACTATTAGGATACCATAAGCCAAGGTAAGGAGTATGAATAAAATATCTAAGAATTCTCTTGATGGCCACTAAATGACACTCTTTTGGAGCGGCTTGAAATCTTGCACATATACACATACTAAGAATAATATCGGGCCTAGATGCACAAAGATAAAGCAAGGCTCCTATCATGGAGTGATATACCTTTTGATCCACGGTCTTGCCATCTTCGTTGAGGTCGAGATGTCTATTGGCTTGCATGGGAGTCTTGATAGGCTTCACATCCTCCATGTCAAACTTCTTGAGCATATCTTTGATGTACTTGGTTTGATATATGAAGGTCCCTTCCTTGATTGTTTGATTTGAGATCCTAGAAAGAACTTCAACTCTCCCACCATTGACATTTCAGACCTCTTGATCATGATCCTACTAAACTCTTCATAAAATATTTTGTTAGTAGAACCAAATATAATATCTTCGATATATATTTGGCACACAAATAAATCATTATCAATATTTTTAGTGAAAATAGTAGAATCGGCTTTGGCTATTTCAAAGCCTTTCTTGATAAGAGAATCCCTAAGACTTTCATACCATACTCTAGGTGCTTGCTTAAGCCTATAGAGCGCCTTATGGAGTTTATACATATGATGAGGATACTTAGGATCTTTAAATCTGGGTGGTTGCTCCACAAATACTAATTCAGAAATTGGTCCATTAAGAAAAGCACTTTTCACGTCCATTTGATATAACTTGAAACCATGGTGAGTAGCATAGGCAAGTAATATACGAATTGACTCAAGCCTAACTATAGGAGCATAAGTCTCACTAAAATCCAAACCTTCTATTTGCGTGAAGCCTTGAGCAATCAACATCCTTGTTTCTCATCACGATCCCGTTCTCATCTTGTTTGTTGTGGAATACCCATTTGGTGCCAATCACGTTTTGATTTGGTCTGTCGACCAATGATCAAACTTCATTTCTTTTGAAGTTATTGAGCTCTTCTTGCATGGCCACTACCCAATCCGGATTACCAAGTGCATCTTCCACCTTCAATGGTTCCAAGGAGGAAACAAAAGAGTAATGTTCACAAAAAATTGCAATTCTAGAACGAGTGGTTACCCCCTTTTGTATATTACCGAAGATGTTGTCAACAGGGTGATATCTTTAGATACTTTTATGGACTCTTAGATGTGGCACTTGAGATTGGGGTTGAATGTCATCCACTTCATCATTACCAAGCAATTTTTTAGAGTCATCATGTGCTAGGTCTTGATCTTGACTTGATGTTGGTGGCTCCACTTGAGTTGATGAAGATGGATGAACTTGATCATTATTGGTCACTTGTCCCTCTTGGGGCTCTTGAGACTTGATTTCACCTATTGCCATATTTTTGATTGCTTCGCATAGAATTTCTTCATCACCTAAAATATTAGAATCAACTTGCTCCACTTGGGAGCCGTTAGATTCATCAAATGTCACGTCACACGTGATTTCAACACAACTGGTGGTTTTGTCGAAAGCACGATAAGCGTAGGCATTTGATCCATAATCAAGCAAGAAACCTTCATCTACTTTAGGAGCAAACCTAAAGCTTTTTGCCTTCTTATTTAGAATAAACCATTTGCTACAAAAAACCCTAAAATATGAAACATTAGGTTTGTTACCAGTGAGAAGCTCATAAGTGGTCTTCTTTAAGATCTTGCGGAGATATAACCGGTTGATGGCATGACATGTGGTATTGACGGCCTCCACCTAAAATTGATCTGAAATGTACTCATCAAGCATGATCCTTGCTGACTCTATGAGAGTTCTATTCTTCCTCTCGATAACCCCATTTTGTTGAGGGAAGTAGGGTGCCGAGAACTCGTGCTTGATCCATTCTTTATCAAGAAACTCTTCAATTTGAGTATTTTTGAATTCACTACCATTGTCGCTTCTCACCCTTTTAATCTTCACATTAAATTCATTTTGAGCTCTTCTAACAATTTTCTTGAATATGGCTCGTGTTTCACTTTTATCATGCAAAAAGAATACCCAAGTGAAACAAGAATAGTCATCAACAATAACAAAATCATATTTGTTACCGTCAATGCTTATGTAGGCGATTGGTCCAACCAAATCCCTGTGAAGAAGCTCAAATGGCCTTGTGATTATCATCACATTCTTGGCGGGGTGAAGAGCTCCAACTTGCTTGCCCACTTGATATGCACTACAAATTCTATCTTTCTCAAAAGAAATGTTTGTTACTCATAGGATGTGCTTTCCCTTTAGAAGTTTAGACAAATTTCTCATACCAACATGGGCTAGTCGGTAGTGCCATAGCCAACCCAAGCTAGACTTAGCAATCAAGCAAGTCTTAGGTCTCACTTCATCTATTGAAAAATCAAAGAGATAAAGTTTACCCTTCAACCGACCGGTGAAAGCTATTGAGAAGTCTTTCCTTTCAGAGACGGTCACACCCTCATTAGTAAAGAGATAATTATAGCCCATTTCAGAAAGTTGTGATATGAACAACAAATTATAGCTAAGAGATTTAACTAATAAGACATTTGAGATAGAATGATCATTGGAAATAACAATTTTACCTAGACCGATTACCTCTCCTTTTCCATCATCTCCAAAGATAATATTTTCATGTTGTCATCTATTTTCTTCAAATGAGGAAAACATGCTCTTCTCTCTGGTCATATGATTTGTACATCCACTATCGAGCACCCAACTTGACCCACTGTAGGATTATGTCTACAAAATAAGTTAAGTTTTTGTTTAAGGTACCCAAATTTGTTTGGGTCCTTTCACATTAGTCAGAAGCACTTTTGGTACCCACACTCCCCTTTTGACAACTCGATCCTTTGTGCGGGTACCAACATATAAAGCAATCATTTTACCATGGTGGTTCCTCTTCAAAGCATAAGATGCATAAAAGGTTGCTTGAGGTGCATGGCCTTTGGGTTGCTTGACTTGTGTTGTGTGAGCATGTGGTTTTCAATTTTCTTGACAAACTTAAGCCACTCCTTGCCATTTATCATCACACGCTCATTTGGCTTTCTTGTATGCATGTCAAAATCAAGACATCTCTTTTGCTTGTTATCTTTAGCCTCAATGGTCTTGTATAGTGCATCTTTGGATTTGTATGTCTTGTTGCACCCATACTTAACCAAGACGTTTAGTCTCTCATTTTCTTTTTGCAGTGGTTGCAAAGATTGAACATTAGTAGCACAAGCATTTATATTAATATTGTAACAATAAGAGCAACTATTACTAGCGGAAGTACTAGAGAGTAAGGTTGCATCATTAGATGTGGGAGTACTATTCTTAAGAGTATCAAATTGCACTTCAAGAGTTTTATAAGATTCATTCACACATTTGAAATTCTCTTGAAGTGTAATATTCCTACTCTTAACACTAGCAACGGATTCATTGGCCAAGCTTAATTGCTTGGTCAAATCCTCAACCTTCTCTCTCTCTTTAGTAAGGAGCTCCTCGAGTTCAAGGGTTTTCTCCTTTTTAAGGATGAGCAATTCCTCTTACTTCTCAAGAATCTCCTCTTGGCTCTCTATTTTATCCATTAGTTATTACATTTTAGATATGGTACTTTTACTAAGACCTTTAAGCATGCTTTCACAACCACTATCACTATCATTATCTAGGAGCTTGGATTGTGATTTTACCTTGAGTTCTTTAGCCATGAGACACTTGGGGGTGTCGTCGTCGTTCATGTCACCAAAAAGTGACTTTATCGGTGTAGAGGAGCGAATGACATTGGTGGCGACTCCTTCATCATCGGAGTCGGAGTCGGAGTTGGAATCACACTCTTCGCCAATGTGGGCTTGACCCGAGTATTTTTTCTTGTGGGTCTTGTACCTTTTCTTCTTGAAAGGTTTGTTCTTCTTTTCTTCCTTGTCCTTGCTCTTCTTCTTGTCATGGCACTCGGCAATGAGATGGCCAATTTCGCCACACTTATAGCAAGTTCTCTTGGATATTCTTGTTTTGGGTATATCTCTCTTTTACTTGCTATAGCCACCATTCTTCATGAATTTCCTTAACTTTCTCACAAAGAAGGCTATTTCTTCATCTTTCGAGCTCTCATCTTCACTCGAGCTTGATTCTTCAACTTGCTTGCTCTTGCTTGACTTGAATGCTACTTCTTGGTTCTTGGAGGTGGAGCTTTGCTTGACAAGAATCTTGACTTCATTTGCTTCCTCCTCCATGAGCTCATGAGCAAGGATTCTTCCGAGCACATCGCTTGGTGTGAGCCTCTTGTAATCTCTTCTTTCTCGGATAAGAGTCACCAAGGTGGAGTTTCTTGGTGAGAAAGCTCTTAGCAATCTTCTCACCACCTTGTGATCATCTAGCTCTTCACTTCCAAGCCCTCTAATTTTGTTCACCAACACCGTCATGCGATCATACATTGCTTGAGGGGTTTCATCATCATCCATCAAAAAATCTTCCCAATTTTCTCTCAAGCAACTCTATCTTGGACTCTCTCACGCTTGTGGTGCCTTCATGTGTGACTTGGAGTGTGTCCCATATTGTTTTGCCCTCCTCAAGCCCATCCACCTTATTCAACTCCTCGGGGCTCAAGGCGCCAATCAATACACTTGCGGCTTGTGCATTGCGGTGGATGTTTTGCTCTTGTTCAAAAGTGAGCTCCTTATCGTCATTCGGTAAATCACAACCTGTGCAAACAATCTTCCAAATACTTAGATGAAGAGAAATTAAATGCAATTTTGATTTTGTGTCTTCAAGCGGCATAATGTGTACCATCAAAATACGGTGCATGCCCGGATGGCACGGATATATAAGAATTAGATGCATTTAATTTGTCATAATTGAACTCAATTGCTACCCCCTTCCCTTTACCGTTGCCCGATGTCGAAATGTCATCCTTCAGACTTCTCGTACCTTTCAGACTCTTTTCCCTGGATGCCGACATCTTTCAATCCTCCAAGCGATGAAGCCTTGAAGGAGGTTATTCTCTGATATCAATTGAGTGTATGGGATGTCGCCTAGAGGGAGGTGAATAGGTGATTCCTAAAATTTAAAACTTTGCAGCGGATTAAACTTTCTGAATAATCCGGGTCAACCCGGATACTCTGAGTCTGGAGGTTCTGGGTTTTGCCTGGATAGTCAGGATGAAACAGGAAATCAAAAGCTATGAAATTCTAAGTAAATCTATTTGATGTCACGTGTTACAGCAGGTTCGTAAGGATGTATGAAGGATTTTCAAAGGATCACCTGCAGCTAAAAACACACAAACAAGTAAATCAGAGGAAATCACCCAAAAACAACTAGAACAACAACGAAATCAGATGAGACACGAATTAGTTTCCCGAAGTTCGAATCAAACGATCATACATCTCCGTTGAGATGCTTACAAATAGCCGAGTCTCTCTCAACCCTTATCCTCACTGAGCGACCACGAAGATCAATCTCGGAGCTTACTCAACTTTCCTCTTTCCTTGCAGAGGCGAGGATGACCTTCACAAACTTCTTGAGGTACTCCACAAGTTTGGGTACTCACCAGGTGACACCTAGCCATCTAGGAGCTTCAAGCTCCGAGAGTAAAGAACGTGAGTTGACGGCTTGATGAAGACCTCAAGTGCTCAAACAATGAAATTTTGCTCACTAGTACTCAATCGCACTTTTCCAATCCCAGCTCTCAAATCCTTGCAAGATTTAATGCACTAGAGGAGTGGAAGGGCTTTAAAGTAGCTCTGAATGCTTTTGTCTCGAGTTGGTTCAGCAGCAAATGAAGGAGGGGGTGAGGGGGTATTTAAACACAGCTCCCCAAAACTAGCTATTACAATACATTTTGTACTGACTCAGAATATCGGGATCAACCCGGAGACTCCGGGTTGGCAGTTATCGCACAACCACGAGCTTGTCCGGAACCCAACCCGGAGGGTCCAGATGAACACAGAATCCAGAGTATCCGAGTCAACCCAGAGACTCTGGGTGAAACTTTTAGGCTCTAACCGAGACTCTTTGCCGGAGTATCTTCCGAAGATTCCAGTCACCCGGAGTATCCGGGCCAATCCGGAGACTCCGGGTTGAGCTCCAACAACAGACCGAGAACCCCCTGCCGGAGCATTATCCGGTGACTCCGTATCCGGGCCAACATGGAGACTCTGGGGCCCGGCAACTTTCTAAAACATCCAATGTTTATGGGGTGATATGTGTCTCACATCTTTGGTCTAAAAGAGTTATTTGGGCACTGAGACAACTTCAAGTCAATTTAAATGCATCCTTCCTGATAGTACAGCGCACCTATACTCAAATTCGAAAATAAAATAAATTTAAATCTATTGAGTAACTATATACTGCTTCTCTTTTACTTTTTGAGGGACGCCAACGTCATTTTACTTCTTCAAAGGGACTAATACATGTCCAAAACCTCATTAAACTCGTTAGTCCCTAAATGGTTTGCCATCAATTATCCAAAACCCACATATGGGGCCTAGATGCACTTTTACAAACTCGGTGGAGGTGTACGCGGAGTACCTCTCATGGTTCGTGCTTCCGACGCGGATCCGGGTGACGTACACACCAGCCGAGTTTCCATGACACATGGCGGACGTGCGCAACACGTACCCTACCCATAGGGACCAAGCTCGTTCGCTTGAGGTACGAATAACCCTACGCAATTCATCATTTAACGCAATTATTAACTTAAAAATTGTGAAGTAAGATGAAGTTTATCTTTGTAGAGGGATATACTACGCTAGATTGATGCCTAGGCATGTGCATCGAGACTGCTGCTCAATAGTGGGGGTGAGGTTTCAGGGCCAAGATGAGCGCGTCGTTTGGCTGGATTATCCAGAACGTGGCAAAGGCCTTAAGATCGTTGAGCTGCAGTTTGTCCTCGGACGTTACGACAGGACCACGAGCGTTGGCACAGATGCCGGCATGACCGTCTGCCACCTTCACCGCGCTGCCGCATCGAGCTGTCGAGGACGTCTTCGACACCGTCTTCCTCTTCGACCCCTACGATGGCGAGGCAGCCTTTCACTACTACTGGTCACCCCCACTATAGTGGCATGTTGCCTCGGCTCTCGTTCTCCGGTGCCGGTGACCCTTGCTACGGTTCCGCTGGCCACTTCCACGCTTTCAGTGGTGCGACACACCCTTCCTCTGCGCACGCAGTCCTTCGTGCTCTCACATCCCTGGCGCAGGTAGGACACTCGCTTCATGCATGCCATATTGTTACGTATGTTATGGTTTACCGTGGTAACTTAATTTCTTTGTTGTTCCACGTGCAAAGTTTGACGATCTCCGGGAAGTAGCGGCACATGGTAGCTGCATGGAGCTACTTAGCGGGGACATTAGTTAGGTCCCTGGGTACAATTTCATCTTCGGACAGAGCAACGAGCTCAGTGCATTGCAGCTACCTGGTGCGCCACTCCCGAAGACTCAGCCCTCCCAGGACGACTACGCCACTCCACCGCCCGCTGGCCGATCTGAGCGGCCAGTAGTTCCACTGGACCACCTAACGTACTCAGGTCACCACGTGTGAGCGATGAGGCGCAGGGTCCCCAAGACAGATGCGACCAAGGGCATCGTCTCTAAGAGGGGACGTAATCTGTAGGATTTTATGTCATTGTTAGTTTCAGGGTGTTATGTAGTAGTACTTTGTGTTACTATTTTATGTGTACTCCGTGCTAGTATTTATATTATGTGTCTGTCATATCATGTTAGATGTTAATGTGGGATCTTTATTATTAGCCATATTTTTTATTAACTGTGTTCACGATCGATACCAAGGAAGACTATCATGCGGTCATATCCCCTTTCAAATCGTTCACATGCAACTTTCAAAATAAAAAGCCTTCACATCAAAAAACCTTACAACTATAAGTCTTGCAAACACAATAAAACGTTACATGACCGGGTATAATTTATTCAATTATGAACAACATGGTACAAGAAAATATAAAAAAAATGCCGAGGTAACACGTCATCATAGAGCTTCGGTGGTGGTGGTGGTGGGGGAGCAAACTCTTGGTTACTCCTGGGTACATATTGGGATTCACACATTTAGAGAATGGTAACATAGTACAGGTCAAATACGAAATCAAATCCTCGACCGATTGCTAGAACACATCCTTATTACTCCCAGTTGTTCCTTCGACCTGCCATACGAGGTGGGATATAGCGCCTTTTGACGTTGCTACATCTCTCTTCACGCAATTGTTCCTGTAGTTCCTCGATAACAACGTGCAGGTGACGGATGTATTCTAGAATGTGTGGTTCTATTAGCGGGTCAATCCAGTACTGGAACACACAATCGTTCGTCTGGAAAAAGTGATAGATGAGATAAGTAAATAGTTTTGAGACTATAGGAAAGAAAGTAGGTACTATCTGTTCGTACTCTGAAATATGGACAACGGAAGAAGCGATGGCCTGCGTCACCAAAATGCTCATAAACCTGGACTACAGTGTCATCTCCATATCGACATGGTGGCCAAAACGAGCAAGGAAGAGCATTGTGATTTTCGTAGAAATCTCTGCCATGGATGTCTAAATGGGGTGTGGAGGTGGTGGATCGATGGGGCCATCGAGAGGATGAGGAAACACCATTATCTCGATTCAATTCGAGGTCAGAAGATGTGTGAGTTGAGAATTGATGAGTTTTGTTTATATACAACAAGTCCCGATGGTGTATGGACCAAGTGTAGGTATATAATTTGAAGATAGTGCATGCATTGGATGCCTTCCTGTAGCGACTCTGAGTAGTTGGCGGCGTTTGGACAAATCACTCTTAAAAGGTGGTAGCTACAGGTTACGTCAATCTGAACATGTAATGACATTATAAGTAGTAATATCTCCTACACCTATGGTAGACGCTTCTTCATGTGTGCCAACAACCAGTAAAGACTCGATTGGGTTGTGTTTGTAGATAAGACGTCCCAACGGTAGAGGATAGATGAGGTAGCACTGAGTGACCACATGCCTCAGCTTTTAGCAAGAAATGACAACACCTTGCTGTAGCATAGCATCCTTGTTGTGACTCACACTTTGCACATGAAGTGACCACATGACAGAGCTTTAAGCGTGAAATGACAACACATATGTTGTGCTTCAGGCTTTAGACACGAAGTGAACACATGACTCAGCTTTTACCATGAAATGACAATACCTCTATCCTGACTAATTCTTTACACATGAACATATCAAATAACTCAGCTTTAACCTATCACATCGGATTCCATCAAGGATGCCTTGAGTTAGATGATAGTTATAATTCTGACAATTATGAGACATATCTTCTCTATGAATTGCTTGCGCTTGATTCTAGAGACCACTCTGATACTTCTAGGTATCAAGTCTACCACTCATGTGAGTGACCTTAATAGTCAAAACATTCAAAGGAATGGATGGTGGCACCATTGAAGTCCTTCATCGAGGTCATACGCCTGACCTTTAATCATATATTATACGACAGAGCTTTACGCATCGTATCCTATAGCTTGGACATATCCTACACATATGGCCTACACTTCTTCATGTGTGCCAACTATCAGTACGACAAGCCTCGACATGGACCGCATGAGTATCCACCGGTATAGCGACATATATCACTCATGTGGCACTTTTCACACGATTTCATGCACTCTCTTACTAATCTCCCCTCTTGTTTCTTTCGTCCAGTCTCCTTTACCTATCTACGACTTCATGCAATTGCTCGACATGGAGCAAAATGAGGACCAGATGCAGTGGGTGGACATGAAGATGCGGTGTTGGAGGGAAGCTTACCAATGCCGCAAGTACGAGTGACATTAAGAGGAACTACAGATGAAGCGTTGGGAGGTGGAGCGCATCAGGAACACCACAAAGGAGCGCACCGCGGCTCAAGCACGTGAAGCAGAGAGGGAAAGAAAGTGGGAGAGGGCCCGTCACGCTAAGGCGGGGGGGGGGGGGTGATGCTCTAAGAAAGGGCAAATATCCTATATGCACTCAGTACAGAGCATTTATTGTACCCCGACTTATTTTCATTCCCTAAGGCATGTTAGGTTTAGCAGCGGCACGCTATTAGGTTACGTACTGTTTCTCTCTGTATCTGTGGATACAATTATATAGTTGAAATCTAGTTTGATGGATATACTAAATCGAGCTACTCTATATAGCCTGGTCTGTTAGATATATTGCCTCTATGACAGTGTTACAATAAGCTCACTCGTTAGATTTAGGTACAGAGTCACTACATCCACTCATGTAGGCAATTAAATACCTTTAGATGATTATTATATCCGTAACTGTAGGTCATTGCAACCATCTATACCAATAACCAAACACCTTTTCTTTTCAGAATTGTTACATTCGCTCAACCTATTTCTACTTATTCAGGATATATGCTACAACACTACGAAAATTATTCCGACAACCAAACACACCCGAAATAAACGAAGGGCCCGTGTTGTGGCCACTGTTTGATCGGACGTTGAGCAGTCGGGCAAGGTAGAAGGAGGCGACCGCCGGATAGAGGAAAGCAACAGTAGTGGCCGGCCGGATGGATACACGGCACGACCAAAGGCCCCTGGCTCCGTCGAACTGTTCCCATTTGCCGCACGTTGCCGCGCTCCCTGTGCTACTGCGAGAAGCACCACCTGCTTTTTCTCGCGTGGCACGGCCTATGCCGTGCTGGTGTCTCCCCACGAATAGCTCACAGCGCGAGAGCCACTCAAGCGTACGTATTACTGCGTGACCTAGCTAGCCATACGCGCACGGCCGTTGAAGCGAAAGCACACTACGCGTAACTTTTTTTTACACCTCTAGACTGGGTACAGTTATAACATCTATTCACAGATACACACATACAACACACCCCACACACACCCAATCACATACTACACGCACTCACAGACCAACAACTACACGCAACATAGAAGATCGCATCTTTCAGAGATCGGCTCCTCCTGTGACTCCATGCGCGAGAGGTGAGGCACAGCCCCGTAACTTGCTCCTTCCCTGTGCTCGACGCTACGTCAGAATCCGATAGCGTGGCATGTGTATCCATCCGTGGCATTCCACGTGTGAGACGTCGTTGTCCGGTGCAGTGGTTTTATCACTCGGGCAAGCAGCCAAGCAAACGCATGGAAAGAAGATTCGGGCAAGCAGCCAAGCAAACGCATGGAAAGAAGATTCAGGCCGGGCCAGGGAGTAGCATGCATTTGACGGCTCGAGCCCCGAAGGGCACGTACCTCATATGATCCTCTCCTATCCGCATCGACACCGGCCGGTCGGACAAAAGATTTTGCTGTCTTGGTAGGGCCTGATAATAATGCTGTAGAGGCATGGACTCCGCTGACTCGTTGCTGATGGAGATGTAGATGCGTTACAGGGCGTCTTCTGCGCTGCGAGATATGGACACACAGGCGCTTGATTGCGGCGTACGTTGTGCTGCCGAAACCTAGCTACTCACATGGGTATCCTTGTGTGCTGTGCTGTGTGAAGTGCCGGCCGGCCTTCTATCGCCTAGCTTCGTTTCTCCCAGGGGAACACGAGAAAGCGGGGTGCTCAGAGTGCAAAATAAACTGATCAAGATGTGTCTTCGTTGCGTCGACACATGCAATAAGCTGGAGAGTGCCGACCAAATTAATGTATACGCCGCGATCGGCACTGAAGCAGCTGCTCGGAGCTTGGTCTGTCCATGCCTGCTTGTACGCATGTGTGCTCTGCCTGCCTCGTGATCCCCACCGATACGCAGACGAGTTCTGAGTTTTTGGATGAAATCCGCGCGCGTACGGGAAGTCGAGATTCGAGAGCAGTACGCACTAGTGTGCCGTTTTGGGCACGCGATCATAATTGATCGGCAATGCAGGCTCGTTGACACAGTTCTATGTTTGCGTTAGAGAGCCCATGGACTTGCATGTGGGTGCGCGTGCGTACGCCGTGCCTGACGCACGTATATAATCTCAGGGGAGAAGAATACTCCATACATTTTTGCTCTACTTGATCGATCATGGTTCACGTGAATGATCTTTTAGTAACCTCAAACAGAGAAACCTACAGCTAGCTGCCATGACAGAGAAGGCCGCACGTGCTAAACCTGGAGCACTTGAGCCTTGAGCTTAGTCTATGATACTAATTTGTTTGACATGTGCGCGAAGTGTCGATCGAAAAATGTTGCCCCCCCCCCCCCTCGACTTTGAGCTGTAGAGACTTTCGGTAAGTAATGTGTATGAAATGTCAATCGAAAAACATCTTCCCCACGACTTTTGAGCTATAGAGACCTTCAACAGGAACCATCTAGTTGACTGTTGCTTTGACAGCTTGATATTTCCTTTGCTCGTGACTTCTTATTCGGAGGCCAACTGTGTATTGGCCAAACAGTGTAATTATCCCTGTAATTATGATTAGAAATTGTTTTTTTTTAAAGTATGTAGCCTCCTCTTGGGATTGGTGAAGAGATATATCTTTTTTAAAGTATGTACACTGCCTTTATCTTGAGGTTTAGTAGCACTTTGGCTATTGCCTTGTAAACCGAGAGATGTGCTGCTTCGACTCAAGGCCAAACAACACTTTTATGTTCATATTCGAAGAATAAGCACTGCGATGCATTGTTACAATGCGCGTACATAATCCTCGACACATGCATATAGAAAGTAACCGCTTTGATGTGTTTGGCGTTGCAAGGACGCATTGCTGGTGAGTATGAACAACACCTAGACTTCGTCATGCGAAGGTGCTTTTTTCCAAATGTCTTATTTGACTTTGGTGCTGTGCTGACACTTTTATTTATTTATGATTCAAAGGTTTAATTGAATCTTCGGAGCAAGGGCAGGCGCTCTTAGCCCCCACATGTTGTTTTAAGTCGAGCGTTGTGCTGCCTTGATTTAAAGTCAAGCGACACTTCAGCGTTTTATTCCTGAATGTCTTTTTTATCCTTGGTGTAGGGCTGACATTGTTTGCTCCCGTCTTATTTATGATCCGAAGATTTAATTGAGTCTTCGGAGCGAGGGCAAGCACTCTTAGCCATTTGCCTTTTGTTTTAAGTTGAGAGGTGAGCTGCTTTTGTTTTAAGGTCGAGCAACACTTCGGCTTTTTCCTGCGGATGTGTACCCATCTTTTAAGTTGAAGGGTGAGGTGTCAAACACACTTTGATATTCCTGACCACGACTTTCCTCTGGCTGGCTTCGACCCGCCTTGTTTTGTCGATTGGTGTGCATCCTTCAGGCGAAGGCTTGCAACACTTTGACGATGAATTGTGCAATAATTCTATCAAAGCATATGCTTTCTTAGGGGTAATTTCTTATAATCATAAGGGTTTACAAAGGTTGCTGCTTCGTTAAAAATCTCACCCCCCGATGAGGGTTTACCCCTATGAGGAAAAGAGTACAACACCCGTGCTTGAATTGAAATGCTGAAAGTAAAAATGCATGAAAGTAAATATGCTACAAGGGCTTCACCTATTACTACGAAGGAACCCGTTGACATCTTTGATTACTTGTAATACTTGAGAAGGATATCCGCATTCCAAGTGTGCTTAATTTCTTCTCCTTCGAGAGTAGCCAAGTGATAAGATCCAGGCCTCTTCAAACTCTTGATAAAAAAGTCCATCTCACTTGCTTTGCAGCTTTTCCACGGTCGAAGAATTGAGTAGTCTTTGAAGCACCAAGTCCTCTGCAGCGAACTCCTTCGGAGATATGTTGTTTCCCCTCCATCTTTTTGTTTCTTCTTGGTACTTTGCCAAATTTTCAAAGGTCTGCATTATGATTTCTTCTAGTGCATCATATGCTACAAGCTCTTCGCCTTGAGCTCTCTTCGCTGTTACACGGAATGACTTGTTTTTACATTCTTCTGAAGTCATAGCCTCTTCGTCGAAGAGCAACCGAAACAACGTGAAACCCGTTGGCTTGGTCACTGTTTTCCCGATCGATCACAGAACCTTCGACAAATCCTTGACCCACTTTCCCTTTGGTAGACCTTGCAAACGTTTTGCCACAAGAGACAAGACGATGCCATTCGCCCTCTCCACGGCTCCATTGGACTAGGGATGATATATTGAAGCGAAGTGAACTTTAATTCCCATGTCTTCGCAAAATTGCTTAAAGCCTTCATTGTCAAATTGTGTCCCATTATCAATTGTTACCTTTGCTAGCGGAATTGCCTCCACCTATTTGGAGAAGTACTTAATTGCCACTACAGAATAGCGAAGGTTTCCCAGAGCAGCTGGCAACTGTTCAATGATGTCAATCCCCCAATGAGATAAGGGCCAAATCGATGGGATGAGTTGTATTGCTGATGAGGGTCTATTTGAGCCCTTGGCCATGTATTGGCATTTTGCACAGCTTCGGATTGTATTCTTTGCATCGGAGAGGGCATTCGGCCAATAGAGTCCCTGCCTGAATGCTTTTCCGACAAGTGCTTGAGTGCCTATGTGCGAGCCACATAACCCTTCATGTATCTCTTTCGCATGGGATATGCATCGAAGCGTTGGTGCACAAATTCCCATCTTGTACAAATCAGCCCCTATGACCTTGTAGTTGTGTGCACCATACGCTTCGCCTCCACCTGATCTTAGGGATCGTAATGATCCCGATGGTAAGTTATTATAGAAGATCTCCAATCTTCGCTCTCAATCACAGTGACACTACGCACCACCCACTGAGGGCCTTTGACAGCTGGTACCCTCAAACTCTGATAAAAACATCCGGAGGGAACGACAGATGTTGTGTCGTAGCCTTGGCAAGGTTACCAGCCTCAGAATTGTCATTTCTTGATATACTTTTTATAGTGAACCCCAAGAAATGTTTTTCCATACTTCGCACTGCTGCCATATACTTAGCCTGCTCTGACTCCTTTTCCTAGAATATTTTGTCAATTTGGCCTGTGACCACCTGAGAGTCTGTCCTGACTAGCACCCTTCGGGCGCCAAGGGCTCGTGCCTTACCAAGGTCGATGAGAACCGCTTCGTATTATGCGACATTGTTTGTCGACCAAAAATCAAGTTTGGTCGTGTAATGCAGCTTCACGTCTGAAGGCGAAGATACAACTGATGTTGCGCCAGCACCCGAAGCCCCCCAAGCTCCATCATAGTATATAATCCATATTGGGTCTAATGATTTTTCTTCTGGGCCTTCGGTCTGTAGTGTCCAATCTACCAAAAACTCTGCAAAGGTTTGATATTTTATTGTCGTCCGCACGACGAAGGCTAGCGTGAATGGTGCAATCTCCGTGGCCCATTTTCCAATTCTTCCCGTAGCCTCAAGATTTTCGAACATGTCGCGAAGGGGTGAAGAAGTCAACACCGTTATCTTGTGTTATGTGAGGTAGTGTTGAAGCTTTCATGAAGCCATCACCACCGCATATGCCATTTTTCCATTCCAGAATAGAACCTCTTCGGCCTACCTATGCCTCCGAAACATAGTACACTACAAACTGTTGCAACTTTTCATTGACTTACATTTCTTGCACAAGCACTTCACTAACTACCGAAGGGGAAGCCGCTATGTACAATAGTAAGTTAGCCTTCAGTTCTGGGCTAGTCAATGCTATGAGCTTCACCAAATACTCTTTCAACTCATCAAAAACATTATGTTGCTCCGTGCTCCATCTAAAAGGGTTGAAGGCATTGGGAGTTTTGAAGAAAGGTGAACTTCGCTCAGCTGACCTAGCGATAAACTAGCTTAGAGCTACCAACCTTCCAGCCAGGTGCTGTCCCTCTTTCCTGTTTTGAGAAGGCCTCATGTCAAGTATTCCTGGATTTACCTCGATACCCTTTTTTTGACACCAAGAATCCCAACAATCTCCTAGAGTGCACACCGAACTTTAACCCTACACTTTGCAGATTGCTGAATGTCTCCCGAAGGTCATCGAAGTGTTTATCTTCTTTGATGCTCTTGACAACTATGTCATCGACGTATGCATATACATTCCTTCCTAACTGTGACTTTAGTAAAATCTAGACCATTATGGCGAAGGTGGCTCTATCATTTTGAAGGCCGAAGGCTAATCTTACAAAACAATATATCCCGAAGGAGGTTCTGAAACTTATTTTTGGCTCATCCTCCTTCACCATCTATACCTGATGGTATCCGGAATATGCTTCCAAAAAGCTTAACATTTCATAACCAGCTGTGGAATCTATCAGCTGGTCAATGAATGGCAACAAAAAGTCATCCTTCGTACATGCTCTATTATGGTTTGTGAAATCAATACACTTTCTCCACTTGCCATTGATTTTCTTGACTAACACCAGGTTGGCCAGCCACTCAGAGTGCAGTGCTTCACGTATGACCCCGACGTCACACAACCTTTGCACCTCAGCCTTTGCTGCGTCTTCTCTTTCTTTCGAAGCATTCCAAAGCCTTTCTTTCTTTGGCTTTGCGCTTGGGTCAACATTCAGAGTATGTTCGATGATATCTCTATTGACTCCTTGCAAATCCTTCAGTGACCATGCGAAGACATCTTCATTATTGCGAAGGAATTCTATCATCCTTCGCTTAGCTCCTTTTGTCATTTCAGCTTCTTTGAACACTACTCTTTCTAGTCTATCTTGACACAGCACAGCTTTCTTGGTCTGGCCTTTAGGCTTAGCCTTTGACACTCATTGTGTTTGTATTAGTACTTCATTTTCTTGGGGCTTCGACAAAGGTTCTGTTATGACATGAATGTTGCAGCAGCCCGAAGTGTATCCCACTTCAATTCTATGGGCCATTTGTTGATCTCCCAACATCGATATTGCGCCTCCAGGACCAGGAATTTTCATGCACAAATAATCTTGGTGTGGTATCACACCAAACTTGTTTAGGACACCTCTTCCAAAGATGGCATTGTATGGATAGGTTTTATCGACAATATCGAAGGTTATATCAACAACATCGAAGGCAATATCTTTTGTCCGAAAGTTTGACCCTTTGCTGAAAGAGATCGGTGTCTTTACCTTACCCAAAGCATTGATTGCTTTTCCACCAAAACCCAGTAATAGAGTTCCAGCATGCTGTAAGATACTTCGCTCCAGACCCATCCTATCGAAGGTGTCGGTGAAGATGATATCTACCAAGCTTTCACCATCTATCAGGATCTAGTGGATTTCGCTTCTTGAAATGTTAGCAGCGATGACGAAGGCATCTGTGTGAGGATAATCCAAGACCCTCATGTCCTCTTGCGAGAAGGTGATAGGGACATAAGACCATTTTAAATGGACGTAAGGGAGGTTTATACCGACATGGTTAACCATTCACACATATTCTTTTTATTGCCTCTTGGACTCTATTTCCTGATTAAAGCCACCAGTAATTGCCAACACCACATTCAAACCACGGTTTACTATGTTCACTGATCTGCTGCTTCTGGGGGGCTTCGATTGCGGGCTTTGGCGAAGGTGGTGAAAGTGCTACTTGAAAAGCTGCTAACTAACCATAGGTATGGTCTGGTGGAGCCGAAGGTGCTAGAACATATGGATGCGTTGAAGCCATTGATTGCCATTGAGAAGCAAATGCCGAAGGGTTTGGCCCGTGAGTCTAACCCTGGGTCTGCTGAAACTGCCACGGGTTGCCCAGCCTATTTGGCGCGGCATGATTCTCTCTTACGGATCAAAGGGTTGCTTCCCTAGGCTTTCCTTCATGGCTAAAAATTGTGGACACTGCTTAGTTGTATGACCAACACCTTCGCCATGTAACTCAGAGTACAACATGCTTGGGACTCATGGTGCCCGTCCTGCATGGCCAACACGACCTCCGCGGTCTCTACCGCTTCAGCCACCATGGGCTCCATCATCCTGTCTTCGACAGCTTCTTGCTAGACATCCTTGGACCTTGATTCTATCTGATTGATTTCTTGTTGCTTCGAGATGTACCGAGAGGCCTCGTTTTTCTTTGAGTTGTTTGGCCTTCTTTCCAGCTGGCCAGCATTTGCGTCCTTATTTGAGGGATAAAGCTTCTATGTCTTCAACACTGCCATTTCACTTTTCCTTCGATGATGGTCCACTTCAGACCTTGCATATTCCTTCATTTTGTTAAAGTGTTCCTAGACACTCTATGGCCTCTTGCGTGTTAGCTTTCCTACTAGCATCCCTCCTCTGATGCCCTGGATAGTGGCATTGATGATTGTGTCCTCGCCCAAGCCTTTTTCCTGACAGCGCACATGCACAAAGCAACACATATAGTCTTTCAACGGCTCCGCCAACTGCGAAGAGGTCACGGGTAGTGACTTTCTCAGCTCGATTGCCTTGGAAATTGCAGAAAAGGGCATCGCGCAACTGTTCCCACGAGTAAAGGGACCCTAGGGGTAATGCGGTGTACTAGGATCTTGCTATTCCTTTTACTGCTAACATAAAGGCCTTCGCCAACATTGTGTCATCTCCACCAGCAGATTCAACTACTGCCTCGAAGCCCATGACGAATTCCCTCGGGTCTAATTCTCCATCAAACATCACCACCCTCGACATTTTGAAATCCGGAGGCCAGGGCTGATTTTGCAAGCCAATGGAGAGCGGTGATTCTGGATCGCATGCGCGTGACCTATGCCGATGATCCTGAACATGCCATGCTATAAATGCTGATAAAGGGGTGATAATGTTTCGCATCTGTTCGCCTTCTGGTTGTAGTATGTTAATTTGTTCTTGTATTTGCCCTAGAGTTCTTCTAGCTTTGTCAGCTCGTCGGCGATAGTCAACTGCCTTCCAACTTGATACCAAGCTATCTAGAGTATGCTTCTTCTGTTCAATTTGCCTCTCTAGGTCCTTAGCGTCTAGCCGCACAGCCCTTTCTCCACCGGTTTCTTCCTCTTCATCTTTGAGTTCTTCGAAGTGATCAAAATCCTCATGCTCTTCAACCTGAGGTGCCTTTCCCTTTGCTGCTGCCGAAGCTTCGAAACAAGTTTGAAGCTCGGCCTCTATCCTTCACATCGAAGCACTTGCATCCTCTTGGTGAGTTGTCTCTTCGCGAACTCGGCCATCCCCATTGGCCAGCACAACCACATCATTTTCTTCGTCTTGAACTTCTTTGACTACCTCAGACAAGGTAATGTGTTGATCTGACGCAGCTAAAGGGACAACCATGTCTGCACCCCCCCTCTAGAAGCTATGTTTGCTGTGCCGCTGATGCATCAGTGGTCTCCGACTTCTATTTGGGTGGCATGGCTTCATAATGTGCTGATCCCCACGGATACGCCAACTGTTGGAAACTTCCGTAACCGAACAAAGAGGAGGGCCTTCGGTTCACCAGAGGGATCTGAAGGATTGGTGGGAATTATACACAAAGTGAGGGAAATATTCACTGGTATTAATATCTTCTATCTTTTCGGTTACCGTGTCATCCTATTTATAGGCCATACCCGACCATTATCCATTATATTTATGATATTACCTCTTTAATTGCCACATTCTCTGCGTATTCATGGGTAATTTGGTACTATCCTAAGTATAACCAGTTTATTTACAATCCTGCCCCTCATTTTCTTTGATTTTCCGCAATGGTCACCCTTCGATCGAGCACCCAAAAGTCCACAACTGGCACCGCCTTTGGCATCTCTTCAGTCACCCTCCAGGTGGTGTTGAGCGAACGTCTTCGACTGGCCTTCGAAGGCTCGACGAAGACTTCGCCTGCGTCGACGCCTTCGGTGTCCATGTAGTTGATTCCCTCGCGACGCTAAGTGGAACTGAAGGCCTGGCGTAGGCTTTGCCAATGCCGACCAGTGGAGATGTTCGTGCGGCTCTGATCATACGAAGAGTACCTTTGGGGTACGAAAGGATTCCTGTAACATGACAGATCCACGATAACTGTAAGCTTTGTCAGTAAAATGGTCATAGAGGTCTTCAACCCAACATCTGAAGAGGCCCTGTGAGACTATTCCCCGATAGGTGGTCAACAAGTTTTCAAGGTATGGTCATTTAATCACCATAGCACATCCATTTACTATCATTAAAATTGCCCAAATTTTCTTGATAATGTCTACAAACTCCATGGGTTTCCCTTGTCCATCATCTCGGACCATGATCGGATATTTACAAGCATTTTGTGACAAGAACTCTTCAAGTTGGCACACACGAAGTTGAGAATGAGCTTGGCATACCATCCGTAGATCAACGGCCAGACCAAGCACCACAATTAGTGTGTCATGACATACTTGCACTATTTTGTCCCTGCTTGTACAAACAAATGGAGCAGCTGGATTGCCCAAGCAGAATTTTGGTACAATTCGAGCTTCCATTCAACTCTGAACAAGTCACCAGTCAATGTAATCTACAGATACTCGCCATGCCACTTTGGCATTAAGGACTCAATCAGCTATTTAGTATCCGATTTGAATGGATGGCTGGAGCAACGAACTATGATGAATTAGCTTCTTCATCAACACCTGCTTAGTGCTGAGCAACACATGAAAGTTCAAGTGGATAAGAGCCGAACAGAACGCCAATTTGCAGTCAGTGATTCTGTTTTCCTTAAATTGCAACCATATGTGCAATTATCGGTGGCTACAAGAGCGAACCACAAGCTGACATTCAAATATTTCGGCCCTTATCGCATAGTTGAGAAGATCAGGTAGGTGGCTTACAAATTACAACTGCCGATCACAGCACCATCCACCTGGTCTTCCATGTGTCGAAGCTCAAACTAGCAACGATCATCCAGGATCCGGTATGTCCACAACTACCATGCGCTAATCCATCTCTCAAAGTTCCAGAATGTGCACTCAAGAGACGGCTGGTGAATCATGGGGCGATGGCCATCACGCAACTACTCGTAAAATGGTCTGCGACACCAACAACATTAACGATGTGGGAAAGCATGCCCTCAAGGATTCACTTCATTATGGTCTTGTGCAAAGGTGTGAGCAAGAGATGGATGGACCCACCGCCGCCAGCGTCTCTAACTCCGACCCGCTGACGTCCAACCACCTACCATTGCGTGTCGATGCTAGAGATGGGTCTCGTCCACGGTGACTCATGGTCATTCCCGGTGCGTTGGAGGAATCCAAAGGCGTCAACCTAGGGTTTCAGCGGACAGATCTGTCGGTTCAAAGAGAAGAGTAGTCTTCAAGCTATTCATGTCAGGTGCGGGAGGGTGATTGCATTGTGTTGGGTGATGAAATTGGGAATTAGCTACTGCGTTTTGAGGTCCAGCATGATGAGGATTTTAGGCGCATGGAGCGTGAGATTCTTCATAAGCTTCGGAGTCCGCCCCTCCCATCTGATAAACCACATTGGATGATTGAGACGGAGAGGAGCGATTGTGCAAGGGCAATCCATGAGCAGTTGTTTGTGCTTCCACCAAGGGACGTGGAGGAGGTTGAATTGGATAAGGCTGTGGTTGAACTGGAAAATGCGATTGGGCGTATTCCAATCTTGGCTCCACATTTTGATGGGGGTCTAGCTACGCGAGATGGTGTCTAGTAGTCTCCAGCGAGGAGTCCGGTGTGGTTGCCAGAAAGGGGGAGGAGAAGGGGTGTTAGCTCTGATCCACAAGCAAGGTCGTCGAGGTTGGGCCAGGATGGGTCGCTAGTGGGCTATTTGTATTTCAGGCTGTCTGCCCATTCTCAGGAAGGCATAGATGCACATTCTAGAAGACCACCACCAACAGAGGCGTGGGTGTGGATATCCAGATCGAGTGTGTTGAGAGGCCTAGGGTTTCCAGCGAGAGCGAGCGAGATCCGACGATTTGGGGAGACTGCGTGCAAGGTGTGTCGCATCGACCCTCCTCCTCTGCTATCCCGCTCTTTCATGCAAGTGGTCCATGGAGAGGAGATGGCTAAGCGACCAGAGCAAGGCCAGGGTCGTGGTTGGGGAAAGCGGCAACAAGGGGATGAATCGTGGATGGAGGAGGATGATCTTCTAGGTGGAGATTCCAATCGAGAGAGAGAGAGATCTAGGCTAGAAGCTGTAGAGGAGATCTGGTCCCCTACAAGAGCGAAGGGGAACCTAGATTTATCCGTGTGAAGGCCAGCAATCGAGGGGCCAAGGTGGTCGCTGGAGTTCTTCTCAAGAAGGCAAGTTCTTGAATCAGCAGAGTGGGTGGGGTGGTAGGAATACACCTCAAGAGGCTCATGGGGGAGGTCGGTTCCATAGGGTGGAGGATCCACAAAGGCAGGACTTTGTCGATATGCGTCGTGATCCATCGAGAAGTAAAGCTTCTAAGCCCCAAAAATATGAGATTATTTTGTGTTTCCACTGTCAGCAAGAGGGACATCATCAGATTGAGTGTAGTAATGAACCCGTTTGCTATAAATGCAAGAAGTCTGGACATATGGCAGCTGAATGTAGCGCTCTATCGGCTAGGGAGAAGAAATTGAAAATGTATGGGTTTAGTATCCCTGAGCAGGGATTTTATTGTTTGAATATTCCTGAATCTCAAACTAAGGCTTTTCTTACTACTTGGGTAATATCTGTTATCAAGGGTGAGGCAAATGAGGAAAAATTAGAAGCTGAGCTTAAGAACCTTATTGATCCTAATTGGAAATGGAATGTTAGGATGATGGATAGGAAAGAATTCCTTGTGGTTTTTCCTACAAAAGAATCTCTGGAAACATTTTCTAGCCTCTCAATGGTTGAGTTGGCCTTGCATTCTCTGGTGGTCAAGATTTCCAAAAGGAATGTTGATCCAAGTGTAACTAATGTTCTTCAAACTGCTAGGATTAAAATTTTAGTTAAGTCTCTTGAAAGAAGGGCCAGTTAGAGTTAAGGTGAACTGTAGGAACCCTTTGAAGATAAGGTACACTATTGATATTTTCTTCAACAAAATGGGCAAGGACATCACATTTGTGGTTGAAACCTTTGGTGGTAAAAGGCAGGATGATGGGTCCTCCAAGCCTGACCCCAAAGACCAAGATGATGATGAATAGGACAATGATATAGATGATATCTCACCCAATGAAGATAATAATCCAAAGAGGGGACATAAGGGTGGATCTAAATCTGGGAAAGAGGTAACTTCTAAGGGAGGAAATGCTTCTAAAGTCAGGAAATGTCAGGATCTGGTGTCTACTGCTGAAAATGTTACATGTGAGGAGGTGGTCCCTATTGCAGCTTATGATCCCGAGGGAACTATAATGGCCTTTTTAGATTTTAAGAAACAAATTGTTGAGGGTGTTGTAGGCTTTCCTCTGAAGACTGACTCAAGTGAGAAATTGGAGTTTAGGAGTTTGCCTCAACATGAGGGTGTGAATCTGGATATAGACATAGTGTCACAAAGTAATAAAGGTGATCTTTAGAACAGTCAACAGGTTGTGGTTTTGCCAGATGCTATTCTTGATAAAGGAGAGGTTAGTTTTGATAAGAATGTTCAAGTAGGGTTGGCTGATGGTCAGATTTTGGTTCACAGCTTAGAGGGATGTTACCTTATGGAGGCTACAAAATGGCCTTCTATGAATACTCAAGGTGAGAAAGTTGTGGGTCTGGGAGATGGACATATTGCTGTTATATCTGGGGTGGAAACTCATAGCTTACAGAAATGTTCTACTCAGAATAGTAGTAACATCATGAATGATTCAGATGATGGTTTGGTGGGTTTGGATTTCGAAGCTTAGTTTGAGGATGCAGACGTTGATGAGACTGGTGAATTCAAGGATGATAAGGACCAAGGGTGGTCCATCCCTATTGTCAAGAAGACCAGGAAAAAAGGCAAACATAATTTGGTGCTACCAGATTTAGCTCCTAGGGATGGTATCCCAATTCAAGAGAAGGCTATGGCAAGGATGAAGATCATAAACCTAGAGGCTCAAGGTAATTCTTCCTCTTGCAATCATTTTATTATCCTCAACAATGCTTCTGATGAGCATATTAGATCAACTGTTGATCAAGTAGATGTAGTAGTAGATGATATTAAGGATATTATTTCTGCTTTTAAAGCTAAAGAAATTGCTAGAGCTGCTATTGCTAAAGCTAGTTATAAAGCTTACCTTCAATCTTTAGCTGACAAGGAGGTGAGGGTTGATGAAAATCTTTTATCTGATATGACCATGGAGGTTATTGATAACAGCAAAAGGGCTATTTCTGAGGGTGATCAGACTGGGTACATAAGGAGTGTTCTAGATAGAGCCAAAAAGAAAGGGTCTGGTACTGTAGGGTTATCAAAATGAGATTCCTTTTCTGGAATGTTAGAGGGTTGGCTAAAAAGGCAAGAAGGGGTCAGGTTAAAGAAATTATCAAGCAAGAAAATTTGGATGGAATTGGGTTATAGAAAACTATGAAATCTAATTTTGATAGCAACGAGCTATCTCAGTTGGTTAGAGGGGCAGATTTTTCCTGGTATTGGTTACCTTCCAGGGGTCTTTCTGGGGGTACCTTGGTGGGTATCAAGGGAGAGATTATTGAAGTTGAGGACCACTAGATTAGAGAATTCTGTGTTCAGGTAACCTTGAGAAATAAAATGTCAAATGTTAGATGGAGCAAGGTAACAGTATATAGTCATGCAAACCATGAGTCATCTCAGGACTTTATTAATGAGTTACAAGAGATTTGTGACAAGGAGTCACTGCCTCTAGCTATGGGTGG